>NC_062578.1:66970000-67595000 GCF_022837055.1 Prionailurus viverrinus | reverse complement strand
CCTAACTCATCCTTGTGGTTCTTGCCAGAGTCCCGTTGCTTATTGTTCAGCGATAGTGTTTATTTGTTTAACTTTCCACGGGTTGGTGAAAACAGCATTCTATTTTCTATAGTCTCGGGGAAAAATCCCGATTCCTTAGCAGGCAAGGCACCTTCTCACCATTCTCTTCCATACTCTGCCTGGTCCAGGACGCTTACGCTGCCCGAAATGCCTCTTCCTTGTCTTTGTCTGTGAGCTCTATCTACAGTCTTCGAGGCTCAACTCAAGCAACATCTCCTTGGAGCCTCCCTCCAACCCTCTGCCCAGCTTGGGTCATTTCATCTTGGATGCTCCCAGCGCACACTGCACAGGCCTGGCTCACGGTGCCCCCTGGCATGGATTACATATCTCTTCCCTGTTCCACATCTTCTGCCGCCCTGTGCACCTGGCCTGAGACCCCTTCCTGCTTCGCGAATCAGACCAAAGGTCATCTCCTCCAGGAAACCTTTCCACACCGCAAATTAACAGCTTCTTTCATTCATTCATTCAACACGAATGTGTTGAGCACCTGGTATGCGCAAGATCTTGTGTTAGATTCTGGAGAAAGGTCCGTCACCCGACAGGACAAGGACCCCACATTCTAGAGGGAAGAGATATTAGAAAATGAAGCAAACAATACATACAATCATCGCAGGTAGTGGGACGTTCTGTGAAGGGAGAAAACCAGGGTGCCATGATGGAGCATTGATGGGGGTGAGGAGGACTGCTCAGGGAGAAGTCACAGGGAGTTGGACGCGTGGGCCTGAAGGGTGAGAAGAAGCCAGCTATTGTAAGGACAGGGACAAGTGTGTTGCAGACAGAGGGAAGAGCAAGGGCGAAGGCTGTTGGTGGGGAACACATTCGCTGTGTTGCAGGGACAGCCAGAGGCTGTGAGTCTGGGACAGAGAGCAAGGAGGAGAGTAGGAGGAGGTGAAGTCAGAGAGGGAGGCAGGGGCCGGACCTCTAGGGCTCTCTCGGCCACGGCAAGATTAGAGTTTAGTTTAAATGCGGTGGGAATCCCTTTCCACGCTACCCAGGGAGGAGTCCATTCAGCGTTGTTCTGCATTCAGGTTGTAACTTCCGGGAAACTTTCACCATCTCCGGAGCTCTTGATGTCCTGAAAATAAAGGAGGATGCTCTCAAATCTCTTGCAGCAGGAACCCACTTGGGTGGCACGGGCCTTGGCTTTCAGATGGAACGGTACATCTACAGAAGGAAAAGTGAAGCTTGGGAGAAGCTGCTGCTCGCAGCTCCTGCCACTGTTGCCATTGAAAACCCAGCTGATGTCAGTATCGGGTCATCTGGGAATACTGGCCAGCGAGCTGGGCTAAAGTCTCCTGCTGCTGCTGGAGCCACTCCTATTCCCGGCCGCTTTGCTCCTGGAAACTTCACTAACCAGACCCGGGCAGCCTCCTGGGAGCCGAGACTTCTGTGTGGTCGTTCAGCCCAGGGCTGACCACCAGCCTCTCACAGAGGTGTCTTATATTCACCTACCTACACACTGCTCTGTGTGACACAGACTCTCCTCTGTGCTACGTGGGCATCGCCATCCCTTGCAACCAGGGAGCTCACTCGGTGGGTCTGGTGGGGTGGGTGCTGTCCTGGGGAGCTCCGCGCATGCGTAGCACCATTTCTGGTGAACCCGTAAGGAAGGTCGTGCCCCCTCTCTGAAGAGATCCTGAAGGGGTTGAAAAGGAAGAGCAGGCCACTGCCAAAAAGGCTGTGATCATGGAGGGATTTCAGGGTGAATGGACTGCTTCCGCTGCTGAGTTCACTGCTACTCAACCTGAAGTCAGGCTGGTCTGAAGGCGTGCAGGTGCCCTTTGTGCCCACCCAGCAGTTCCCTCCTAAAGACTGGTCCACAGCTTCCACTGTTCAGGCCACCGAATGGGTAGGAACAACCACCGAGTGGTCCTAAGCTGCTCTTTCACAAGGGCAAACAAAATGGAAATTAGGTTGATGGAAAATGAAGGTCTCTAAAAAAATTAAAACATAAAAGAAATTAAATGCGGTGGGAATCCACTAGAAGGTTTAAACAAAGGAGAGATGCAATCGGGTTTATCTCTTTCAAAGAACATCCTGGCTGGTGTGTCAGGGGGCAATGCTGAAGCACCACTTAGGAGGCAGCGACCGTGGTCCGGGTGAGAGATGATGGTGGCCTGGGCTGGGATAGCAGTGCTGGCAATGAGGACAGGAGGGAGGATTCAGGTTATGTTCTGGAAGCTGGGCTGACTGCTGGAATGAGTGATGTTTTGGGAGTTCTACTGGATGTAATACTATAAAGCTTGGGACACCTGGATGGCTCAGTGGGTTGAGCGTCCGACTCTTGATTTCAGCTCAGGTCATGGTTCATGAGTTGGAGCTCCACATTGGGCTCTGCACTGACAGCATGGAGCCTGCTAGGGACTCTCTCCCTCTCTCTCTGTCTGCCCCTCTCCTGAGTGCTCTCTCTCTCTCAAAAATAAGTAAATAAACTTAAAAAAAATACTACAAAATGTAATTGTAGGAATATTGGAGTTCTCTTCAGCTCTGAGTCTGGGCTTTACTAAAAGCCTTAAACAGAAAACATCCTAATTACAAAAATGTCCACTGGGAAAACAATGCAAATGTGATTATGTGCTAGCTGGAACGTAGGTGTTGGCATGTGAGTCTACAGGCATTTTCTGATCCAACATTGCCGTTATATCAGAGAAACAAAACAAAACATTAGCAGATAAGTGTCCAAGTTTTAAGTCCAAGAAGCAGCCCTGAACCTCACCCCAGAGACTGTTCTCTTGGCTGACAATGAATCAATCAGATGCTTTGTTTGAGCCCCATAATTCTATCCTAATATTAACCAAGGAAACGTGTCCAGAAGACAGAGTGACAGGTCTTTGGGCAAGGAAGTGTGTGACAGCCAAGGATTCGCTTTGCTGTTCAGTCCTTTGTTTTTCTCAGTATTCCAGAGCTCCCTAGGAATCTGGGGGAATCAAGATTTGAGTCAGCAGGACTCCAGAGTCTATGCAATAAACCTCAGGGACCAAATCAGTCGTGATTGTGCTCATTAACATGATGGATCCAGACACTGATAAGCAGGTGGGTGGCAGGCGAATGTGGGTACTAATCACATTTCACTCTCCTGTGCTTGAGTATATGCCCAGGGAGTAATCTGATCACAGCAATAGTAATCGCTTCAAAATGTATGGGCCATCCCAACGGATCAAACTTAACTTTTAAAACTGGGGCAGAAAGAAAAAAAAAAGAGGCTTAGCTGATGATGTCTATAATGGACAGTATGACAAATGCCCATTTTTCTATCTTAAAATGATGTTTAAAAAAGACTTCTTTCATCAAAATTCATCAGCGTGGTATTCACTGCAGAGGACGTTTTTGGAATACTGATGCATGCCGGCGAGCATATATTTTATACCTGCTGGGAACTAGGTCTGGGGGTGGGGTAGGGAATGGAGAGATAAGTAGGATTCGGGAAGTGCCTGGAAAAGGTCAGTTGTTGGACTGGTGGACCACTGGGTGAGGTCAATCTGGAGAAAATGGTAGGTGTGGTCAAACCTTGGATAATTGTTGTAAACAAAGGAAATGGAGAAGGAAGCCAACACTATGTCTGATCTACGTCCGTAAACAACACTCACTTTGGGGCCAAATAGACTATGTTAGGAATCCCACCTATCCCGCCTACCAATGTTTGCACCTTGGGCAAGTCAGCCTAAAGTCTCCAAGCCTCAGTTTGCCCATCCTTGAAACGGGGGAAACCATTATCTCCACAGTCTAGTGAGAAATAAATGAGATGAAGTATACTCAGTGTCTACAGACCTAGCACATAGTTGGTGCTCAGCACATGGCAGAAAATGATAATATAGTATCTCCCCTTATCCACAGGGGATGTGTTTCAAGACCCCCAGTGGATGCCTGAAACCATGGATAGTGTTGAACCCTCTATATACCCTGTTTTTTCCTATACATAGATATATACCTATGATGCAGTTTAATTTATAAATTAGACACAGTAAGAGATTAACATCAATACTAAAATAGAACAATGATAACAATACACAGATAAAGGAGACGAGGGCATAGATTCTTAGTGATTATTTTGCTCTACTAGAATTTCTTTTCTCTTTCTGATGAAAAGTCACTATGTTTTGGGGTATCTCTGACTCTTCAGGCAAAAACAAGGCTTGGATGTATCTGTAAATATACTAGACAACTACTCATATACCCATGCAATGTGATGGGTGGTAGCTAATTAGCTGAGCTACTGGGCCTGGGAGTAAATCACTATATTCTAAATAAATGGGACCAAATCAGATTAGGTATCAGGGCATGGTACCCTGGAGAATTAGGGTAGGTCTGCCTTGTAGGGGACCTTAGAAACCATCGAATTCAGCCTAATAGTAAAGTAGAGGAGACTGAAACCAAAGAGGTTGAGTAACTGTTCTGAGACTCTTAAGAGGCAGAGCTGAGGGGGCAACCCACCGGTCCATGGATTCCATTGTTCCATCCTTTCCTGTTCCTTGTTTCCCGGAGGTTGTGAAGGCAGATGGCAGTGAATGATTCTGAAACACTGAGCTTACAAAGTCGGAGAAGAACTGAGTTTCTGAGCTCAACTCCTCTGCTTAACTGTGGGAAACCATCACTCATATTCCACTTGAAAACGATTCTGTAGGTCCCACTTTGGGACCTGAGGGGGAACGAAGGAAGCATGGTCATCAATCAACGTGCGAGCTTCAATGATGGATTCTATTTGGCTGGTTAGTTGGTTGACGGAACTCTCTCTCAAAGGTGGCTCTTATGAAATGAGGTTCAGATGCCAGAAATCTCTTGGTATAATTTGGAGAAAGAAATTAGAATCACAGACATAGAAAAATGTTGGAGTACAATTATTACATAAAAATTATTCCCTAAACGTATTTCCCGAGAGAATCAAAAAGAAATTCCTCTCGCCAAAGCTCGTGTAGTGCAGAAAGAATCAGTATCGCTGAAAAGTGGTCCAGTTGGGATTTGTGAAGACCGGGGATGATGCAGAAGGCACTGTAGCTGGTGGCCCTGTGTGCGTTGAGGATTTGGGAGGAGTGGTCACATAGCTGCCTTCAGCCCCCACAGGCAGTGGCTGGGCCATCAGCAGCTTGGCAAGGTGCTGCCCTAGTGGTCTGACCTTTGATGCACAGGGTGTCTAACCTGGCTGTGCCTCAGTTTCTTCTTTTGTAAAACAAAGCCACATCTCTCAAATTTTGCTGGGAGATGATATATGTAAAGTCCTCACCATGGTGCTTGGCTCATAACAACTTCTAGATGAATGGTAGCTATTATTAGCTGTCATTACGGGATTCTAGGGGTTCTCTCTCCTAACAGTAAGTTAGGAGATAAGGGGAGGCTTATTTTTGCTTCCCCTTCAGTCCCTCCCATCCCCTCTCTCCTCCTCTCCTCCTCTGCCTCCCTTTCCACTTTTAAGGATCCTTGTGAGTACATTGGGCCCACCCAGATTACTTGGATAATCTCCTGCTTTTAAAGCCATGCAATTTTACGTTCACCCCACCAGCAGCAATCTGAATTCCCTTTTTCCGGGGAACCTAACATTGTCATAGATCCTGGGGGTCGGGGGGGTGGTGGATGTGGTGAGGGGGCATTTCGTTTGCCATGCGCACCGATGAGGGGCACTGCTTTAGGCAAATCTCTTAACTCTTTAATTCTCAGTTCTCCCACCCGTCCTGCTGCAAGGATTAAATGAGACAAACGCGCCTCAGGCCCTTAGCACAGCGTCTAGCACATATAAGTGCTCAGCCTGTAGTGTTCTCTTTCCTTTGTCAAAAATAAACACATACACCCTGAAGTTCTGTAGAACTCCGGAGCCTGTATCGTATCCTGAACAACAGTGCCCTAAAATGCTTCTTATGGCTACGTTCTGGCCTGCTTTTTATTTTTTTTTAAGTGGGCTCTACCCCCAGTGTGGGGCTTGAACTCACAACCCCTAGATCAAGAGTTGCGTGTTCTACCGACTGAGCCAGCCAGGCACCCCCGACCCGGCATTCACAATGGAGGGGCAGCAAAGGCCGAGAGCCTGCCTGGTGCCTGGTCACATGCTCCTTCCCTGCTCTCTGGGCACCCCAGGCACACCGCCCTCGAGGTTTTTGGCGCTTGGCAGTGATTGACCAGGGAAGGAAGTACTCTCTCGGTGTCCCCAGGGGGACAGATGAATCATTGAGTGTGGGCCTGGCAAACAGTTCATTCTTCTATGAATGGTGACAGATATTCAAAAGGAAATGGCGTTCAGTGCCCAGCGACTTGCCTTGGACACAAAGAAAACTACCAGAGAGAGATATTCATTGTTCCGGGTGCCCTCACGTTCCTGATGTCCCTTGAGCTGGGACATGGGGAGGGAGGACACTCTCAGTAGGCAGCTGGGGAAATTGAGGACTGAGGGTAGGTGACTTGACCACGGTGCCACAGCTTACCCGGGTCTGGCATTCTGACTTCCACCCCTGGGGCCTCTCCCCCTGTGCCCAGCCTTGCCATATGTAGCCTTCCCCCAGCCACTGAACAGCTAAGGATGTCACTTACATGACACCCCTTCTCCACTTTGCCTCCTCCTCTGTCCTGACCTCCAAGCAGAGGAGGTCGTTGCCACAGAGCGGCCCTGACCGTGAACCTGGGTAGCATCCCTTCCTCCCTAGCCTGGCGCTTGCCCACACTCCATTTGGTACTTAGTACTTACTCTCCTACCGGTGGCTGTCCCCGGTTCGATTCTGCTCTCTCCTAATTCCTTGGAGAACTGAATTCTTGCAAAGAGGAGAGAGAAGTAGGCAACCCTCCATTTCATTGGTTCTCACCTGGGGCAGGATCCTCCCCTGTTCCCAGAAACCCTGTGAAAGTCGTGGGGGGTGGGTTTGGGGTATTACATTGGCTTGAGGGGGTCTCTGGCATTCTGTGTGTGTGTGGGGGGGGTGCTGATTGTCCTGCAAGGCGCCTGCAGTTCGATCACCACATGACAGCAAAGAACCATCTCAAACAATGCCAATAGTGTCCTCCTGAGCCACTCAGCTCTAATTGGACACTCAGCTCTTATTTGGACTGTTAGACTCCCTTATTTGATGATGATGTGATTTAGAACTCTTCCTCGGGTGACCAAAGCTGTTAAAGTTAAGAAGAGCCTCTTTTCCCATGAAAATGAAATGACCGATTCCACAGCTCGTTACTGGGTAGCATGGGGGGGACAGAGAAATGGGGTGACAATGGCCGTCAGGAGCGCTGGTTCTGAAGCTGCCTGGTCTATACTGTGGCTTTGCCGCTTACTAGCTTTATGATCTTGGCAGCTCAGTCTCTCTGTGCCTCAGCCCTTACCTTTTGTTACATGAGGGACAAGTGTAGCTACCCCGTTTTGCTATGCCTGGCCCAAAGTAAGAGTTATTAAATCACTGCCATGTGTGACCTGGGGCAGGATATTTCTCAGCTCTGTGTCTGTCTCTTCTCATGTGAATAGGGATAATAATGCCTACTTCAAAGTGTTTTTGTAAGATCCAAGGAGAAAACACACGAAGAGGGCCAACTATAACACAGATCATGCTCATAACAACCTCGTGAAGGTGTTACCCCATTTTACAGGTAAGGAAACCGAGGCTTCAATAGAGGTTGAGTAACTCAGCCACAGGTACACTGCTATCTGGGATTTGAGCCAAGGCCGCCCGGTTCTAGATTCACTGTGTCCAACCACCATAACCATTAGCTGCTTTTCTCTAGGCAGCAGCCAGAGCGATGCATAGTAGCTTGCGAGCATCCCTGGCTGGCAAAGAGACAATTCTGACCTTTAGCTGTGCCCCCCAGGCAGCCAGACGCAGGATTCCCAGCTCTCTTCCCAGAGCAACAATGCCGTGCGAGAGAATGGCTGGGAATTCAGAAACCTGGAGTCTGGTTCTCTCTCTGTTGTTTCCCTGGCCTCCGTGGGCAGGTCGGGCAACCACCCAGGGCCTTAGTTTCCTTCAGGAGAAGGAGGCAAGGGTGCAGAGATGTTCCTGTGATAATGGGAAGCTGGAGAAGGGGTGTGCCTCGGGGTCCGACTGTCTCTGTTAGCAGGAACATCCCCCTGGGATGTCGTCATAATGTGACTTGCAACAGAGCCAGTTTGGGGCTAAACCCTGGTTTCTCCTTGGACTGTGCACAGATAGGAGTAGGCTCCTGAAACCACAAAGGGAATCAGTGTGATACAGGGGTGCCCTCGCGAGGACCGGGCCTCAGAGGATGAGTATTTAAAAAGGCTAGTGGAAAGCATTACCGTGGAAGTGCAAGGAAGCTCACACTCCTGGTCTTCCTCTGGCCCCACATCAACCGTGATGAAGAGTGTTGTGGGGCTGGTGGTGGTAAGCGACACTGGCAATCGGATTAAGGCAGCGTGGCCAAGACTTAGAGTCAGACAGATGTGGGGCTAGGTCCCAACTCTGACACTTAGGAAGGGCTGAATGCCCTCCAATGAGATGTCTAACTCACTGTGCCTCAGTTTCTTCTTTTGTAAAATAAAGCCATATCCCTCAAAATTTGCTGAAAGATGATACGTGTAAAGTGCTCCCCACAGTGCATGGCTCGTGACCACATCCAGGTAAATGGTAGCTGTTATTGGCTTATTGGTGGTAATTATAGGATTATAGTGGCTGAACATTAAGGAGATTAAGGGGAGGCTTATTCTTCCTTTCACCTCAGTCTCTCCCAAGTACCGGATTTATGTTATCATTTTAAGCCCACAAGTACGCCCCGGGCCACAGTGACCTATCTTCCAGTATCAGGGATGGCCCAGTCCTGAGGCCAGACCGTTTCACACCTGCCTCAGGGGCCCAGGACCAGAGGGGAGGTTTCCCCCTTCAAGTGGAGTTGGGTGGAGGGAGGGAAGGGGGAATTCCCCGTGCTCTGGAAGGTCAGCTTGTTCAGCGGGGGAAGTGATTCTCAAACTTCAGCAGGCATCAGAGCCACCTGGAAGGCTGGGTCAAACACAGCCCACTGGGCCCTACTCCGGCATCGCTGATTCAGGAGGTCTGGGGTGGAGGCAGAGAATGCATTTCTACCAAGCTCCTGGGCTGGGGCTTCTCTCTATGCGATGTGGACCCTTGTAAGAATGGAAGCATATTAAATTAACACTATCGATGTGGTGGGATGGCAAAAAATGTCCATGCTACTGATTGGAGGGTTACACTTGGAGAATTGCTGAGTTAGAGCAGTTGAGGTGGGGGCAGATCTGGATTTCTCTTTCTTGGAGACAGCGGTTTGTTTTCTCTGAGTCACCTAAAGAGCCTCTGTGGGTTCTTCTAGTAACTACCACCGTCGAGTAGCCAAGATTGGGAATGGGGTCTGACACTGCGCTCAAATACACACTTTGAAGAATGGACCACTTCTGTTTTCATGGTGGCTGTTGGCAGGTTGGGATGACCTGAATGCTGAGGTCTGGACAACCTGGTGACTTGGCCAGGTGCACTGCTCCCTCAGATCTGCACACTGCCTGTTGTCCCCAGCACATGGCATGCGATGTCACTTGTCAGCTTAGCGTCAGATGTCAGTGTTGTTCTGATGTTCCATTCCTGTCACCTCCTGTCCCAGGCTCAACCACCTGACATAGCTGGGCACTTCTGGATATCTTCAGTAGAGATAACTCTGACTGTCCCGCATCACCTCCCCACCCCATCCCTCTGGCTGGTGTGCCAGTCCGCGTGAGAGGACGGCGGTGTTTTTCCATGTACCTCTCCGGCTGCCTTATTGTAGGTACTAAGCCATTTCAGCAATAGAGATTCATTTCATGAGAGCGCGATGTGACATCCAAGTAAACGTCAGGCACAAGGGAAGATTTCCATCATGTGGAGCAGAATTGTAACCCTTCACACTTATAGCAGACCCTCGGCTCTGGAGCTCTGCACTCAGCTCTGCCATCAGCCAGCACAGTAGGGCTCTGCCTCTGGCGGTTTCTGCAGAATCGCAGATAAGCTGTTCCCATTTTTCTTCCGGCCCTGCGGAGAAATGACAAAAATCCAGGGCCAGAGTGCACAGACTAAATAGAACTGGCAAAAAGATCTGAGAGCTCATAGAGCCAGAGGGTGGCAAATAAGTTTTATTTTGTATAAATTGCTACTGATTGCGTGACTCAATTCGAGCTCTGGGAGAAATGGAGCCTTGATCATATAGTCGTATCTGCCTTGGGCAGAGGATGGGAGGGTGGCCACTGGTGGCTCATATATTGCCATCGCTGACCCCGCTCAATTCTGTTTATGGAACAGGAAACTCAGTCCCAATAAAATGAAAGGAACTTTCCCAGTTCACATAACTTGTTAGTGCTAGATTCAAAAAGAGGAGCCAGGTTTTTTTTTTTTTCAACATTTATTTATTTTTGGGACAGAGAGAGACAGAGCATGAACGGGGGAGGGGCAGAGAGAGAGGGAGACACAGAATTGGAAACAGGCTCCAGGCTCTGAGCCATCAGCCCAGGGCCCGACGCGGGGCTCGAACCCACGGACCGCGAGATCGTGACCTGGCTGAAGTCGGACGCCTAACCGACTGCGCCACCCAGGCGCCCCTATTCAGAGAGAGAGAATAGGTTTTTTGACAGTAGTTCAAATACATGTCCATTCTCATAGGAAGAGAGACTTTGGAGCCCGAGTTCAAATCCCCAACCCGTCATTTATCAGCTGTGTGACCCTGGGCTGTCACTTAATGTCTCTGTGCTTCAGTTTCCTCCTTTGGAAATGGAATAAAAACACCCACGTCCTTGTTGGGAGAGTTAAATGTGACAACAGTACGCATTTACAACGGTAACTTGAATGTGTAGTTCAAGGCCTTATGCATAAATGTTTAATTTCTTTCCTTTTTCCAACAGAAACTGATATGCATTATTAGGATGACATCTTTGGGGGCAGTTTGCACACCACAGCAGTTATTTAATTGTGTAATTATAGGTCTGGCTTGTTCCCTTGTGAACTCAGGGTTTGGGATCAGATTATCTTCAAGATTCCTCCAGCTTAAAAATTGCTGTGACTATAAATAATAACTTTAAAGGATTTTCTTTCGTTATTTCTATGAGTGGGTACTCGGTAAATGAGCCCTGGAGGATTTTCTGGAGTCAAACCAAGGTCTTTGCAGGTGCAGAGCATTCTAATCTCTTCTATGTTGTGCAGCTCGTGGCCTGAAACCTGGGTACGTCACACTCCATCGTACTAATGATTTTCCTTCCCAGCTGCCTGCCAGGGACATGAGCCTTGCAAGGACAGGAACTGGTCTGATCACTGCAGTGTCCCAGCACCCCACATAGCCTGGGTGGTCAGCCTAAGGTGGCTGACTTTATCGCTAGCGTTTTTTTTTTTCTTTTCAATTTTTTACTTAAATTCTAGTTAGTTAACATCCAGTGCGATAATGGTTTCAGGAGTAGAATGTTGTGATTCATCACTTACATACAACACACGGTGCTTATCACAATAAATGCCCTCCTGAATCCCCATCACCCATCTAGCCCACCCCCCCCCCCACCTCCCTCCATCAATCCTCAGTTTGTTCTCTATTTTTAAGAGTCTCATATAGTTTATTTCCTAGGGGTTGAGGAGAGGTGTCCAAGGCTTAGCCATGCCTAGGGACTGGAACTTGCAAAGCCCGGAACTGAGTTAGTCTGGACCTCTGGGACTCTAGCCCCATTACTTGCTCCCGCAGCCTCTTGACTTTTCCATACATGAAACAGGGAAGCTGCTAAGTGACCCTCTGTCCTTGAGGCAGGAGCCAAACAGGCAATCTGGAAAGGCTGCTGCCTCTTTGGCAGGGAACTGGATGGAGCCACAAGACATTGGTATGAACAGCTGTACCTCCTCTGAGAACCATTCCAGGTTAACCAAAGCATTCTGCCCGTAGGAGGAAGGCAGGGAGTGAGGAGAGAATGAGACCCAGAGAGCTGGGCTCAAGTGAGATTTATAAATAGGAACATGGAAACTCACGGAAGAAGCCAAGCGAGGCAGAGGAGACTGGGCAAGCCTCAGGGAGACCACTCTAAGACGTAAATAACTAACGAGAGAGAAGCCAGAGTTCTTGGAGACTTTTTGAAGGCCATTATGCAACTGTTTGCCCAGACTAGGATCACAAGCACCAAGAGGGATGGAAGAAAGCTATGGTGCTTACGCTGTTCCTTCCTTTATTTAGGCAACACTTACTCCTTGCCCGTGTACATGTGACAGTACTAGACAGGGGAAAGAATCATTATTAAGGCATTGTCTCTGTTTCTAGATAGCAGAGACAAAGACACATAAATCGCTTAGAGAGGCAGTTGTAATTATCCCCATGCCACGCATGCCCCACTGTGTATTATATTGTGTTTCTCATGGTGAACATCATTGTTTTTTCTGCCCAGAACCCCTCTGCTCCTCCTTGGAAATGCATCCCCTTCTTTTGGGAGTACTGTCCCCAGCCCATCCTAATCTGAATGAGAGCTGTATGTCTCGACCTCCCCGACCCTAGTAGTCAGGGGAATGTCACCGGTTCAAGTCAGGGAAGTCAGAGCTCTTCCCTGGGATGGCTCTAACTGGAGCTAGGAGAACAGAAGCGTCCTTTCTCTCCGGAAGGAAGTTACAATGGGAGCCACAGCTGCAGAGACAAGTTTCCCACCCAGGAAAGGTAGGCAGTTGAGAGAGTAAAAGTGACACAGGGAGAAGCAGAGATAGGACACGTGCACACACATATACACACACATGCACACACGCATACACATATAGGCACACACTTGTACACGCACATATACACACACAGAACGAGGTTGAGAAGGAGGAGAGGTGGGCAGCCGAGGGCATTTGAGTCCCTGGTTTTACCTTCTGCCCTACTTCTCCAGTGGTTTAGAAATACCAGCAAAGAGCCTCCCTTTTTTTGTTGCAACCAGCTCCAATGCAGTGTCTGTCACTTAAAATAGGGGCACCGGACTAACATATGGGCTCTCTCGGGAGGAAAGGGAAGGCAATGACAGTAAATATGAGAGTTGGGCAAATGATCTCGCCTAATTCCCACAATGACCTATGAGGTAAACCCATTTTTATGGTTAAAAAGAGGCAGAGGTTAAATAAGTTGCTGAGGGTCACAGAGCTAATAAGTGACCTCTACGCAGCAGGGGGTATGAACACTGGGGTGTGGAGGCAATCAAGGTGAATGCTTTCCTTGCGTTCAAGTGGTTCACAGGATTAAGCAGCAAACACATATGTTTGTACCTTATGGTAGGATTTTGAAAAATGAAGGAAAAATGGTAGAGAAAATTATTGACTTACACCGAAGCCTAACAGATGGGAAGGAGCTGACCACAGGAGGGAGGGGAGGGACTTGGCTCTCTCTCTCTCTCTCTCTCTCTCTCTCTCTCTTTTTCCCTGCACGAGCTGTGCACAGGTGCGCACACACACAATTTCATTTTTAAGTTGTTCGAGAGTAAGCTGAAGGCACGATGCCCCCTTGCTCCTACATATTTCAGCATGTATTTCCTAAAAATAAGACTTATTCTCTTGCAGAATCACAGTAAAAATAATCACTATCTGAAAATTAAAATTGATACAATATTATTATCCAGTGGATAGTTCTTATTCATTTAGCTAGCTAGCTAACTAGCTTATTTTCACCAGCTGTCCCAATCATAAAGTACATCGTGGGTCATGGGTCGCATTCAGTGGTCATGTCTCCTTAGCCTCCTGTAATCTCAAACATTTAGTTTTTTCTTATGTCATTCGTGACATTGACATTTTTGAATAGTATGGGTCATTTAGTCTAAACCCCTCATTGTTGGGTGGGTTTATCCGATGTTTTCTGGAGCTTAGATTCAGGTTCTAGACTTTTGGCGGGAATATACAGAAGTACATTGTGTTCTGTTTAGTGAATGGTCTCAGGAGGCCCATGATGTCTATTTCTCCCACTACTGGTGACATTAATTTGGTGAAGGTGGTGTCGTTTTGCTACCATAGAGTTACTCTTTTTTGCCTTTGTGATGAATAATTATCTTTGGGGGAGGTTCTTCTTAAAGCCTCCCCCCACCAGTTTCAACGTCCATGTCAATAGCTGCCCAAATCCATTATGACGATAGTTGCCCAATGGTGGGTTCCTATTTCCAGCATTCCTTCCACACTCACTAGCTGGCTTTCTAATTTAAGAAGGATATTCCCAGGGCGCCTGGGTGACTCAGTTGGTTAAACGTCCGACTTCGGCTCAGGTCACGATCTCACTGTCTGTGGGTTCGAGCCCCGCGTCGGGCTCTGTGCTGACTGCTCAGAGCCTGGAGCCTGTTTCAGATTCTGTGTCTCCCTCTCTCTCTGACCCTCCCCCGTTCATGCTCTGTCTCTCTCTGTCTCAAAAATAAGTAAATGTTAAAAAAAAAAATTAAAAAAAAAAGAAGGGTATTCCCCTTCTTTCCCAATTTTTTAAATTTATATCGGGATGGACCTATGGATTCTTATTTTATTCTACGGCTTAATAATACATTACTACCACTATTTATGGTAATATTCCAACTCTCCCAGGTTTGGCCAGAAGTGGCCCCTTCAAGCTGCCTTCTGTGTCATTTTGATAGATTCCCATTGTTCCTCAAAAACTTGTTTCCTCTCTGGCCCATCGAGATGTTGTAGGTTGACAACAGCCACAGCACAATAGGAGCATCAGGACAGTGGTAGCTTTCCCCAAACTTCTTGTTCCTGAGTCTCTCCCTGTCCCCTCCCTCCCCGCCCCACAGGGGGATGTTCTGGGAAACTGAACAAAGTTCGTAAAATGGGGCTCAGGGTTTCTGACTCTTTGGCCAGAGATCTATCAACCAGCCCTCTGTGTCAGCCAAGGTCCCCTCAATCCAGGATGAGGTCACTGTTGGGACATTATGACGTGCCACACACGCCCATCCTGCCCCTGCTGCCTGGATTTTCAAAGGCTTTGAGACAAAGTCTCTGCCACTCTCTTCTCTCTCTCTCTCTCTCTCTCTCTCTCCTCTTTCTCTCTCTCTCAAAAAAAAAATATGTTTTAGGGGCACCTGGGTGGCTCTGCGGGTTAAGCATCCGACTTTGGCTCAGGTCACGATCTCACGGTCCGTGAGTTTGAGCCCTGCGTCGGGCTCTGTGCTGACAGCTCGGAGCCTGGAGCCTGTTTCTGATTCTGTGTCTCCCTCTCTCTCTGCCCCTCCCCCACCCATGCTCTGTCTTCCAAAAATAAATAAAAACATTTTTTAAAAATATGTTTTAAATAATATGCATGTATTAGTTTGACTGAAAAATAACATGCCAGTGATACGGTCACAACTGCAATTTTTAAAAATGAAAGGTTAATAGTGATTATCATTAGCCCTATGGATAATCTTTCTTCTTTCTGCTTTTCTGTTTTCACTTATTTCTACTGTGAGGATGTATCACATTTTAATGCAAAGATATCCATGTCCTAATTCCTGGAACCCATGTATGTTACCTTATATGGCAGAAAAGGGCTTTGCAGATGTGATGAAGGATCTTGAGCTGGGGAGATGACCCTGAATACCTGGATGGGCCCTAACTGCAATGACATGGGTGCCTATCACCGGGAGGCAGAGAGAGATTGGACTACAGAAGAGGAGAAGGCAATGTGACGGAGGCAGAGATCCGGAAGGTGCCACCACAAGCCACAGGATGCAGGCAGCTGCCAGGAGCTAAAATTAGAGAAGAGCAGGTTCTCGCCTGGAACCTCAAGAAAGAACCAACCCTACCAACATCTTCATTTTACCCTCAGAAGACTCCCTTTGGAATTCTGGTCTTCCGAACTTTAAGAGGATAAATTTCTGTTGTCTTAGACCATCGAGTTTGTGGTAATTTGTTACAGTGGCAACAGGAAACTAGTAGAATGTTCTAGCTGAACTGGGCAGCTTAGGCTTGGAAACGTCCCACAGGAAACTAGCAGCCTGTGGGAAGGCAGGAAGGGAATTAAGAACTGATGGGAGAACATGAAGCCCTAACAATAATAAGATTGGAAAACAATTATGGTAGCCACCTGGGTTGGAGTTTGATCCAAAAGAGTTTGGCTTTTGTCTGTTTATTTTGTAAATGAGGACATTGAGGCTCAAAATGGGACAGTGACTTGCCTGAGGTCACAGAGTAAGTGACAAAGTAGAGGGTAGAGCTTGGGCCCATTGGGCTCTGCCTTGTGTGATGGAGTAAAGAAGATGCTCTTTTGCTTTGGTTGCCAAGGCAACCCTAGCAAGGGTAGGGAGTCTGCCTTCCCTCCTTTCTTGTTGTTTAGGTCCTTTCTTATTTCAGAGACCATTCCCCACTGCTATCCAGGGTTTCTCTGGTGGCCTCTGTGTAAAACTCAGTGTTGTAGAGGTTAGAAACCCTAGTTCAAGCAAAGGGAGAATTAATTGGCTCATAATTAGATAGTCCAAGGGATTCTGTGGCTTCAGGTATGGCTGGATCCAGGTGTCCCACAATTCCATCTCTCTCTTTCCATCATCACTCCTTTTCTGATCCCAGCTTTGTTTCATTCTCAAACTCTCCCCTCATGGTGAAAACAGACTCCAGCAAGTCAGGGTTTAATTGGTTATTACCACTCTGAGTGATCTTAGAGAAACAGGTCCTCTCTCTCCCAGTACCCCTTTATCAAATCTTATGAGAGGATACTGTTTGGTCTTGCATGAGACACAGCCCTCCCTGAACCAATCCCAGTGGTCTGGAGAGTTCTGTGTTCTGATTAGATGAGCCCAGGTCACTTGTCCATCCCTTTGGGATGGCATGGGGGTGGGGTACAGGGTACACAGAATTTATTCAAACAGCAAAGGAAGATATAGCCAGAAGAAGGAAGAGGGATGAATGGTGGATAAACAACAGATATTCATGCACCTATTGCTTTTTTGTTTTACTTTGTTTTGGTTTTTTATTTTGATGATATTCTGTCCCTGACTTATTCCTGCCCTGGTTTTCCACCAGCAAAGCTTCCAAGTCCAGGGTTTCATTCCAAGGGATCTGATCTCTGACATGCTGTGGGGTCAATGCTTGGTAGCCGATATTCACTACATATGCATTGACTGAAATATAAGTGAAGGTTTTCTTTCTTATTCGAACTGAGGAAATTTTTATTTTATGCGAGACATTCTGTTACTTCTACAGTCAGTCCTTGCAGACAGGGACCAGGCCTTGCTTATTTATGGGTTCACCCAGCAGGTAGCATTGTGCTTCTCACAAAGTAGGTGCCCAGTAAGTACCTTGTTGAGAACCTTCTTTGCCTCTTCTGCTGCTATTCTCATCCCCACACCCTGCGCTCTGTCCACACTGAAGGTCCTACCATTCTCAAAACCCCCGAGACCCTTACTCTGTGCTAAGATGCATTTTCCCTACCCAAAATATCCCCCACCTTCTTCAACATACCTAAGCTCCCTGAAAGCAGGGACCAAGTCTTTCTTGTTTATCCTGTGTATTTGTCAGTGTTCTGGCAGGAACAGATGCCACACTCAAATCAAATAGCTTGAGGTGAGTTTAATGAAAGGACTATTTACGAGGCATGGGCAGGATCTACCCCATTGGGTCTGAAAGGACAGGTGAAGGCATCTGGAACTCAAAGAGAGAGCCATGTGGAGGGGGCCACCTGGCAGGAACCATGGCCTTGGTGGAGGGATCCAACCAATCATAGGCAACCCCTTAGGGACATTGTATGGGCTGATGTTTGTGTCCCACCCCCCCCCCCAAATTCATATATTGAAGTCCTGACCCCTAAGGTGTCAGGAGGTGGGCCTTTGGGAGGCGATTAGGGTTAGATGGGGTCATGAAGGTGGGGCCTCACAATGGGGTTAGTGCCCTTGTAAGAGTCAGGAGAGAACTTGCTTCCATTCTGTCATTCTGCCATGTGAGGACAATGAGAAGGTGGCAACTTGCGACCTAGAAGGGGGACTTCACCAGAAGTCCCCCATGCTGGCACCCTGATCCCAGACTTCCAGCCTCCAGAGCTGTGAGAAATAAATATAGTACATAAGCCACCCAGTGTACAGTATTTTGTTATAGAAGCCAGAACTGACTGAAACAGCCGCGCTCTAGGAAATACATGCCTGGCCTCATTCTTCTTCCACCTGCTAATCTCCTGTTGGTACTTCTTACTTGCTAAACCCAACCAGAGGCCAAAGGGCAAAGCAGCCTGTTGATGCAGTCCCTGGGTCAACCTTCTGGGGCACAGAGCAGGCAGGAGAAGTGGCCAGGAAATCTGCGGGAGGAAACGTAAATTACCCACTACACCCTCACATCTTCAGTACTAAGCACAGCGTTGCCAGTGAATCCATTAATTCATTCATTTGCCCGATTCATTTCTGAGCTGAAATGCGGCCTCCTCTTAGAAGCCTTCCCTGATGTCCCCAGACAGAGCTTTCCTTTTTGCTTATTCCGCTCTTTTGAGCACTTCCTGTGAGTTATCACAAATCAACTCTCACAAGTCTGCCCCCTCCGTGAGGCCCCACATGAGCTCTCTTAGAGCAGGGATGGCTTATTGATCTGGACATCCCCAGAGCTTAACACAGGAGGCCGACTCAGAGCTCAGAAGGTGCTCCAGAAGTGAAGGACTACGTGCGTGATTTGTTGAATTGATCAATGCGAAGGGCTTGCATGCAGTATTCCAGTCGCTGGACTCAAGGTCGATAAGGAGGCGCACGGTTTTGGCCCGGCTGTGCACAGGCATCAGGGCGCCTATAGCATGGGAGGCTGCAGAGGGATTGTGGGACCGAGAGCTTGCGGCTGGCTGCAGCAAACATCGGCGGCATGGCCCTACCTGAGAGCCATGACTGGGGTCAACAGACCTCCGTCCTCTGTCAGAGTTCTAGCACATGCAGGCAAGAGGTAGTGCACTGTGGTGGTTGAGAGAATGGCCATTGGATCCAGCCTACCTGGGCTCTCATCCTGCCCCTGACACTAACTTCTGGCTGTGTGACCTCACACCAGGTACTCAGCCCATCCACAGAGTGGGATGACACAACGGTCTGGTCCAATTGTAGGGACTAAAGGTAAATTTATATAAGGTTCCAACGACAGGATTAAGCCTTTATTTATACAGATTTTAATTTAGGTAGGACAATTCCCAACTTACAGGTGGGAGAACTGAGGCACAGAGTAGCTAAACAAATTGTCCAAGGTCACACAGCCACTAGGAGGTGGGACCAGAATATAAACCCAGGCCTGTCGGTCCTAAGTGAACAGCTGGGCCATTTGCCTCGCTCCGAGGTGCATGCTCTTAAAGGATATTGTTACAGCTGGGAGGTGGAGGGAAAGAGGAACCATGTGAGCCTGTTTAAAACTGGAAGTTTCATGGCAGGAAGAATGAAGATGACCATATTGCATTGGCCAGAAAGACCTGACTGCAAGAACGTTTTAAATTCCCATTTTTCTAAGTATCTTCTCCTTAAACAAGGTAATGTAGGTGAATCAATAATAATTAGTTCCCTTTCCTCAGACCAGCTTCCAGAAGTAAAGACACTAACTGGAAGAAAGCCTGCATTTCTGATGTTACGTCCTTGAGGAAAATAGACCAATGAGAATCAGGCACTGATTTTGATGGGCAGGAGGGATGGGAGGAGGAACATCCTAAAGCTGTGCTACCCAAATTCTGGTCCTTAGACCAGAAGTGTGGGCAGGATCTGGAAGTGTGTTAGCAATGCAGAATCTCAGCTTCACCCTAGACCTAGTGAATCCAAATTTGCATCTTAACAAGTTTCCCTGGTAATTCAGATGCACTTTAAAGTTTGAGAGGCATTGTCCTAATACTGGTGCCCGGGTCCTACTCCTGAAGGTTTAAAGCAATTGGTCTGGCATGTAGCCTAACATTAGGATTTTTCAAAGCTCCCCAGGCGATTCTAAGGAGACAAACCCAGGAGAAGAGGCACAGCATACTGTTGGCATAGCGACTGTTATCATCAGCATACTGTTACTCTCTTGGGAACTTCAGACATCCAAGGTGCTCTGGTTTTCATTGGAGATGCTCACACAGTCTTGCACTAGTCCAGCAGGAGCACCAAAGTGCCTGTGCCGCTAGCTGCCGCCATTTTGCAGAATGCAATGGACCAGAGCCACCTCGCCATGAAGCACAGGCAGAGATTTGGAGAGAAGGAGTGTTGGGACCTCCTACTTCTGCCGTTGTCCCCTACACCCAGGCAGTAGGTCCAGTTTCTAATGTTTAAAGGCTTCTTACTGAGGTGTTGATTTGGTTGACCGATGGGGGTATGTCAGGCAGGATTTAGGTAAGTTTTAGGCTCAGGGTTTATGAAACTATAAATCCTTCTGGAAGAGGTCAGAGAAAAAACTGCTTTGTGTCAACCAGACAAGGGATACATTTTCTCTTCTCTTTGTGCAATAGGTTTATTTATAAATTGAATAAGGAAACAGGAGACAGAGACAGACCTCACGGAGTGGAGTTAGAAGGAGTTAAGACTAAACAGCAGAGGATCAACTGCCAGCCAGATATCTGCTGCTGGAAACATCTAAGAACAGCCCACCCAAATGTTTATTCAGGGCAGATCATTGTTCTAAGGGATTTGCAGGAATTACTTAATCCTCATAATAGCCCTCTGATGTGGGAACTACTATTATACCTTCCTTACAGAGACCACCACTGAGGTTCTGAGGAGTTCAGGTTGCTCAGCTGGTAAGGGCTGGAGCTGGCCTTCCCACCCAGGCCTCCCACTGCCTCCCAAGACCACTGCCACTGAGAAATAGCATGCAGGATTCTAAGAAGGGATCATTTTAATTCTGGGAAAATGGAGTGATGGTTTTTCAAAGGGGCCAAATGGGAAGAAGAGTATTGACCGAGAAATAACGTGGAAGTTACTCTTCAGTCCAGGGCACATTTGGAAGAGAACAACCTGTTCCTTGACTTAGACGAGTCTTCCTACAGGGACAAGGGAATGTCCTTGTGGTCACTGATTTAGCACAGTTTCACTTCAACAGGGCCAGTGGGGTCCTAAGTTCCTGAGAACAAACACTCCATTGCTTTTCGCCATTAGTATGTAACTGCTGTTAAGGTCAAAGGGGCCGGTCAGTGATGACAAAAAGAAGAATTCTGAGGTGTTTGCATGTCCCGTGCATGTTTTGCAAGTTTTTTTTCAACCAGTGTTCACGGAGTGGGTACCTTTGTCACACCCTATATTTTGTGTGTTATAGACATTATCCTTCTCATCCCTGAGGAGTGAGCAGAGTATCCATTGCAGAGATAGAAACACTGAGTTTCAATGAAGACCTGAATCAGGTTTCTGACTTCTGATTCCAGAGATTGTCCTCTTGACTAGATCTCATCCTAACTTTACAGTCCAAGGGTTTATTTATTTTTGCTTGCTTTTGTTTTTGTTTTTGTTTTGAGAGAGAGAGAGTGGGTGCGTGTGTGCAAGCCCGGGAGAGGGGCAGAAAGAGAGAGAGAATCCCAGGCAGGGTCCATGCTCAGCACAGAGCCCAATGCATGACTCCATCCCATGACCTGAGGATCATGACCTGAGCTGAAAACAAGAGTCAGATTGAACCTACTGAGCCACCCAGGCACCAGTCCAGTCCAAGGGTTCTTAAACTTCAGTAGACGTCGGATGCATTTGAGGAGTTGGTTAAAAAGCAGATTCCTGGGCCCTTCCTCCAAGAGATTCTGATTCTGGACGCCTGGAGTTGGGCCCCAGAATTTGCACATTCAATGGTAAGTCCCAAGTGACTCTAACTCCAATGGTCTAAAGACCGGGGCTAGTGATTCCTGCCCCGCCCTCAACTTCCCCCAGGCCCAGTCCCTGCCTCAAGAGCCCCACATCCCAATCGGAGGAAACAGATACACAACCAATTATTAGCACAGACCATTGTAACTGCTAGAAAGGGGGATATGTCATAGGAAATTCAGACATCAGTGGTCCAGGGAGAAAGAAACAGCAGAGGGGGTGGTTACAAGGCACAGGTGGGGGTGCAGCACGAAAACCAGCAGAAGAAAAGGCCTTCCCAGCACTACGTTGACCCCACGTACTCCCTTTCTGAACACAGGCTTCCTGCCCTTTCCCCTAGCACTGCCCCACCCAACTCCCACCACCCACCCACATCCCACTCAATGATTAACTCCTGTTGGCTGGATCTTGCACAGGCCTCTGAAATCCATTCATTCTTCACCCCATGCTGTTCTGCGCTTACCTGAATGCCTTCCACCCTGTTCCCTGCTGTGCATGTACAAAGCCCTCTAAAGTACGCACACCCCACCCCCTTGCTCCCCTCTGATTCATTGTCTCCACAGTATCCAGAGTGATCTTTTGAACATGCAAATCAAATCACATCACCCCGCTCCCATTTTAAGTAGGGCTTCTCTACAAACTGGGCCCCCAACCTTTAAATATCCTGGTCTGCAGGGCCCTTCACAATCTGGCCCCGATTATTTGGAAGCTGTGTTGCTTACACCCTTCCCGCCAGCAAAGCCCCATGCAATTCCTGACACCTGTTCCTTCTCCCTGGCCTTTTGCATATACTGTTCCCTCTGCCGGGAACATCATTTCCTCTTTCCATCTTGGTAATTCATGGAGCTTCCTTCAGGGCTCTGCCTGGATGCCACTTCCTCCAGAAGCCTTATGATCCGCCAGTGAGGTGGGCACCCATCCTCTGTCTCCCACAGTCCCTGCGTGTTTCTTCTTGCACTGATCACTCAGCACCCTGCATTTTACCCGCTCACTGCTGTCCATTCCCCACAGCACTATAAACCCCATGAGGACAAGGGCCCCACGGATCATGACCTTCCTGTGTGCCGAGCCTTGAATGGCTCTGCTCAGTCTGTGCTTGTTTTATGCTGAATGGTCAGTGTGGGATAAGAAGTGGCAATACCAGAGCTACCCTCACTGCTTCAGAACAGTGTGACCACCACTTACATCCCGTGAGCCTCACTTTCCACAGGTGTAAAAGTGGAGCTAATGTTTCCTACCCCAACGGCTGGTGTGGGAATTGAAGACAAAAATATGCCTAAGGGGTCCAGTACAGCATCTGGTGGGGGAAAAATACAAAACGAATAGTACTGAAGACACGAGGGTTGGGTCCAACCTGGGAGAAGAGGAAGTTGGATAGTCGTGCAGCTCATCCAATCATGTCTTCATTCATTCAACATTTAGTGCCGGCTATGTGCCAAGCACTACTCTAGGCACTGGGGATACAAATAGGAGTAAGTCCTCCAGTGGTTCATGGTCAAATGGAGGAGAAAATGAGGCAGGTTTTGGAGACACCAACAATGCAGGCTGAATCAGGAACATCTCATGGTTTGGCCCACGGGTACGAGGAAGGGTCTCTGAATCCCCAGGCTGCAGCAGGTGGGTAAATTCCAGCCGCCACCGTGTGGTTTCATTCCTCCTGGCCTCATCTCTTGTCATTAGTTTGGCTCAAAAAAAAAATGGTGGACGTGAGCCCATAGCTGCCATCTTGAAGAACCTTGTCAATTAACAAGAAGAAGGAGGAGGAAGAAGGTAGGAGGGTGAGGGAGAAGAAGAGGAAGGAGAAGGAGGAGAAGGAGAAGAAGGTTGCTTTCATGGAATGAAATCTTAACTATTTACCAGATGTTACATCAAACACAATGCATGGATCATCTTATTCAATTTTTTTTTTTTAAGATTTATTCCCTTTTGGGTGTAGGCACTGTGGGGTGGTGCTGAGTACAGAGATTTGGAATGAGGGTGGTTTTTTGTTTGTTTGTTTGTTTTTCAACATTTATTTATTTTTGGGACAGAGAGAGACAGAGCATGAACGGGGGAGGGGCAGAGAGAGAAGGAGACACAGAATCGGAAACAGGCTCCAGGCTCTGAGCCATCAGCCCAGAGCTTGACGCGGGGCTCGAACTCACGGACCGCGAGATCGTGACCTGGCTGAAGTCGGACGCTTAACCGACTGCGCCACCCAGGCGCCCCTGTTTTTTTTTTTTAAAGTAAACTCTATTCCCAACCTGGGGCTCAAACTCATGACCCCAAGATCAAGAGTCGCATGCTCTCTTGACTGAGCCAGCCAGGTGCCCTTGGATCATCTCATTCAAATTTGAAGTAAACTTTTGGGGGATATACTAAGCCCTGACATCAGCACACCTAGATCGAATTTCAGGGTGACTTGGAGAAGTTACCTAACCTCTCTGAGCCTGAGTTTCTTCCTCATTTTTTAAGGAGGATAATAATGGTACAACAGGGCATGGCACATGTCAACAACAGTGTTTTCTTGAACTGAACTGAATGTTGTGAGTGTTTGTGTCAGGGAGACTCCCAACCACCTTTCTCTTTGAGAGACCCTTGGTGTTACTTCAGCTTCGAGAGAGGCTGTTAGTTCTCAGATGTCGGCTGGCTGTGCAGCGGCCTTGCATGCTTTAGTGTGGGCCTTAGTGGACTGCAGGAAAAAAGAAGGGATCAGGCTTTTTATTCTGGAGCAATGAGCTAATTGACATTTCTCAGAATTATTTCTAAGCCTTTATGAAGAATTCAATGCCCTGTGCTAACAAAGAGAAATGAACATCACACAGGAATGACTTTGGGCACAGGTTTCGAGCTCATCCTGAATCTGGGCTCTGGGAGCAATCTACTTGCCTGACACGTTTTGTTTCCTTTTCTTCCTGTCTTCCCCCTGCCTTCCAGTGCAGGGACTAAGAAAATCTCCAAGGAGAGGAAGGAGGTTTAAGCTGAGATGCAATTAGAAGACCAGTTTTCATCACTGAATGTCTCACCTTCTTTTTATATATTTTTAAAGTTTATTTATTTATTTTGAGAGAGAAAGAGAGAGTGCAAGTGGTGGGAGAGCAGAGAGAGAGGGAAAGAAAGAATCACAAGCCTCAGAGCCCCACAGCGGGCTTGATCTCACGAACCACGACATCATGACCTGAGCCGAAATCAAGTCAGTTGCTCAACCGACTGAGCCTCCCAGGCGCCCCATGGAATGTCTCACTTTCTGATAATTACAGTTTATTTTCTATTTTTCCCTCACATTATTATCTAGGCCCCATGAGAGTAACGACTTTGGTTCACGGCTGTCCCCCAGGGCACCAAGCATAGCGTCTGGCAATAAAAGCATATGGTCCATAAATATGTGTTGAATGAATGAACGAATGACATACTAGAGTAGTTGTTTTAAACACTGACCATAACTCAACAACACTGTGGACTTTAAAAAGAAAAATCTGGGGTGCCTGGGTGGCTCAGTCACTTGGGCGTCCGATTTTGGCTCAGGTCATGATCTCATGGGTCATGGGTTTGAGCCCTACGTCAGGCTCTGTGCTAACAGCTGGGAGCCTGGAGCCTGCTTCAGATTCTGTGTCTCCCCCTCTCTCTGCCCCTCCCCTGCTCATGCTCTGTCTCTGTCTCTCAAAAATAAATAAACATTTAAAAAGGTTTTTAAAAAATTAAAAAGAAAAATTTAAGTTTTCAGATTCTCCATCCGGAAATGCTGATACAGGGTCTGGCATGGGATTCCAGAAGGGGTGTTTCTTTAAATCTACTCATACCTCTGGAAGGATCCACAAGAAATTTGTGACAGCCGTTGCTTCTGGGGGAGATAACTGAGTGGTTCCGGGCCACGGAGGGAGATTTTTAAACTGAATACTCGTTTGAATTTGTTGTTGTTGTTGTTGTGAGTCGTATATTGCCTACTCAGAAAGGACAATACAAATTATATTAAAGAAAAAAACCTGCCTAGATAATTCTGATGCGCAGCCAGGGTTGAAACTAGCCGACTGAGGACATGTTGCTGCCTTTAAAAAGAGGCGGGGGTGGGGCAGCCCCGGGGGCTGTGTGTGCTGCGTGAGTAATGGGCTGTCACCAGTCCAGCTAGGAGAATTCACTCCGCCAGACGCAGTCCTGTAAGCAACTGGGGAGACTGAGCAAGGGCTGCTGGCCCTGCCAGGTGCTCAGCAGCCTCGCAAGCCTGTGTTTGAGTAAAATAGGAAAGAAATTTCCTGTGCTCTGAGATAGCCAAGCATTCTACAGGAAGCCAAAATGTCCAGCCTTATTTGGTAACCAAAAGCTTGCAAAAAATTCAGATAAATTTCTTTTTTTGGTCTATCAGATTGGCAATGCTTAAAAGAATAGTATCTAGGGGCACCTGGGTGGCTCAGTCTGTTGAGTGTCCGACTTCAGCTCAGGTCATGATCTCACAGCTCGTGGGTTCGAGCCCTGCGTCAGGCTCTGTGCTGACAGCTCAGAGCCTGGAGCCTGCTTCGAATTCTGTGTCTCCCTCTCTCTCTCTCCCCCTCCCCGGCTCATGTTCTGTCTCTCTCCGTCTCTCAAAAGGAAATAAACATTAAAAAAAAATTTTTTTTAAAAGAATAATATCCTGCATTGGGGGCAGGAACGGAGAAACAGGGTGTCTTATACACTGCTTGTGGGAGAATAGAGTGCCACGGCCTTCCTGGGGAGCAGTTTTGCAATTCAGACCCAATCCTTAAAGGCATTATCTGGTATCTTTTGACTCAGGTACCTTTTGCTGAATTTATCCTATGGAAGTATTCAGTCAAATGAGCAAATTTCTATATACAAGATGCTTATCATAATATTTATAATAGCAGTTATATTGGTTAAAAACTATAAATGCCATCAATATATGATCATTTAAATTTTGGAATATATACACACTGGAATGCTTCCACTAACAAAATTGTGAAAAGAACATCACGATATAACATTAGGCACAGACACAAAACCAATTATAAAACTAGGGGCAGAGTATGATGCCATTGTTGAAAAATAAATACATGTATATATGCCTGGAAAAAAGGTACAAACGAAGACATAACTGGATTATTAAAAATCATTATATGGAGTACACTTTTAAGATTGATTTCTATATACATTTTTATCCTTGCTTGTGGTTTTTATAACAAACATGCAACATATGCTAATTTTCAAACAATTGTAACACTTTAAGCATAAAGCCTAGAGCCCTTTTCCTAATATCAGGTAGGAGGGTTTTACTTAAAAGTAATGGAAACCCTACTAAAAGACGCTCAACAACTAGGATGTTCATTGCTTCACTTGGTAAGTCTGGAGGTGGGTGGTTCCAGAGTTGGTTCACAGGTGAGGGGTCCAGGTCACTCTTGAGGACACTTTTTCTCCCTGAGGTCACAGATGGCATCATCTGTATCTACAGACAACCATGCCCCAGGCAGGAGGCATGGGGTTTCTATTGAATACTCTATCTTAACCAGAGGAAGATTCTTTTCCAGAAGCCAGCTAACAGCTTTCCCCTTGGATCCTCTTGACCGAAGTGGAGCCACATGCTCATGTCCCAGCTGCTCAAGAGGTCTCCTGCCTTTGTAGTTCCGGTAACCTCCGTCAGGAAGGAAGAGTAGGAACGTCATTAGGGCACAAAAATAACATTGTCTGCCCTGCAGGCTAATCCAAATTGCATCTGACTCGCCCCCATCCACACCTTCTAGTAGCAAAAGTTGGTTTCACTGCTCTGTTGTACCCAGTTGGGGATGGGGGAGGGCTGGATGATGGTGGCGGTGGCCAAAAAAGCATCTCTTCCCAGCAGCCTCTGGAACTCGCACTAGTGGGCCAAAGCACAGTCTCAGATGCAGTTCCAAACCAGTGGCAAAGAGGGAATTAACCAGGTCTCACAAGGTCTCTTGTACCTGGCTCACACCTGTGTCTCATGGTGTGCCTTTGTTTTGCTTCTAAAGACCCTCTGAAAAGGTTTCGCAATTTCCCTCCGTGACCACCTTCTGTACCTAGGAAGGCGTCGTGGGCTGAGTTGTGTCCCCACCCCCCTTTCCAAATTTGTATACCGAAGTCCTAATTCCTGATACCTCAGAAGGTGACTGAGATGGAGACTGGGACTTTAAAGAAGTCATGAAGTTAAAAAGAGGCCTTTGGGCTGGGGCCCTAATCCAATCGGTCTGGTATCCTCATAACAAGAGGAAATTTGGACACACGGAGGGACACCAGCGAAGCGTGTGCACAGAGAAAAGGCCACGGTGAGGACAGGGTGAGAAGGCTGCCATCTGCAAGCCAAGGAGAGAGGCCTCAGAAGAAACCAACCACGCCAACACCTTGATCTTGGACTTGCAGCCTCCAAATCTGTGAGGAAATAAACCTCTGCCGTTCGGGCCAACCAGTCTGTGATATCTTGTCGTGGAGGCCCTCGCAAACTAAAGCGTGAGGTAACAGGAGAGCGTCTCACAAAACATGGCCCTCCAGCCGTCAGCAACACCGTCACCCGGGAGGTCTTTGTCAAAACGGACTTCTGGGCCCAATCCAGACTCACTGAATAAGGGCCTCTACGGTCAGGCCCTGCTTCATGACAATGTACCCTGTGCAGACCTGTAGACCCCGGTGACCACAAGCTATCAACTCAGTCTGACCTGCATTCACCTCAGTGTTGTCACTGATGACAAATTTTCATCTAAAAGGAGAAAATAATGTGAACAAAGGGGGGCTCTTTAATTACCCTGAGATAGGGGTGCCTGCGTGGCTCAGTCAGTTGAGTGTCCGACTCCAGCTCAGGTCATGATGTCACAGTTCGTGGGTTCGAGGCCCACGTTGAGCTCTGTGCGGACAGCTCAGAGCCTGGAGCCTTCTTCGGATTCTGTGTCTCCCTCTCTCTCTGCCCCTCCCCAACTAGCGCTCAGTCTCTGTCTCTCAAAAAATAAAAAAATTTAAAACGTTAAAAAATCAATACAATTTTAAAAAATAATTAAAAAAGAGGACTCTAATTACCCTGAGATAACAGGTATGAACCCGGGACCGTCTTTATGCCAGACCCTATGGTGTCCTCATTAAAACCAGAAGCCGAGTGACTGAGCAGATCACTTAAGCTTTTGCAGCCCCGGTGAATCATTTATAAGCTGTGAACTAATGGTATTAACCTCTTAGGGGTGTGGCGGGGATAAAAGACAACCTCTGTGATGCGATTACATAGTACAGAGTGATTGTTTCTTCCAGGCCTGGTACTAGCACCTTAGACTAAGATTATGGCACAAAGGTGACTTTCCTCCTGGGTCATCACTCTCTGGTCTGTATGGATATAAACAACCGTGAGGTCATTGGATTTACCCTTTTAAAAAGTGCATATTAGCTTAATTGCTTTGAGAAATGAGTTGTGTTACCAGCAGACCAAGGGGATATTACACCCCTATTTTATCCTTGTAGTCTAATTAATTTTTATTTTCTGAATAACTTAACCCAGCTTAACTCTTGATTATAGCTTTGGAGGTTCTGTCCTTCGGCTGTGGGAATAGTTGGTGGGACTTCAGAGGTTTTTGTGGGTTTTTTTTTTCTTTTCGTTTCGTTTCTTTTTTTTAAAGTTATGGATCTAAGTAATTGGCAAATTCCTACATCAGCTCAGGAATTCCCGGATCCATGTGACCAGCCCGGGGAAGCAAATGGGCAGACGGTGATGTGAAGGAGGTCAACACATGTCACCTCCACTTTCTTCTATGCCAGGCGGTTGGAATCTCTTCTGTCTGGGCACAAATCCCAGTCTCACCACTTAGACAGCTGTGTGACTTTGGGTAAGCCATAAAACCTCTCTGATCCTCGGGTGCTTAAGCTGAGAAATGAAATCATAATAGTGCTCATCTCACAAGCTTATAATAAGCGTCAAAGGAGGTAATGCATTTGTTCCTTCTTCAGATTGGTCCCGGGATGGTGATACTTTCAAAAGAATAACAAATGCACGTTAAACTCTCGAAGAGGAATGTGAGCCTTTATGAAGGCTCTTGAAAGAGGAGACAAGGAAAAGGGTATTACGCCAGGCAATGCCAGCAAATCTTCCTCACCCTCCCAAACATTGCCTTCCCCAGTCTCCCTCATGGTGGTACCTGTCCCTTTAATTTCTTATTTCTGTCACCCTCCCTCTTACTGCCAGCCTGTCATCCCCTCCTCCCCCTTTCTCTATCTCTTCTTTCTTCTGTGCATAATTCCGAGGCATTTCTTGTGCTGGTTCATTAGACCTGTGGGAACAGCAAGTCCCACAAAAAGAACTTAGGAGCTGAAGAACTTTAGCAAAGAACGCTCTTTTGAAAGCGGAAGACAAGAAGTGCTGTGAATGCCTGTCTTAGACACTTAGGTTTGGTTTTGCTGTGGTTTATACTGTGTCCTGGCACAAAGTCGTTGCTCAGTAAATGTGTTTTCTTGTCTGATTGCGTCATCTTGTCTGCATTGCCCCCCCCCTCCCCCAGACTCTGTTTTGCTTTCCACCTCTCCTGCTTCCCTCTCAATTTTCCTGTCACCCACCCACAGCTGTTCCTTCTGACAATCCCAGGGTCCAAGCTGCTCTTTCCAGGTGCCCTCAGTCCTTTCTTTTCTGTTGTTTATCTGGAGAAAGGGAGAGGGTTGATAAGATGTGAGTTTAAACCTAAGACCTGACGGTGGACCGAGAAAAAAAAGCTCTGACTTTGGGAATCAGAGATTTTGGGTTTCGGTCCGTGTTGGTCAGGTTTTTTGTTGCAAACAACAAAATAAGCTCTTGCTATTTTAAGCAAGGAAAGGATTTACTTAAAGGTCTTAAGTGGGTCCCAGGATCTGGGAAGACTCCAAAAGCTTTGAAGCTACACGGCCAGGATCAGCGCCACGGGAGCTCTCTCGGTGACAGCACCACCAGCCCGGCCACCCTCGCTCGGGACGAGACCCCACAATGCCCACCATTCCAGTGCTCTTGAGAGTGCACATCTCTGCCCACGCGCTGGCTTCCCAGCATGAGGACTTCTTAGGGCATGTACTGCTGAAGCCAGGCTTACGCCTCCAGCTGGTGGGGCCTGAGTCCCACGCGTGCAACAAGTTACAAAGCAAGTTGGAATGTGAGAAGTTTGGGAATGGCAGGGCTCATACAGTGAAAAATGACCAAAGGGCAGACAAAGGAGTTGGGGATTCACAGTGACCAACGCCTATTCGTAGTCCCCTCCCCGTACGTTCACCGGCCACGCCACTGTGAGACAGGCCCCGCTGCGCTATGTGTCCACATCCGTAGGACGATCAACACCTGGTGAGGACAGAGGACATAGGACAAAGAACCCGTTTCCCTCCCTCTGGGTTCTAACCATTGAAATGCAGTCCAAGGAGCCAGATTAGGGCTCCAGGGCCAGCTTTGGAAATGGCAGCCGAGCAGTGATCAATATTCCCAAGGGCGAAGCTCTCCCTGGTAACTTCTAGAATGAAGAACGCTGTGGGGCTGCATACGGAGTACGCATACCTCAGTGTACCGCACACCTCGCTTGCAGAACGGATGTGCTGGGTCCCGGGGCTCGGCAGCCTCAGGATGCACCAGTCACAGTTGGAACAGCCAGACCACGGCTGACCTTGTTGGGGCAGGAATCAGGAAACGTGAGCTCCCCTTGCACCTAGGGTGCCAGCTTTGAACAGCAGGGCATCATGCCTTCAGGAATCCTTGAGCCGGCCACAGTCCCAGCTCAGCTGCAATGACACGGAGAGGCAGCGTTAAGAGTTTGTATCATTAGAGGAACATGCCTTTCTGTGCTCGGCACTGGTGATGTGTGAGCGATAAAGGAGTGGCAAAGTTTGAAACAGAGCCAGAAGCCACCAGAAGCTACTCTGTATACAATTATTCCAGCCATCAAAGGTGTAATTGTACCTGGCATACTCTGTTTTCATGAATGCGCAGCCAAAAGGCACATACACTTATTTATACACTTATAAATGCACCGTTTTTCCCCTTTTATTGATAGGAATTGAACAAAAAGGAATTTATGAAAATTTCTGTGTTGGTGGGATCCAATTCTGTAACAGTAATTTGAGGCGCTAAGTGTATCTTTATGTGACGTCTCATGCATTCCAAAGTATCAGATTGCCCTTGAGCACATCTGACATACCCCGTTCTGATGAAATCTAATGGCTCCAGATGAAACAGCCTGAAGAGGCAAGTGTACTTTTAAGGCATTGGGTACCAGTTATCCTGGGATGCCCACCATCACCAGTATCGGGGCAGGGGCATCCCCTTCATGCCAGAGTCTAGACACGTCAACTTAATGAAATACGATTCACTGTGTTCCGATTCAGCCAACCTATATGAGGTGGCCATTAGTTCAGATTTGGGGGGTTGAGGGGGTGCGCCTGGGGAGTTCCTGCCTTTAAGGACTTGCCGTTAAAAAAAAGTCCCTTGCAAACAAATGCGAATCACTATTGTTCGTGTTCCCTTAATGAGCAGCAGGATGGTCAGCGGTGAAATCTAAGCGGTTGCTGAGGACTGCTAAGAGGAAAGCTCTCTCTCTTTCCATCAGGCTCAACCCCTATCATCTTGCACTCGTCCTACGTGACTATCATGACAGCCGGACAGTAACACACGCTAATTATAGTCTGATAGTGACTAAGTGTGGCATGGATCAGAAGACCAGGATTAAAACAGGCCAGGGCTTTGTGTGTGTGCGTGTGTGTGTGTGCGTGTTTGTATTCATTTATACATAGCCAGTAGTTATAGAACAATTAAATCGGGCTTTCAATCCACTCTCTGCGATGACAACTACCCATTTCTGATGGCTGACAGATTCTTCCTTAGAAACAGACCCAAGAATTCCAGAGAAATTAAATGACCTCTTGAATGACGAGGAAATCTGTTGTCCCATCAGATGAGAGCTGCCTTCCTAATTAATTCCCTATCCTTTGCCTGTCTCAGTCCAGCCTGGTGACCAAGTTCTGCCCACTGGCTGCTACACTACACAGTGTAACACAAGCTGCCAGGACTCTAATCTTCCTGGCAGACCCTCTCAAGTTTCAAACTCAGTTTTTCTCATCTCTCCTCCTATCGCCTGGAGATGTGATACTAACAGGCACCTGTATTGCTCTCGAGTCTCACGAGTAACTAAATAAAGATAATTTTAGAAATGTGACCTACCATTTTTAACTTACTGGATTGCCAATTAAAAAACAAATACGCAGTGATATTGGAGGTACAGAGGGCTGCATATACCAATAGGGTAGAAGCAGTTGCCTAATTTGCTACAATCCTCTGGAGAGCAACCAGCCACACTTTTTAGAAGTGGTAGCATGTACATACCCTTTAGGTTAACAGTGCCAGTACTCAGAAATTTAGCCTAAGGGAATAATCAAGAATATGACAAATGTTCAGCTACTTGGATATTCACTTCAGTGTTATTCATAATAGAAGAAACGTGTTGGAGGAGAAGAACCCGGGCACGTCCAGCCACAGATAATTGACTTAATTGGAGCAATGTATACAAGTGTAGTGGAATAATACACAGCCATTAGAATGATAATATGAAATAGATTTATTTGCACGAAAGGTGTTGCTCTGAAAGTAGATCATAAAACAGAGAGGGCGGAGTTCTGCTTCTGGGAGGATGGAATAGATACACTTTTCTTATTCCTCCCACTATATGCAGTTAAAAGCCTTGGCTATGATATATGAGACAAGCCTAGGAAGACTCTGAAAGGGGAGAGAAGACGGCAGACTGGCTAGGGACCTCAGGACCCAAGGAATGACCTGGTGGTGAGTCCCTTGGCGTTTTGCTTTGTTTGCCTCGTGTATCTCAGACTTGAGCTGATGAAATCAGCAACCTGGAAACGTCACTGGGCATAGACATCAAAAGCCCCAAGAAGACTTGTATTCTCTAGTCACCAGAACATGGAAGCTTAGCAATTCAGAAAGCTTTCAGATGGTAACTTTTCTACTCTGGCTAAACACCACAGAGAAGACTGCAGACCCATCTCCATTAGCAAGGTCAAGTGAGATGCCTACACTTCCTCACTTACCCAGTTGTATTGAGGCACCCAGTACCCCCACCAGGATGCCCATACCCAGAAGCATCAAGGAGTTTCCCAAGTGACATATATATGTATATAAGTGTGTGTGTGTGTGTGTGTATCTTTATATATCTCTCTATATATCTATATGGCAGTTTTATACTCCTGTGCTGCTCTGTGACCCATCTCAGCATGCTATAGTAAAGCCTGTACTATTTTGCTGGCCTTGGCCAGGTTTAGCCAGGGAGAATGAGGAGTGAAATCCGCAGAGCTAGCAGCAGGGTGCAGGTGAGGGAAGGCCCTGCAACTTTCTCCCTCTCCCCTCCCCTATGTGAATGTATCACCTTTCTTTATGGCCCTGCACGCTCACAGAGCTCTTCTTCTGCCTTGGAAGAGACTGCTTTTAGGAAGATGTCACTATCAATCAAATACACATCGGTGCAGACTCATCACTGAGTTCTTTCTTCCATGGGTCTCTGGAAATGAAACCATAGCTATCCTTCTACAAAGAAAGATCATGTCCCCCATTGCAGGCATTGGGATTTATTGGGAGAAGGGGAGATTGAATTTCTAGAATTTCTAGAATCTCTTGCACTTATGTTGTCCTGGGTCCAGAAAACGAGCTGCCAGCTAGGTACAGGAAGCTGTTGTCTAAGGCAAGATATGGCTGCTTCAGGGCTCAGCAAGGAGGATAATCATTACTCCTTATGGGAGACAATGATTCTGTTGGTAATTTCTATTAGGATGAAAAAGTTTGCAGGTGTAACTCCTTGCTAAAGTAAGAAGAGAATTACTCTATGGACAGCAAAAGGCCAAAGATAGACCCCTATAAAGGATGTCTTATTCTTCAAAAGTTTTTCTTTAATTAAAACAGTGAAACTCATTGTTAAAAATTATAGATTTCCAGTTTCAGCTCCAACATGTAAAGAAATCCCATCCCTATAATAAGATAAAAGCTGAACAACCTGAAAATCAGTGACTTTTCTTGGACCCACCAGAAAACTGAGGTCACAAGGCAAACGGCCACTCTGAAATGCAGAGAGACAGGTGAATTCAGAGTCAGAGCCAAGGTCTGCTTACCTGAAACAGAAACACCCTGGAGCTAAAAACTAATGAGAACACTTAAATAGTGATTTTGATGAATTTCTGAAGACCGAGTGTAGAATAATTTGAGAGTGAGAAACTCCTGGTGGCTACAGTTCTGGTGGAGTGTCACATTTTCAGGGGTTTCACCTCTAGTAACCCCACCAGCTTCTTGCAGTGAAAATCCAAGAATTATCCCCTTGTGGTTGTGGCAGAGGGAGGAGAAAAGGAACCATTTGGAAATATTCCAAGGCACTCTGCATTAGAAAGGTCTACCCAGTAAAGGAAAAGACTATATCAGACCCTTATTCCACTTGGGGCCTTTATTGGACTTCACCTTGCTGCAGCCTTCCTATGTCACTCAAGGTGGGGAGGGGGAATGGGAGGAGATGAAGAAGCCCTGGTGAAGGTCACAGTCCAGGGACACAGGCTCACTAAGTGGCTGCAATTTAATAATAAGATTAGAATGCTTTCCCTCCTTACTACTACATCTTACCACATCTTGCTGCCTTATCAACGGAACACCAGAATAATGACGGTGATAGAGAGCTGAACGAGCTGCCAGGTGCAGACTCTATTGAAGGAAGAGTTCTTAGGGAAACCTAAAGACAGAGACCCTAGAGGAGTTTGAAGTTCTGACATCTACTGCGACCACAAATATTAAACTGAAGACCTCGTTCCTGTATTACTCAATACCTCATGTCCAGCCTTTGAGAAAAAAAATTACAAGGTATGACAAAAGTCAAGACGCAAACACAGTCTGAAGAGACAAAGCAAGCATCAGAAGCAGGCTCAAATATGTTACGGATGTTGGAATTATCAGCGCAGCAATTTAAAATAACTGTGATTTAAAATAATGATGATTCGTATGTTAAAGGCTGTAGTGGAAAAGGTAGATAACATAAAAGAACAGACGGGTAATGTAAAGAGAGAGGTGGAAATCCTAAGAAATAGTCAAATAAAATAGAAGGAAAGAAACGCCAACTGTGTAATGGTAAAATGAAGAATGCCTCTGGTGACTTCATTAGCTAACTAGACATAGCTGAGAGAAGAATCTGTGAACTCAAAAATAGGTCAACGAAACCTCTCAAACTGAAATGCAAAGAGAAAAATAATGGAGGAAAAAAACCAGAACAGAGCACCAAAAAACTGTGGGATATCAAAAGATATAATCTAGTTGCATATGCCAGATAACACATCATCGGAATACCAGGAGAAGAAATAAATAATATAGCAGAAGAAATAATTGAACAATGGCCAAGAACTTCCCAAAATTAATAACACCGCCCAAACACAGATCCAGGAACCTGAGAGAACACCAGGCAGAATAATACCAAAAAAAATCTACATTATTTATGTTACCATAGTCAAACTTCAAAAAACCGAAGACAAAGAGAAATTCTTGAAACAAGCCAGGAGAGGGGCTTACCTATAAAGGGACAAGGATGAAAATTACAGCAGACTTCTCATCAGAAACCATGCAAGCAAAAAAGAGAATGGACTGAAATATCGAAAGTCTTGAAAGAAAAACTCCGCCAACCTAGACTTCTACGCTCAGCAAGATTATCCTTCAAAAGTGAAAGAAAAACAAAGACTTTCTCAGACAAACAAAAAGCTGGGGGAATTAATCACTAACAGAATGGCCCTGTAAGGAATGTTGAAAGAAATCCTTCAGGGAGAAGGCAAATCACGGAGGTCAGAAATTTGGATCTACGTAAGAAAGGAAGAGTATCAGAGAAGGAATAAATGAAGATTAAAATAAAATATTTTATTATCCTTCTTTTTAACTGAGCTAGAGATAACTGCTTGTTTAATGTAATGATAGCAATGATATATTGGATGATTATAGCATATGGATAAGTGAAATGAATGACCTCAATATTATGAGGGATCGGTGGAAGGTATTGGCAATACTTTGTAATAGAGTATCGATAGCAGTATTGTGTTATTGGAAGATGGACTTAGATTAGTTTTAAATGTATATTGCAGGGGCGCCTGGTTGGTCGAAGTCGGTTGAGCGTCCGACTTCGGCTCAGGTCATGATCTCGCGGTTTGTGAGTTCGGGCCCCGCCTCGGGTTCTGTGCTGACAGCTGGGAGCCTGCAGCCTGCTTCAAATTCTGTGTCTCCCTCTCTCTCTGCCCCTCCCCTGCTCATACTCTGCCTCTCTCTGTCTCTCAAAAATAAATACATGTTTAAAAAAATTATAAATGTATATTGCAATTCTAGGGTAACCCCTAAATTTAAAAAAATTAATGGAACTGCACAAAGTAAGAGTTAAACTCCCTTCTCTACATTTCATAGCACTACTCCTGAAGAGTAATAGTAACGATCCAGTGTGCCTTCTCTGGGATGCACTGGAGTAGGATAACTCCACACGTATTTTTCTGTACCCTCCTTATATTATTTCACCCAACATTACTAAATATCCTTCCATGCAGGTCTACTTCGGAGTGGTTCAGATGGAAGGATTTGGGGGCACCCCAAACCTAGACCGTCTAGTCTAGAAGGTCACCTTGAGATCGGTAGTGATGGATGCATGTGGCCAGAGAAAAACTGCTTGAGGGAGAAACAACCAGTGTGAAGGCGACTCTCCTGACTCCCAGATTTGGTGAGGCACAGACCGAAGAGCATTGTGCCCAAGGCAGGAAAGCTGGGTCTGAGGGCTTTGTCCTGGCAATGCGTGTGGGGGCAAATTAATTCACCTCTCCGAGTCTCACGGAGCAGGCATTCATCACCCAAGGCACAGATTCTCCGTGATGCTTTAGGTAACATCCTGTCTGGGTGACATTCCCTTTAAGTGGTTGGTTACCCAGTCTCTACTCGAATGCTGCAGTGATGGGCAGTTGGTGGGGGTGGGGAATGGGGGCTTCAGTAATTTAGTAAAGAGGGGTATAGGTGGCGCAGTGGGACAGTGCCAGAGAGAGCACTGAGGACAGGCAGAGGCCAAGAAGGCTGCCAACCGTCAGACAAGAAGCAGTGAGCACCACTGGAGGTGGGGGCATAGGAGGGGGCACGGGAGATTGAAGTTGGACTGACAAAGGAAGGTGGGTTTCAGAGCCAAATAACTGAAGGGCATTACCCAAGTCCTCGGTGACTGTACAAGAGGGTCCTGCTCAGATGAGAAGAAGGCCTTTGCATCTCAGTTCCCTCTGGCTACCATAGGCGCCTCCGGCTTTGGAAGAGGTGCTGGTTTTCCATGGGAGTCAGCCAGATTACAGTGGGTTCTGAGCAGTTGTGATTCCATGACGTTGCCAGGAGAAAAACAAAACACTCCGCTTTCTCAGCAGGGGAACCTCAGTGCCCACAGCTCACAGAGGGCAGGACACAGACCACATGCACGTGGTATATGCACAAACACGGGGTCTGTGTAATGAGAAGTCTCAGGTTTCCTGGAAGGTTCACACTTTTTGATTGATTTGCTTGCCTGGAAAACAGTCCAGCTCATTCTCTGCCAAGCTCAGAGGTGATAGAACCAGAATTAAAACTGTATTTTCCAAAGAGCTGATGAAGGCAGATTTTCAGTGAGATTTCTGAACCATTATTTAAATTTGTATTTTAGACATTCATCAGGATCTGCAGAATAGTTTTCATGCTTGAGAAAGCGACACTTTTTTTAAAAGGAACCTCAAACCCACAGTGCAATCTTTTGTTTTAATCCTGATTCTGGAAGATCACCAACAACCATTGGATATGCCAACCCCAGGATGTTTTTGAACAGAGTTTTTAATTCTAAAGCATGTGGTTTTTCTTGTGGCATATATTAAAATGTTGAATAATTAACAAGAATTGGCTTTGGGAAATCTAAATTGGTTGACTACAGAACATTTTTAGAAAAGCATTCTGGTGTATTCAAACAGGCACCTGTTGGGATTTTCCCATAAAGTCCCCTCTCATCGGCCAGATGGAAGAAACAATTAATTAGTAAGAATTATAACTTGTCAATAATTCATTGAGCACCTACTATATGCGAGATATATTATTTCTTGTATTTACATGACAGGACGTTAAAAGGAGACTCTCTTGATCCAGTTTTCAAAGGTATCAATATGTTGGTTATGAGCGAGTGTGACAGAGACCTCCCCACATGCAGGATTTACCATGGGAATGAAGGAGAACTTGTTCTATGTCTACACTTATCTGATTTGAAATTATGAAAGATTGAGAGGAGATTCATGAAGGGAGCGGAGGGTCACCTTCTAGCCTCAGGCCTAGTGAAGACCTTGGAAAGACTCTCAGACCTTCAGAACGTTTTCCCTGGTGTCTTCCCCACCTCCAGGGCCAGAGTGCAAAGTCACTTGCTAAGTGAGAAACGGCCCTCTACTTTTTCCCTCAGTCTTACCTCCCCTTCTCTAAACCTGGCAAGCAGATCCAAAAGAGCAGCTCCCGAGCGGAAGGTGAACTGGGAGAGAACAAAGAGCAGAAAGATAGCCTCTGTCTCCCCACTGTTCACAGAAGCAGACCTGAGCTTGGAAAGGGAAGATAAGAAGCTAAGTCCCACTGAGAGTTCTGGATCATTAAAAAGAACTGGACGGTGTCGTTGCTGGATTGCAGCTCTATTTGTAGCCTGTAGACTGTCAGCTAAGTGTGAATTGAGTAGGCCTGGGCCTGTGGGATTCGTCACTCACAGGCAAGGGAAGCCACCCCCTCCCCCCTCTTCCCACCCTTGCCTTTGGGAATCACGTTCAAAGGGCGTAAGAGTAACCAGGTGCGTCTTGATCAGAGTGCACCATCTCGCTTGCTAGGAACACCAGTTACACCAACAGCACCACCAACTATGTGGGATTAAGTCCCCCTGATAGGAGTCTATAATAGATAGGAAAATATCCAGAGGTTAAGTAGTGGATCTGAAAATCAGATTCCAATTTCCCCATCTTTTAGTCTGCATTAGACCATACTTTTGGTTATTATACCCAGAGAGGAAAAATAAGGAAGAAATAGACTTTTAAGAAGGAAAGTTTCCCCTAATAACTGATTTTTGATATTGTCTATACTTTTCAGTTACTTTGATCAAGTTTACTATTAAAAAGGCAGAAGTGATTTTTTAGAAAGCGGAGGATATTTATCTGTTTCATTTCAATCCGCATGAAACCGCATCACGGGTATATGTTTTCCTCTGCAGCCACAGCCTCCCAGTGGAACATAGAGCCCTGGGTCCCTTTCCATCTCGAGGGTCTATTATTCTATGTGAAAACCTACGTATAAATCAGAGACGTGAAGAACCCAGTCTTTGCTTTACGGTTTTCTTTATGTCTTTACTTACAAATGGCAGGAGTACGTGGTGCATTTTGGATTTTGTTTGATTTACACAACTTGGCAGTAAAAAAGACTCAGGAACCCATCAACTTCCAGAACTTCAGGGTGTCCCTGTAATCTGTTTCACACAATTTCCCATTGATGGCATCTCTGGATGGATGGATGGATGGATGGATAGATGGATAACAGGGATGATGGTTGGGGCTCAGCTAATTAATAACTACCTATGTAGGGAAACCCTACAGTTGTTTCCTCCTGTGAGTTTTTCTTCACTCACACCGAACACTTAATGTCTGATACTATTGGTCACCAACTGTGTGGGTCTTTTCTCCCCCACCAAGCAATACTCCATGAGGCTAACTTGGTGTCCTACAATTTAACACACTTCAGATACTATTTACCTGGAAATAGCATCGAATCCAACAGGTTAAGGGCTCAGTCCCACAAGACTGCTCCCACCTCACTTCAGATGCCAATAGCAAGTAGTAGGTCCCCAGGTTTCCTACAACTTCTGTATGAACAGCCAGATAAGAGGATACACAGGGCAAGACCTGGGAGGGTCCTGAACCCAGGCGCTTTTGTCTCTGTGCAGTTGGGGTGCATCACCTCCCAGTACGTGGATGTTTTCACCAACCTGGAAGCTCTCTGAACCCCCATGCTTTCAAGATTTTTATGGAGGTTTCATCACATTGGCGTGATAGATCATTAATTCCATTTTCAGCCCCTCTCCCTTCTCAAGAGAATGGGGGGCAGGGCTGAAAATTCCAAGCTTCTTATCATGGCTTTGTCTTCCTCCTCCCATGGGGGAGCCCACCTAGAGTTACCCCATAGAATAAAAGACACTCCTATTACCCAACAAATGGCAAGGGTTTCAGGAGCCCTGTGTCAGCAAGCCGAGTCAAAGATCAAATACCAGAACAATAGATTTTCCCAGTGCTCCTAACACTTAGGAAATGACAAGGGTTTCAGGAGCTCTGTGAAACGGGGGGCAGAGATCAATACGTATTTTCTATGATCTCATACTACCCTTCTTGTGCCAGGTGCTTTACATACATGATTACCTGGAATCCTCGTGGGAACCACAAATAGTTCCCATTTCACAGATAAGAACAGGAAGCAAAGAGGCTATGTGACTTGCCCAAGGAATCCACCCTCCCTCTGTCCACTGAATCATGCTGCCCCCGGGAGTCTACACAGCATTCGGGTGGAAGGTTGGCGGGCTCCAGAGTTGAGGGGTGAAGAGGAGGGAGGAATGTCACTTGCCTACAAGCTGTGTGAGCAAAGCATACCTGTCTGGCCCGAGTAAGCATTTGCCGGCATCGCTCTGTCTCTGTCCTGCCCCCTCTTAAGACGCGTAATTGGGTCAGCCTCTCTCCTCCCCTCCACACTCCAGATTGAAGTTGTTAATGTACTAGAAATGCAAATTGAGCTAAAATTAGTTTAGCTTCATCCTCCAAAGGCCATCTTTCCCCCTCCTTGCAGAGAATGATTTTACATAATTTTATTCTGAGAGGAAATAATCACTCAGCTTTTTAAAAAGTGAGCCTCTTTAAATACGTATTTGCCCTTTTCTGTCACCTTCGGCAAACCAAATGGCAGTTCTAGTTTACGATCTCTGTTCTCGTTTCCACCTTAGTAGACACAACAAATCTCAACAAAATGGGGAGGTGGGCAAAGCAGGAAGGTGTGAGGGATCTGGAAATGCAAGGGCACAGAAGAAAAGCAGGAACCCTTCCTGTCACTGGCTGCACCCCCACTGCTTCCTCATCCAGGTGGTACCCAGGTTAGACCAACAGAAATCAAAGAGGGCCCAAAATTCTCTTTTAAGAAGTAAAACTATGGAGGCAGGAATCATAAAGACATGAGGATCCTAGAGTGAGATGAGTCAGGCTCCTTTGCCCCTTTCTAACAGTGACCTTTCCCATCTGGAAAATGGGGATTATAATACAGAACCTGCTGCAGTGATCTCAAAGGATCATTGCATGTGTGTGTGTGTGTGTGTGTGTGTGTGTGGTTTTTGTTTTTGTTTTTGGTGGGGTGGGAGTGGGGAGGGGGGAGCGTTTGCGTCCTTTAGGGTCCTGTAAGCTTGGGGACTGGTTAAGAAAACCTGATGGGTTCTCTTATGGGTTGTACTCCATGGGCTTGTTGGTTGGTTGATCTTCTCATGTGTTACTAGATCAACTCTGTCTTTTTCACTGTGCCTGAAACCTCATGGTGCCTGGGACCAATTTTCAGATGACAAGACTGCACCCATGTATACAGTTTGGATGCTAGTTGTTCTCTCCGAGGTCAGATGCAGGCAGTGTTTCTCAGGCTAGGCTCCAGTAGATGCAGTGTGTAGGTGTTCTGGGGTGATTGCCTGGGGTGACCCCCTCTTCTCCAGGAGCATGTCAGATCGTAGAGTTGGTCCCAGTGCCCCAGTCAGTACTGTGTAAGTGCCCATGCTCCCCACCCTAATGGCCATGGATGATTCGAGCTTTCTAGACGTGTCTACCTGACCCACGCCGAGGTGATTAAATTTCTTCCCCGGAATCTGGAATTTGGAAGAAGGGGACGGAGACTGGGATTCACGCGCGTGGTAGCACCAGCGAGGAAGACCAGCGATCTACTACTGAGACTCTTAAACCGTTGACACACTCTGCTGCTGTGTCTTACGTAAGTGTCTGATGGAATTTACCAGTGGCTCCATCTGGCTCTGTGGAGACAATGTTTATTATGAATTCAATTTTTTAAATAGATGTAGCAGTATTTGAGTCCTTCATTTCTTCTTGTTAGTTTCCATCAGCTGTGTTGCCCAAAGAATTTGTCCAGTTGCCAAAGTTATTGGCAAAGTTGTTTATGATATTTCCTTATAATCCTCCTAATATCTGTAGGATATATAGTTATATCTCCTCCTTTATTCCTAATATTAACAATTTTGTTCTCCCTGTTTTTTCTTTATTATTTTTGGCTTTGTGAACTTTTCGATTTGTTTTCCTTGTTAACTATTTCATTGACTTTGGGTCTTTATTTTTTTTTCTTGTACATTGGGTTTAACTGCTTTTTTTTTTTTCTTTTACTTTTTGAGGTGGAAATGGGATGCCTTATTTTAAACTCTTCTTTTTAAAATTGAGATATAATGGATACATAACATGTTGTAAGTTTAAGGTATACAACATTTTGATTTGATACATGTATGTATTGCAATATAATTACCACCACAGCATTAGCTAACACTTCAATCACAGTACATAATTGTTATTTTTATGTGAATGATTAAGTTCTAGCCTCTCAGAAACTTTGAAGTTATTATAATACAGTTATTGTGAATAAGATCTCTAAGACTTATTTACCCACTAGTTACAAGTTCGTACTCTTAAACAATATCTCTCCAATTCTTTCATTGCTCCAGCCCCTGGCAATCACCATTGTGGTTGTTTTCACAACTTTGGATTTTTTACATTCCACCTATAAGTGATACCATACAGTATTTGTCGTTGTCTGGCTTAGTTCACTCAGAATAAAGCCCTCAACGGCCATCCATGTTGTCACAAACTGCAGGATTTCCTTTTTCTTTTTTTTTTTTTTTCATGGTTAAATAATATCCTGTGGCATGCCTCTATCTCTATCTCATTCTATCTCTCTATCTCTATCTCTATCTCTGTCTCTCTATCGCCTCCACCTATCTTTCTGTTGATGGACACTTAGGTAGTGCTGATATCTCGGCTATTGCTAATAATGCTGCAGTAAACACAAGAATGCAGATATCTTCCATACGGTTTCCCATAGTGGCAGAACCAAGGTACATTTCCACCATCAATGCACCGGGGTCCCTCTTTTCCACATCCTTACCAACCCTTGTCTCTTGTCTACTTAACGATAGCCATTCTAACAGGTGCAAGGTGATACCTCTTTGCAGTTTTGGTTTGCATTTCCCTGATGCTGTGTGATGTTGAGCATCTTTTCACATACCTGTTGGCTATTTGAATGTCGTTTTTGGAAAAGTGTCTATTTGTTCCTCTGCCCATTTTTTAATCAGATTTTTTTATTTTTTAAATTAAAATTTATTTTGGGGTGCCTGGGTGGCTCAGTAGGTTAAGCGGCCGACATCAGCTCAGGTTATGATCTCACGGTGTGTGGGTTCGAGCTCCGCATCAGGCTCTGTGCTGGCAGCTCGGAGCCTGGAGCCTGCTTCAGATTCTGTGTCCCCCTCTCTCTCTCTGCGCCTTCTCTCTCTCTCTCTCTCTCTCTCTCTCTCAAAAATACATAAACATTAAAAAAATCTTAAATTTATTTTGAGATGCTTGTAGATTTACTTACAGTTGTGTGTGTTTGTTGTTCTTGTTACGGAGTTGCATGAGGTCCTTATATGTTTAGATATTAGCCCTTTACCCATTTTATGTTTTCAAATATTTTCTTCCATTTCGTAGATTGCTTTTTCATTTTGTGCATCTTTTCTTTTGTTGTGCAGAAGGTTTTTAGATTGATGTAGTCCCCCTTGTTGATTTTTGCTTCTATTATTTGTGTTTTTGGTGTCACATCCCAAAAAATCATTGCCAAGACTGATGTCAAGGAGCTTCTTCCCTGTGTTTTTCTAGGATTTTTATGTATCAGGTCTTAGGCTTACATCTGTAATCCATTTTGAGTTAATTTCCTTCTTTTCCCTATTATAAGTGTTTAAATCTGTACATTTCCTCCTAGATACCGTTTTAGCTGCATTTCACACATTTTGATATGTTGTATTTTTTATCATTTATAAGCGTGTTCTTATACTGAATAATGTATAGAATTGTTGAATCCTTATAATATACACCTGAAACCAATATAACACTGTATGTTAATTACACCTGAATTAAAAAATAAAATAAAATAGAAAAAATTGCATGTCAAAGTTGAAATTTTATACATACATATACATGTATAATGTATATATATATATATAAATATGGTTTTTTAAATTTTTTTTAACATTTATTTATTTTTGAGACAGAGCATGAATGGAGGAGGGTCAGAGAGAGAGAGAGACACAGAATCGGAAACAGGCTCCAGGCTCTGAGCTGTCAGCACAGAGCCCGACGCGGGGCTTGAACTCACGAACCGCGAGATCATGACCTGAGCCGAAGTCGGACGCTTAACCGACTGCGCCACCCAGGCGCCCCAAAACTATTTTTTAATTAAAAAGTGTGTTCTTGTTGTGAAGTACTTGGGTGATTTTCTAAAAGATTTCTAGATTTTCTAGAAGACATTGTTATCAATTTCAATTTTGATTTCAATTTGGCCAAAAATATACTATATAAGATCTTAATCCTTTAATATGTATTAAGACATTATAGAAAAGAATATGGACAATCTTGGTGTAACTCTGGATTAGTTTTTTTTTTTCTTTTAGTTTTGATCAATTTTTGCTTCAGGAATCTTAAACGTTTATGATTAGTTACATACTCATTTAGGATTGTTATGTCTTAATGAATTAATACTTTCATTATTTAGAAGTGTCTTCTTTTATGTCTGGCAAGCTTCCTTATCTTGACATCTACTTTGATGTTAGTATAACCATACCAGCCCTCTTAGTTTTATCATGATGTATTTTTTCTATTGTTTTGCTTTAACTTGTCCGTGCCTTTGTATTTAAGATACATCTCTTATAGACAGCATAAGTTGGAGCTTGCTTTTTAATCCAATTTGACTATATCTGCCTTTTAATTGCAGAGTTCACTCCATTTTTATTGAATATAATTATTTATATGGCTGGGTTTAAGTCGGACATTTTGCTCTTTGTTTTCTTCTTGTCACATTTGTGTTTTGTTCCTCAGAACTTTCCTAAACTGAGCTAAACTAAGGGCAGCTCACCTCATCAAATCAGGGATTGAGATTATGAGAAGCCTCAGTCCTTGGGATATTCTAATTCCCATTTACCATTACTCCTAGGACACAGCCCTTCCTATTGTCCAATGAAAAACCTTGCATGTTTTTCAACGCCCCACCTTTTTGAAGCACTGTGAACGCCATTTTATTTCCCTCTAGTCCTATGAAAATCCCAAAAATTCTATTCAGGCTCTTAGGCTCAGCACTTTTTTTTTTTTTTGAATCAACAGTTGAATTGAGTAGTGAAGGAGCTCTATTTCCTGACCTCACTCCCTTTGGTTTGGCCAGACCTTGGCCCTAAATTCTCTGTGCCTTGGTGGTTTCCTGATGCCTTTGAACAGGTGTTCTTTATATTTTGTCTGGCTTCTCTTATGGCTCTCAGCAGGATGGTTGGTCCAACACAACCCAGTCCGTCATTGCTGAAAACAAAACTCGCCAATAATATTTACAGAAAAGCCAAAACAGAGACCTGGTACCTTATCTGGAAATCTAGCCTGTGTAACTTAGTGGTGTATAATTTGATTAGTTATTGCCCTGCCCTGAGATCAGGGTTCTGCCACTGGCCCAACTCTCAAAAATACCTGTATATATATATATATATATATGGGGGGGCAGGGAGCTTTGCGGGGTTAACCACAAGAGTTTTTGTTGTCATTTGTCTGATTTTTTTCTGATTCTGTGAGATGAATCTGTTTCATCAGTCATTATGTAATTAAATTTCTGAAGCAGTTAACAATTTTTATTATCTGAAAGGGTCAATTCATTTTTTTTTTTTTTAATTTATTTTTGGGACAGAGAGAGACAGAGCATGAACGGGGGAGGGGCAGAGAGAGAGGGAGACACAGAATCGGAAACAGGCTCCAGGCTCCGAGCCATCAGCCCAGAGCCTGATGCGGGGCTCGAACTCCCGGACCGCGAGATCGTGACCTGGCTGAAGTCGGACGCTCAACCGACTGCGCCACCCAGGCGCCCCTAATTCATTTGGTTTAATCACAGTGTGGTAACAGTAGAATTCAATTCTGCTCAGTGCCCATCTCTTTCCACAGATACGTTATTTTTTTTTTCATTTATTTTTATTTTTATTTATTTTACCATAACAAAGATTTACTCAAACCTCTCATGACATTTCAGGGCACGATTTTAAATGTCACCTTTTATCTTGTCCCATTAGCTCGTTATATTTACGTTGTTATTTTTCCCAGTGTTGGAAGGAATGACGGTCATGACTGATTGATTAGTTAATTGAGTTTTAAAGAGTTTGGTTGGGGAGACTCACACTGGACATAGGCAAGTAATTTTTGGTTTCAATCACCCTAATCTAACTATCTATCACTTTTATAGGCTGAAATTGTGATTCCTTTTTAATTAAAAAAAAAAAAAGAATGTAATATGAGAAAGCAGTCCATGAAAATAGGCCCAGAGGGAAGGATGAGAGAACTGGCCGGGAGGGTGGAGGGGGGAGGTTTGAAGGGACTTTGCTGTTGCTAAGATAATACTTCATAAAGGTTCTCATCTGACGTATGGTGACAAATGTTAGCTAGATTTCATGGTGATCACTCCGCAGTATGTACAAATACTGAATCATTCTATTACGCCCCTGAAACTAATATAATGTTGTCAATTATACCTCAATTAAAAGAAAAAGAAGAGGAAAAAACAAGAGACTCTGTGGGACCACATTGGTCATGGAAAGGGCAATGGGCTGGAAATTCTGCTCCGAGGGCTTCTCCTAAGGAGCTATGAAGCTGGGCTCACTTCTGCCTCCAGGTGGCGTCTCTTTCCCCAGCTGACTCCCAGGGTGGAGGGGGGGTGGGGGACGTCCACAAAGCAGACACCCCATGCCTTCTTTGAGGGCACTCTAAAGTCAATCTACTGGTAGCTCCCCATCTCTAGTCTTCAGTTCTGTATTTGAGAAGTGAGGACATTGAAATCAATCATTGGTGAGGCTCCTTCTAAGCCCTAATATTTCATGACTTTGAAAGGGATTTTTAAGGCTTAACTCAGCTTTAGGAGCTCTGGGAACCTTTTGAAATTGATGCAAAATTTCATGTGTTTGTGTGCATGTATACAGATGCGTATTTTTCCAGGGAGAGGGTTCTTCCCACTATTATTCAATTCTAGGATGTTCCATGAGTGCAAAAATATTAAGGAACAAATGAATAGTTTATTTAAACTTTCATTTCACCGTAATAATCAACAAACATCTTATTGAGTATCTTTTATGTGTTCATATGAGCACACAGATGAATAAGACACATTTTGGAGAAATGTTTAGCCAGTAAATCATCAGCATAGTTGTGTTGTTTCTTCTGGGGTGTTTTGAATTGGGCTCATGCCAGAAATTCAGGGTTCTAGTCCTAACTCTGGTGACTGGATGTGACTTTGGCCCCTGGTTTCCTCAAGTGAGATGTAGCTTTAGTCAAATACATCCTACTTACTCTTTACAGTTATTCATTCAGTTAATAAACAGATCGTACATAGCCCTACATATTAGGCACTGTGCTAGGTACAAGGGTTATGGTTGTGAATGACCCTGACACCCTGCTCCCATGGAGCAACAGACTAGTTGGTAAGCTATGGATTTGATTTTCCTGGGATAAATATGCCACAGTAACGTTGAGAAGTAGGAAATATATGCTATTATTCACCTCAGATCAGAGCCTGAACACATGGCTTTGTTTCCCCTTCTTTTCTTCTTTAAATATTAAATTGAATTAAGGGAATAAAGAAGCATCTAGACAAGCCATATATACACGATGCTTCCTGAATACAGAGACATAACAGAAATGGTAACTGTGGGATTTCTCTGAAAATTAACAATGTGAGTTTTATAAATTGATCTCTGGGCTTTTGGAGACGTCCTGAGGCTGGTTTCCTGGAATTGAAAACCATTGAGAGTGTGTGCTCAGACTTCTCACTCAAGATAATAGATTGAGCATGGGGGAAAAAAAATGCCCTCATTTCAAGACATAGAAATAATAAAAAATACTTTAAAAATAGTCACAGTCACATAGAATTAATAAAAATAAAAAAGTTAAGTTATGTAACAGCATACTACAATAAGATGGAGAAATCTTAGCCACATCAGATGCCAGCAGACAAGAGAGGGTCAGCTTCAAAGTGTTAGGGATATGTGACTTTGAACTTGGAATTCTTTATCTAGCCAAGGATACATAGGGGTGGGGGGGGGGTTATTCTGTTTTAACAGTCTTTCCAGGTGGTTCTGAGGCACACTGAAGTTTGAGAAGCCCCAGGCTTGAGCATTTTCCTAATAGACATCCTGGAGAAAGCTTGTCCACTGCTAACCTCCTTACTTCCTGCAAATACATGGAACTTGATTTGCCCGATTTTGCCCACTCTTACCAACACCTGGTGTGGTTTATGTAACAGGGATACTATCTTAACCTAAAAGAATGCAATTACAGTGGGGTTGAGTTTCAGACACCCATAAGGCAGGTTGGAGTGGGACGTGGTATTTAGGGAGCTGGGTGGCTTCCAGCAGCCAGCATATTACATGGAGTGTTGCCTACCTCTGCAGAAGATCTGGTCCTGGGGAAAGCAAGCCATCTCTGTCTTCCCTTTGCCTCCGTCCTCTGGGAGTGGGTGTTCCTCTGTCTGAGCATGTCTGCCTTTGTGTGTTTAATTACTTCTTTGCTCCAAGATAGAGCTTGAAATAGAGTTTGCAATAAACTGTTATGAAGGGGCTGAGACCCACCTGTTCTGTTTTTCGAAAGGTTTATTTTCAGCCTCTCCACTGGATGCCCCACGGAAGCTCTTTAGAGAAGATCTTTTCTCTCTACTATTTCAAGTGTTTACGGTCTGGTTTTTCTAGGTCTGAGTCCAGTTTCCTGACTGAAGGGCTTTCATCATTTTTACAGTGCTTATTTTTCTCTGTGGATAAAAGGAAAGAAAATGCGAATTTCTATCAGTCACCAGGGGAAAAGTGTTTGGAAGCTTTGCTTTTCAATAAGATTTGTCTCCTTATGGTCCCAGATCCCAGAACTAAGAGGAGTGGGTGGAAAGCGGTCTGGGAGCTGGCAATACCACTGAAAACTATACCTCACAGATTCGGTCCCGGGTTAGAGATGACCTTATTCATCTTCGGGTCTCCAGCTCTAAGCACAGAGGTGATTAGGAAAGGTTTTTGGATAAATAAATGGATGAATGAATGAATGAATGAATGGCTTTATTTTCCATTTGAATTTGTTTCTGTGTTTCCTGGCCCCTAAGGAAAAAAGGCCAGTCCCTTGATATGGAGTTGTGAATCTTTGGACAAAATTCTGCAGTGTGTAGAGAGTTCCATGCTCACTGATTCTGATGGAGTCCCCCAGGGCCACTCAAGCTTGGGAGAAAAGTGCCTCCCAGCTCCACTCTTTGGATGAAGAGCCTGAGTCTGGGTTACCTGGAAGGCCATACATTTAGAAAGTAGCTGAATTGAGACCAAAAATCCATCTCTTCAGATTTTCCTCTCAGTTAAGCAGGTAATAGAACAAATTTGTATCTTTGGCCATCCTTGCTCAAAAGATGGGAAATGCTACTTAAATGGAGGGCATACCATTAAATTACGTCAATTCAGAAGAATAGGATAATATAGTTTGTGTTTTGGGAGAATCCAGATAAGTACTTAGAGTAGATTATGATTGGGAAGGGAAGAGTAGGGGAACAGATACTTCTTAAAAATTGCAGTATGACCACTGGATAATCTAAGGTCATCCAGGGAAAATTTGGAGCACATTTCTCATTTTCCTTACTCATTGTTCTGGACCATTTGATCAATGTAACTTTGCCTCTCAGAACACACCCCATCTGGGTACAGGAGAAAATGACCAAAAGATCACATTTTAAAAATGGGTTTATTTTTTAAATTACTGGTTTTCTCTTTTTACTCCTATTGCTTAATTATAATTGAGTTCTTTTTTCTGATAACCATGCTACCCATGTTTATTGCAGAAAGTTTGGGGGAAAAAATAGAAAAGTATAAAGAACATGAAAATCACACGTCGTCTCACCACACAGAGAGCAACGCTGGATGTAATTGGTATCACATCCCAAATATTATCCCCACACCCATGCCAATCCCCTAATTACCCCAGTTCTCTTCAGCCTTGGGGTGCTGCTGGAATCACTGTAGGGAGAAACCCTTCTCTTCCTCTCTCCACGTTGCTGTCCCTCATTAGAAAGAACACATGTGCTAAGGCTCGAGGAGGATGTAAGGTGACCCACTTGTCCCGATTTGCCAGAGACTTCCTGGTTTTAGCATTAAAAATCCCATATCACAGCAACACTTCAGTGCCAGGCAAACAGGGATGGTAGGTTTCTCTCTCCCACCCCAGTAGCAAAAAGTAAGAGCACCGACTCATCCACTGGAGAGCCAGCGAGAGACTGACTCTCAGCAGCGCATCACTCTGTTGGGCAAGGTGAGTGTGTTCCAGTCACTGCTCATTCATGGCAGCGCTCTTGCTTCTTGTGGGATCTGTGCCCAGGCACAGCGAGCCTCGTGATCTCATCATTCTCCATCTTCCTTAGCAGAACCTAAAGCAAAAAAACCAAAGTGGTAGATTGTAAATTCGTCCTGCTCTGCTGGCCCATCACCTTCCATGCAGGGCACGGGCAGGGGATTGTGCGGTCGAAAGCCATGACTTAACGCAAGGGGACATTGCTGCTATTGATAAAACTGAGTCTCTGGTCCCTGTTTGGCTCCTTGTGTCTACTGTCAACTGGTTATAGTCCGGAAGGAAGACAAACGAGTAATTTATAGTTCCAGTCTCCAACACACCAGTGCCTTGGCAGGAGGACCCCTTTAAAGTACTGAAAAGTCCAGGGGCCAGTTGGATCATTAGTGAGTTGGATTAATGACTCGTGATTCTTACAACGAGTTGGTGATTCCTAAGGGCAAGTGTGACTCGAGCTGGCAGCTCTGGCTCAGCGAAGGCTGAATGAAGGTCAAGCAAAGATGAGGTCTCTAGCCCTGGCCTTGGCGGTCGTGAAGGAGGTGGGTCAGTCTTCACCATTTTTGCCTTCTACTTGCCCTTCGTCTGCATCTCTGCTCCCACCATCGTGGTACCCTACTCTTTATCTAGACACCGTCTTTTGAGGAGCTCTCCCGTGTCTGAACAACCCTTACCATCAAAATTGACTCATTTCTGGCCGTTTTCTTTTTGAGCCAAACTAAACATACCCTTACCATGTGATTCAGCGGTCGCGTTACTTGGTATTTCCTACTGTCCACACAAAAACCTACACACAGATGTTTATAGCAGCTCTATTTGTAATGGCCAAAGCTTGGAAGCAACCAAGATGTCCTTCGGTAGGTGAATAGATAAGTTATGATACATCCAGATAATGGAATATTATTCGGTGCTAAAGAGAAGCAAACCATTAAGCCATGAAGAGACGTGGAGGAACCTTAAAAACATGTTACTAAGTGAGGGGAAAGGCTGAAAAGGCTACATGCTATATAATTCCAGCCCCATGATACCCAAGCGAAGGCAAAACCATGGGGACAGTAAAAAGAGCTGCGGTTCTATGGGATGACCAAGTGGGGACACAGAGCGTTTTCAGGAGAGTGAAATTATTCCATCTGATACTGTAATGATGGGTGGAGGCATATATTTGACATTTATGACATATATGTCACTATATATTTGTCCAAATGCATAGAGTGTGCAACACCAAGAATGAACCCTAATGTTAACTATGGACTCTGAGCGATAACGATGTGTCAGCAAAGGTTCATTGGTTGTAATAATTGTGGTGGGGGATGTTGATAGTAGGGGGAGGCTGTACATGTGTGGAGTCAGAGGTACATGGGAATCCTGTATTTCCCACTTGACTGTGCCATGAAATAAAACTGCCATAAAAAAATAAAGTCTATAAAGAACAAAACTGACCCATCCTGAAGTTCCTTCCCCCAGGGCTGTGAGACAAAAGGCAAGGGTGGATTGAACCTGCTCATTTGGGTAGGTTCAGCATCTTGGCCGCAGCTCCTGGCTGTAGCCAGGGTTCCCACCCTCCTCGAAGAGGCTTGGCCCTGACATTTTCTGAGTAGTGGGAGTTTCTCTGGATTCTACCCCACACTTTGGCCCGTCTTCTTTCTGTATTCCATCCTCTTCTTTTCTGTCTGGGACCCTTCAGATTCAGGGTTCGGTTGGATGGTCTTCCTGACTTCAGTTTTGGTCTCTACTCAGATTTCTGTGAGTTCTTCCTTCCACCCCATACCTCCTGGTTTCTTCCCAAGCAGCAGGTGTCTTAGACCACCAAAGCCAACGGCCTGGGCACCAGATAATCCACCAGGAGCCCGTCTCTGGCAGCTTTCCCAGTGTGCCTGTCTTCAGGGCAGCCGGCAAGAAAATCACTCGGTTCCCAAGGCAACCATCCCCAGGTCCAGAGGAGGAGGTTGTTGAGGGACAGAGCTGTAAGTTGGCTGACACTTTCCTCCCCCCCGGAGATGTTGTGGGTTGAGAGACAGGTCCCAAAGGGAGGACAGATGTGGAGCCAGCATGTGAGATCAAATAACAACTGACATTTTCTTTGCCTTTCTACAATGCAGAAAGCAGTTTCGCCTCCCCTGTCTCTGTGTTCACACCAAGCCGTGTGGGAGGGAGAGTATGGTCATCCTCATGGGGAAGGGGGGGGCAGGTGAAAGAGCATCAGTTTTAAATATTTCTTTTTTTTATTTTGAGAGAGAGAGAGAGAGAGAATGCACGCACACATATGCTCACAAAAGTGGGGAAGGGGCAGAGAGGGAGGAAGAGAGAGAGACTCCCAGGCAGGCTCCCCACTGTCAGCACAGGGCTCGAACTCACAAATCGTGAGATCATGACCTAAGCCAAAGTCAGATGTTTAACCAACCAGGCACCCCAAAAAAGCATTAGTTTTAAAGCCTAGAAGTTCAGGATTCAAATCCTGACTGAGCTCTGCACTAGCTGAGTAACCTTGACCAGTTACTAAGCCTCTCATGTCTAAATTAGGGAAAATGCCTTCCTCACTGGGTTAAGATTAAATTACATAATGTATTAACACCCTCTAGCAGAGTGTGTGGCCCATTAAATAATAGCCGTTACTATTATTTTTCAGAAAAAAGAAATTGCCTCTTTAAGTGGTGAAGTCAATTGTCCAAGGTCACACAGCCGACTGGCAGCTAAGCTGGAATTCAAACCCTTGTCTATGAGTGTCTTACATTCTTAAAAAAGAAAGAAGGGAAGGAAGGAAGGAAGAAGTAGTGAAGACACGGGTGTTAAACTCCTGAAAATAACTTCAATATCCAGAAGATCACTATGCAAGACCCAAGCCACAAGTCTGGGTTCTAAGGTTCTTTTATGTTTATTTTTTATTTTTTTCTTGAGGTCGGGGGAGAGGGAGAGAGAAAGAAAGAGAGAGAGAGAGAGAAAGAGAGAGAGAGAATCCCAAGCAGGCTGGACGCCCAGTGAGAAGCCCAATGCGGGGCTCGATCTCATGACCCTAGGATCATGACCCAAGCCAAAATCAAGAGTTAGACACTCAACCAACCGAGCCAGCCAGGCACCCCAAGGTTCTAATATTCTTTGTCGAGACTCGCACTGTGCTAAGAATTTGACTTTCTCATCACATTTTTCTTCATAGCCGAACAACACGATTGGGACTATTATCCCCATTGACATCTCACAAGGAAGGTGAAGTGTTTGAACCTGGATTGAGATCAGATTTCTGTTAGTCAACGCCCACGTTTGTTCTTAATCACCAGGCTGCGTGGCGTCTTCTCACGGGCTCGGGCTCTAGACCTGGCGGGGCTTATGATACAAAAAGAAACCTAGTCCAGCGGTGGCGCCGGAGGCCAGGGTGAACGGGAAGCGCCGCTTTGGAAGGAGTTGACCCTGGGGAGGACGCACTCCTGACGTTTACGCGTTCTTTATTCAGTCTTTTCTGGAATCCTGGTTGACAAGATCCAGGCCCGGGGAAAGTGCCAAAATGCGGCTGCCAAGGCTCGGGTCCTGCGGCTCAGGCTCCAGATGTGAGGAGGGGGCGTCTGAGTTGAAGCCTCACCAGATGCTTCCATCTGCTCCTTGCTTCTGTCAGGCTGCTCAGGTTTCACTGTTGCCATCCTCGCGTTTTTTCAAAGCAGCGTTTCCCCGTTGAGGAATGACATCAGTGCCCCCGGGGAATTGGCGGGGGTGGGGGTGGGGGGTCATTTGCCCCTTGTTTTTCCATATCCATCTGCAGAAGCAAGAACTGTAGGACACTGACAACGCAGGGGTTTTGCTGCCAGAGAAAACCAGATGTGAATTCTGATTCTCCCATCATTTACTGGCTGGGTGACTTTGTGCAATCGGCCTAACCTCTCTGATCAGCTGTAAAATAGGAATAATCAGGAGAGGGGGTGCTGAAGCCAGGGAAGACCACACCAGTGGTACCCGCCCCCCGCCCCCACCCACCCTCATCTACTGCATCCCAGGACCTGACCGTCGCTTTTGAAGGTTGGGGCTGGAGCAGTCTGTGCAGGGGTAAGAAGGCCTCAGAAACCGTCCATGCTGATTAGAGAGCACCGCAGATGGTGACAAACAGCAGAATTCTGCCGTATTCGTTTACAACGAAAAGTACGTGTGTCACGTCTAGCACTAGCCGGATCGACTAGTCACCCAGGAGGCCAGATCTCCAACAGGAGGTTACCGGGGCCGGTGCAGGGCGGAGAAGGCAAACCTTGGCTAATGTGGGGAGAAGATCGCTGCGCTAATTTCACGAATGCGTTTGAGGGCCTACTTTATGCCTGTTATGGGCTGAATTGTTTTCCCCCCAAATTCCTATGTTGAAGTCCTAACCCCCAGGACCCAAGAGTGGGACTGTATTTGGAGGCGGACCCCTTACAGAGGTAATTAAGTTCATATGGGGCCATTAGGGTGGGCCTCATCCAACGTGGCTTGTGTCCCCATGAGGAGATTTGGACACAGATGGACGTGGACGGAAGGCCGTGTGAGGACACAGGGAAAAGACGGCCATCTGCAAGCCAAGGAGAGAGGCTCAGAAGAAGCCAGCCCTGCCAGCCTGCTGACATCTCGCTCTCAGACATCCAGCCTCTAGAACTGTGAGAAATTAATTCCCGGTGTTTAGCCCCCCAATCTGCACGATCTGTCCTGGAGCTGAAGTTGACTAATAACAATGCTGGACGCTGGTCTCACAGTCTCTACTGTGGGGGTGGGGTAACATTTACCTCCCCGAGTTGCCGTCCCCACCAGGGAGACGCGAGCCTAAAGCAAATAAGCCAGAGAGTCTCTCTCCGAGGAGAGACATGACTCATGAGGTGAGACCAGAGAAATAAGGATGAACCATGCATGGGGAGCCCTGGAGACAAATGCTCCAGGAGGACAGAGTCGCAAGGGGCTGTAAGGCCCCGGGCAAGGCCAGGGAACAGGAAGGACGCAGGCAAGCTGGGGCAAATGAGCAGGGGGGCAAGGGGCCTGGGAAAGTCACCGAGGCTGCAGGGCCAGAGTGCACAGAGCTCACGGGCCAGTGGACAGACTTAACCTTCTTCCTCGGAGCAATGAATTGTTGGAAGCCGGGCAGCAACCAGACCTGATCTACACGTTTGGAGATCACCTTGGCTGCCCCAGGGATACCTGTTGAGAGGTCTTTGCAACCGTCAGGCCAGCCATGACGGTGGCAGAAGAACCGAGGAACCGCGGAAGGATATGGATATGTTTGGCGTCTGCCCCCTATTGACAGGCTCTGATAAACGGAAGTTGGAGGGTATGGGTAAGAGTAAAACCAATGACACCTCTCGGGATTTCGGCAGATATGTACATGGAAGTGTCATTTATCTAGCTGAGGATCCTAGGAGATGGATAGATCTGGGGTGGAGAACGAGAAAACTGGAGGTGCTATATGATGTCCATTAAGCGCAGAGATGACTTTGCCAGCGGGACCAGAGTATGTGAAAGCATGAGCAAGTCTTCCCCCTGAAGAGCTCTCGGGGTACTCAGACCAGGTTTTAGACCCACCCAACTCAAACTAGCTTAACACAAAATATCTTGGCTGAAGTAGCTGGGAAGCTCAGGGGTAGGTATGTGCTTCAGGCATGGCTGGATCCAGTTTGGTTTTTTTCTCTCCCTCTTGCTCTCTCTCCTGTGAGATGCTTTCCTCTGGGCTGATTTTATCCTCCGGTAAGCACTTAGCATAAATTTCCCTCCCCACTCTCCACACAAAAGTGAGGGTCAGTGATAGTCCCAGGAATGACTCTAAATCACTTGCTTTTGGGTCACATGGACAACCCTGAATGACTCACTGAATCACTGCGTTCTTGGGCTTTAACACTCACAGGGTAAGTCCAGGATACATGTCCAAGGTCTGAGGGTAGGGAGGTAAAGTTACTTTCACCTAAAACCAGATGGACTGAAGGTGGGAAAGAGATGCTTCCCCAAAAGCAAGCAATTCGGAAACATGAAACACTACCAGGCGATTGTGACCGTGTTACCCCATGCTTTGGATAAAGAGTGGCTTTATTTTGTTTCAGCCCAGAGATCCTACCTATTTTTAAGTTTTAGCTGAGGCTGACCTGCCTCTTAGGCGGGCCAGTTTCCTCCAGTGGATGGTCTCCCAGTTCTGGAAGATCAATTTTATTTCCCTCGTTCCTCTTTATTCTAGAAGAGGGGCTCACGGTAGCCTCAGGGAACTGAGGTATATGAAAATGAAGAATCTGGCTCAGCGCAAGACACACAGTAGGCCCTCCACAGAGGACAGTGATTATTATAATCAGTTATTGAACAAGTGTCTACTGACCTCCTGTCATATGCCAGACCAGCCCTGGGAACTTGGGATGTGCATTCTCAGCTCGAGCCTCAGCTGGGGGTCAGCCATACAAGGCCTGTCTGGAAAATTGTGGTTCACACACCTGCCCAGGGTTCTTCCTACGAGAACTTAGGAGCCTCCTGAAAGAGATTAAAGCCTGGACGGGGAGGGGCAAGCACCGAAGAGCTCGGCCAACATCAAAACCCCAGCCCCCTGAGGGGAGGCCTGTGTGCGGGAATCCCCAGGCCTCCCCATGGGTTTGCCTCTGTGCCCCACTCCGGGGCTGATGCCTGAATGCTCCAGAGAGAGTGGGGAGGTAAAGGAGCCACTGGGCTGAGATCCCCGGAGGGCTCTGGGATAGCGCAGCCCCTCGCCAGGCCCTTCCCGAGCATACAGTGAGCCGGGGAGGGTTCATCCCTCTCAGCCTGGGGCCGCAGCCCCCCTCTGGCTAGTGTGGGAGGTGGGGCAGTTCTGGGAATGGGAGTAGTTCCAACCCAAAACACAGGCTTTAAGTCACTTTGCTGACAGTCAAATCTCTGAAAGCGAATTTACTAAAAGCCAATTCACCAAATGACCAAGTCACTGAATTCCTGAGTTTTTATGGTTTTAGCTTCTCCCTTGCTCCTGCCCCTGCCCTGGCCTCTGTTTATACGTGAGTGGTGCCAGTGGCGGGGATGGGGAGATTCAAGAACATGGGCCACCGCGGTCTATATTTTTGTGCTGACTCTGCTCCCGAATCTGGCCAGTCCCTGCCTCTTGCCCTGCCCCTTCCTCCCCCATCTTCACTCAAAGGGGTGTGTTTTCCCTTAAAAGCAATTAAAAAAAATTTTTTAATGTTTATTTATTTTTAAGAGAGAGAGAGACAGTGTGAGCAGGGGAGGGCCAGAGAGAGAGGGGGACACAGAATCTGAAGCAGGCTCCAGGCTCTGAGCTGTCAGCCCAGAGCCCGATGCGGGGCTCGAACACACGGACTGCGAGATCATGACCTGAGCCGAAGTCGGACGCTTAACTGACTGAGCCACCCAGGCGCCCCTCTCTTAAAGGCAATTTAATGTCATCCGTAGTTTTGGAGACACGTGCCTTGCCACTCTGTACCAGTTAGGATTGCTGTCGACTGCAAGTTACAGAAAACCTAACAGATCCGGGGTTTGTTTTCTCCCATGTGGCAAGAATCCTGAAGGGGAGCAGAGCAGAGTGAGGGCTTCTTGCGGCCGTCATCGGATTGGCCTTGGCTTCTGTCCTCATGTGGAGAGAAGGCTGCTGTAGCTCCAGTGATCACATTTACATTCCAAGAAGGAATCAGGGGATAGGATAAAGGAAAAAAGCTGTGCCACTCTTTCTGGCCGGTAAACCAGAGCATTTCAAAGTGCCAGCCAGTAGACTTCTTACTATCTGTCATTGGCCAACATTTGTCACGTGGTCACCCGTTTCTGTCTCTGCCTTCTTATCTGTTCCTACCCCTGTAGCTAGAAATGATGGTGGGTGACCTGTCCCAGGCCTTGTTTAAGGTTTTTTTTTTTTAAAGTTTCTGGGGCTGAGTGAGGGAATAAGACTTTTGAGGAGGCCGAGTTTCTATAGATCAAGTGGATCAGGAGAGTCGTGACTTCGGCCTTATTACGGTTACTGGAATCCATTTCTGCCCATCCGGTCGATAGGACCTGAGGAAATTCAGTATTCAGGGATAAATAAGGCATGGTGACAAGTACATATTGATTCTAGAGCCAGAGAAAATGCATCTGAGTCATGGGAGAGGTGTGAACAAAGCACATGTACCTCTTGTTTTTGTTTTTGTTTTTGTTCTTGTAAGTGTAGTTGACACACAACATATATGAGTTTCGGATGTACAGCATAGTGATCTGACAATTCTACACATTTCTCAGTGCTCACGACAATGAGTATAGTCACTGTCACCATACTTTATTACAATATTAACTCCAGGGGGGCCTGGGTGGCTCAGTTGGTTAAGCGTCCGATTTCAGCCAGGTCACGATCTCGCAGTCCGTGAGTTTGAGCCCCGCGTCGGGCTCTGGGCTGATGGCTCGGAGCCTGGAGCCTGTTTCCGATTCTGTGTCTCCCTCTCTCTCTGCCCCTCCCCCGTTCATGCTCTGTTTCTCTCTGTCCCAAAAATAAATAAACGTTGAAAAAAAATTTTTTAAAAAAACAATATTAACTCCGTTCTCTATGCTTTCCTTTTCACTTCTGTGACTTATTTATTTTATAACTGGAGATCTGTACCTCTTAATCCCCTTCACCTATTTCATGACAATATGGATGGGCCTAGAGGGTATTATACTAAGGGAAATCAGTTCAGACAAATACCATTTGAGTTCACATATTTGTGGAATCTGAAAACCAGAACAAAAGAAAAAAGAACAAAGACCGAAACAACCTCGTAAATACAGAGAGCAACCTCGTGATTGCAGGAGGGGAGGGGAGGGTGGAGGGGCTGAGGGTCGCGTACTCCTGATGCGTATTTTTAAAACTGACATCAGTGCATATTGAACTTTGGCATCAATGCAAATATACTTCCATTTAGTGGCCACCACTGTGCCTATATGTGCCCGAATCCTAAACTGATCCAGCTGAACTTCCAGAATATGCCAGAGGGAGAAAAGGGCCCTTGGCTATCTCCTAAGAGCCGTGGGTGGACTCTTAGGAGTTGTAAATGGTTCTGGTGAAGGAGATCAGGAAAACCACAGAAATGACTCACCACTATCTGAATTTTGTTGTTGTTGTTGTTGTTGTTTTAATTTTTTTTTCAATATTTATTTATTTTTGAGACAGAGAGAGACAGAGCATGAATGGGGGAGGGTCAGAGACAGAGGGAAACACAGAATCTGAAACAGGCTCCAGGCTCTGGGCTGTCAGCACAGAGCCCGACGCGGAGCTCGAACTCACAGACCGCGAGATCATGACCTGAGCCGAGGTCGGACGCTTAACCGACTGAGCCACCCAGGCGCCCCTGAATTTTGTTGTTTTATTGAAAACATGTTGCATACAGTTAGCAAGCAGCTTCATTAAATCATCATAGACATCACAAAGGCTGGTGCAGGTGGAAAATTCATCATTCTCTAGGGAGAAAATCTATAATCCAGTATATTCTAATGTAATAGCTATTGTGTTGGGAACAGGAAGAGAGAATATGGTTTTAAAACCAAACAGAACTGCCTCGTAATTAGCTATGACTCCCTAATTTCTGATCGGTGAATTGGGAATAGTCATACCTGCATGTAGAAAGCGTTACTATTATTCCCGAATATCTGGTTCTCTACTTCTGAACATGGGAGGGGGCTGTAGTTCTCTGCTCTCTTGAAGTCGGGTTTGCCCACGTGACTTGTTTTGGTCAATGAGCCCTGGGTGAAAGTATCCTGTGTTATTTCCGAGTGGAAGCATTGACTAGTCAATGTTGGGGTCTCATCACACTGTTTTCCATGACCCAGACATCGTGGAATCAATGTTGACATGGAGGGTCCCTATGGAATCCTGGGCCAGCGTGTGGGTTGTTGCTCAGACCCAAAGCCACATCTGTGAGTGACAACAACTATTCAGGTAAAACTCTGAGATTTGAGAGTGTGTGTTACCACAATACATTCCAGCCTATCCTGACCATAGACTCTTCACGGAGTCATCACCAGGATTCAAGAAGATTAGGAAAATATCTAGTGCACTTGCTGCAATAAAGATCAGCTACCAGGGGTGCTACATATGAACGAAGCACAGAAAATACTCCGTAGGTGAGGTTCCCAACACATGGTGCTGGGAAAACTGGATATCCACGTGCAAAAGAATGACGTTGGATGCTTACTTAACACCGCATACAAAAATTAACACCGCATGTATCACAGCCCTAAATATAAGAGCTGTAACTCTAGACCTCTTAGAAGAAAACACAGAGGGAGAGCTGCAGAACACTGGATTTGATCGTGATTTCTTGGATAGGACACCAAAGGCATAGGCAACAAAAGAAAAACAAGGCAACTTGGGCTCCATCAGAATTTTTAAAAATGTATGTCAAAGGACACCATGGACAGAGTGACAAGGCAAGTCATGGAACGAGAGAAAATATTTGCAAATCACACATCTGATAAAGGATTAATACCCGGAATGTAGAAAGAACCTCTTTTTTCTTTTAGTTTTTTAAAGGTTCATTTACTTATTTATTTTGAGACACCGAGAGAGAGAGAGCGAGCAGGAGTGGGGGAGGGGCAAAGAGAGCGAGAGCGAGAATCCCAAGCAGGCTCCACACTGTCCGCGCTGTCCTTGCTGTCCTCGCGGTCAGCGTAGAGCCCGACACGGGACTCAAACTCATGAACTGTGAGATCATGACCTGAGCTGAAGCCAAGAGTTGGCAGTTTAACTGATTCAGCCACCCAGGTGTCCCAGAATGTAGAGAGAGCTTCTAAAACTCAACAACAGAAATCAACCCAGCTTAAAAATGAGCACAGGATGTGGACAGACATTTCTCCGAAGGCGATACACAAACGACCAATAACCGCATGAAAACAAGGTAGGGAAGCTGGAGGGATTCCATTTTAGAAAGGCTCTGTCTCTGCTGTTTTTCCGCTAGGTTCCATGTACCCATGTCCTATATTTTTCATCCAGCTAAAAGCCAAAGAATCTACGTTCCCGCTCCAAGGGGGAAGGAAGAGCGTTCGTCATTCTCTGAGTTTCTCCTAGGCCCCCAAACACCCAATAACATCTAAGAAGAGCCAGATCCCAAACATGTTCTAGGACATCAGCTTCAAACAAACCTCAGCCAAGATTCCTGGAGGAACACGTTCCCTGGACCCTCTTCCAAATAAACCCCCAGTCCCAAGTGACGACAGGACTCATTCTCCTTTCCTTTCCGAGTCTCCCATTCTGTCTGGTATTTTCCATCACACTTTTCGATAAACTCTGTTTTCACTTTCTCTGGCTCGTGTTTGGTTTCTATCCTGCGTGCAACCGAGGACCCTCTTGGCTGGTCCTGCAGGATCCCACTCTGGGTCCTTGGACCTGGCCTGCCAGCATCAAAAAGATACTGAATATCACCACTCATCGAGGAATTGCAAATCAAAACTGTGAGATATCACTTTGCACCTGCTAGGATGGCTATTATGAAAAAAAAAAGAAACTCAGAAAAATAACAAGTATTGTTGGGGATGTAAAGAAATTAGAGCTTTTGTACATAGCTGGTGGGAATATAAAAGGGGGCCGTCCTTATGGAAAACAGAGATGTAATTCCTCAAAAAATTAAACAGAGTATTATTATATGATCCAGCAATTCCACTACTGGGCATATCCTGCTCCCCTTCCAAAAAAAAAAAAAAAATGAAAGTAGGGTCTCAAAGAGATATTTGTATACTCGTTTTATAGTAGCAATTGTTCATAATGGCCAAAAGGCGAACACAAGCTGAGTGTCCGTGAATGGATAAACAAAAGGTGGTCTCCACATACAGTGGAATATTATTCAGCCTTACAGAGAAAGGGAATCCTGACACATAGTACAACATGGATGGACCTCGTAGGCTTTATATTAAGTGAAATACACCCGTCACAAAAGGCCAATTCTGTATGATTTCACTTACATGAGGTACTTAGACTCCTCAAACTCATAGAGACAGAAAGTAGAATGGTGATTGCCAGGGGATGGGGGTGGGGGGGGGGGGAGCACGGGAAGTCACTGTGTAATGGGAACAGTTTTAATTTTGCAAGATGAAGAATGTTCTGAAGGTAGGTGATGGTGATGGCTGTAGTACAATGTGAATGTATTCAATGCCACAGAACTGTATACTTAAAAATGGTTACAGGGCACCTGGGTGGCTCAGTGGGTTAAGCATCCGACTTCGGCTCAGGTCATGATCTTACAGTTCGTGAGTTCGAGCCCTGCCTCGGGCTCTGTGCTGACAGCTCAGAGCCTGGAGCCTGCTTCGGATTCTGTGTCTCCCTCGCTCTCTGCCCCTGCCCTGCACGCACTCTATCTCTCTCTGTCCCTCTCAAAAATAAATGTAAAAAAAAATTTTTTTTAATGGTTAAAATGCAGGGCGCCTGGGTGGCTCAGTTGGTTAAGCATCCAACTCTTGATTTCAGTTCAGGTCATGATCTCGTGGTTGGTGAGACTCAGCCCCTCCTGGGACTCTGCACTGAGAGCACAGAGCCTGCTTGGGATTCTCTGTCTCCTTCTTTCTCTCTGCCCCTTCCCTGCTCATGCACGTGCATGTGCTCTCTCTCTCAAAATAAACAAATATATAAAAAAAATTAATGGTTAATATGGTAAATTTTATGTTACATATATTTTACTAAAATGAAAAATAAGTAAATTTTTTTTAAAGGTGAGATTTAAGAGAAGCTCAGGAAGGAAAGGAAGGAACTTTCACTTGGAGATTCTAACTGCTCAATTTGGTTCTAAAATGCAGAGTTTCATGGCATGAAACTCTCCCTGGGTCTCAGCTCCAACTTGGAAGGAAGATAATATGTCTTCACAAGGGACAGTGGGTGCCTGGTCCTTCACTGCTCAGTGGTGAAGTGATTCAGACAAGGTCCTGGAATAAACTGTAAGGTCAAGAAAAGCTTCTCTGTATCAGTTAGGATTTGGTTCAGCTGCATGTAACAATAAAAACAACTACTACCCCCAAATAACTGTGGCTTTAGGAAGATAGAGGCTTGTTTTTGCTTTCACGTATAAAAGTCCGGACATAGTCCATATAGGAGTGGTTCGGTGAGCCCACAATCAGCAGGGATTTGCACCTTTTCTATCTTTCTGCCCCACTATTCATGGTAGCTTCCATAGTCAAGGTTGCCTCGTGATCCAAGATACCTGATAGAGCCCCAGCCATCACGCCCACAGTGCAGGTGCAATGAAGGAGGAAGAAGAGGCACAAAGGGTCTGCCAGCTGAGTCAACCCCCTTTAGTGAGGTTTCCTGTGACCCCACCCACTGAGCTATGCTCACGCAGCCTTAGCTACCCCCAACAGCAAGACACAGACAGACAGACGTCCTGCTTGAGCTTAGCACATTGCCCTAGTACAGCTGGCCTTCTGTTACCAAGAAAGAAGGAGAAAATGGATATTTGGTACGCAGCTAGCAGTTTCTGGTATAAGTTCCTTCTACCACGTCTGTTTCTTCACATCCTTACCTTCCAAATCTAAGTTCTATGCCTGTAAAGAGCTCAGTTAAGTGTCTGCATTGTTTTCTGCATTGGGGTTTCTCACTACCAGAAGTGGCAAAACGAGAAAAGAATGTGGAAAAGATCTGCGGTAGCATGAATGAAAGATGCGTTTACCCTCCCTTACCATCAAACGCAGCGGTTCAAGTAAAAAAACGACACTCCAACATGCATCCGTGATGCTGCATTGAACACACTTGAAATATTTCAGGGATTGTGGCTGAACCCCCCCCCCCCCCCCCCCAGGCATGGACGAACCGTAAAAAGTCATTGAGGAGTGTTCTGACTGGAGGCAGCCTCACCCACTTACACCAATCATCACGCAGCCTCTTGGAGAGCACAGAGCAGGGGGGCAGGAGAGAGAGGTATGGACTTGGAGTTTAGATCTGCTACACATGAGCTTGGTAATCTTGGAAACCCCGGGAGCTGTCTCCCTGTCTATGCAATGGGACCTTTGGGAGAATGAGTGAGAAAATATATGCATCACTTTGTAAACTGTAATAGCACTCAGCAAACAGTTGTCTGTTACTTAAATAGCGATCATTCGATCATTCGTTTGGATACTATGATATGGAAGACAACAGGTAAAAAGTGTTTCTCCACTTGCATCCACAGTAGAGAACCACCCCACCCCCCACCCCACGTGCCCAAACTCCCACAATCCTACAAGATAGACATTGTCTGCATTTTATGTATCAGATTCGGAGTGTTGAGTAACTTGCCCAAGGTCACACAGCCTGTGCTCTGGTTTCCACACAATTATCTCAGCCTCCAAAGCCCATTTTCTTTCTCCCAGTAAGACTCAGAAGAAACGAGAGTGCTCTTTTCTCAAATGGCCCTTCGTAAATGAGGGAGAGTAGAGACACGTGTTAGCTCTTGACACGTGAGGAGCTGCTGCTGCATTAAAGAAAAGCTGAACTTTCCAGGCTGGTCTGGAAACTCCTGGGGCAGGGGTGGGGGCAGAAATTCGAGTCCTTCCCCTCCCAGCTCCGAAGGTGCCTCATCCACTGTGCTTGAGAGGATTTTAATGAGCCGGGAAGGAGTTCTTCCTTTTTCCTGAGACAATTGTCACTTGAGAGGCTGGACAACAAATGGAAACATCTTATTAAGAGAGAAAAGTGTCTCCGGAGCCTCCTTCTTTCATGCACCATAATCACTCTGACTCTCCAGGCTCTGCTGAAATAACTTCCAAATTCGAATGCATCACAATGCCTGTGTGATGCTCCATGTGGTAAACAAAATAAGAACTCCTCCCAAAACACAGTCCAAGACCTCATCCCCAGAATCTGTGAATATGTTACTTTACAAGGTGAAAGGGTCTTTGCAGATGTGACTAAGGACCTTAAGCCTTGAGATGGGGAGATTTTCCTGATTACTTGGGTGAGTCAAATGTAATCGCATGCATCCTTAAAAGCAAGAACTTGTCCAGCTATAGTCAGAGGGGGACGTGAGTACGGAAGAAAGGCACAGAGAGGTGTTACATCACTGATTTGAAGGTGCAGGAAGCAGCCACGAGCCAAGGAATGCAGGCAGCTTCTAGAAGCTGGAAAAGGCAAGGAGACAGATGGTCCCCTAGAGCCTCCAGGACGGAAGGTAGGTCTGCCGTCACCTGGATTTTAGTTCAGTGAGATCTGCGTCTTTCCCAATATTTTGCCCCGGTCAGTCCTTCAGTCTGTGATTATCCATGCGTGCGACTATTTGATTAATGTCTTCTCTCCATCAAATTCTGTGGTCCTCAAGAGCAGAGACTTACTTTATATGATTGTGTACTTTTGCATGCCCAGTTTTGATCACAGCATCAGGAGCGAGGACGGAGCTCAATAGTTGTCTTTTGCATGAATAAACACCAACCGGCCCCAGCTGTGAAGTCAGTCCTGCCTGTAATTTCCCACTTCCGTGTGTTTTAAGGGAAAGAGCAGGGAAAGTACCACACGTTTCAACTACTGGGGACACAGAATTGGAGATGTTATCCTGTGCGTTGTTTGGTGGTGGTGTTGCTGGTATCGATCTCGTTTTGCTTGGTTGGGGGAAAGGATTCACATGTTGTAAAAAAGAAAAAACAAACACATAAACAAAACTGCTCTGAAATGGACTTAAGCTGAAAAACTCTAATCTGTCAAATGAATACATTTCATCTGAGAACGTAAATAGGGACTCAGGGCAACTTCTTGGGAAATGGGTTTTTTTCCTTGTTAATTTTTATTTTTAAACGGTAGTATCTTTAGGTCCAGGGCCGCAAAATTAGGCCTAGAACATTATATTTTATTTGTTTTTTTACACACAGGACAGGACGGGCTATAAGTGATAACCTATGTATAGAGCACCAGACACAGCCGACTCCAAAATTATCCTTGCCTGCCACTTCTCACGCATTTCTTATGATGCCATCTGATCTGCAAGTGTTTCAAATACTTCTGCTAAAGGCTTTTCAGCATTCAGACATCCTTGGGCATCAAAGCAAAGTTGATGAACTCCATTTAACTTGGAAGGATTTTCAATTTTTAGTTTGTGTGTGTGTGTGTGTGTGTGTGTGTGTGTGTTTGAACGATGTGCATTACTTTGTCAAAAGCTGACTTATCATTTTACTGCCCAGAATCCAGCAGAAAGTATAATACGTTATTTCTAGTTCTGTCCTAAAATAATGGTGTTCTTTTCCTTTCAAACAACACCGCAGCTGTATGTTGTCCTTCTTCTTGAACCTCACCCGTGAAGCACATTCCTTACTCAGTGTTCTTATTGGATGCCCCATAATTTGAAGATAAAACCGTATCTTGAGGAGCTATTGGAATGTAAGATCCACGGAGAAGGGGCTAGGTCTGTCTTATTTCTACCACATCCCCACTGCCCAGCACACAAAAGACACTCAACAACTATTTTTAAATCACCACATTTAAATCTACATTTATTAAAATTTTTATATTAAAAATAATGCATACTTATTTTAGAAGTTTTAGGAAGATACCGCTGCCTAATCACTGTTAACATTTTGGCATATTCCCCCAGGCTTTATCTATGCCTGTTTTCATATTTTCTTTTTATATCATGCTGTACGTGGGTTTGTAACTTATATATTTTTTTACTTACAATGTACTCAGTGTATACATTCCATGCCATCAAGTATTTTTGACTACACTGTCGCTGGTGCCTGTGTTATTCCATAGTAAGAATAAGCATGTTCTAGGAAATGCTGCCAGTGCCATAAATGCTCTATTTTTCATCCCTTCAGGAAAATTGGGCATTTTAGTTATTAGGCAGTGAACACCTAGAGCCAGAATTTAATGAACGACACCAAGTCTAAAATCATGCAGAATATGCTTCAATCTTATTTTGACCAACCAGGAACATTCTAGAACGACTTTCCAAGTGGCAGTTAATATCTTACATTTTATAAGAGTGATACAGGTGCAAGACTATCTAAAGAAAACAGTAGCCCTGGCGCTTCTGGTGTGGAGCAGGAACCCCAATCCAGCCTCCTCAATACTGCCAAATGGCCCCTCGGGTTCACAAGAAGAAATGGCTGCCATATTTATTTGTGTATGAGGCCAAACACTCCCATCCCTTTGTTTCCTTATTTTAACTGAGAACACCAGCCCCTCACTTCCACTGCTTTACAGGGGGTAGCAGATCTACACGGTGTACTTCGAAAATCAGAGGTTTCCTTTCAAAAAACTTGGCTCCATCTGACGAGTGTGTAGGATATTAATTTCTGGGACTGCTTTTTGAAATTAATTTGTGCTTGAGTGTCATAATGGTACCTACTACATATGGTGGTTAGACTAAGTGCTAAATTGTGCCCAGGATGGTCATTCATATCATGGTCTTTGGGAATATCATATTTGGTGGCACTTAGATATCTGACTAAAGAGAATTTCTACTGGTATCATGGAGGGCCACTCCCCTCCCCCAATGCATACGCACACAAAATTATATTTCATATTCATAAAATTCCCACTTGGAAATCGCCATAGAGCATAAATCCAAATGGGTTTCTCGAGAACGCATTACTATGGAAAATATTCTTTTCAGTGTTGACTTTGATGGGAAACCAGCAACACCTCATCTCTAGATGGGAACTTCAGTAACAAAGTATTTTAGGCGATACAAAGTTTTCTCCAAGCCAGTTTCATGGCCTGAGTAAGTGAATGTGTTCTATAAACTATAAGGATTAAACGAGGTTAAGATATATGGGACAGGTTAAATGTCTAGTAATTTGCTAAAATGTTTTCAGTTTATTTGCTGTAAAAATTTTATTTTAAAAAAAAAAAAAAGTACTTTCAATAAATCTCAGACCCAGAATCAGATCTCTCAGAATAAAACCAATTGCATAAAGAAAACATTCACCTAAGTCAATTTGAGGTCACCATTGATTACTCTGAGGCAAAGGAGTCATAATTTCATGCTGCCCATGGGTGGAAACATGGCTTAAGGCTCGTGAGTTTAAAAGGTGGTGGCAGGGGTTGAGGCAGGGAGGAGGGGCTCCTTTCCCATGTTCTCCAAGAAGGGCTGATCTGTGCTTAGAGGGACTGGTTCTTGGGCCTTTGGGTTCATTCCTTTAGCACCCAGCATGGGTGCCTGCACAAAGCACATGCTCTCACACATTTAGAAATGAGGAAGAAGAGAGAGTAAGTAGAATGGGAGGGTCTGGGTCCTCCAAGATTCTCTAGGAGCCCACGACGATCCTTCGGCTGATGGCTCCGGGCAAGGTATAGATGAAGAGGACCAGGAAGATGATGAGGACAATCAGAATGAAACCGATGATGATGTACTTTTTGTAATTCTTCCAGATGAGGTGGTACAGGCACTTGAAAGGGCTCACAAACCAGGAGAAGGAGGTGTTTGGGCGGCTGCAAGGGAAGCAAGAGAAAATCAGGAAAGAGGCCATGATGTCAACACAGAGGATTCTCCAGACCTCGGGAAGTATTTCTGACTCTCACTTTCTAGAGGCCCACAAGGAGATGCTGGGAATGGGAGAAGTCCATGTTGCCTCGAAGCAGGAGCAATCCAACATTCTGGGTGATCATGATTCCTGCATCATTTCAAAGCTTGGTCTGGAGGAGGGAAGAGTCTGACTACCCTCTGCCTGTCCAACCCTGACCAGCTCGAGCCCCACCTCTCCCAAGAGGCCCTCCTTGACCACTTTGGTCCCTAAAGATCCCCCTCCTTCCAAATTCCTGTCTCATCTATCACTTGACGTAGCTCCTTTTTTTTTTTTATTTATTTAAAAAAAAAATTTTTTTTTCAACGTTTTTATTTATTTTTTGGGACAGAGAGAGACAGAGCATGAACGGGAGAGGGGCAGAGAGAGAGAGAGTCACAGAATCGGAAACAGGCTCCAGGCTCTGAGCCATCAGCCCAGAGCCCGACGCGGGGCTCGAACTCACGGACCGCGAGATCGTGACCTGGCTGAAGTCGGACGCCTAACCGACTGCGCCACCCAGGCGCCCCGTCGTAGCTCCTTTTTGAACCTAGCATACCGGTCTTCTGTTCTATACTCTGTTAGTTATGAGTCTATGTGTTCTCCCTAAACAGATTGGAAGCTCTTAGAAGACAGAGCTTAGGTCTTACATTTCTTCAGTATTCTTCAAAGTGTTTTTTTAGTAGGTATACATTGTAGGAGCTCAACAAATAATTTTGAATTAATGAATAAGTACTCATTATGTTTCTAACACTATGATAGATCAAAAGTAGGTACAGAGAAGGGACCACTTGTCTTCAGATGCTTGGGGTCTCAGGAAGGGTAGGGAAAATACAATTTGAGAGAGTATTTTGTATACATATTTCATATCTACATATGTTTACTTTTTAAAGTGGGCTCCACACCCGACGTGGGGCTTGAACTCATGACCCTGAGATCAAGGGTCAGATGCTGTACTGATTGAGCCAGCCAGGTGCCCCAACATGTATTCAGTGTTTTTAAAAATTTTTTAGACAGAGAGAGAGAGAGCATGTGTGAGTGGGGGAGAAGAGTGGGGGGGGGGGGGGGAGAGAGAGAGAGAGGGAGAGAGAATCTTAAGGAGGCTCCACACTTAGCATGGAACCCAATACGGAGCTCCATCCCACAATCCTGGGATCATGACCTGAGCCAAAATCAAGAGTTGGATGTTTAACTGACTGAGTCACCCAGGCACCCCATATATTTACTTTAAAAAAAAATTTTAGGGGCACCTGGGTGACTCAGTTGGTTAAGAGACCGACTTCGGCTCAGGTCATGATCTCACAGTTTGTGAGTTCAAGCCCCGCGTCAGGCTCTGTGCTGACAGCTGGAGCCTACTTCAGATTCTATGTCTCCCCCTGTCTCTACCCCTCCCCTGCTCATGCTCTGTGTCTCTCTGTCTCTCAACAGTAAACGTTAAAAAAAATTTTTTTAAATACAAAAATTTTTTAATGTTTTTTTGTTTAATTTTATTTTTGAGAGAGAGCACTTGAGCAGGGGAGGGGCAGTGAGAAAGGGGGACAGAGGATGCGAAGCAGGCTCTGTGCTGACAACAATGAGCCCAATGCAGGGCTTGAACTCACAAACCATGAGATAATAACCTGAGCTGAAGCTGGATGCTCAACCGACTGAGCTACCCAGCTGCCCCTATATTTACTGTGTGTGTGTGTGTGTGTGTGTGTTTACTTTTTAATTGATATGTAACCACGGATTAAACTGAATAGGGTAACCCTTTCTTCTAGTAATTCTACTTTTGGGAATTCATTTTAAAGTAGTAACTTATAAAAGGGAAATATTTTCATCATATTACAATAATGGAAAAAGAAAGAAGTAAATTTATCCAATTATGGGGTGGTAACCACGTCAGTTATGGGCATCAACTCTATAGAGTATTCCCCAGGTATTAAAAAATCCTAATCATGACCACTATGGCAACAAAGCAAAACTTTGCAGCAAGGATAAATGAAACATTAGGACAATTGTGTGTGTGTAACTTGAGAACAAGTAGAAAAAAACACATGTAGGATTCATATTCACATAAAAAAGAGTAGAAAAAATATACGAAATTATTCTAGAAACGCTTATGTGCCATTATTACAGAAAGGCACCCTCTCCACTTTCCGAACAGCCTGTATTGTTGTTAGAGTATTTCTCAATTATCGCAACAAAAAGCTACCTGGATTAGCTGCCTTCTTGCGGCTCAGTCCTGCCAGAGGGACCCTCTAGAGAAATGCCCCACCCTCGGCTCTGGGGACTGCAAAGGGCCTTTCCCATTTCTGATGCTCTTACACACGACCCCACTCACTTGGGCTTGGCCAGGGGCTCTGGCTCCTTCCGGGCTTTTCCGACAGGATTTTTCTCAGCTTCTTCTGCCGTAACTAGGTGGAACTCGGCTTCAACCTTGCCCTGCACAAAGACAAAAGTTTCAGTTTCTAGTCACAAAGAGCTGCCGGGAGCAATGCCAACCTTCTAGAAGTGTACAGTGTGGGAGAATGCCAGGGAGTATTTTGACTATCCTGCTGCCTTAGTTTGAGAAAAATCGTTACCTTTCTGGTTCTGGGAGAAGCTATTTTTACGATGAACAGTGAAAGCTCTGAAATGATGATGCTGTTGAGTTTTGTGAAGGGAGAGGTCCCACCTGTACACATAAGACACATATATACTTGGTCGAATGTGCTATTTCATTTGTAATCGTTCAATCAATATCCGATTATAGAAACCCAGTAGCAATTAGGGATGCCTGGGTGGCTCCACTGGTTAAGCATCTGACTCTTGGTTTCAGCTCAGGTCATGATCTCAGTTTCGTGAGTTCAAGCCCCGTGTCGGGCTCAGCGCTGACAGCATGGAGCTTGCTTGAGATTCTCTCTCTCTCTCTCTCCCTCTCTCTCTGCCCCTCACCCACTCACGCTGTTTCTGTCTCTCTCAAAAAATAAACTTAGGAAAAACCCAGTAGCAATTAGAAAGGGGACTAATTACTTAAGTGACAGAACCCTTTTGAATCTGCTACAATCTTTCTTCTCTGTCAGCTCTCCAGAGGAAATTGGTGGGTGTGGCCCTACATTTGCCAAATGGCTTTTCTGTCATCCTTCATTGTTTCTGTTGTCTCCACAAATTGTTCCAGAATTATCCTTCTGTTCTTGCACTTCCTCTTTCCTTCTCCTTCAGTAAGAATCAGCCCTTCTGGTTTGAAAATTGTCACGTGCTGCTTCAGAGTGCTGTGCCAGTTACTGGCACTGATCTAAGTCTTGGGTTATCAAAGGGTGAGACAGGACCACTGCAAAAGGGAAGGGTCATTCTTTCTTGTTCATTCAGTCATTCACTACTTTTGGGAACCCCCTGAATGTCAGGCACTGTTCTAGACAATGGGAACTTAATGATTAAGAAAAACAGGATCCTTGGGGCCCCTGGGTGGCTCAGTCAGCTAAGCATCCGACTCTTGATTTTGGCTTAGGTCATGATCTCATGATTCGTGAGTTTGAGCCCTGTGTTGGGCTCTGTGCTGACAGTGCAGAACCTGCTTGAAATTCTCTCTCTCCCTCTCTCTCTACCCTCCCTTGCTCTCTCTCTCTCTCTGTCAAAAAATAAATAAGCTAAAAAAATTTTTTTAAAGAAAAATAGGATCCTTGATCTCCTGGAGCTCCTGTTCTTGGTGAAGGAGAACTTATCTCTTTTCCTTCGGTTTTGTGGATTGAAATACAAGGTAATAGGAGGGACACAGAATTGGTAGGGGACTGGAACATCATGGAAGTATTTTAGACCCACGCTTGTCATTAAAGTTTGTCTTTTGGAATTACATATGGATGGGGCATAACCTGATTTCCTATCCCAGTAAAAATATTTAAGGTTCTGATGAACCAACGGGCCTGTGTTAACTTACCTATTCACCCCGAAAATATCAGGACTCCTTAAGCAGGATGGTTGCTGGCAACCACAAAAATGTAATCATGGGAGAAATTAGAGAGGAGTACTGTATCTGGGGTGGGGTTGAAGCCAGAGAAGATAACCCAGAGAAGAGGCAGTGGCATGGATGTCTGAATTAGTCAAGAAATGCAATGGGCTTATTACAAGTGAAGTCATGAGTTCAAATCTAGGTGGCCTCATCCATTCTTTAGACTACAACCCTGGCCCAACTCAGACCACATTACATGTCCTATGATCCGGAAATTTTCCTTAAAAGTATGTGTATATGTAGTTTCTCATTTCTGTTGACATACCTTGACCCCCATAGGTAATGACTTGCACACATAGCTACTCAGGAAACATTTGAAAACCAAGGAAGAAGGAATATAAAGCTTCTGTCCATTCTAGTCACCCCACACCACTCTGCCTGTATCAACAGTAGAGTGATAATACTATAACTCGAACTGTGATTGCAATGCTTTATTGGATGCCCACTTTGCCTACGTCCTTTCAGTTGATCCATCAACCCATCTCAGCAACAAGCAAAGTAGGTCTCCTTTTTATCGATGGAGAAATGAAGCAATGGAGATCAAATGGCTTTCCCAAAGTCACACAGGCAATAAGCCAACCAACTGGAACTTGAACCGAGGTCTGTATGATGCCAAACTTCATGCTCTTTCCATGAGAGCAGGCTGCCTCCCAATTTCTTCATGGATTTGCCCAATAATTGGACTCAAAGTTTTACAAGGACTTTCCTAACTCTAACATAAGATGACTGGTTCATGGCTTCATAATTGTCACTTAAAGGCATTTGTCTTCTTGGGCCTCAGATTCCATACCTGTCAAATGGCCAGATGTGCTTTAATGCAAATTCTAGTTTTCATGAAAGACAGGAGCCCCTGCAAGGCTTGATGGCTGGAAGAAACCCAAGAGGTCAGCCTACCACTCATGGCAGAGAGGTTTCCAATATGCAGAAAGGGCTTATTTCCAGAGGTCTTTCAGAGGTGACCTAATAAGCTCTACTGAGCAGTATATTTATATGCTAGGAACCTCATCCAAATCCTCTGTATTTGAGAGTCAGCTTAAGAGTTTCTAGCCAATTGCTGGGCTCCAGAATTTTGGTAGAGAGGACAAAAGTCAACCGTGGGTAAGTTAGGACCAGAGTAAGAGGGTAAGAGGGTCACAGCTGCCTCTTCGTTGTGCACTGTTTAATAATCAGGCCAGCCACTGTGCTGTATAACTTGCATGGTGCTTCACAAGTACATTATTCCATTTAAACCTTCTGACAACTGGCAAAGTAGACAACATTTTTATTCCCATTCTATACCTGAGGAAACCAAGATGATGTTTGCTAACTTGTGTTACAAAGCCAGGATGTGCACCAAGGTGCTATGACACCAAATCGTATCCTCTGCTATTTAATGTGTCCAAGAGTCCCTTTTTTGTGGAAGAAAAGAAACAAGCTATTTATATCACTGAATAAATGTGTCTTTTTTTGAAACGTTCAAGAGAAGCTCCATCGTCACTGCCGCGGCCCAGGCATTATAACATGTTTTTGGCTTCCATCTAAGGGATGACCTTGGGTAGCATAAGGATTATTACAGTGTAGCATAGCATAGCATAGTGTAAAAGCTGAGTGAAATAGGATTTGGGACAGACAGATCGGCATTTGACACTCGGCTCTGTCATTTGCTAGCTGTGCTCCCTTGGGTGAGTTACGGGCTTCCAACTCACTGTCCTGAGATGTTACCCACAGACTTGCTTTGAAAAATGAATGAAATAACACATATAGAGTGTTCAACCTAGTGTCTGGTAAATAGTAAACTCTTAAAAAATTATGGTTGCTACCTTCAACACTATTTCATGGATGGAAACACATAATTTGACAAGAAACATCTTCTTCCCCATAGAAAACACCCAGAGAAACTCCAGATTCCCACAGAGGGAAAGATGCAAAGAAAACTGAAGCAGAGAATATGAAATTAATTCTGCCCTAGGCACAGAAGTCATTGGTTATTATCACGAAGAGCCTTGCCCCCACATACCCACCCTGCTCGAGTGGTCACAGAGCATTTTTTCTGATATCACACAGGCAGCAGGAAGAAAGTGTTTACTGACATATTCTGATAAATGCCACTCCTCATTCCATATCTCTCCACACACAGGGTTCCCAGTTTTATTTTAATTATTGACATTCAACCAAGCACCAAGGAGAGGTCTTAAGCTAATAATAGCCTCCAAATGTAATTTTCAATCAGAGCTAGAAAAAAAATGGACAGCTTGAGAACTATCTGTTAACCTAATGACATCTATGGATGGAAGAAAATGATAAGGAAAGGTCCTGAAAAGACTGGATTGGTTGTACTAAGCGTGCTATTTATGGACTTCAAACTTCACCGAGCTCAGAGAGTAGATGCCCTGGGAGGAGGTGGGGGGGGGGGGGTCCTTTAGGTCAGACATGCCTTCTTCACCAATAATGATTGCTTATTAAAGCACAGCTCTTGGGGCACCTGGGTGGCTCAGTGGGTTAATGGTCAGACTCTTGATTTCAGTTCAGGTCATGATCTCATGGTCGTGAGATGGAGCCCCACGTCAGGCTCTGTGCCGAGCCTGGAGCTTGTTTGGGATTCCCTCCCTCCCTCTTTCTCTGTCCCTCCCCCACCCCACTTGCACTCTTTTTCTCAAAATAAATAAACATTTTTTTTAAACCATGACTTTCAATGGTATGAGATAAAGCATTTTCATACTTTAATGGTGGGGATGTGTGTGGCAAAGTCCTTTAGGGAGAGGAACACACACATGTATACATACATGTATATGCACACATATATGCATGCATACATGTAATGTCCATGTAAGTGTGTGTATATTACCTTAAATAATCATACTCTAGAAATGCCATTTGTGGGCAGATAAATTAAGAAAATAATTCAAAACTCAGAAAAAGCTTAACATGCAAAGCACAGTCATTATTCTGTTGGATGTTCAAACTGTCCTATTTGTCACAAGGATACGTCCCAGGCTCATCTTGTGTTCTATCTGTCCTAGACCTGGAGTCAGCCAAAGATACCTGGTTCTGTCAGTAGAGACGGGTATTTAGAAACCAGGATCCAATTGCTAGAAGTCTTCTTACTACTCGGTGATTTCATTTCTAGGTCCTTTGCAGAACTAGAAAAAATATTTTTAAATACGTAAGTCCATAGTGATACCAGGGGAAAAAGATGCAAGGGGGAAAAAAATCTCATTTTTTGGTTTCTCTTGAACCGATCCTTGACTCTAAAATGTGGTAACTGATGAAGAGAATTAAACATTTATCCTGTCTTTTTTTTTCTCGAAGAGGTGGTGACTATACTTTATCTCCATTTGTTGAGAGAAAGCTCTTCTTAACAGATGAATTCTTTTTTTATGAATATAATTTATTGTCAAATTGGCTTACATACAATGCCCAGCGCTCATCCCAACAAGTGCTCTCCTCAGAATTCTTACTAATAAATGGAAAAAGAATGATAGAATTAGACACATAGAAAGATGATAGGGATATATTGATAGATGGCTGGCTGGGTGGGTGGATACCTAGATAGCTATATGACAGACAGACAGGTAGATAGAGATGGCTGGCTGGATGGATGGATGAAAGGAAGGAAGGAAAGAAAGAAGGAATGGGTAAAGAAGGAAGAAAGGATAGAAAAATCATTTTGCAACACTAATGAAATAATCAAGATCACCATTGGGTGAAAGGTGGTGGCAGGACAGTAATTTCCCACAGTACTAAAGTGTCACCCATTGGTTACTTGCTAATTGCAAAGAGGAAAATGTACCTTTACAATGAAGAGATCTCATGGTTACCAACGTGACCAAGTGAGCAAGCGCAGCATCACCACTAGTGAGGCCATCTGAGGGCATGTGCCTCCTGGCATGATTCAATATGAAATAAACAGTATCAGGTCTTAAGTATTACCAAAAATGTTTAACCTGAACCTGATAATGCCATTATACCTAACTTCTAGTTCATAAGAAATGTAGGGTCAGAGAATAAGACAAGCTTCATCATGAGAAAACAATGGGGCAAGTCAGGCCTATTTTCATCAAATAGGTAATGTCACGGGGACAAAAATGGTGGGAGACTGTTCTAAGACAAAATAGACCAAAGCAACACATGAATTATGACTGAATCTGTTTTGAAAAAGAAAGAGCTATAAAATACATTTTGAGGGTAATAGGGTATCCTCCTTATAGCTGGAAAAATGAATATGGTATAGATTTCAGATTAAGTAATCATTATTAATTTCTTATATGTGATGATGGCACTGTGGTTATGGACAAGAATGGCCATATCCTTAGGCGATGCATGCTGAAGTATTCAGGAATTGTTAAAAAGAAAACCACAGGCCCATAGGTTAAGACCCATGTCAACAAATCAAGACTTAATATGTCCCTCACTATAGTCCCCTCCCCAACCCAGGAATTTAACCTTCAATCAGCTAATATGGAATTTCAATCTGGAAATTTATTGATAGACCCCCTTTGGTTCCTCTTAGGAGGGCACCTTGCCCAAATAATGCATTTCCTGCTAATAAATTCCTTTCTTTATGCCCTCTCTTTGCCTTTAAAAACCTTCCTTTTGGGGCGCCTGGGTGGTGCAGTCGGTTAAGCGTCCGACTTCAGCCAGGTCACGATCTCGCGGTCCGGGAGTTCGAGCCCCGCGTCGGGCTCTGGGCTGATGGCTCAGAGCCTGGAGCCTGTTTCCGATTCTGTGTCTCCCTCTCTCTCTGCCCCTCCCCCGTTCATGCTCTGTCTCTCTCTGTCCCAAAAATAATTAAACGTTGAAAAAAAAAAATTAAAAAAAAAAAAAAACCTTCCTTTTGTTTAAGTTGGGGGAGTTCCCCTACTTGCTAGATGGACGCGATCCTATTCATGAATTGTTTAATAAAGCCAATTAGATCATTATATGTATCTGTTTGAATATCTTTTTTAACAAGGGATAGTGTTGGAATGTCTACAATTTACTCTCAAATGGTTCAGCCAATAAGTACATGCGTGTGTGGAGAGGAGAGAAGGCGAGACTACATACTCACATATATAGACAAAATCGGTACAGCAAAGTATTAACAAGTGTTGCGTCTAGGTGGTGGATATGTGGTCGATCACTGTCCTATTCTTTCAACGATTCCACATGCTTCACTTTTTTAAATGAATAAATGTTGAAGAAAAACACAAAGATTAAACTATTTTGAGCACTTCTCTTTGGAGAATACAGAGTTGATAATAACACTGATAATACAACGTAGGGGAATGCTCAATAGGACATCAAGCCCCCCCACAAAGACACTATTTTTCATATGGAATGATCACTACTATGTAAAATTGACCAAAATCCGCACAAATTGGGAATAACCAAGACATTGGCAATAGCTTCCTTTGGGTTGTGTGCATGTGGGTACTATTTCTACATTCTTGTGTCTTTTAAATTTCCTATAAATGCATATTACCTACTCTGTCTTAAAATAATCTTCACATGAAAATACCCACTCTGCTCCTAGAGACTCTGAATTGGTTACATACTATTTAGATGATCTGTGTGTCTACCACCTCCTCAGCTAAGCTGTGAACTTCTGGATGCCAGGAATTTGTCTTATTCATTGTTGAACCTTTACCGTCTAGTGAATGAGCGTGTGGCTATCGTAGCTACTGACAATTGTTTTCACGCTAAACTAGAAACACAGAAACCTCCCTTTTAATTTTTTTTAAATATGAAATCTATTGTCAAATTGGTTTCCGTACAACACCCAGTGCTCATCCCAACAGGTGCCCTCCTCAACGCCCATCACCCACCCTCCCCTGCCTCCCACCCCCCATCAACCCTCAGTTTGTTCTCAGTTTTTAAGAGTCTCTTATGTTTTGGCTCCCTCCCTCTCTAACCTCTTTTTTTTTTTTTCTTCCCCTCCCCCATGGTCTTCTGTTAAGTTTCTCAGGATCCACATAAGAGTGAAAACATATGGTATCTGTCTTTATGTGGATCCTTTTAGTTTTAGTTGTTGGTGTTCTTGAGACTTAGCTGGGCTATTTAGCAGTCAATTTACAGGATTAACCTGTAAAAGAAACTTCTTGATCTTCATCTTCTAAAGAAGTGATTTCTTCAAAGGTTGCTTTTAGTAGGATAACACATACAATGCAACAGTACAATGTGTCTCATGAAGCACCTGTTCAATACACATTCCCCTCGTCCCAAGGGCACCCATTCTTTGGAAATCCCACCTGGAGATGTGCTTCTTACTATAAGGACAGCCAAATTCCACACGAGGAGCTTTGTGATCCAAATGTCTAAATTACACTGCCTGAGTGTACAGATAAGCAGCTTTAAAAATAAGCCTGGCAGGTGGCAGGGGCTGTAAGCAAATCCCTGCTGGGCAGCTGGTGACTGGAATGGAACGGTGACCTCCTGACTGCTGCCTTCAGGAAGGAGGGCGGGGTGGGGAAGTTCAGAAGCAGAGGGTGTCCATGCTAGAAAGGCACCTTGCAGGCACCCAGTTCAACCCACTCCTTTTACAGACGTGGGAACTGAGACTCGGAGACGGAAGGACCTCAGGACGTGGTGGACCTCAACAGAGGTTTTCCATTTCGCCACTTTACTCCCAGCTGGTCCAGCTCCCTGCCACACAGGGAGGGGGCTACTGGTTTAGCTTCCTCGGTGTGGTTACTGGTTCCTTTAGGAAGTTACTGGTTCCTTTAGGGAGAGAGAGGATGAGGGGCAGCTGGGTTATGCCCGGGATTGTGGGCTTCCGGGTGGGTGGGGATGAAGTCGATTCTCATTTTCCTTTTAGGATGTGTAAGGACAAAACCAAATTAAAAATTAAAAATAAAAGGCTTACCATTCCCTGTGGAAAGTAAAGGAAGAGATTTCCCTCTCCTTTTTCTATGAGCATCACTGTAGAAACTGTAATTGTAAGCCCTTCCACCTCTCTTTGAAGTGGGTATAAATCCTCTTAAATACTAGATAGGCTCTTTGTCTTTAACACCCAGGAACTGCCTTTCCCGAAGACCTGGGAGCCGTCTCTTTGAAAATTACACATCAAGGGGGACAGCACCCCTCCCACTCAGTTTCTGTGGGTGCCCGTCTCCAAGTTGCCTGTTTGAGGCTGATTCCCTAGTTTTGGGCCCCCCTCAATATTCTCCCTTATCCGGTCACACAGGATGCCCCGCTTCTAGCTACTCCAAACAGAGCAAACCTGAACCCTTCTCTTTTTTCCATCAGAAAGCTTCCCTACTCCCCTGTCTCAGAATCTCCATCAAACCTGGATGATGGTAGCTGACTCTTGTCATAGCAAAGCTCTAAATAAAGAGCCTGTTCTCATTCAGTAGGTCTTCGTTTCTTTTCACGGTTCTAAACACTTAATGTATATGGACTCATTTATCTGCTAAAACCCCATGAGATACGCATATATTATGAATCCCCACTTTAGAGATATGGAAGCTGAGGCACAGAGAGATTAAGTAAGCTGCCTCATGTCACACAGCTAGTTAGGAGAGGACAGGATTCAAACCTAAGCTGTCTGTTTTTACAATCTTTGGTCTTAACCACTGCATAATACTTAATGCAGTCTAGAAAAACAGACTCTCACAACCTAAACACCCCTTCATCCATTCTCCAGATGTCCTCAAACAACCTATCTGTATCCTCTGAACCTCCCACCATTAAAGCCTTCCTCTCTTTTCTCTTATTTCTTTGGCACATTATCCTCTGGTTTCTACAGTGACACTTAGCCTTACAAGTAATGTGTGCTGATGTATTGATTCTCAAAGAGGATTTGTTGAACACTTTCTATGTGCTCAGTACGCTGAATAAAAAGAGAAGGAAATCATATAATCTCTTTGATTGTTGGGTCAGTGTTGTAATTGTTTCTGAATTGATTGATTCGTTCAGCAAAAATTTACTGAGCATGTACTCTGCGCCAGAAACCACGTTAGACCCTAAAACTTCTGAAAAGGAACAAAAAGAGAAAGCACAGTCTCTGGGCTCAGGTTGCTCCCAGCAGAGGAACCGTGACACATACAGACAATTGCAAATCTGTGTGACCGGAGCTCTGGAAGCATGAAGGCGGGCAAGCCTGTTCCCAGCCAGGGTACCGGGGAGGCTTCCCAGAGGGGGGTGACTGCTCAAAGGAGTCTCAAAACACTTGAGGAGGAGTTTTCTCCGAGAAGAAGGGAGCCAAGGCATTCCAGGCAGAAGCACCAGCTGACACAAGAGCAAGGGTATGGGACCGAACAGGGAGCAGCTGGGGAACGAGAGTCGCTGAGGGTGGCTGGCGCAGTTTGAGGGTAGGAGTGAAGGTGGAATTATGAAGGCTTCCAGAGTCTACACATGCTGTCTCCACTAGCTTATCCCCACTCGTTCCACAGTGCGTGCTAACCTGTGTCAGTCCTCACCATTCTGCCAATACCACCTTTTGTTTATTTATTTGAGAGAGAGAGAGAGCAAGCAGGGGAAAGGTGTGTGTGTGTGTGGGGGGTGACAGAGGATCTGAAGCAGGCTCTGCAATGACAGCAGCAAGCCCGATGCGGGGCTCAAACTCATGAACCCTGAGATCATGACCTGAGCCAAAGTCAGACACTCAACCAACTAAGCCACCCAGGCGACCCGGGTCTTGCTTTTTAAATATTGAGATATGATTCCCATGCCATACAGTTCACCCTTTTGCAGTGCACAATAAAGTAGATCTTAGTATAATCACAAAGCTGTACAGCCATCAGCACTAATTCCAGAACATTTTTATCACCCCCCAAAAGAAATCTGTGCCGGTTAGCAGCCACTCTGCATTCCCCTTCCCTTCAGCCCCTGGCAACCACCAATCTACTTTCTATGGGTTACCTATTCTGGACATTTCCCATAAATAGAATCATGTTGTATGTGTTTTTTCGGGACTGCCTTCTTTCACTGAGCATGTTTTCCAGGTCCATCCATGTTGGAGGCTGTATCAGCACTTTGTTCCTTTTTATGGCTGAATTATGTTCCATTGTATGGCTGTATCACCTTTTGTTTATCCATTTATGAGTTGAGGGACCTTTGGACATTTCCACTCTTGGGTTATTGTGAATAGTGCTGCTATGAGCCTTTACAACACTCCCTTTCAAAAGGTCACCATGACCTCCAGGTTGCTAAATCCAATGGACAACTCTCTGCTTTTTATATGACCACTCAAGGGCATCTGACACAGTAGCCCACCTGTCCTTCTCCAAAGGGTCTCTTCTCCGGGTTTATGTTTCAGGTACATTTTTATCATTGTCTTCCTACATTTCTGCCTACTTCTTCTCCTTCTCCAATTGTGACCCTCTCCCACTCACTGTCCATATAAATAGCGAAGACTTGTGTTTCCTGTGCCATTCAGATCCTCTCACCTCCCTGACCATTCAGTGGCTTCCCATTGCTCTGAGAATAAAACCCAAACTTTTCAATATGGCATCATGGTCTGCATGATCCGGCTCTGGTCTCCCCTCTGCTGCACCCTCACTCCTCCCCATGCTCTGGTCATGGCGGGGTCAGGGGAGGGAGGAGGGCTGGTTTGTTTTATTTTAGTTTCTCCCTCTCACCAAACTTATTCTCACCTCAGGGCCTCTGCCTGTGGTGTCTACTCGGTAACACATTTCCTTCTGTGTTTTTCTGACGGAAAACTACTACTTTTCCTTCTTCAGACCTCAACCTAAAAGTTTCACAGTCACAGAAAGGCCTCTAACCACCATACGGAGTGCAAATACCTGCAGTGGATATGCTTTAATTCAGCATGTTGTTTCCTCCCCGGTCCTTGTTAAGTATCTGCTTTCTTGGTGTGCCTGTGAGTGACTGCATTTGTGTGTGTCAGTCTTTGATGCTGGACTGTAAGCTCCATGCTGGCAGAGACTATGTCTGTTATTACTCATATTTTATTCCCAGGGCCTATCACTTAATAGATGCTCAATAAATATGTGTTGCATGAAATGAAAGAAGTAAGTGACACAGAAACTAAAAGAGAGTCAACTAGGGTCAAATGAAATATCAGAAGGGATCTGAACGTACTTGGCAAACTCTAAAGGGCTATAAAAATGGAATAAATGACTGCCATTATGTAATCATGCAAACATAATTACTGTCAATTATTTTATAGAAGCAGCAATTATGTCAAAACACACGAATTTGGATTTGGGGACTTGGCAATCCCATTTCCCAAACTCATACCGCACTCTGGCAACTCTGACTGGTGGGCAGGTAGCCTTCCATGTGGGGAGACTTGGTGCCTCCATGTTGTACCCCTCATGGTTCCTCTACTTGAAGTAGTTATCTACCCTCTTCTTCATCAAGAAAGTACCTTGTCGTCATCCTTTGTTCTTGAAAAACTGATGCTCTGCTTGACCCTCGACATCCTCAAAGAGAATCAGGTTCCCTTCCTCCTCTCTTTTCCTTCCCTGGGTCATACACGCTTTGACTACTTCATGCACGATGGGGTTGTTAACGCATCCGTCCCTCTCGCTAGACTCTGAGCTGGTTGAACATAGAGGCCATGCTTCCTCTATTTCTGAATTCACCCTTCATCAATCAATTCATTGACTGAACATCTGTAATGTGCTAAGCCATGAGGCCTGGAACAGAGTACAGAAGCGGCCATGCAATAAACCCTCAACGTGTACTTGGCCAGAGGGGGAAGAATGAGCCTGCCTACAGCCTCATTCTCTTGACCCAACCTCACCAATCAGAGGCGGTTCAACTGAGAATGGCAGGAAGAGAAAACCTCCTCCAAAACACAGTAAGACTAGATGCCACAGAGTAAGGCCAGCACCAGCCATTTACTGAGTCAGGTGCAAAGGGAATCCTTGCCTCATCCTCACTGGGCCCCTAGAGCAGCGAGAGAAAAACAAGTGTGGCCACAAGGGATACAACCCAGGTGTGCTTTTGCCACTAGGTACAGGAGAGGAGGGGAGAACGTGTTCTCTCCAGGAGGAGAAGGCAGCACAGAAAGGGGCCACCAGTGCAGTCCCTTTTCTCAAGTGGGTCATCCACTCTCCCTTTCGGAAGACCAAGAAGGCTGCAAGAACTTCCTTCACAATATTTGTGAATGAGCTGAGTCCCTGCACCATGTACAGTCCAGACTGGGCTGGCAACGCAGGGAAAGGGGAAATGGCTCTCCCTGCTGCTACCCTCTCAAGGTAATTTTAAAAGTCTGGATCACTCTTAAAATGGAGTCTCTGCATTTAAGGGTGAAGGGATGAGGTCATTCCATTAAAATTGTACATTAGTCAAGACTTCATGCATAATTTCAAGAAACGTTGGGGAAAAAAAATAATGCCAGGGGCATACATTCAAGCCAAGAAGTTAGAAAACCACCCTGACATGGCTATTAAATCAAGTATGCTGAAATACAGAAGCTTAATGCATTTATAAAATTTTCAAAATTCTTGCTTCTCAGCGGAACCTTTGCCCTAAAGCACTCTGTGCCACTTCAAGGCACTCCAATTGAAGTTTACAAAATGACTCACTTAAAGAGCATGGTGTCCCCTGTCTGCCTCCCAACCCCCTCTCCTATAGCTGCCACTTACTGTGAGTTCTTTGCTTTTAGCAAAAGGCCACCAGCCCCGCACACGCTTTTGCTGGAATATGGAGATCTTGCTCTCCTCGCTTGCATTTTCAAACTTGGCGAGATCGCAGGCTTTGGCAGTCTTGGCGGCTCGGGGGAAGCTATTGAGGTTCATTTCCAGGGAGCCTGTGAAGAGATGCCCTTAACAGTTACAGAAGGGCTTTAGAATCCATCACCACCAATTATTTACCCACCTGTTCATTCATTCATTCATTCATCCATCCATCCATCCATTCACTCACTGGTCATTCAACCAGTACACATGGGGTCACTAGCATGTGCTAGGTTTTGGGGATACAACTATGACCAAGACATGTACCAAATGTAGCAGGTAGTAGACGGGGGCAGAGCTACAATATATAACTTTCAAGCCTCAGTGTCAGGTGTCATTGCTGCTGGGCATCTTATCTACTCCCTGAGTATGTGGGGATTACGTGCCTATCCTCTGAGCTCTCCTCTGCCTTAATGTGGATCCACCTATAAGAACCTCCTCCCCCAGCTCACTTTCCTCTGAGTCCCACTAACCCCCTCCAGGTGGGGGACCAAGTCTTATCATCTTTGTAGCTACTCTCCAAGACTTAGTGGGCTCCCCCAAAGTATTTGCGATGAGTGAATATTACAGAGGGGAAGATAAGGACATGAGAGTATTTTCTCTCTCTTAAATAACCTTTCCCTAGTACAGAAATAATATTTGATAATTATAAGCATTTAGAGCATACACATAAGCAAAAAATTAATCGAAAAATGTTCCATAAAATGCCATCCCCCCAAAGTTGACCACTGCTCTCGTTAGTTCTTATCCTATGACAGTCATTGTTTCTTTGCCTGTCCCTGATTACCTCTGTCTCTGATACATATAAACATATATTTTACAGAAAGGGAATTTTTTTCTACACTCTTTGTTCACTTAGTGCATCCTGTATAACTTCCAACTCACTAAATGAATATTTTTAATGGCTGCGGGATCATCACTTTTTGGGTGCTTATTATGTATGAGTTTTTAAATTATATTATCACAGGTACAGCTCCAAACACACTCTGAGGTATGTAATATTACTATCTCCACTTTACAACTGGAGAAAACTGAGGTACAGAGGGGACTAGTAACTAGCTCAAAATTTAACAGGCTTCTTAGTGGTAGCGCAAAGATGATTTTAAGTCTGATTGAAATGTATCTTCTGGGACACCTGGGTGGCTCAGGCAGTTAAACGTCCGACTTCGGCTCAGGTCATGATCTCACGGTTTGTGAGTTCAAGCCCCACATCGGGCTCTGTGCTGACAGCTCAGAGCCTGGAACCTGCCTCAGATGCTGTGTCTCCCTCTCTCGCTCCCCCTCCTCCACTTGCGCTAAATAGATAAATAAATAAATAATCTTCCACCATAAGGATGTCCTGTAACTTATTCAGCCAATCCCCTACGAATGGCTATTTGGAGTGTTTCTAAATTTTTTGCTATCATAAATTGCACCGAAATTATCCTTGTAGCTAAATCAGACCGAACTCTCCCCAAACTGGGACAAAACCCTTAACATTAATACACGCTTTACGAAGTCACCGGCTTACCCAGAAAGTCATCTGAGGACAGTGTTTCAAAATCCCAAACCTGAAGCACCAACACAGCTGGTGTCTTACACTCCATCTTCTCTAAGGAAAAGATGTTCTCCCTCTTCGTAATGACCATTTGCTTCTCAGCTGGGAGGTACTGAAAGGGAAACAGGAAGCGCCAGTTGAAGTTCCCCTCGCCAGTCAAGGAGTTGTAATGCACGTCTGTCTCCTGCTTGTCATCTTCCAAACCCTTTATCCACCTGAGCGAACACAGAAAAAGAATTACACACTCTGAGTCCATTATTCAGGCATCAGTATAATCAAGAGTGATTTAGCTAGTTTAATGTGGCCACAGCTCATAGTTTTCAAATTATGATATAGTTAGATTCAGATGGAAGTTTCCATCGAATCTGAAAGAGACAAATAGGAGTCAAAGGGTCTGAAACAGAAACAAGATTCTCATTCTAAGCTAGATTTGGGAAATGTCTTCAATTGCTCTGGGATAGCCCTGAAGCCCCATGCAATAAAGAAGGAAAACTCAGGGGCACCTGGGTGGCTCAGCCAGTTAAGCGGACTCTTGGTTTCAGCTCAGGTCATGATCTCATGGTTCATGAGTTCAAGCCCCACATTGGGCTCTGTGCTGACAGGGTGCAGTCTGCTTGAGATTCTCTCTCTCTCTCTCTCTCTCTCTGCCCCTCCCTCTCTCTCTCTCTCTCAAAACAAATAAATAAACATTAAAGAAAAAAGAGGGAAGGGGCGCCTGGGTGGCTCAGTCGGTTAAGCGTCCAACTTCGGCTCAGGTCATGATCTCGCGGTTGGTGAGTTCGAGCCCCGCGTCGGGCTCTGTGCTGACAGCTCAGAGCCTGGAGCCTGTTTCAGATTCTGTGTCTCCCTCTCTCTCAGACCCTCCCCCGTTCATGCTCTGTCTCTCTGTCTCAAAAATAAATAAACGTTAAAAAAATTTTTTTTAAAAAAAGAGGGAAAACTCAGGAGATGTGAAGGGAAAGTGTAATCTGAGTTTCCTCTCCGTCTGGGCACTCTTAGTGAGGGTACCACCTCTGCACCCATTGCCCTGGGGCCTCTCTAATTGGTATGGTTTAGACCCCTGGTATCAGGCCTATGATTGGCCCCCTCCTCTCTGGTTCTGGGCCTCCAAAACCCAGAGGTCTGGATCAATGTGGCACAGAGGGTAGAAGCCTGTCTGCACCCACCTGAATTCTAATCCTGGCTCTGCCATTACTACCCGGAAAGCCATGGGTAAGTTATCTAACCCTTCTGTGCCTCTATGTCATTTGGAAAGTGGAAGCAATGACAGCACCTAGTTCATAGGGTTGCTCTGAAGAATTACATGAGGTAATAGCTGTAAAGTGCTTTGTGTCCTCCAAATTATATATAATGTTATTTCCTCTTAGTGTCATCTGCTCTCCCTCCTCAGTTTAGAGTAAGCTGCGATTAATACATTTTCCCCTAGTGCTTTATCCATGGTGAATTACTGGGCAAATAGGTGCTTTTAATTCAAACTAATTGATAATTCTAAACCATTTGCTTTCTGAAAGCAGACATCCCTTCCCCACAAGTCAGGGAAAGATAAAGAACTTCCACATCCCAGAGGAGTGGTACCACTCAGAGTATGGATGCAATTATTTAGGTAAAGATTGTTCTCCGTCAGCCAATCTACATGTGGTATCCATTATGAGCCAAGGAGTGTGCTGTTAGAGGAGTGATGGGAGCACACAGAGATGGCCTTTGCCTTCATAGAGCTGTAGCCAGAGAGGGAAGGGGATGGAGGGATGGAGGGGGTGGCAGAAGTCACCACTGAGAGATGTGCATATAACAAGGGAAAGGAGCTCAGCATCACTAAAGAGCAGAAAACAAGATGGGGCTGTAGAGATAGGAGGGGCTAGTCGTACAGGATACTTTAGGACATATTAGGGATCTAAATCTTTATCCAGAGAAAATAGAACGTCATTAAAGAGCCTAAAGTACAGGGTTGACTTGATCAGATTATGCTTTGAAAAGATAACCCATGGTTCAACATAGAGAACACATTATCAGAGTCAAGAGTGAATACGGAGAGACCAAGCCACATGGTATTGGTACTTCGGTGGCCCCAGCAAGAAACGATGGAGGGAAATGGTTGTGGTGTGGTGAAGACAGGGAGAATGGACAGTGCTGGTGACTATTTGGAATGCAAAATGGACAAGATTCAATGGCATACTAGAAATGGAGTCAACAAAGAAAAACGTTTCTTGTTTGGAGAAGGCAAAGAGATACCAAAACGAGGTGAGATGAGTTCACTACTTCTGAGATGGGTTTTATCTAAGGGGACATGTCTGAATCACTTTACCATCTCATTTCCCTCCATGATTAAGGGCTCACAGGAAGCCTACCAAGGTGTTTGTGTCATAGCCAATATGAGAGAGAGTGAGAGAGAGAGAGGGAGGGAGGGAGGGAGAGGGGGAAAATGTGGTTTCCTGAGTTCTAGGTTGGCATCTTTCCTTTTGGTAGAACTAGCGAAGAGTAAGGTGTGACTTTTAGCTTCTGTATTAGTCTTACAATGTCCTTAACACTGAATCTCTCATCATTTGTGCCACATCTCTCTACTTGTTTCAGGTGTAAAGGTATTTTGAATGTCACTCAAAAGGCTTAGGTATCCAACATTTCACTGAAAAGAGATGTTTATATAATATTTCCTCACAAAAATATTTTTATAAGATAATAATTCTTAGCAAAGTGACCAAAGAATATTTGACAAAGGAAGTGACCTTATCTAAGAAGGTGAGTAAGATGAACTCCTTCTATGGGAGGTGGGAGGAGTATCTTCCAGGAGGCACAGGTTCAGTTAGGGGTTAAAGGAGGAAGGAGGGGAAGAAAAGGGGGCATGGAGTTTGTTGATGACCTTACCCTTTAACATAAATATCACTTGACTTTTGTCCTGTGAAGATATTCTCATCCTCTAAAATGACATCTTCAGTGTTCCAGATGATTACCCTCAATTCATACCTGGGGTAAGGGAAGGCAGCATTAGGCTGAAGACCTTGAAAGCTGAACCAGCTGGTGTCTATGGGATTCTGGAATTCCTGTGAGTCTATAGGCTTCCTCAACATGACCAAGTTCAAAAATATCAACACTTAAGGTCTTGGTTCCATCAAAACCAAGTGTCCCAGCTTGAATCACCAAGGACATGAAGTTCTCTGAGCAGAAATTCCTTCCATTAGCTGATGTTTTTCAGAATGTTGCAGAATATTGAAGCACTGCAGCCCCTACATAAAACAGGGGCCACCATTTCAATCATCACCACTGTTACCATTACTATCACTTGCCCCTGCTGTAAATGGCCAGATGGGAATGAGATGTGATCATCAGGTGCCAACTGATCAATGTAACCGATGTTACAATGCAAGAATCAATGTAATTGATCAAATGTCATGGTCTTTTGGTCTGCTACCATGGTCTCTTCCCCTGAATGTAGGGCTGCAGATGACTTACCCTTTCGGTTGCCTTGGCGAAATGTCAACTGGAGGTCCAGGTTGAGGCATATCTTTGGGAAACATGTCCACCCACATCTGCAGGCGGCCCTTTTTAAGAAAAGATCTCCTTTAACTCTGGTGGGGGTATTGCATGGGCAACTGACTTCATGGTTTTAACATATCCCTTTACTAGAAATGGATATTAGCTATGTATCATATCATATCTTATCATGTCATATGGATATTATTCATATTATACATGTTTAGAATATTTGTTGACAAAGACAGAACTTACATTTCTGTTAAGAATTAGAGCCTATGTTAAGAAGAAGGTAAAGGATAAGCTAACCCTTATTGAGCACCTACAATGTGGTAGACACAGTGCTGTGTATTTGATAAACATTACATCAATTCTCCCAATATCCTCAGTGGGTAGATGTTATTATTCCTACTTGACAGATGAGAAAACATCTTGCCCACACTTACACAGACAATATGAAGCAGAGTCTGGATTCAACCTTTGTCTGTTGACTCCAGAGACTCTGCTTTTTCTATAAACTCCTAAGGACTAAAAAGATAATACTATCTGTCAGAAGGATCATGCTTCATTGTTTCCAATGTGCCTTAACATCATTATCTCCATTACCGCTTACCCTGCCACCTGCCCGTGTTACACATTAAAACAAAACAACTAAGACTCAGGGAAGTCAAATGATATGAATCCTGTGGCTAACTAGTGGCAGAATAAGGCCTCCTATCCCTTGCTTTGGACTCCATGCATCAGAATTTACCCTGTTGCAAGGGATCCGAGAGCCCACGTGGGGAGAAGGTGCAGTGGATTCAATGCTCAGCTCTGTTGTATACATTCTAAGTACTCCATCAGCTCAGGCAAGAAGGTGAGTGACCAATAAGGACTGGGATGGTCAGGGGAGATTTTATAAGAAAAAAGGAAGGGAAAGAAGGGAAGGAAGGAAGGGAAGTTAGGAAGGAAGGAAGGAAGGAAGGAAGGAAGGAAGGAAGGAAGGAAAGGAAAGAAGAAGGAAGGAAGGAAGGAAGGAAGGAAGGCAGGCTTCCAACAGAGCAGGGAGGATTTGTAGGATTTAGGTGAAGGAGAGGCTTTGGCTAGAAAAGACAAGAGCTTTCCTGGGGAAGGGACAATGTCAGCAAAGAGCATTTGGGAAGAGAAGGACCAATTAACGAAGGATTACAATCCTAAAGAGATACCAACATTCACTTGTAACCAAACAGCCACATAGTAAAATGAAAGATACCAGTAACCAAAAGATTTTAAATATCTGGTAGTAAATTTCAGGAAACAATCATAGGCTTCTACATGTGATAAGAGCTTATCTTTTCAAGGCACTCTCCCACACGTGCTGTCACTAGTGCTACACCCCAACACCACTGAAATAGCAGTGTGGGTGTTCCTGCTCCATTAGAGTCAAGCTTGTATGTTTTGACCAAGTGACACAGTGAGTGAGTCCGGGGCTGGGACAGGACTATAACTCAAACTGCCTGGGTAAAACCCCAGTTCTACTACTTAGCTGCCGATTAACTTTGAGCAAGTTACTTAAACTCTCTGAACCTCAATGTCTTCATCTTAAAAGTAAGTATCATAATAAGTACATCATGAGGCTGCATTAAGGAGTAAGAGTAAGGTGGTCCACATGCCCCTACTTGTCCAGGAAAATCCTGGTGGTGTCCCTGGTGGCCTCTTTCACTCTGAAAATGGTCATCATTTGGATAAACAATTCTATGGTCATCCTAATTAGGTGAGATTTTATGTAAAGGGCTTAGTACATAAGTACATATTAATTATGTACCTATGATTAATAAGTACATATTAAGAAGGCTCTTAATAAAGTTGATCTTCTCTTCCCTTCTCACTCATAACCCAGATCTCTGGTTATTTTTTCCACACGCTTCCTCTTGCCAGTTCTTCAAAATAAGCCACCAGCTATTGCTTCTCTGGGAAAACTAGTGAACTGTGAAGTTACTGATAGATTCTGGACAAGGTCTTTTGGCTTCTCAAATATCAGCATTCTTTCCAGAGTTTGATAACTCAAATCCATTAAAAAAGCAAAAAGCACTAAATCCAACTCTGGCTTTAGGGCAGAACTTCTCACCCTCAACATTATTGACATTTTGGGCTGAATAATTCTTTGTTGCAGAAGGCCGTCCGTGCACCATGGGATGTCTAGTTGCATCTCTGACCTCTACCCACTAGATGCCAATAGTACCCCCACCCACATGAGACAACCAACAATATTTCCAGACATTGCTAAATGTTTAGGGCAGGGAGGCAACATTGTCCCTGGTTGAGAACCATTATGATAGGGCACATAAGATTAACTTTTAGGGATGAAGCCCTATTCCTTGGGGGTGAACACTCCAGTTGGGGCCAGAACTGCCTTGGCCACTACCTGCTCCATTCCTGGCTTATCCTTGTGGTACAGCGGCCGAGTTTCTATGTGCTCAGGAACCAGCCTACACCCAACCTCTGGTATATCCTCCCAAGAATGTAAAACCCTGAGGGCCAGGTGCTCGTAAGACTCCACCGTCTCATCTGCATGGAAGAAAAAGAAATAAAGACAGTTGTCAGCTATAAGTGCTTGTAATGGAACAGTGATGGGCTGTCGGGTGCACTTTTAAACTCTTCCTTAAAGGTTAAATAAATATATTGAGGCACAGGGAGAGAGCAAAAGAGCAAAAGAGAACAAGGACAAAAAGAGAATGGAAAGAGGTAGGGGTGGAGTGAAGGGAAGGGAAGGGAAAGAGACAGGAGGTTTAGAGAATGGGAAGTGAGATGGGTTGAGAAGAAGACCAGAGAGCAGTCAAGGTCTCAGAGTCCGGGGCTCCATTTGCCCCTTGAATCAGATTTCTCTAGAGTCTATGAACTACAAGCTTGGCTTCAAGACACTGGAAAGGGTATATTTCCTGGAGATTTAAGACTGTTTGCTAATGCCGTAGTGTGAGAGGGCCTGGTGAATCAGGGTGACCCTGAACAAGGTGGTGAAATCACACAATATGTGTTCATGGAGGTCTTGTCTTTCCTCATTGTTGCTCCTTTCTAGCAACACACCTGCTCATAGGAAAGGTTCTCTGCTCTGTCATCTTATCAAAGAAGGCAATACGTAATTAAAAGTACTGGTAGAAAAAGTACTTGCAAAAATAACACAAAAATTGTTGGAAAAAAATCAAATTGTTTTGATAAAGTTCAGAATGGCCTAACTTGACATCTGGAAGTTGAGCTTGGTTTTAGAAAAAGGCCACACACACAGGCAGATCTCATAACAGCAATAATTACAATCAGTAAAAGTTGATGGGAATGAACACATAATCAATGAACTAAATCTTTTGTCATAAAGTTTAATCAGCCGAGTACAGATTTGATGAACATCCTTTCAGATTTCTGGCGGGCAAAAAACATGGTTTCATCGTGAAATGTAGAATATGGACCAAGGAACGAAATTGGCTTTAATAGAGTATATTGTGAAAAAATATTTTTCTCAACAAAAATTCATTAATCTGTTATTAACACACTACTCAAATGTCAAGTACTCTGCCTGCAAAAACCTTCAAGAGGTTTCTGAAGTCAAAATAACAAGGTGAAAAGAAATGTTGGCATCAAAGTGGTGGGGATCAACATAACAGTGTGAAAAGATCCGGAAATACGTCCTTAATTGGGTTCTCTGCATCGGACGCTCTGAACCTAGGTTTTGCAGGTATGAAGCCTGGCACCTGCGGATTTGCATCAAATGGACTGGAACAGCATTACAAGAATTGTTCTGCGTCGTTAAAGTAAACGTGGCTTTTCTTTTCTCGTCCAGAGTTTAAGAAAGCCTCCCTGGGATCTTCCTGGTATGTCCCACTATGTTATACGGAAAATCTGCTTCTTGGTAGCGAAATAAGAGAGTTGCTGGTATAATATGTGTGAGGGTAATTTGGATCGTGTCCAATGACTTACCTTATATAATATTTATTTTGAGGTTACTGCCTAACCTTCCAACGCAACACTCCTATTTAGGTGATACGTGCTATAAAAATATCAGCAGTGTGCAAAAATATGTATGAGGAAGTTCATGGTAGCATTGTCCAAAAAAAAAAAAAAATGGACACAATGTAAATAAAGCACACAGCCTTAAAAGGGAATATTATAAATAACAGTTCGAGGAACAAAGGAGAATTGTCATAACACCAGCATGCAGCATGCTTATTTCTGAATTTGAGGGTTAGGAGTGATTTTCTACCACCGGCATGAATTACTTTACAATAGATGACTGCAGTCCCCAGCCAGAAATACCACCGGAGCAGGCTTTTTAAAAGAAAAGCAACATCAGCAGGCTACACTGTGGGAGTTACCAGTGTCCTCCTCCGTGAAGACTGTTTTTCCAGAAAAGACCTGGTTTCCTATCTGTATTTTCCCAGGGCGAAAGTAGGGTCCATCCAGTTTATTGTCTTTGCAGAGCTTCGTGAGGATCTCGGTGGGTTTGGAGGTGTCTCTCCAGGCATTGTATCCTTCTCTGAAAAGAGGAGGAAGGATGGATAGGGTGAGGCCTGCCTTCCCCTGGGAGGATACCCTCAAGGTATCCAATAAAAGGACCACCGAAGTGGGATCCATGGTTTCTTCCGATTTCTTGCCGCTCCATACACTTGGGGCTAATGTGTTTTGTTTTGTTTTCTCTCTTTGGTGGTCAGTACCTCAGCATCTGCATGCTCGTATGAAAGGCAGGACTTCTGAGTAGCTTGACATAAAAGTCCACTAAGGTAGTTTTTGTTTTTGTTTTTGTTTTTGTTTTTGTTTTAGCAATGTACCTTAAAAAAATTGAGGGGAAATTCACATAACATAAAATTGAGCAACTCAGTGGCATCAGTACATTAGTAATGTTGTGCAACCACTGTCCAGTTTCAAAAACTTTTCATCACCCCAAAAGAACACCTGTACCCACTAAGTGGTTGTTCCTTAATCCCTGCCTCTCCTCAGCCATTGGCAGCCAGCCATCTGCTCTCTGTCCCTATGGGTTTCTTGGCATGCAGTTCTGCTTTTGTCCTGTCCCTTGCAGAAGTGCCATTTGACTACTTCTTCTAAGAGGAAAGCCTAGCTCATCCCTTCAATTTCTTTGCTCCTTTCTCCCCCTCTTCCCCCACCAAAATCCTAGTGGAGGCTCATGTCACAGGTATAGCGAGTCTAGATGTGCTGTTTCTCTAATCAGGGATTTTCCTGGTGGTCAGTTTCTCAATCTTCCCAACCCCTTCTTCCCTTAAACACCAGCTGTTTGGTTAAAAAATATTAACTCGCAATGAAATGCTCCTTATGAGCCACGACCAAGACGAGCTTGACTTCTCTGCTCATTGGGACACAGGATCCATCAGAATGAAACTTAAGTATTTAAATCAATCAAAACATAACTATAAAGCGGTTTTCCTACATTGTGCTAGAGGCATGAGGATCCTGAAAACTTCATCCAAGCCATGCCCAGAGCCATACATACACAGGCCTCCCCAGAAACAGGTGCTCTTGTTTGGTTTTGTTTGGGGGTGCTCTTGGTGGGGGGGCTCTCATCTATTTGTGTTAAGTTTATTTCTTCTGAGAAAGAGAGCACAGGCATGAGTGGGGAAGGGGCAGAGAGAGGGAGAGAAAGAATCCTAAGCAGGCTCCATGCTGCCAGCACGGAGCCCCATGTGGAGCTCCAACCCACAAATCGTGAGCTCATGACCTGAGCCGAAATCAAGAGTCAGATGCTCAACTGACTGAGCCACCCAGGCGCCCCTATTTTTAAAAATGTACCGAACGAAGGTTGTAACTCCCTTGACTAAACTACCCTGCTCTCTGTTAGTTCTGCCATCAGGAAATTCTTCTGAACAGAAGAGACACCACACTGGCCTGTGGCTTCCTCCCCTGACTTCAGAGCGAGAAGAGCCAACCATTCTCTGAACGGCACCTTCTCAGGTACTTTGGATGTGTAAACACCCCGGGGCGGGGGCGGGGGCGGAGGGGGGTGTTATACATTCACCAGAGTCCCCAAAACTGACCTGGATTTCTAGGCTATCGAAATAATGATTTCAAAAAATACTTAATGACACTAAATTAGTGTCACTAACGCTCACAAGAGTAGGTGACAAGAAGCAGCTTACAAAATGACATGGATAGATGGTATGAGGCCAACTTTGGGGGAAAATGGCATAGGAAAAATCCTGAAAGGAAATATTGCAGCCTTTTTTTTATATAAGTTATGTCTGGGTGGAATAGTCTGAGCATAACTTTGTACTTTTCTGTATTTCCTCGATTTTCTGCGAGTACATGTTATTTTACATTCAAGAAGACTATTTCTAAAATTACACCACGGACATCTAATGAATGTTTTTATATTTTCGGCTGACATTCGTAAGATTTTTATTTTTTCTGGAGATATCAGATAAAACACACTTAAGGAAATATAGAGCTGATAGTCTATACTTTGAAATGAAGCAGAATTCAAAATCATTGTAAAGAGTGAGAGCTGGGTCCACTCCTCCCTCTTTGTAAGGCAGGGATAGCACCTCACGGGCTTGAGAGAACTGAATGAGGTGTAGTGTCTGCCATGTCCCAAGCACTCAGGAGAGTTCATTATAATTAACTGGGATTTGGGTATTTGTATTCTGCTAATAATTCTCCTAATGTCAGTCTTCGCCAGGAAAGTCTGCCCACTGGGCCCGGCCAGTTGAGTGAACGTGTATAATTCAGCTCTTGACTCTTGAAGACCCTGCCCTGGGTTCTGAATCAGCACTGCCTCCCCAGCCCCAACCCTGGAGTTCAGTGAACGATTTCCCCAACCAGCCCTGCTGACATGGAACCCCTCTGGCACATTCCAGCTGGCCTTCCCAGAGCAGGCCGGTGTGAGGCACGGCTGCTGAACACCAGCAGTGCCCCCCCCACGCCCCCACCTCCCAACTCCCCGAAGGAAGAACCTACATCTCGTACTGGCTCTGCAAGCCACAGATAGCTCGGTGTCTGCTGTAGAAGCGGTTCTCCAGGTCGATCCGGGTCTCGCCAATGAGGTCATCTGTCCCGATCATGTCATGGTCGTAGATAAGGATGGAGAGCAGGGACTCCTTCGGGAACGTGGCCTGGATCTCAAATGACCTGTGGTCCAAGTAAAGGCATTAGGAGTCAACAGCATCTGGCAACACAGGGAGCGTCTGCCAGCCCTGCTTTTAGCTAGCCTGTGGTTCTCACGAACTCGCTCAACACTCAGCAACTCAACGAATACTTAGCAGGTATTTATTTGGTTTAGCGTTTCATTGAGATTCGATCAATTTCCAATTCTGTGGTCAGTTTCCAGTAGCCCATAGTCTCCCCTTCCATGGGCTGCACCCTGCAATCATCCAGGGTGACGGCAAGATGGGTGTGAGAAATCTGGAGGGTTTGCTCTTGAACAGAACTGGCTTCCAATGTTTTTTTTTTCTTTTTTTTTTTTCTAAAGTAGGCTCCATGCCCAGCGGGGAGCCCACTGTGGGGCTTGAACTCACAAACCTCAGATCAAGACCCGAATGGAGATCAAGAGTTAGAAGTTCAAACGACTGAGCCACCCAGGTGTCCCCTAACTTCTAATTCTGGATTTGAATCTGCAACTTGTCAGGTTTAAAACTTTGGGAAAGTTATTTCATCCCTCTCAGCCTCCTTATGTGTAAGCGGGGATCAATATGTCTTCTTTGCAATATAGCATGGTCGTTACATGTGATATTGTTCACACAAACCACACATTTAGCGTCCAGGTATTCAACTGGTCCCCAATCATTGCCATTCCTTTTCCCCTTCATTGTTCCTTTGTCAGGGAACGTCAGCTGAGTTTGTTTTAAATGAAAACCCCTCGGAAGATGGAAAATCCCAAAAACAGAATTGCAGGACTACAAAGCCATCTCTGGAAAATTCTGAGCCCCTCGACAACAGAGACCTGCCTCCTTCAGCTGCACTGCTGAAGCCCTTGCTTTTCCTGCAGAGAGCACACAATTGAATGTTCCTCTGAACTGGAAGGGATCTCAGGGATCAGCATATCCAACCTCTTCACTTTACAGATAAGGAAATTGAAACCCAGAGAACATAAGTGACTTGCCTGCCCCTGACCATTAATCAGGTCAAACTAGGATCAGTGCCAGCTCCCTGACCCCCTAGCTCTAAGCTCATTCCCTGATGCCACACCAATGCAAGGTGCTGAAAGGAAAAACAGTGCTGTGGGGTTTCCTGGGACAATGTGTTATCCATGCTGCTGAGCATTAGAGGAGATAATTAAGAAATACGTTTTGAGTGGATTTAGCGAAGTGTCTTCTCGAAAGCACAGTCAAGGGCGCACCAGTGTTCTCCAGCTGTTTCTAACTCTGGCTGCCCTGGGACAGGTGGGGTGGGCTGGTCTGTGAGCGAGGGGCCAAGAGGAGAAGGGGAGGAAGGGAGAACGGAAGGCCCCGTTACTTCCTTCCACGTCCGCAGGCCTGTCTGGGCTGCTGCCTTGCGGTCAGACCCACTTAGCCCTGGCTCTCACCCTCCACTGTGGCAGCCACTCCAATCCCAGCACAGCCCTGAGCCAATTAACCCTCTCCCGAGAGAAAGAAGCAAAAACACCACAGCTCCACTGACTGTAACAGACTCGGCAGGTCTAGAGATAGGGCTGTGCGGGGAAGAAACCCACGTGTCTTCCACTGGAATGCACAGCATTGCCTGGGGCTCCAAGATGCCGATTCCCAACTATACTTGATATTCTGGACGTGTCTCACAAGGAAGTCTCCAGCCACTATCTCTGGGGCTGGCTGTCACACAGCTGCTACCAGCAAGGAAGACTTGTTAAGTGCTTAACTACCCTGGCAACCATGACAGAAGACTCAGTTGCTTTGGTCCGTCTTCCCAAGTAGAGTGTTCATAGATTAACCTCTCCTGACTTTCACTGGAGTGTCATTAAAAGAGCTACCCAAAATAGCTCACCATGGTTGGACTTCCAGTCACCGGGGGAAAAGCTAGGCTTATATCAACTTGTGTGCCAATGAGATACTACCTCTAAATATAACGGCGGTTGAGAAATGAGGAGGCCTTGGGACACCTGGCTGGCTCAGTCAGAGGAGCATGCGACTCTTGATCTCAGGGTTGTGAGTTTGAGACCCACGTTGGGTATAGAAATGACTTAAAAAAAAAGAAAGAGAGAGGGAAAGCATCATGAAATGGGTAAAAATGGGGCCTTATTGAAACACTTCAGTACCTCTAAGCTTCAGAGGAAAGATGTCCCATTCATCCATTCTTTTATGTATTCATTTGTTCATTTGACGTTTATTATGCACTCACTGTGTGCCAGGCACTGTGAGTTAAGAAAATGAGGAAATGCCAAAGTCTGTGGACATGCACCACCTCAGGATGATGCAGAGTGGCAGGGCCCATTAAATCTGACTGGAAACTGAAGGTTCGTCCATCCATCTGTTCATCCATTCATGCATTCTTTCTACAAATACTTGCTGAGCATTTATCTGCTCTGTTGTAGGTCTTAGGGATGCAGCATTGAACAGACTAGACCAAGTCCCTGCTCACATGGAGCTTACCCTCCTGTGGGGAGATGAGCGACAGCCAAAAAACACAGAAGCATATCAAGGTATGTCAGAGACTGTGAAGGAAAGGAAAGCAGGCAAGGTGCCGGGGGCATCACGGGGTGGAGCCTGTGACATCCTCATTCAGTGAGGTCGCAAAGAGGGATTCCCCAGACCCCAGGTCAGGCACAGGGGCCCTCTACTTTGCCTGCTGGAACACGCAGGACTGAGCCAGCAAATTCTGTCCCTGAGTAACAATGAGAAACGCGTCCAAAAAAACATCTATGCATGGAGGGCTTCCAGAAGAGGTACCACCGTGCCAGAGGCTGGAGGGAATATTCCATCATCCTCTTCTTTTGTTTACCACAGCCATAAACGGGGGTCATGAAACCAGTCTAATTCATGGCACTGAGGTAGCTAATAAAAAGTGACTACAAAGGACCTGGGAAAGGAAGTGCTAGTTACAGAAAAGGAAGACAATAATAAAGGTCATCTCTGCATCAGGGAAGCAAGGGCAAGTTTCCCTGGCACCACTGTTTTACTCATTCTCATTAATGGGAACAGGCAAGATCATTTATTGCTTTATTTCCTCCAGAGCAATAAAGTGTTAAGAGGTTGGTTCTGATCAAATGTCAGAGGGCCCACTGTGATCACCAAAGTGTAAATGAACCTAAATGAGGCTGATGGAGAGTTCATCTCACGCTCCTTGTTATTTATGCAAGAAAAAGAGAAACTGAATAAAGTTAGGACGAATCCATTGCTAAAATGATTAGCACGGGGGAGAGGAAGGAAGCAAATGTGTTCTGAGTATCAACTATGTGCTAGTGGGGACAACGTGCTGTATGTTTAATCATTTGAAGGTCACTGGGAGTCAAGTGTCATTATTAGTGTTTGATCGAAAAACTGGGATCAGAGAGGTTAAGTCTCCTGCATAAAGTTACACAGCCTATACGTGGCAGAACGTAACCCACATCTACCTGACTCCATAGGTAGCAGGTCCACAAACCCAAGGAGAGAACACAAACATGTGCCGCCTCCTGTTAGAAGACAAACAGGGGCAGTAGGGTTGCTGTGAACTGGAGAACACCTCATCCACCTGAACGTGCACAAATGCAACGCCTGTTGTAACACTTCGCAGGAAAGCAAAACACAAGCAGAGGACACAGTTCAATTGGTTTACTTCAGGGGTCACCTCAAACGAGCTGCAAAATTATAGGATGGAAAATCCCTTTGATAGGAGACAAAAGACCAAAGGTGTGGCCCCTTCTCCCCTACTCATGAGCTGTGTGAACTTGAATAAGTTTCTAAACCTTTCTGGGCTGCACTTGCCTTTTGTAAAAAGGAAATCTCTCTGTCCAAAGGAACGAGGCTGAATCTGATGACCATTCAAGGTGCCTCTTAAATTTGAGATCGAGGAAAACCATTCTTGGAAAACTATGGGCATAACCAAATTCCTAAAGGGACCAAGGAAAGAATCTGGCCCTTCTCCACTAAGGTTAGGTTTGATTGGCTGTTACCAAAGGCAGAGGTCAGCTCTTAACCTCTTGCCACATTCACTCAGACACACAACATACACACCAGTCCCCCCACAGAAACACAGCAGGAGCAAATGCACACAGGACGGCACATCACAACCCAGATAGCCACTGACCTTCCAAATACTGGGTTCAGTTGTTTGGGGATGTATTTGTCCCGGTCTTTGATTTCTGTTTGGCCAAGCTTGATCACAATGTAAGGATCTGCTTTGCCGTCCGGATCAGCTGGGCTGAGATTAAATGCCTGGAGAGGAGAAAGAGAACCCCTGTGGCCCAGTGGTTCTCAACATTGCCTGCACACTCAGATCACCTGGGAGTTTTAAAAAATACAGATGCCCGCGTTCCATCCGCAGATTCTAATTTAATCAGCCTTGAGCTTTGGGACTTTTAGAAGCTCTCTAGATGATTCTAGTGTGCAGCCAAGGTTAAGAACCACCGCTTTAGCCTCTCCATTCTGCCGCTGAAAGAAAACTTATCAGCTTTTCTCAAGTCGAACTTTGCCTAGAGTCATCTCCCCAGTGGAAAGTAGCACTTGACAGAGTAACGAGCACCATGTTGGACAGGAGCCAGGAGGCATGACTTTGAGTTCTGATCCCATGTCTTATGTGATCTTGGGCATCTATCCATAAAATCATGGGGAAGGGGGCACCTAAAGGCTCACCCCACAACTGATGGGCTCTGAATCCATGACTCCATCAGGCCTGCATTTAGCCCTGGCCAGGTGAGTAATGGTCTGTTTCTCAGAGTGAGGTCTGCTTCCAGACAAGCTGGGCCTAAATTCACCACAGGGAAATGCTTTGTAAGGGAAGACCCGGCGAGGGGGCTGGAGAGGAGTGATAACATGGAGAAATTCTGCAGAGATGAGAGCTGAGTGAGAAACGATCCTATTTTTAGGACTCTGGCCTACAGATGGAATGTATAAGCACACAAAGCTCTATTTTCCAGGATGTTCATTTGGGCACTGTTTAAGAGCCACATTTGTAAACAACCTGTGTGTCAATTACTTAGGGAGAAACTCAATCTAAAACACCCCTTTCCTCATTTGCTCTCGTCACATCACCGAATTTTAATTCTTTACGTGGCAGTTATCTCCGACATTCATCTCATTTATCCGTTCCTCTGTTGATTTTTTATGCTGTCTTCATCCCCACACCACCCCTGGCTGGTATGTAATCTCCATCAGAGCAAGAGCACGGTCTATCGCATTCATTATATTATCTCCAGGACCTAGAACAGGGTCTTAGGATTTGTTGAAAGGATGAATAAATGGATACTACATTAATTCAAGAAAACACTAGGTGGCTACTACAAAAAAGAGGAACACCTGTATGTACTGATCTGGAAAATATCCAGGTGATACTTAAAAAAAGAAGAGAGAGATTAGTATGTAATGCATGAAGCAAGACTCTGTTAAGTAAATACTTGGATGTAGCTATAGACTAGTATAATTACAGTTGATTCTTAAAAACATGGGTTTAAACTGTGCAGGTCCACTTACACATAGGTTTTTTTTTTTCAATAAATACAGCATAATACTGTAAATGTATTTTCTATTCCTTATGATTTTTTTAAATGTTTATTTGTTTATTTTGAGAGAGAGACAGCACGAGTGGGGTAGGGCAGAGAGAGAGGGAGTGAGAGAATCCCAAGCAGGCTCCACACTGTCAGCACAGAGCCCGACGCGGGGCTCGAACTCACGAACTGTGAGACCACGACCTGAGCTGAAATCAAGAGTGAGACACTTAACCTACTTTTACTGTAAAAATACAGTATATAATACAAATGATATACACAATACATGTTAATTGACTGTCTATGTAATCAGGAAGGCTTCCGGTCAACAGTGGGCTATTAGGAGGTAAGTTTGGGGGGGGTCAAAAGTTATACATAGATTTTCCACTAAGAGGGGTTGACACCCCTCACCACTATGTTGTTCAAAGGTCAACTATGGATCTGGATGTGTTTACATATTCATAAGAAAAGTAAGTTATTTCTGGGCATAGAATTGCAGAGGTGAGGAGATTTGATTTCTTTTTCGATGTAACTTTTAAGTCGTATTATTTTTTACATTTTTGGATGTTTTATTAAACGAAATTAACTTATTATTTAGTTCGTTGATTAAATCTTAGCGTGAGAGAGCAAATCACACAATCACTGTTACTAGCACTGCCAGTGAAACTCACTGACTGTCCCTAATTGCAGGGAATCTATCTTTTCTGCAACCAGGGCCACCACCGACTTACTCTCCATTTGTCCAAGCCCCGCCCATCCTCCAGTTCCAGCCCACACCCTCCCACCCCCAAGCTGCTTCCTAAGCAGGAGCCTCATCCGTACTCCTGGCCTTTGTCTATAGGATACCAGACACATGAAATGCGTGCTGTGGATATTTGCCGAATGAGCAAATAAATAATAATCCTCTCCAATCTCTGTGGTCCAAGATATTTCTCCCTCTCCTTCCTACTGTTCCTACCCTCTATTTCTGGATTCCCCAAAATACGCTCCAAAGAACCATAGTTCTGTGGGATTTTCTGCAGAGGGGGGAATAAAGGTGTGGGGCAAGAAGTTTAGGAAATGCTGCTAAATATTCCATAAATAGGCTTCTTTCCTTCTGGAATTCTCTCATACCTTGAATGTGCTAATGGGCTTTGTGCATCTCAGGGGTTGGGAAAGGGAAAAATTATTATGTGCACTATTTCTCAAAGTTATTTGAACACAGGGTCTGTTTCCTGAGGAATGCATATTAATGATCTCTCCCATGCCATGAGTGACCTCCTGAACAAAATGTTGAAAAGGCAGTCTAAACTATCCTATGGGTGGGTGTTTAATATAGATGACCCAGAACTGCCAATGATTCTTTATAAGTACTTCTAATATTTCCAACTAGATTGTCACTTCCTTGAGGGCAGAGACCCTGTTGTTTTGTTTTGTTTTGTTTTGTTTTGTTTTGATCACCACATCCTTGATGATTAGAACATGCCAGACACATGGTGCTGCAGAGGACACATGGAGACCGAATCATGGAAAGGCAACATTTTCATTTTCCCTGAGTATTAGCAAATAATTTATCTTTGTTTTATGCTTCATTTATGTTTCTAAAAAATGGTGTAGGCAATTTAAGCAAGGACTTGGTATAAAATAAGACTACTGCAATCAAATAAGATTATGAAAATCAACTCCAAGGGCAGGAGATGAAAACAAATACATGAGCCACAAAGGCTCAGCAGAGATTTGCTTTGATTGAACATTAGATCTGGCCCCAAGCTTCCAGGCAATCAGGTCAAAAAGTTTCATAATCAAAGTGTAGTGTTCTCCACCAAGAAACAGACTCTTAACTGCAGAGACGAAACTGCTGGTTGCCAGAGGGGAGGCGGGTGGGGGGACGGGGGAAACAGGGGATGGGGATTAAGGAGGGCACTTGTCCTGATGAGCACCGCGTGATGTATGGAAGTGTTGAATCACCAAATTGTACACCTGAAACAGTATTACACTGTATGTTAACTAACTGGAATTTAAACAAAAACTTACAAAAAGAAAAAAAAGTGTAGTGCTCTCATTATCAGAAAGCAAGAAGCCTAGAGCAGAAGCAATATTTTTCTTGGAAGTACACTTGAAATGAAATTTCTCACTGCAACAGTGGAGAGGCATCGCCACGGGGGAGGACTTCGCAGTGACGGCTGCCCTGGTCAGCCCTGGTTCTGCTCTCTTGCCTGTGAGCTTCCTGTTCCAGCCTTAATTTGGTTTTCTCTCCAGCTATCAGGCAACCACAGAGAGCAAATGAAGCCACCCAGAGCTGTCTTACCTGCCCAGGAAGTATCTTCCCTAAGTGAAAAGCCAGCAAATGTGCATGTTACCAACCAAACTTCATACCCCTGTTATGGTTTGCAGTGTGTGTTCTCAAAATGCTGTGTTGAAGCCCTAACCCTTAATGTGACTGTATTTGGAGATAGGGCCTTTAGGGAGCTAATTAAGGATCTATGAGGTCATAAGGGTGGTGCCCAAATCCAACAGGACGAGTGCCCTTATAAGAAGAGGAAGAGATACCAGGTCTCCCCTTCCCTGTCTGTCTGTCTCTCTCTCTCTCACTCTCTTGCTCACTCACTCACCCTTGCTGTGTGTGCATGTGTGTGTGTGTGTGTGTGTACATGTGCACAGAAGAAAAGCCATGTGAGGACACAGTAAGGAGGTGGCCATTTACGAGCCAGGAAGGGACACCTTATCAGAAACCAACTCTTATGGCACCTTGATCATGGACTTCCAGCCTCCAGATCCATGAGGAAATAAATGTCTGTTGTTTAAGTTACCCAGTCTGTGCTATTTTGTTACGGCAGCTGGAGCAGATTAAGACAGTCCCTCAGAGTAAACAAGGGTGGCTTACCGCGACAATGTACACCCTGATCAGGACTTTGACCGGGTGGTTGGGAGGAACCCCTTGCTGGATTCTCAGCTGCCCACAGTCCTCGATGCTGGAATCCGTGGGGCTCTTGTAGATGCAGAAGGAGCCCTGGAACCACAAAGCATGACTCAGTGAAACAAGACGGTCATGTGGCCATCAAAAGCCATCGAGGGCATAGTGCTGGGAAAATGAGCATCGCCTGGGACCCAGCATGACCTGGGCTGGCATTACCCTTGCCTCTGGGTGTCCTCAGGCAACTCACGTAACCTGCTTGTATCTGAGCTTCTTCACGGGACATCAGGGAATCGGTATTGGTGCAGTGACACCCCCCTCACATTGTCAGGTGAGGAACATAAACAGGAGCATCAGATAGGATGCCGAGTACCTTATACAAAGGGGCGCTGAGCTGGTACTTTCTCCCACCACCTCCTTCAAGCCTGACTGCAGTATTTCCTATTTTCAGATGCCGCCACTGAGGCTCAGGGAGGTCAAGTACAAGATCATGAAGCTAGCTAGGATTATGAGATTGAGAAGTGGTGAAGTGCGGTACCTACACTATTTCCAACGTGCTGCCCTGTGTCACATGGCCCAGCACACCGCAGTTCAGAGTAAGTGCCGACCCCTGCTTTGTGGTACTGCCACTAGGAGTCGGCTAGAATGAAGGGCTAGTGTTGTTTGATGGTTTAATTATCCAATTGGTAGATCTGTATAGATCATATATTGGGTAGGTCAGGGGTGGAAGAAGCAAAATAAAATTCAGTGATCCTTTTAGGTAACAGCTCTATCTCCTTATATCCCATCAGATTGAGTTCCAACTCACTTCCCTGGCCACAAACCAAATATCTCAAAAGACAGGGCTAAGCCTTATTGAGTTCTAGAAAGGGTCTTGTGTACAGACTAAGGGATCTTCTTACACACTTCCCACACCGCAGTCTCATTAACAGAACTGAGTCGTATCTGACATTTTACAGACAGGAGACCCAAATAAAAGAGTTAACTTTGGAACTTGCCTTAAACTTCCCTATGACCCGGTCCCCATCGAGGCCATGGTCATCCTCTGTAGATTTGCCTCTGAACAGTTCAAAGGTTTTCACCCAGTCTTCAAAATGGTTGAATTCACTCTCAAGGTCACTATCATATATCTTTAGGGAGAAGGGAGAAGAGTGAGATCAGAGGAAGGAAGGCCCAGGACTGATTAAATGAGAAGTGCCAAGATTCTCCAAAACCAGCCTTGATATACACCCACTGGAAAAATCTAAGAAGCCCACTGTTAATTTATTGTTAGCAAGATAAGGAATATGATTGAGTCAGCACTCCTAGAACTAGCTACCACTCTGAAATTTATAAAACCTTTTGGATAAACTTTGAAGTTCCAACAAGTGTGGCTACACCAAAATTAAAAAAAATGTATATGGCTATAAATATGAGAAACGTTTTTATAGTGAATTGATGTCATTTGGTTGTTGGACATAGACTAATATTCTGAAGACATTCAAATCAGTAAATGTTCATTAAGCACCTAATTCTTTACACATAAGGTGACGGAATATTTGTTTTTGTTACCATACATACAGTCATGGATTTTTCAAGTGTGAAGTTATGTACATACACTTTAGAAATGCAAAATCAAGTTGAGTTTTAGGTTTGGTAATATAACTGAATCACATAGTCAAATTTCCTATCAAAATTACTTATCCAAATTTGTTATATGTAATTTTCATACTCCCAATTTTTTTTCTTTTTTTTTTAAAGTTTACTTATGTATTTCGAGATAAAGAGGGAGAGAGTGTACATGCACATGAGCAGGGGGAAAGCAGAGAAAGAGGGAGAGAGAGAGAATCCCAAGCAGGCTCTATGCTGTCAGTGAAGAGTCCAATTCAGGGCTCGACCCCAAGAACCATGAGATCATGACCTGAGCCAAAATCAAGAGCTGGATGCTTAACTGACTGAGCCAACCAGGAGCCTCAATACTCCCAATTGTCATATCCATAAATATGCCTCTAGCTAATAGCCTCTGACTAATGTTAAGATTGGTCTGACAGAGCTGACTGTAGGGAGAGTTAAAAGTCCTGCTATTTTGATCATATTTTGAGCATGATAATGTCCATCTCTGAGAGCTGAGCCGAGGGGAACTCATCCACTGCAAATTATCTTGCTGGATCCAAGTTAACCAATATAAGTTATGCCCCTTCTTAATATGAGGACATAGAAAACAGAAAATCAGCAAGCTCCATTGTTTGGGCTTGCATGCTTGTTAAGGTTCATTTCTCTGCATCCGTGATTGTAATGAAGACAAAGGAAGTTAGTTCAGACAAAGGCATTACTAGGGTTGACTGACGCAATAACAGAACCCGCCTCCAGAGCCTCCCACCCCATCCATGGCCAAGAGGGCTGTGTCCACACACTTGCAAGACCGCCAGGTTGGGGATTTCTTCTTTGAGTTTCTTCTTGAGCATTTTGTCTTTCTTCTTCTTTGGCCCATCTTCTATATTTACCACCACCTCGTCTGGTTTCACCCCTGTGGGTATTTAATGGAAATTGTTAGGCTTCTCAGGGCTGTCGAGAAGGAACAAAGTCAAACTCCCTCTTTCCCTTTGTTCTGGCATGTATGTCATGACTTTTGTTTCCAAAAAGAAATAGCAACATTTCGCTGCAGGATTGGGAGGAGATGTCACTCACATAGCAATGCAATGACATCAGATCCCCCCCGGGGCCAGGCAATGTGCTGGCCTGTCCTGGTATATGTAGGAATTCATTAAACTAGGCACAGAGAGGGAAGTAAGTAAGCTGCCCAGTCATCCAACTAGCTAAGAACAGACCCAAGTTGGACAGACTCCAAAGCTTTTAGTTGTATTTGCTCTTAGATCTGCTTAGGGACTTGAGATTCAACTAGTTCAGCAACCTGAGGCTCGATATGCTAAGGGTCTTGGAGCAAGTCACAAATGTAGTTAGAGAGATTACTCAGGAATCTTCCAGGAGCAGTCTCTAAGGAAAAGACCGCCTGAAGCAGACCCCTGGCTCTGCTATTTTCCAGCCATGTAAACTTGAGCGGGCTCCTCAACCTCTTTGAACCTCTGGTTCATCATCTGCAAAGTGAAGATACTATTGCTAATGTCATGAGGCTGGTCTTGGGATTAAATCTGCCAATTAGGAGTGGCCCAAGGAACTGAGTGAGCCTGGTTCTGGTTTTCCAATTTCTCTCAAGCTCACCTGAAACAGCACCAGCCACTTGTCACTATTGATTTTAGGCCAAGGCCTACCCTTGTAGGTCATTTCAAATCCCGGCCTCTTTCATCCGAATTTCTACCAAGCCAGATCTACCCGATCCGTAAACTGGGTTGGGAACCTAAAATCCAGGTCGCCTCTATGAAAGCTGACCACACCGGTGCTGGCCCGTCACGCCAGCTTCCTCCTGCTTTTGCCCTGCTGTTTCTACATCGAGACGGGAGCCAGAGGGGCGGTTCCAGCACTGAACTGAGTTCAGGAGCCCTGGGACCTGGTCCCAGTCCAGCTCAAATTAGCTACGTGACCTTTATACAGTATTGTTCTTTATACAGAGATCGTTACTCACTGGGGAAACGAGGGAGCAGAGACCTACCATGCTTCTCACTGCTTCCTTTTAGAAATTTTCTCTCCCCAGTGGGAGATTCCACACTCACATACCTGCAGGACAGCACCTTACCTGCATTGCCTCTTTTCTCCGTGGGATTGCTCTCCTTCTCCTTCGAGAGAAGAAGGAGATAAGATTATGACACTGCCATGCCTCATGTGTGGATCCTGACTGCAAACAGCCCCTCTGCCTTCTCAGAGACGCCATCCTAAAAGACTATGCAAACTGTCCCCAAGTGAAGTCTCGCTGACAGACCTGGAACCTGACTGCAGCGAGATGGCCGGCCCTACGGAAGAGGTGCCCCCGTGTCCAAGAAAAGAGCCAGCAGGCTGCACACTTCCTTGTCTTCTGTGCCCAGCCCCTTCCCAGCTACTACCTCTCTCCCTCTATTTTTCTACCTCTCTGGAATATCACCCAGTCTGCACCATGGATCTTACCTGCTGTCATGCCAGGCCGTGGGGTTGTCCCAGGGGTCGGGGAGGTTAGCAGAGCAAGGGGAGAGGGCTGAGCCCTCCCTAGAGGTGGTCGCGTGCCCTGCAGCAGCAGGAGGGAGTTGGGAGGCAGGGACCACCATTTGGTTTGTTTATTTAACTATACATCAGTATTCATGGGAGGTCCTAGTTGAAGGCACTACGGGCTTTCCAAATGCAAGAATCAGAAGAGTTTCTATTCAATCGAATGTGATGATACATATGACTAATTTTCCTTTCCTTGTTGACTCGAGGATGAGAAGTTTTACCAAATTCAGCCACTGGGCTTTCCCTTGAATCTCTTGACCCACTTTCCAGTGGTTCTCCTGCTTTATAACTCAATCCCTTTCTTGTTCCATGTGCACGAGGCCCTGCTTTGGCAACCTGCTGATTATTCCCATTCACTAAGGCCAGGTCCTCTGCCTCTTCTTGATAGCTTCCCATATGACGTTAGAATCCTGCTGGAGACTGGGGGGCCCTCTGATCTGGGTATCTCCAGATGCACCTGAAGCCCCCATCGCTATGCCCATCTATCTAGAGACCCCCTTGCTTGTGGCTGGATCTTTATGAGTCTGACATCGGGGAAGATCTCCAGATGCTATGCCAGACTGAACATCCTTCCAGCATTGACAACAGAGCCTGCATCCGAAGGTCAGCCCCGACCAGAGGGTGAAGACTTTGCAATTCGGGATCCCTGGTCCTTCCAGGCTTTGAAGCTTTCCTCAATGAACAGAATCACACCTGAGAAGCCCCTACCTATAGCGGAATCTAAAAGGGGATAATGTGGAATTGAGGGGGGTGGAGGGTGCTGTGTTTCTTATCAAATCCCTTGACTGTCACAGCCAGGGGAGACCCTACCTTCTGTGCTTTCTTCAGGGAGGCATAATATTTGGACCACCAGTCAATGACGTTTTCAGCAGATTCATCCGCTATGGTCCTCCTTCTCCTTTTGGTTGACCTTCGGGTAGGTTTCCTGACATTCTGGCAAGGAATGAGGGATGGATTATTAGTTAGGCCTGGTGGCTGGCTGGCTGGTTTCCTGAAGAACAGAACAGATGGAGGCATGGGCGGATTTTGTGGCTGAAGCTCTCTGTACCACTTCGGTAAATGACCCTTTCATCACCCACCCATCCATTCACTCATTTATTCGGCAAACATTTATTATTACTTAAACACAGACATGTGAGATATTGTGCTTGGCTCTGGGGACCCAAGGGGAGTGAGAAACCATCCCCACATTTGGGGATCTTAATAGTGTGCTATGGCAGAAAAGGCGTTAGCTGCCGAGCAGTTAATATAAATTTTCAGATTCTCAGTGTCCTCAACTAGGGGACATTCATACCTGCTTCCTTCACTGTTGTGAGGATTAAGTGACATCATGTAGACAATTTCCCTGTAGCATGATTTCTAATTCGAATGGGTGCAAATCAGCGATACCAACAACATAAGTAAGGCAGTGTAGGAGAGACAACGATACGTAAACAGCAGAAAGGAGGCATTTGGGGAGAAGACAGTGGTCCTACGACAGACTCATCACATACTCATTATCTGTTTGCTCTCAGACATCTCTTGAGTACCTTCAATGTGCCAGGCACTTTATCGAGCACAGGAGGCACAAGGATTTTTTTAAAAATTATCTGTGACCTGGCAGGGCCCACACGTTTATGGTGGCAACACACACTTAAACTGGGGATTCCAACATAAAGTGGCAGGTGCAATGCTGGTGGGGTACAGAGAACCCCTTGAGGTGCCCTGGAGGGTCACAATGAACATAGGTAAGATAGGAACAGCCTGAGCAACTATCCATGAATCTGTCTTACTCTGCTTTTCATTTCAGCCTTTACCATTTGCTGGGCAGGCAATCCCTCAGCTTTCTTAAAGCTGCCTCCTTCTTGGGGATCCTGGGTGACTTAGTTAAGTGTCTGCCGTTAGCTCAGGTCATGATCTCAAGGTTCATGGGTTTGAGCCCCGCATCAGGCTCTGTGCTGACAGCTCAGAGCCTGGAGCCTGCTTTGGATTCTGTATCTCCCTCTCTCTCTGAGTCCCTCCCCTACTCACACTCTGTCTGTCTGTCTCTCTCTCTCAAAAATTAAATAAATGTTAAAAACTTAAAAAAAAAAAACCATTGCCTTCTTCATTTGGTTGATGCACCCGGATTTTGCACTCAAACTTAGGACTTAGAAAGATTCATCACATTCTTGTTTTATGGCTCTTTGTGTATTTCTTAATCTTGCTTTCCAGAAACTCAGCTGAGGATGAGGAGTCTCATTTCTCTTTAGATTCCAGAGACTTTAGCTTTTTTTTTTTTCTGGTCTTACTTGTCCTTGTACAAAGTAGGTTCTAAATATTTGCGGAATAGGCCTAGATAAGGAAGGAAACTATTGTCTTTCCATGCTAATGAATTGAGAGCAGTTTCTGTTCAACTAAATGCGACTGCCACAGTTGACTAGCACTTGAATTTCATATACACTGACTTCTCTGACTCTACAGCAATGCTGTGAAGTAGGTATCAGTATACTCATTTTGCGGATGAGGAAACTGAGGCTCAGAAACACGAAGTTACTTGCTCCTGGTCACACAGCTGGCAGGTGGGAGGATTCGTATCAAGCCTCTGGTGCAAAGCCTTGTAAATATGAGGAGGGGTTATATTCTGACCTTAGCTTTGCCATCTTTTGGTGGCTCCTCGTCTGCAGGTTTGGGTTCAGGCTCAAGCATAGGAGATGAGTCAGGGATGTCAACCATGCTGGTTGGTTGAATCTGGGCAGAGTCAGGTACCACGGTGGGAGGAGGCTCAACATCCACATAGATCTGATCTGTTGGCGGCTCCTGGGAGGAGCTGAGGGATCCAGAGGGCTCAGCGGCTACTAGCGAATCTGAAGCAGCTGAAATGGAAATACATCAGGTCAGGAAACTGGGCTGCTAAACAGGGTGGCCATTTCTGGGAGACCCATTCCTGGGAATCAAACAGATCTAGATTCAAATATGGCAAGTTCGTAACATCTCTGAATCTCATTTTCCTTATTTATAAGATGACAGTAAAACAAAAAACAAAAAACAAACAAACAAAAAAAAAACCTGGGGCACCTAGGTGGCTCAGTCAGTTAAGCATCTGACTTCGGCTCAGGTCATGATCTCACGGGTTTGTGAGTTCAAGTCCCACATCAGGCTCTGTGCTAACAACGCAGAGCCTGGAGCCTGCTTCCGATTCTGTGCCTCCCTCTCTCTCTGCCCCTCCCCTACTCTCACTCTGTCTCTCTCTCTCTCTCTCTCTCTCTCTCTCTCTCTCAAAAATTTAAATAAAAATGAAAAAGAAAAGATGAAAAAACCCAACCCATCTCACTGGGGGATAAGTGAGATCATGATGTAAGGCATCAGGAATCAATTATGGCTGTACTTACTATTGATCCTTCAGACTAATTTTAAATAACTGTGGTCGTAAGGAAAATACATATCAAGGTTTAGGACACAGACGCTCTGTACGGATTGTTTTTTCCCAGTGCCAGTTAACTCTAAGAAACTTTGGAGGCTCCAGAGGTCTGTGAACTCCTAACTGCAAGCTTGACTCTGGGCACATGAGAACATGTGCTTGTCAAGACATAGGGGTAGGTTTCTGGACTTTGTGAGATTTTTAACTGGACTGTCAATCCAATACAAAGGTCATAACACTGTCCTTTCTTGCCAAGGGTCCTCTTGTCTCCATTTTGTGCCGTAGAATCCAGTACTTAGAAATATTTCCCAGCTGGGATCCTCCATGGCTGCGTGGCCTTCAGAGTTTCTCTTCCCCAGTTGCTAACTTTTCAATGCAGATGCAATTCCACAAACACTTAATGGGCATCTACTCTGTGCTGGGCACAGAGTTGGAAATATCAGTGGACCAGAATAGAAAGCTCAAAAATAGACTAGGGATGTATGGCTACTTGATTCATGAAAAAGCTGACAGCACAAAACAATGGGGAAAGTCAGGATACTCTTGGGGGTGGGGGGGTGGGGGGATGATGTTCCTATGGAGGGAAATGTAGCAGGATCCCTATCTTAAACCATATACAAACACAAATAACTGAAGATCTAATGTGAAAGTTAAAAACATAACACTAATAGAAAAAAATACAAAACAACTTTTTGTAACCAAGAATTAAGAAAGCACTTTCTAACAAAATTCTGAAAGAGCAAGACATAAAGTTAAAAATTCAGATGGATAGGATTACATTAAAATTAAGAATTTCTGTTCAAAGATGGAGACCACAGGCAGGTTAGCAGTTACCAGACTAGGAGAAGATATAATCGACAGGATATTAACATCTAGAATATACAAAAAAATCAAATGTTTTTTAAAACACATAAAACATGAGCCAGGGATGTGAGCACGCAAGTCACAGGAGGGAGATCAAGACGGCAAAAGTATGTGAAGAGATGAGTAAAATTCAGTAGTAATCAGAGGCAATCAGGCTAAAATCAAAATGAGATACTACTTTATACCCAGCAGAGGGGCAAAAACCAAACCAAACCAAAACAAAAACTCAGAAATTTGGATAACGGCAGGTGGTACTGGGGAAGAAGAAAATGGTACTCCAGATGCAGAATGGTAGCAATGTAGACTGGTGTAGACCAGCACAGCTCTCTAGAGCGCCCTCTAGCAGTACTTGGTGGAATTACATCTGCACACTCCCTGTGAGTCTGTAATCTCCCTCCTGGATGTATATTCCAAAGAAAATCCCCCGCAGGATCCTCCCTTGGGCAGCACTCGCTATTCACAACAGCATCATTTGTGGAAGTTGGGAGGTGGAGGTAGCCTAGGGGTCCAATCTCAGGGGAATGGAAAAGCAGTGTGGGGTAGATCAGCAGGTGGGGGAAACAAGCTAATGTACACGCAGCAACATGAATAGGATTTAAAGCATAGCTTTGAGCAACAAGAGTACGAAACCAAATGAAGATTATAGCATCATATTATATACGTCGATTAAATGGACTGGAATTTTACAAAGAGGGGCAGGGTGGGGCCTGTGGTGGGCAGGGGGTTGGGAGAAGGGATGTGGAATAAAGCACAGGGGGGGCAGTGGTATGAAACAGAGAAACAGAAGCTTGGACCAGACCAATGATGACTGCACAGCATGAACAGAGAAGTGCAGTTAACTCAACTCTGCCCCTGAGATCCAAAATGGAACAAATCAAAGTAACAGCAAGCAAAGAAAAATGTCAGGGAGCAGAGGCGGGAGGGAGCTGGAGTAATATTCGTGGAAGCCCTCTTAGAGGAGCTGACCCTGGTGTCATTCTTTGAGTCGGAATCTGGCAGCTAAAGGAGCTGAGGGCACTGTGGGAGCAAAGTCTTCAGAAAGCTCCGCTTGACTTGACCGTGGGGCATCCTCTTCGTGCGGGGTCCCATAGCAGAACCCTGCAGGCACTACGGCTTTGGAGTGTGAAGCTCCAGAAAATCTAGAAGGCACTTCCTACCTTGCTCAGCTTGGGTTCCGTCCACCTGTGAGGTGAGGGCCAGGGGCTCCTTGGATTTACACAAAAACTGCTTCAAGCAGTTGATGGTGTAGGTGCCCACCAGGGTGCTCCTCCCGAAAGCCCTCCAGTCCACCACGCAGATGCTGAGGGGCGGGTGCAGAAGTTCATTCTCAGGCAGCTCCTGGGAGGAGAGGCCAGGGTGAAGTGGGAACACTGGGCTAAGCCCAGCGGCTGGTACCCTGCTGACCTGTTTAGGGACCGAACCAAAGCAAGCCAGGCACCCATCTTCCCTCTGTCCCTGCCTTGTCATTCTGTCCCCCTAGGTCACCCCTGCAGCTAGTCAGAAGTCTAGAGCATTGCCTTCCAAGCCAGGGAATCATTACCCATAATAAGAGGGATGTGGCACTAACAAGTCATTCCAGGTGTAAATTACAAAATTCACAGGCTGCCAAACTCTTTACGGCAATAGTTTTCAAGCCTGTTTGGTCATTATTTACCAGCAGAACTCTCAACTCAAATGAACACTGACCCAGGCCCAAGAAAACAGACAGAAGTGGATGCATGACAAATGGAGCTGAGGGTGACGGGCCAGCACCCTCCCTCTTGTGTCCCCCCCAGGGGTCCCAGAGGCCTGACAGTGAAAGGTTTGTGAACACCGTGCACATTCCCCAAATCCAGTCTCCACTAATTTAGAAGACGCATCCGTTGGAGCTGACTGGGTCGCACAAAGCAAACCTTCACAGTTAGTTCCAGATCAGAGCCCAAAAATGTGTGTTGAAATATTGACATAAACAGAAGCGCAGGGGTCAGAAAACGTCACTTTAGAAACAGAAGTTTGCATGTAAGCCACTGATACGCTACGTACAAATGATTTTTTAAAAATCCAACCGCTAAAATAAGTCTCATTAAGGAAGCTTCTAGGCCAGTGGTTCGCCAACTTTAGCACGCATCAGAATCACCCAGAGAACTCGTTAAGCCAGGGGGCTCTGGGCCGCAGCCCCCCGCAGTTTTGATTCAGCAGTATTGGGGTGGGGCCTGGGAATCTGCATTTCTAAAAAGGTCCCAGGGGATGCTGATGCTGAGGAATCGGGGGCCACACTCTGGGAACCACTGTCACCTGCCTTGATCTACCGAACCTTTAAAAACAAAACAACACAGCAGCAGTAATAAAAGTCTGTCTCATCCCATCCTGAGAGTCCCGCTTTTCACTAAATTAGACCATTGTGCCTCGTAGGTAGTGGACACCCCAAAACTGCAAAGCATCTCCCCAAGCCAAGCAAGTGAAGGAGCGGGGGTTCCCTCTGTGGAAATGAAGGAAACGAGCGGGCAGGAGAAGGGGAGGCTGTACCACTTCGAAAGCGTCTGCCTGGATGCTGAAGTTCGGGTTGTTCTTGTAGCTCTGGATCACACAGGACTTGACTCCCCGGCCCCCACATTCGATGAGGACCTGAGGGCGATCCACCGAGAGCAGCTGCACCTTCTTCATTTCTCGGACTCCCCAGAAGAGAACCTGGCGGGAGGACCCACAGAGCTGTCACTCGGGGACCCAGGGAGGAGCCAGCTCGCGGCACCGGCCTGTGGGAAGTCAGACCCGCTGCCCCGGGAACTACTGTATGTTCTGGGACGGGCTGGGCAGCTCCCTGAAGGCCCTGTCCCATCACCCACGCCTCATTTCTACCCCGCACTCCCCTCAGACAATGCAGGTGTGTAGACCAACGCACCACTGCCCTCCTTAGCCCCAAAGAACGAGTCAGTCTCCCCCTGCACCATACCTCCACTCGGTATTTACTCAGCACTGGCCGAATGCTGGCAGGAACTGGGTAGATGTGGGTGACATCTGGCGGGTCCACGGGAGGAAGTCCTTGCAGCCCGGATGACGGGACCTATCACACAGAGCAAAGGGCTGGTCAGAAGGTCGGGGAGAGGCAAGGAAGACCAGCCGCTACGCCACCGCCTCACCCACACGACACTCACTCGGCAAAAGTAGTGATTCCAGGGTCAAGTAGAGACAAGACAGGGCATTTTACCACACTTGATTATTTATTCATTAACCAATGTGTATTCATCGATACCTTCACCAGGGTGACCAACATTTAGTGAGCACTTACGACGTGCCACAAAGTTAACAGGCTTAGCATTCGATAAGCCCACAATATAGAGGAGGTCCTCACAAGAGGATGGCATGTCACCGAATGACAGGGGTTGGGGGCGGAAAAGGGCTCTGATCCGGTTCTGAGCTCTGAGACTTAAGCACACCCCCACAACGCACTACTACAAAAGAGATTCACAGTTAGTCAAGGAGAGACTACGTCTTCATCAGTGAAACAGAAACAAAGTCTTCTGAAGACAGACCTCCAGGAGGGAAAGGTGCCATTTGGTGTGCACTTGGCCATACAGAAACCACAGGAGGGGGGCCCCTGACTGGCTGAGTTGACTGAGTGTCCAACTCTTGGTTTCCGCTCAGGTCACGATCTCACAGTTCGTGAGTTCAAACCCCGCGTCAGGCTCTGCGCTGATAGTGTGGAGCCTACTTGGGATTCTCTGACTCCCTCTCTCTCTCTGCTCCTTCCCACGCACTCTGTGTCTCCCTCAAAATAAATACATAAACTTTAAAAAAAGGAAACGACAAGAAGGATCATTGCTGTGTCTCACTGAAATCTCACACAAAGGGCTTGGAAAGTCTCCTGTGAGCATGCCACACTGCCCTTAAGACCTGGCCTAACGTCTACATCTTCCCCAAATCCGTCCCTGATTTGACCCCGGTCTCTCCTACCTACCCTTCAGTCCTTGGAATACAGTGTGTCTTCGGTGGAAGCTTAGTGCCGAAAGCAGTGGACTGAGCCTGGACACCGGGCCCTGCTGTGTGACCCTGTGTGAGTCCCTTCCCTTCTCTGGGCCTCAGATATCAGGCCAGATGACCCTTCAAGCCCCCTGAGGGTCAGACGCATGGGGCATGCTTATCTGACCTGGTCAAGAGGAAGCCTCTGTTTACTTCATTTCATCTCTAAGCCCCTGGAGCAGAACTCCACATCCAGTAGGTTCCTGATAAATGTTTATTGGCTCCATATGCTTGGAAAAGCTTAACTGCTCATCAAAACCTGCAAAGCACAAACGTATCACCATTTCTTCACAGACATAGTCTAGTTGGCAACGGCAGATGTGGTTGAGGTAATTACAAGAAAGCTCTGACAAAGATGACAAGACACCGTGGAAGCCAAACAGGCTGAGGACAATGAAGCTGCGGAAGCAGACGACATATAGGTGCTGGAAGCCACAAGGACGCGCGCCCAGTACTGCCCGGCCGTGAGCGACTCAGCCTGCAAAACCTGGCCTCCCCGAGAGAGCTAACTGCTCCTCTAGCTGTGGGGGGAAAGCCCCAAAACAGCTGTGGTGGTAGCATCGATGGGGCCCCTGGCTGGGCTTTTGTCAAAGTACCACATGTTTCCTCATCCGGGGCCCCTGGAAAATGTCCTGAAGAAAGTCTGTCCCACGGTGCCTGACAGATGCCCTTGAGCTCAACACGGACCTTGAAGGGCTCCACACTGTGGTGTAGACTGAATGACTCTGCTCCCAGCCAAGATTAGACATTTTCACAGGGAAATGGGTCAGCTGCTGGCTTATAATTGGGCCCAGAGGAAGAGAAAGAATCGTTACGGGGTACTTGGGTGGCTCAGTAGGTCAAGCATCTGACTCTCGGTTTCAGCTGAGGTCGTGAGCTAGCAGTTTGTGAGTTCGAGCCCTGCACTGGGATTGGGATTGGGATTCTCTCTCTGCTCGTCCCCTGTTCACACACACACACTCTCTCTCTCAAAATGAATAAATAAACTTAAAAAAAGGAAAAGAATCCTTACGAAGGCAAGATGTGAGCATCAGAGGTGGGTTGAATAGGCTGCTCCAAAAGCTGATATCCCAGCTCTAATTTCCCAGTGGTGACAAAATCTCAGGACCTCAATGGAGGTCCAGATGCAGGGCCAGGACAAAGACCTAGGGTAGCAAAATTTAGGGAGGTGTCACTCTCAGGGCCCTAGTCCCAGCCCTGCTCATCAGTGACTAAAAAGTCACTGCTGCTCAGAAGCCCTTCTGCATCCTCCGGGTCCCTCAGCCCATCATTTATACTTGCATTAGCCCTCTCCTTTGGTGCCGTGGGCAGTACAGTCTAGACCTCCATTGCTTGCTATCTGTGTGAACTTGGCAAAGTTGCTCAGTGTCTCTGAGTTCCGTCACCTTTGTGAAGCGAAGATCATGATATCTAATTCGCGGGTTGCTGTGAAGAACGTCGGGGATAGCACGCAGGGCACTTAGCACACTCAGGCACATGCAAGTTCCCTAGAAGCAAGCATCAACCGGAAACGGCAAAGGCGGAAGCTCAAATGCACACCATCTTACTCTTCCGCTGGATTCAGGTGATCTAGGATTCCTAGTGCCCCAAACGACCTCAAAAGCGAATTTCAATCCTTGCGCAAGGAAAACAACATTGTCCTAGGCTCCAATTTTCTCTACATATTTTTGTGAGCAAGTGAAACATGTTTGAAAATACTGTATCGAGAGTCTCCTATGAGAGAAACATTAGTGTTGGCTTCCATGTGTGATGTGGAGATGACTCTCATCCATTCTACTGCCAATTCATCAGTCAATCCTGTGGACTGCACAGAATCCTCTTTTTTCATGGCTACACTTTTTAAAAACTATTTTTAATTTTTTTTTAATGTTTATTCATTTCTTGAGAGAGAGAAAGAGACAGAGCATGAGTGGGGGAGAGGTAGAGAGAGGGAGACACAGAACGTGAAGCAGGCTCCAGGCTCTGAGCTGTCAGCACAGAGCCTGACAGGGGGCTTGAACCCACGAACACAAAATCATGACCTGGGCCGAAGCTGGACGCTAACCGACTGAGCCACCCAGGTGCCCCTCGTGGCTACACTCTCGATCCAAGTTCTTCAGTCCTCCAGTATGGATTACTGGATTATGGATTACTGAAGAGCCTCCCGGTCGCCCCTTCAACACATACTCAATCCAGCATCCATAGTTTTCAACCTAAGTCAGATGCTCAAAATCCTCTCTTGGCTCCCCACCTTTTATGGAATAAAAGCCAAACTCCTTACAGCACTCCATGTGATCTTCCTCCTCTGACTTCGTCTACACTCCACTGCAGCCACACTGATGTCCTTGCTGGGCCTTGGAGATGCCAGGCGTACTCAGGCTTCAGGGGCTGGCATTTGCTGTTCCCTCTGCATCTAACGCTCTTTGCCCATACACCTGCATGGCCTACTCACCAGGACCTTCCAGGTCTTGACTTAAATACCACTTTCTCAGTGAGGCTTCCCTGGATGCCTAAAATGTTGACCCTGCCCTCTCCCCCAACACACATTCCCTTCCACATCTCACAGTGCATTACCTTTGCTTCTTAGCATTTATCACACTGTTGTTACCTTACAATTTACATAGTATCCTCTATTATCTTCCCCTCACTAGAATATATGTCCCATGAGGGCGGGAGTTTTCTGTTTTATTCACTGATGCATTTTTTTTAATGTTTATTTATTTTTGAGAGAGAGAGAGGGCGTGCGTGAGCATGAGTGGGGGGGCGGGCAGAGAGTGAGGGAGAGAGGGAATCCCAAGCAGGCTTCACGCTGTCCGCACAGAGCCCAATACAGGCTCCACCTCACGAACTGTGAGATCATGACCTGAGCCGAAAAAAAGAGCCGGACACTAAACTGACTGAGCCACTCAGGTACCCCTATTCTTAAGAACATGCCTGACACATAACGAACACTCAATAACATGTGTTTGCATGAATGAATGATTGAAATAGTCCTGCCCTCAAAACACTTACAGATTAGTGGACATAAGCCTGTAAACAATTGGCCTTACCATGGCCTGAATTTTAAAAAGAGGCAATGTGCTGTAGGATGGTAAAAAACATTTGATTTGACTGAGGTGAGGATGGGGAGAGTTTCCCGGAGGAGGCGTCTCTTGTTCTGAACTTTGGTGATGACCATTACCTTAAATGGAAGAGCGCAGTGCAGAAGCCGGTGTGGGCGAAGGGAAGACCTTTCTGGATGGGCTAACAGCAGGGCCACAAACAGAGGAACGCACCTGTGAGGTGAGGCCAGGGAACTCGGAGTGGCCTGGTGTCAAGAGGCCATAGATATGCAGAGTAATATGAGGAAGTGTGAGGCTGAAGACAAGTTTTGGGAGAGCTTGAATGCCAAGCTACAGAGATCTGACATTCTCCTATTCTCCTTCCTTTCCATGAGATATGAAGACTTATCACATACACACACACACACACACACAGAGAGAGAGAGAGAGAGTTTCATAGTCACAACATTTAGAAACGTTTGGATCTTCTGAGTGTTCACCATGGTGATAGGTATTCCAAATATTCCAAATCCCCAAGAGGGATATAATATGAAGCATTTCCCTAAGTGTGTCCTCACTGTGTGTAGAGGACTGTATTTGGTATTCCACAAAATAGACTTTAAGAAATGTTTCTGGAGGTAAGAAGCAGGGAGCCACTGACGATTTCTGAAGACAACAGTGAAATGGGTTAACTTGTCTTCTGGAAGGAATGTGGAGGATGAAATGAACAAGAAAGGGGTAAGAAGCTAGAAGACCAGGAAAGAGGCCAATGCAATGTTCCTGATGAGGAATATGGCAGCAGGGAAGATGGAAACCATTCGAGGACGGGCTTGGCCTGGCTAAGGGTGAACACACAAAGGGAAGAATGAAAGTGGAGTCTGAGTTTTCCAGGCAGAGAACAGTGGCGAACAGTGGGGTCAATGAGCCAGCACTGGACGGACGGACAGGGGGCTGCGGGCTTGGGTAGGGGAAGGAAATGGAAACACTTAATTCAGTCTGGACATGGAAGAGCCAGGTTACCAAATCCTTCTGAGACGGGAAGTGTTTCGGTAATGGAGGTGGAGAGGCTGAAGCAAACCACCCACAGATGAAAACTGAGAGCAGCTGGTGACAAATGAAGGCATTTTCCAGCTCTTCCTTCTCAGCACGTACCGGATCCACGTACTAAGACAGTCGTGCTGATCAAATTACTTTTTGAACAAGCAATGAAATGAGAAGTCCTAATGAAACCTTAATGAATTGTATCTCCCAGGCTGCTCACCTCTGACAATTAATGCAGCTGTCAGGAAGCAGCAGGATCTTCCCTGGCACCCTCAGCAGTGGAGGGAGGGAAGGGGAAGGGGGTAGACCCTCATCTTTGAGTGGGGACCCTCAACATGAAGAGAGGGAGGGAGAGAGGGGAAGGGGGCCCTCCTCTTTGAGGAGGGACCGCAAGCATGAAGGGAGGGAGGAAGGAAGGGGGAGGGGGGAGACCCCCATCTTTGAATGGGGACCCTCAGCATGAAGGGCGGTAGGAAGGGATGAAGGGAGAGGGGGGTCCTCATCTTTGAGGGGGGACCTTCATCATGAAGGGAAGGGGGGAGGAAGGTGGGGAGTGGGCCCTCAGTATAAAGGGAGGGAGGGGGGAATGGGGGTCCTCAGCACGGAGGAAGGGAGGGAGGAAGGGGGAAGGGGGGCCCTCAGCATGAAGGGAAGGGGGGAGGAAGGTGGGAAGTTGGGCCCTCAGCATGAAGGGAGGGAAGGAAGGAGGGGGAAGGGGGGCCCTCCTCTTTGAGGGGGGACCTTCAGCATGAAGGGAAGGGGGGAGGAAGGTGGGGAGTGGGCCCTCAGCATGAAGGGAGGGAGGGAGGAAGGGCGAGGGGGGCCCTCAGCATGGAGGGAGGGAGGGAGGGAGGACCATGAAGCCCAGGGTGCCAAGCCCTCAGGGGGCCTGTAGGGATCAGTCACCCAGCCCTTCACTGAGGGACTAGGGGACTCAGTCTCAGAGCTCGTCAGGCAGCTTCCTGTCGTGAAAAGAGCAGCTGACTGAATCCCAGTCCATTGACCCTGAGCCTCAGCCTCCTGACGTATAAAATGGGAGTCTTGCGCTAGACCTGGTTTTCCCAAGCCGGCCATTCCTCTACCGCTTTGATCGCCTGTACTTTTCATCCAGTGAACATTTTTGTTAGGCATATTTTGTTTTTAAAAAGGGAACTTTCTGATGCTAAGTAAAAAAGTACCACTTGCTGTAAGTGAAAAGCAACTTTAAAGATAAAACCAATGAGGGGCGCCTGGGTGGCGCAGTCGGTTAAGCGTCCGACTTCAGCCAGGTCACGATCTCGCGGTCCGGGAGTTCGAGCCCCGCATCGGGCTCTGGGCTGATGGCTCAGAGCCTGGAGCCTGTTTCCGATTCTGTGTCTCCCTCTCACTCTGCCCCTCCCCCGTTCATGCTCTGTCTCTCTCTGTCCCAAAAATAAATAATAAAACGTTGAAAAAAAAAAATAAATTAAAAAAAAAAAAAGATAAAAAACCAATGAAAACAAAACAGGTTATTGGACTATGTCCCGTGAAACATCTCTTACACTTTCCCTTCTCTATATTTGGACTGGTGTCCCAAGAAGCAGACTTTGGGAAATGTTCCTATTGGTAACGTCGATCTTTTTTAAAGGCTCTGAGCCTGAAGCCTGTGCTCTTTCTTAAAAAGGAAGGTTGCAAGTGAAGAGAGATCTTCTAGATGGACAGGCATCAAACTGGAATTTCTGCTGGAAGTAGATACAAGGATCAAAACTCCATTTGCCACGATATGGATGGACCTTGAGGGCATCAGGCTAAGTGAGATAAGTCAACAGAGAAAGACAAATGCCGTATGATTTCACTTTCATGTGGAATCTAACAAAGCTGAACTCCCAGAAACAGCATGTAGGCTGGTGGTTGTCACGGACAGGGGGTGGGAGACGGGGTGGGGGAAATTGGGAGCTGCTGGTTGGAGGGTACAGACTTCCAATTATAAGATGAATAAGTTCTGGGCATCCAGTGCACAGCATGGTGATTACAGTTAACTTGGATACTTGAAAGTTGCTAAGACACAGACGAAAAGGTAATTATGTGAGGTTCGATAGCTATGTGAGATGGATTTGGTAACTAACTTCCATCGTGGTCATCATTTCATAATATGTGCTATATGAAATAATCATGTTGTACACCTTACACGTATACAACGTTACATGTCAACTATATCTCAGTAAACCTGGGGGTGAGGGGGAGGGCAAAACTCCCTCCATACTGATTTGACAGTATTATCATGCTCTACCTGCTTTCAACCTAAAATCAGTCGTTGAAAGCCGACAATTGCCAGGACTTTCACTTGAGGAAAGATGGGACCAGCTGGTTTCGAAGGTCATTTTCAGTTCTAACAGCAAATGTTTCTGTGTAACATGCATCCATCTGGTGGGAGCTGGTTTTATTAGAATCTCTCTTGGTTTGTCATCCTGGAATCCTAGAACCTACGACTTGTAAGACAAACATGTTTCTAGTCCTCACTCCTACCTTCCGAGGCTGCAGCCATTGTAGGGCTGGAGCCAATGCCTGAATTCCTACTATTCTGTCCTCCTAGGGTTCACTTAGCTTCAGTTCCCCCGACAGAGAGCTCACTCTTTCTCTAAGGCAACCATTCTATCCTTAAAAAGTGCTTCTCTGGGGTACGTGAGGGGCTCAGTTGGTTGAGCATCTGACTCTTGATTTCTGCTCAGGTCAGGATCCCAGGGTCATGGGATTGAGCCCCACATTGGGCTCAGTGCTGAGCATGGAGCCTGCTTAGGATTCTCTCTCCTTCTCTCTCTCCCTCTCTCCCCCTCTCTTTCTCTCTCCCTAAAAAAAATGGAAAAAAAATAAAAAATTCTGCCTTGACTGAAGCAAAAACCAGATCACAAAGTGGGGTGATTCTTTGAGCTCACCCCTGTAGCCATACTCAAGCCCCAGCTGCAGGTGCGGGCACTTTGGATTTGAATGCAAGGGTGCCTAGCCTCTTGGCTGTCCCTGCTCCATCATGCTTTCCAGGCTCCCCAGCAATCAGGGGGATCAATCAGTATACCTAGATTCTAGGCCCTGACCTGCCGTGTTGAGCAAGTTGTTACCTCTCTACCCAGCTCAATTTCTTCCCCTGAAATAAGCAGGTGGGACTAGACATTTTGCTTTAATATTACATGACATATTACTACTACTAATAAAATACGTGGTTTTAGTTGAGTGTTTATTCCATGCCAGGCACTTTCAGGACACTGATCATCATCCTCATTTTGCAAGTGAAACAGAGAGATTCAGTAGCTTACCCAAGGTCACATACTACCTAAGTGGTGGAAATGAGATCCACACCCATGGGATCCGACTCTCTTACCCTTCCTTCTCCCTTATCTTTCTGTGTTAGGAGTGCTGGCCTTCCAGGTTCTCTACCAAGTGAACTTTTTAAAATGGGATTTCTGAAAAATAGGCTTACCTATAGAGGAACTGGTCTGACCCAAAGGCATAGTGCCACCTGCCTCGGTGAATGCAATGGTCTCTAAAACAGCCCCCCGGGCCCCATCACTTCTTCTCCAGGTCTTCTCCATGTCCCATTTGGTTTTCCACTGGACAGTCAGACCTGAGAGTCTCAGCTTCCCGCCCCAGTATCCTGCCTCTACTTTCTGGAAAAGGCTTCTGAGGCACATATTCATAAATTCCCCTATGCCTTAGTGGGACTGATTAAGAGCTCCCTGTCTTCAGGAAACTGTGATGCAGTGTAAGGAGCAAAAGGCTTGAAAGGTCTCAGTTCAGGCGCTGCTGGGTGGCTCAGTCAGTGAAGCATCTGACTCTTGATTTCAGCTCAGGTCATGATCTCAGGGTTGTGAGATTGAGCCCCATGTCAGACTCTGCACTGAGCGTGGAGCCTGCTTGGGATTCTCTCTCCCTCTCTCTCTGCCTGCCTCTCTCTCTCTCTCTCTCTCTCTCTCTCTCTCTCTCTTAAAAAAAAAAGGTCTCATTTCAGGTCTTAGCTCAATGATGAAGTAGGGCAAACAATTGCACTAATTCTCGGTTTACAATGTGGAAAATGGGAATCCTAACACCTATCTCAAAAGGCTTGAGGGAGGTCTATGTGATGAACGTTACATGAGGCACTGAACATCCCACGTGGTAAGTGTCCACGAGTTTGCTCCCTTCCTCCCTCATATCCTTCCTCGGTCTGTATGAACTCCAGGATTTGCATATAGGGCTGCTCAAGCATTTCTGGCCAGACCCAGAAGGAGTTTTCATCCTGGGACTCTGACCTGTACAGCACAAGGGCTCTAGAAATAGCCCGTGTCACCTGAATTCTTGAGTGGCGGCTCCCAGATCCTGAGAAGGAGACCCCTCTAGACACAGGACAGCAGAGAGTGGCCAAGCACAGCTTCATGGAAATGCTCTGGCCGGGAAGACGAGGTAGATGTCTGGGGCCAATGACCTCTGGCTCACTTACCTGCAGCAGTTCAAATACAGCAAGGAGGTCCCCTCCAGAGAGGCTCCCACAAAAGATAGGGTGATAGCACAGCCTGGGTGGCTCATAGTCCTCGTCAGCTAGCTTCACAACAGGAGCAGCCACTGTGGCCCCCAAATATTCTGGCTTCCCCTAAGGCAGAAAGAAAAGAAAGGAATTTGTCCCCGATGGTTAGCTACCTGGTTCTGACCTGCATCAGTGCACTTTAAAAAATAATCTTGACAAAGCCGTCAGCCTCAGTGTCTCCCTCTTGCTACTATCTCACTCTCTTCTTCTGCCAAATGCCTCTTACCCCTTACCAAGGCTTGGGGGTCAGGAAATTCCATGTGGGCTCCCAGGGAAAACTTCTGGGCCCAAGGCTGTTACGGATTCTCTCTTCTCAGCACATAGAGCTCAGTGGAAGAAAGTTAAAATGATCATCTAGGGTAGACTTGAAAGGGAAAAGAAGAAATAAGGTGGCAGCAAGCATTCCCAAAGCTCTCCAGGGCAGGACACCATCGTGGTCAGGAACGTGAGCTTTGAAGTCCAGGCACACCTGAGTCTGTGTTCCCAAATCTGCTACTTTCCAGCTCTATGACCTTGGGCCATTTAGTCAACTTTTTTGAGCCTCGTGCCTTAAAAGGAATTAAAAATACTACTTGTTAATGGGGCCATGAGGTTTGACTTAATGATGTAGGTGCTTTGCACAGTGACTGGTATACATCGAGCGCTCAATACATGGTAATATGATGACTATGGCCATGATGATGATGATGATGATAATGATGAAGGTCAGTATATTCAGGTGATAGAGCAGTTCTGCTCTATTTTTCTTGGTAATAAAAGAGGCCACTAAGATAGTTTTGTATGTATGTATATATACGGACCGCAAGTTTCTTTAAGAACTACGAGCACCAGGGGCGCCTGGGTGGCGCAGTCGGTTAAGCGTCCGACTTCAGCCAGGTCACGATCTCGCGGTCCGTGAGTTCGAGCCCCGTGTCAGGCTCTGGGCTGATGGCTCGGAGCCTGGAGCCTGTTTCCGATTCTGTATCTCCCTCTCTCTCTGCCCCTACCCCGTTCATGCTCTGTCTCTCTCTGTCCCAAAAATAAATAAACGTTGAAAAAAAAAATTAAAAAAAAAAAACACCTACGAGCACCAAAAAACCCACAAAAAACAAAACAAAACAAAAAAACACTATGAGATAGCACCATCTCCTGTCTCTTCCCATACCTGCTCCCAAGAACCTGGGGCTGGCTTCCCCCAGGAGCAGCATGGGGCTGGAGGTTGGGGCTGCTTCCCCATTTATCTCAGGAATGGCTGGAATGTAAACTCCCTGTGGCGGCATCGCCCCCGTTTTACATACTGCTGTGACCCCCAGCACAGGGCAGGCACTCGTTACCTATTTATTGAGTGAAAGCTGTCGGATTAATGACTTCCATAGTACAAGGCCAGCGCCCACATTCTCTTCTGGCTGAGGCTGGGTTTAGCAGCTGCCCTGCTCCACTGCCTTTGGACTCATAAACCAGCACCTGCATTCCCGGCTGTAGAGAGAGCCTTGGCTGAGGCGGAAGTGGTGTTTAGTTTAAACTAATGATTATTTGATGATTTTGTGATTATTTTTGACTTTAAAACAAACAAAGCTGCCTGCTGGTATCTACAGGTGGGGTCAGAACTGTCCCTCGTGGACAGTTCGTGGTGGAGGTATGGCATGACACAGGTCAAGACACAAGCGGTCTGCTGTCGAACTGTTTTGTCATGATCCTAGCTGGGAATAATTAAGTACAACTGCCCTGGAAACAAAGGAGCAAAGCTAAACCCAAGTAACTAATTTGCCAAATCTAAACGCATTGCTTAGAGAGGCAGCAGGCCCTAATGAGGGCACAAGCCACTGGAGAGTGAGAGAAAGCTCTAGATTGGAGCCACATTCTGGCAGGGTCAGAATGTAATCATCTGATCATCACCATAGGGCTGGGGGCTCGGCGTAGCTGCAGGTGTAAGCAGAACCTTCTGGGCACCTACATGTATCTCTCCAGGAAGAAGAGGCAAAGTTTTCATATATTTTTTCTCTCCTACTTTTCCTTTTCATTTCAATGTGAGAATGTAGGCTTGTGTTTCTACGAAGGGACTGGCTTGGGTGGGGCTCAGGAAGGTAATTGTAGAACGGGGCTCTGGAAGAGGTCTGAAAAGCAAAGGGAAATCCATGTAGCCACACGGGTTGGTTTAAGAGTTTGCAAAGATGCTTGATTATTGTTCCTGGTTTTCAAATAAAAAGTAGTTAGGAATGGAACCATGTCGTTAGCAACAAAATTTAAAAGGTATTTATCTTGTGACTATCTCCACAGAAAATTTATACTATATGCACAACAGTGGAACTCATACTCCCTAAATATATACAATTGACAGCTCCAATTTATAGCTGGAGGAACAGGGTACAGAGAGAGTGATTCTGGAAAAGCAGAATATGTGTGTCTGAAGGGATACAGCTACAGATACTCCCACATATGCAAGAAAGTTTGGACACAGGAGGCTAGGTTCAAGTTCTGACTCTACCTCCAGCTACCTGTGACCTTGAACAAGGCTTTTGACCTTCCTGGGTCTCTGTTTCCTTCTCCAGGAAGCAAGAGGGGGTTCGTGCTCTCCGAAGTCCCCGCTCACCTTCTATAATTCTCCCATCCTAATCTCTTCTGACCTTGAATCAAGGTCAGAGCTGCCAGCATGCTTGAGGACGTGAGGGGGCTTTAGGAAGGCTTCTTGGAACGACTGTTGTACTTAATATATTGTGCTTCTGCAACTTCCCAAGGAGGTAAAGACATCGAAGAAAATAAATAAGCCTTTGCCTTTAGACTTTTTAATTTAAAAAAGAAGAAAAAATGATAAAATAAAGAAGTTTTGTCATAGTAATTAAAAAAAAATCCTCCAGTAAGCTTTTGAATCTACTCAGTGGGGAACACAGACATCTTTGGAGAGGAAGAAGTCTGGTTAACATCGTAATGGAAATGGGATAGGGATGAATGTGTTGTTGCAGGGCTTGGAAGCAAAACCAAGAGAAAGATGACCCAGCTACAAAAGCTGACCTGGTGACAATACCCACCCAGGTCCCCCCAGCCAAGCAAGGTCAGTAAGCACCTCTGGTTTTCAAGATGCCTGGACGTTTTTACTCAGCGTTTCTATTGAGTAGCAATCGGACACCTGGGGGCTGGGTACACGTGCAGGTGACTCTATACGAGTATCTTATTCCTGAAGAAGCGTGTGTCCACTGAAGTTTTGTGACCCGGATCCTATTCTACTTGCAAACTAATGGGAAACCTGAGTGAAAAGCCCTTTAGCACAGCAAATGATCATCACCAACATTCCTGGTTCTATAAATCATCATTTTCCCAGAATGGCCTCCGGGCACCTCTAGAGTCCTGAGCAGTCGCAGGCTGGTTAGATAAAGTGCCCAGTCAGCACTGCCCGGGACACTCACCACCGCGTCGCTGTCATACAGCTCCACCACCACCAAAGGCGGGGACTCCGCCAGCTCCTTCTGGTCTCCGTGCAGCACCAAGTCATTGAACAGCAGCATCTGGTTCCAGGTTGGGGAGAGGGTTTGGGAAATGACCTGGAAGGTGGGGCCAAAAGAAAAGCAAAAGCTCATTCGATAGGGTTGTAGGGGGCGAGGTGCATCCCTTCAACAGTAACTTGTGGAGGGCAAAGAGAACCTCGTCATCCTCGCTCAGTCCTTTAGCATCCAAGTGATAACACAAACCAATGTACTACCACTGGGTACTAGATGCTAGGGGATGCAGATTCCCTGCCCCAGAGAGCTTACAGAAGTTCAGGAGTACAGCCCCTGCAATGATTAACACCTTATTTGCATACATAACTTCAACTCAATCCTCCCAGTAGCGCTGTGCTGGTGACACCAGCTCCCCTGTGTTGAGTACTGGGTACCAACTGTTGCACTTCACATGCACAGCCTCGTTCAAACTTCACAACTGTCCTGGGAGGTGGATACAGTTACCTACTCACATTTTACAGATCAGGAAACCAAGGCTCACTTGTCTGGAGCCAGGAAGTGGCACAACTGGGATTCGACCCGACTCATCTGGTACCAAAGCCCAGGCTGCTAGCCTCATCCACCCTCACCAAGTAGATGCTAATATTATCTCTGTTTTATGGGAGGGCAAATTGAGGATGAAGGAGATCTAGTGATGCTTCACTTACGAGCAAATAAAATTTTGTCCTCAAATACTCAAAGTGGGGGTTAACTCTAATATTCCTTGCCTGGAATTGTACTGTTTTGTGGACATTTGCATTGAACGAACCAGCGTCTTCAAAATAACCTTCACCATTTTGCATGACATCTTTTTTTCTAAGATGGCAAACTGTGACATTGGTAATTGGCTGTGTCCATCATACAGATGGAGATACCAAAGGACAGAGGACAACAGTCTGCATTATTGGTTGGGAACTGTGAGTGCCTCACCCAAAGGTGGTTCACAGCCCCCCATGCCAGGCCATTCAACTGCTACCCTCAGAGGGGTGTCATTGGTCTTGTATCCTCTACTCCAGTTACGTGGATACTTGTACACCTGCCAGTATCACAGAGCCGAAGACCAGGGCTGTCTGCAGTATGGGTGGATTCTGCATCTGGGCAGAAACTAGGCTGTTAGTGTGTGAGGCTAGTCTTGGAACATTTCCCCCTTTCCCAGGCTGTGCAGACAAACGGGTCATTTCACAGGTGAACACAGCACAATGGCTGCTGGGTCCTGGGGAATTTCCACACTCCCTCTGAACTACACCCTTACTTCTCACTGCGCATGCCAGGCGGGCCAGAGAGAGAGAGATCTAGCCCCAGCTAACTTCCTGGACTCCAAAGAATAAATCTGTCATCTCAGACTTTTACATCAGGAGTCATCTCTAGCCAAGACATTAAACCATTGGCACTGTGGTCAGGAGAGAATTGTTTATATGTCTTCTTTATGTGAGTCATAAAAATATGCATTCCACAATTTCCTTCCTCACTCGCTTTTTGCGTCTATGCCTCAGACACAGTGATGTTTTTGACATAACATCTCAGAGAAAACCTTAACTTTTTGGACAGGAGAAAAATGGCTTAGTCTAACCTATGAACAGGAGTTACATAGTTGCGATGCAAGGTTATCCTGTATGGCTCTCTGACATCACAAAGAAACCTGGGTTTTTATGTTGCTTTTAAAAATAGAAATGCAAACTTTTTCGCAGTACGCATACAACAATTGTAATACCAACACAATTTATGATCCTCACAGCATCTTTCCTGTAGAAATATTTTGACGGCTTCCTTGGCACTTGAGGCTATAAATACCACCTGATAAGATTACAGAGGCCAGAATTCATTCATTCAACATGTATCTATTAATACATTCAACATACAATGTGCTAGGCACAGTACTGGGCACCAATATGGCATCCTGCATATAACAGGTGCTCAAGAGATCTTCGCATGAATAAATGCATGGATATTGCCCTATCCTCAGAGTTGTTCCCATGAGTACAAGGACAATGTGGCCACCTTCCAAAGGTCCCCCAAAAGCTCACCCAAACAAAAGTACATTGTCCCACTTCTCTGCCAAGGTGCCCGTGACTAAGCTCCACCTCTTCAGATCTTCCTTAAGGAGCTCTGCATTGTGGCCGTATTTGATGACGTTTGGGAGACTTTGGTAGCAATTAGCTAACACTCTGAAGAAGGAGTGAGAAACTACAGATGTAGCATGGCTCTAGAATCAGATACCTTTGGAATGGAACCCTAGTTTCATCACCTGCCTCTGTCCAACTGGGCAGGCGATTTCACCCCCGTGAACCATAGTTTCCCTCATGTAAATGGTTAGCGCCTACCTTGTAGAGTTGTTATGACCACTGTCTGAGGTAAAGTGTATTAAATGCCTGGCACACAGTAGGTGCTCACTAAGTGCTTGTTCCCCACCCGACTTGACCCCACCACAGTATTTATGAATGAGTAAGCAGTTACTGTACACCTGCCACATGCCGGTCTTGGTGCACTGGGTACTCATGTCTAACAAGAGACTGTCTGTGTCCTCAGGACTCTGATCACTTGAAATCTCAGGCTCCACACTCCCCACCCTCTGTCATGTCCTCTCCTGTCCTCTGAGGCTCCTCTCAAGCCACTTAGTCCCTCTCCCCTTCTGGCTCCAAAGCCTTTCTCTTTGGGGAGCTGTCTCCCTTTCCCTTTATACTTCGGTCACCATGAGATTTCTAAATCCCACATCCTCAGTGACCTCTGGAATAACTGGGTGTCCCTTCTGAAATATTTCGGATCGTTACGTCATTTTAGAGAGGACTGGTTGTGGGACCAGTCCTGCCGAGACTGCTCCCCCTGAGCTCTGTGTGGTCAGTTCAGGCACGGGCTACCGGGTGAACGGTGGAGCTCAGCTAGGACCACAGGGTCAGCTTTCTCCATCATGAAGGGTGCGAGAGCGGGGCATGTCACACACAGGCTCCGAGGCAGCATGGCACTGAAACAGCAGAGGGAATCCAGAGCCCTTACTTACCCAAATGGAAAGCAAAGTGGCTTTGGAACTGGACCAACGTGGGTTTCTATCTTGGCTTTACCACCTTCCACCTATATAGTCCCTAAGCCTTCCCTTCTCACCTGCAGAATGGGGACACTAATAACACCCACCTTTAGGCTGCCATGAGATGTAGCAAACTATGCATATAAGATGCTTGGCATTATGCCTGGCATGTAGGGAGCTCTTGATAAATGGCAGCTATTATTACTGACAAAAATTAGGTACTTGGTTCAAAAGTATAGAGGCAAAGTCCAGGCCTCAACAGAAGCTGTTTTCCCTTTCACACGATCATTTGATAAATGCCATTTGTTCCTTTGAGATATAAGTCTGAATCAAATAAAGCTACTGTATAGAGAGGCAAAATAGGAAATTAATCACATAGCAGCCCAGTGAGCTCACTCAAACCCCCTCCCCGTCCAGGGCCCCGAGATCACCAGGGCCTGGAACCCCACAGTTTTGTGGCAGATGGAGGAAGGCCCCAGGGGTCCACCCTTTGAGAATCCTCCTTGCTTCTGGTGGGAAGCCTCAGTGACAATAACAAGGAGTCACATAAAGATTACAAGCAAGGCATTGTCCTAGGTGGTTTACTCTCTGGGAAATAGATACAATGTCATCATCGTGAGAGCTTTGCTTAAGGTCACACAACAAGCAAATGAAAGAGCTTAGACCTGAACCCAAACAATGTGGCTCGAGAGTCTATACTGTCATCACTGAGCTATGCACTACCCCTCAAAACACAGAGAAGAAAAAGCAGTCTGGAGCCCTCATGCTTCATGTGTTCTCATGCCCCTTCACTAAGTGAGGATGGGGTCACCTTCCTTCTGGGGTCTCTCTCGATTCCCACCCCCACAGAACTAATCGCTCTCCCGTGGCTCTTGGAAGTCTTTCTATAGCCCCACGTTATGGCATATTTCATGGTGCAGCCCCCGAGCCCAGCAAGGACCTGTCACAGAGCAAAAAATCCACAGCTGATGGAGAAATGGACAAGATGCTCTCAGTCTGCAGGTCACAAATCAAATGCAATCTCCCAGGTTACAGGCCTCACTTTGGAGAGAAATGTCAGCCCGTGTAACATTAGCCAATATAACGGCCTCCATTCATCAATCACTTTATACACTTAACTTTGGGCTTCTTGACAACAGTCATATTTTAAGACGACAGATGGAGGTTTAGTGAGTAAATGTGGCCAGAGAGTAGATGACCTAGAACATAACCTCAGGTCTCTTTGGGCCCTTGGTGTTTGTCTTAACTCCCAGAGATGAGCAAATCCTTTGTGAACTCTCCTCTCTCAGAACACGGAATCCTCAAAGAACAGAGTCAGTCCTTGGAGAATACGATCTAATGGGAAAAGCGTCCAATTGGATGTCCACTGATTAGGAACACTTTCACTTTTCAGCACTCAGTGAATAGGAAAGGGAGGGAGCCCAGAGCAAAGCAGTGTAGACCCACTTCCTTTAATTCTCACACCATCCATTAGGAAGGAGTGTTTTCCAGAGGGAGACACCACATTGCACAATTTGAAAGTGTCCCAAATCCCCCAGCTGGTGAGTAGAAAGAAAACAGTGCAAAGTCTAGGGATTCCTGACTACAAAACTGGAAAACGCTCCTCCCCGCCAAGAACCCTCAATAAACGTTGGTTCATAAGCCTCATGCAGCCATGTCTGTGTGCTGTTTTCTCACGTGTTTGTTCCCCCACTGAACTTGGCCTTGTGCCCAGCACTTGGGCAGGTGGGCTAGATGTGCCCTTCTCCTCCTCATCCCTCTTCCCCAGCCCCCTTCCTTCACTACGGGTGCATGCTATCTCGGCTGCAGGACAATGGGTCACACTGGAACAAGAGACCTTCTGCACGGCAATCCTTCCTTGCACGTGTGCTTTGGCGTCTGAAATCAACATACCCAGAGACACAGGTATTTGCAACATGCCCCTGCTGTTTTCTTTGCTGGGCTCTGCTGCAGATCAGCTGTGGGCCATGAGAAGGCAGGCGGGCTTCCCTGGTTACCTTTGTGGTCTGGCAGTGGGAAAGGAATGTGACCTTGGCAAAGGGGTCCGAGAGTCCACTGCTGTCCGCTGCGATGAGGCCCCGGGCTTGATACATGTGCGCTCTCAGCTGAAAGACATGCCGGGCTGTGGACAAATGGAAACGGGCAGGCATCAGTGGGCGCTCCCCAACAGCGAGTACGAACAGGTGTCTGTGCGCCGTGTGTGTCTGTGAGTGTGTCCAGAGGCCAAGACTGGGAGCACCACCCGCCTCTAGACTGAAACAGAAGCAGTGAAGAAAGGGGAAGAGGGGTATCTACGGGGAACTTTGGAGCCAGGCATTCTCCTTGGCCCCCTCACCACATCATGGGTTTTGATCTTCATAAGAGCCCTGTGATTACATAGATAATCATCATAATCATCCCCGTACATGTATAAGGGAAATGGCTCACAAAATACGCTACACACGTTTTCCAGGTTTGCAGAGCTATCAAATGCCAGAGCCTGGATTTCATTTCTGTCAGATTCCAAATTCACCTTCTCTTTCTAAAAGACCACATTTTTTTCTTATGTTTATTATTTATTTTTGAGAGAGAGACAGAGTGCAAGCAGGGAAGGGGCGGAAAGACATGCACACACACACACACACACACAGAATCCAAAGCAGGTTCCAGGCTCTGAGCTGTCAGCACAGAGCCCAACGCAGGGCTCGAACTCACGGATGGTGAGTTCATGACTTGAGCCAAAGTTGGACGCTTAACCAACTGAGCCACCCGGGCGCCCCTCTAAAAGACCACGTTTTGTGTTTTAGTAATTCTCCTGCTTCCACTGGCCCGCATGTGCACGTGTGTGTAAGAAAGGGGCTGCTCCACTAATAGCTTGTGCTTCCATAAACTCTTGAGTCAACCACTCATCCATTCTTCCATTCAGCCAGCCAATGTCATCTTGAGCGCCTACTGTGTACCAGGTACAGTCTGGTCTAAGGATTGTGAAGTGGCTAAGACAGCCCTTGCCCTCTGCCCTCGGGGAGCTCCAGGAAGAGGGCAGAATATAAGACTGGCATCTACATCCCAGTGACAGGAGGCCAGGAACTAGCGTCCTGTGAGAGATACAGGCAGAGGGCACAGAGGTTAATTAAAGGCAGGAGTGAGCGCATCTGATAACAGGATGGGTGCAGAGAGGGGGCTGCAGGTGAGGACAGATGAGGGTTCAGTGGGGGCGTCCCAAGTAAGAGTTGACTTGTCATATTCCTGGGTTCATGGGGCTTTGTAAAGCCCCTCTTGTTTTTTATATTCACTTGCTCCTTTTTACCCCCTTACCCACTCCTGTTCCCTGTCTCCCCCAAAGGCAATGCTATACTGTGTTCAGGATATCAGTGTTTTGCATTGATGTGGGGACTGGGATGCAGGAACTCTTCCATACCAGTTTGACTAGCATTACTTTGTTAAATTAAGGGTGCAGATGCCCCCTCTTCTTTCCTCCCATGCCACTCCTAGGCTTATGTCACACAGGTCTGTACATGGACTCACACGAAGTTACTAACCCTCTCTGTGCCTTTGTTTCCCACCTATAAAATGGGGGTAATATTAGTTCTTCAGAGGGTTAATGTAGGACATCAAAGGACTAGGTGCCTGACACATGGGAAGAACTTTAAAACTGCATAAAGATGCTGGTGTGGCTGTTACTATTGTTCATTGTAATGTGACCTGTGATGGTGGCAGCTGGGGCCACCTGGGTGTCCCTCAGAGCCCCCAGCTGCAGCCACGTAGGCAGTATGCTGCACAACGCTAGGGGGAACCATTTATTTGGTCAAGGTTTTTGTTTTTCGGAAACCTCTTATCAGCTCTGTCCCTTAGACTGATAAAGTCAGTTTCCTCTTCGCTCTCACAATTTGGTGATCCACCTTTTGTGTGGTAGTTCATTTTCTACTTGCGGTTGGTAGAGATGTGTCTGATTGCCCCCACTCGAGGGCCAGATGACCCCTCTCTCATCTCTACATCCCCCACTAATTTTCCCACCATGCCTGCCATATGTAGGTACAAGCTAATTATTGGCTGGATGGATATTTTCTGAAGCACCAAGTGAGTGAAGAAACAAAATTCTCCAGTGGGTTTGGAAGGCAGCCAAAGCCATCAATGTCAGTGCACAGCGGAGAAAGTTTATTAGGTCACTCCATGAAAATAACACACTGCAGAGGATCAGAAAGCTCTTGAAAAAGTCTTTCTTCTCCTTTGAATTGTTAGCAGCTGGGACAGCAATATGTCTGGGTACCTTCGATCTCCAGAGATAGAATCGATAGAAATAAGAAGGTAATTTGATATAAATGTCTTTCACCCAAAGATAAAACCTCTTTTTTTTTTATTTTTTAAAGGTTTATTTATTTTTGAGAGAGAGAGAGAGAGAGAGAGAGAGGTGGGGAGGGGCAGAGAGGAAGACACAGAATCCAAAGCAGGCTCCAGGCTCTGAGCTGTCAGCACAGAGCCCAACATGGGGCTTGAGCTCGTGAACTGCGAGATCATGATCTGAGCTGAAGTCAGATGCTTAACCAGCTAAGCCACCCAGATGCCCCAAGATGAGACCTCTTTAAAGACAGGATGGAAAACAATGGAAATAAAGCAGAGTTTGGAGAAGTTGACTTCGTCATTTACTAGCTGTGTGATCTTGGACAATTCCAAGCATTTCTGATACATCCTTTCTCCCTCTGTAAAATGAAGAAACTGCCCAGGGTTTATGTGACAAGTAAATTCAATATAATTCATAAAGTAGATGGAACAATGCTTGGTACATTGTATGGGCCATGCATTTTCCAAATAGGGCTGAGCTTTCCTTATTCTTATACATTGACACCGGGCACAGAAATCATGAGCTGAACCTCTGGATAAATATCTCCAGAGCCTTCTAACTACGGAACCACTTGGATTCCATTGGCAGTTAAGGTCAACCGACATCAAACGAGTGAGTCTTGGGTAACAAAGAAAGCCTGGATTTGTGGACAATTCTCCGGTGCTTCCAACAATGGCTCAGTTCAAAACTTAACTTCAATTGAAGTTAAGGCAAAACTGTCATCTATTCTGTCTGAATTCAGCAGCAAAGATCCTGTAAATTGAAGCAATTTGGAAAGAGAAAGCAAATTGCTACTGTAAGACATTAATACTTATAACAAAATCCAAAATGATATGAAAATGTAAACATAATGACATTCATAGAAACTATCTGCATAGAAAAAAGGATTATATAAAGCACGCTGAATTTCTCAAAGTGACCACATCAGGAACCAAGCTGAAGAAACACACCCCAGTGATACCAGTTCCCATTGGGTCATTACTGGCAAATGCAAATGCCCGCTGTTTACAGGTCAAAACCCTAGTGCCATGTAAAAGGAATTGTACAGGTCATATCAGCATAAGAACTTACTGATGTGTTTTAAAAGGCATCTTCTGCTTCAAATGCAAACTCAGTCCACATGATCTGCCTACCAAGAAGCTCAAATTGCAATGCCCTCCATTAGCAGAAAACTCTAACTTTTACTCCAGATGTATTTAACGATTTCACTTTATTCTTTTGAGATGGGACAATTGGAAGGTAAGGAAGAAAATTTAGAAACTATATTTTAAGAGGGAAATGAGTTGATCCTAAAATAATGTGCAAACAGCCCATGCATGCCGTCTTTCTCATTGTTTTCTCAGAAGCCCACTGGAGACACCTACTGACCCTCTTTGTCAGGTGGGCATCATACCTGGGTAGAGCAGGCTGGCCGGGGGTTGATGGGTGCCAGCCACTTTGGAGGACATCTCTGCTTCATAGCCTGCTGGCAAGTTGTCCAAAATGGCACTGGAATGTCTGGTAGAGCCCAGCCACAGGTACAGGTCGACCTTCGCTTGCACTGACCAACCAGCCGGCCGTTTTCCAGGAAGCTGGGGAAAGGTTATGAGGAAGACCGCTTTGTTAGGAGGAGGCTCACTCTTTGAGAAAAGAGGTCCTGTGGATCTGGGGACACACCCAGGGCAAGTATTCAGAGAGCAGTTCTCAGGACATAATCTTTTTTTTTTTTCTTTCACTGTTTATTTATTTGTGAAAAAAGAGAGGGCACAGCTGGGGAGGGCAGAGAGAAGGGGACAGAGGATCCCAAGCAGACTCTACAATGACAGCAGACAGTTGGATGCGGGGCTCGAACTCACAAATTGCGAGATCATGACCTGAGTTGAAGTCAGACGCTTAACCGACTGAGCCACCCAGGCACCCCGTAATCTCGTATCAAAATGAGACTGATGACCCCAGTTGCCACCATGCACAGTCTCAGAGGAGGATCCAGGTCTAGTGGGCCTGAAGCTAAAACAGGCAATTCTGAGCCTTGGATCATTTAAATCTACCAGGAAGGTATGATTATTGCCCCTGTTTGTATATATGAGGAAACTCGGGCTCAGAGAGGTTAAAGAAGTTCCCTTAGAACACTCAGCTTTCAAGTGACAGAACCAGGACCAAAACCCAGAGGAGATAATTCCATATCTAGATGCCAGACTCTACCCCCAAAGCTTGCCTCTTCCCACACTGAGCTGAAATATCCTTTCCCCCCCCAAAAAAAAGAAAGAAAGAAATATCCCTTCCCAGAACTTCCAAGCACCTCGAATCCCAACCACAGCATCTACGTCTTTGCTTCGTTCGGAGGGACTCATGTGCTTCTTCCATAGGCCAGGCCCCCATGTGCTTGAAGGGACCTACCCGCCCTACCATATCCTTCTTCCTGGCTAACCATCTCTAGTCCCTTCATCCCCTCCCTCATGCACCGTGGTTTCAAATTCCTTTTCCACCCTGCATGCTCCCCTTTGACTGTACTCGGATCTGGATTTATGTTTATGTTTGTTTGCATCTGTGTGTTCACGTGTGTATTCGTGTAGGCGGTTTGAGTCTGTGCACATACAGATGAATGTGTGTGGGTGAATGTGTTCTCAACATGTGGAGGATACAACTCAGTGTAGCGTGGCTTCTTTATTCCTCAGTCACCAGGATTAGGGGGTTCCTTCCCCACTGAAGGGTTCCCAACCCCAGACTTGGCTGTGTTCAGAACTGCTGCCTAGATCTTCATTCTTAGAGTAGCTACCTCTCCAGATTTTGTTGACTCTTCCAAGTGTCACTTAGCGTTTCTTAGGATTTCCTATCGATATTGTCCACTTTCTTCGGCACCACTTTTTTTCCAGAAGGAATCACAAAATCCTACATGAGAGGTCACAGTGTGTTCTGACAATTTCCAAGGCACCCGTGGAGAGCATCTGAATCCAAAATTGAGCATGGCTGTTTACTTTTCTCTTCGCTCTGCAGGTCCCTTAAATGGATTTTCAGCAACTCAATTCAGCAACTACCTGAAGGGCCATTAGGCCTCACTAAAACAGTGGGGTCAGGAAGGCATCAGAATGATCAAGACACCCTCCCCCCACCCGGGGCCTCCCTTCATTGGCTCACAAGGAAACCGACTTGCATTCCTTTATTCAAATGCAAGGTCAAGGGTAAGAGAGAAACGAAGGGAACAGAAAAGTAGGAGCAGGTGTTTCTACTTTTCTTTAGGAGTCAAACATTTTACTGGGCTTTAGTGGGTACTTCAGGAGCTGGACCAGTAGAGAAAGCATCCCAGGAAGAGGGAAGGCATGAACAAAGACACAGGGGTGGGAACTAACAGTGGTGATACAGGCTAATGTTTAGTGAGTGCTCACTCCGTGCCAGGAAGGGATTTGCTAAAAGTTTTTAGAAAAGAAAGAGCTGGGGCAAAGAATGACACAGACGAGGATGAGGAATCCTGCTCATTATGTGGATGAGTTCAGATTTTATTCTTTAGGGAGTGGGATGCCATTATTTACTCAGCTTAAAAAAAAAAAAAAGGTCATTTTGTTGTTGGTAAAGATAACCGCTCTGCAACTCATAATTTTAAAAATTATAAGAAATAGTCCTCAACTCATCACTTCTGTAATAACCATAACAATAATAATAGCTAAAATGCATTGAGCATTTGTTCAATAAAACAAATATTTATGAGAGCCTACGGTTATTCTATTGTAATAAAAAGTAATCCCTTTGCCATTTGTAGATATCACTAGGATATCGATTCACAAAGGCAGGGATTTTTATCTGTCAGTTCGCAGTGACGTCCCCAAAAGACTGCTTGGCATTCATGAAGTACTCAATAAATATTTGTCAGCTCATTTATTTATTTTCCTAATAACAATCCTGCTTCACGCATGTTGAGCGCTTACACAGTCCTAGGTCTCTCTCATGTTTCTCCCTGCACGCACCGTGTCTTAGTACTTACATACTGTTAACAAGCCACAGGTTATCATTCATCTTCATGGTGAATGAAGAGTAAATATCTTTATTATGTGTACTTTGAAGACGTAGAAATGGAGGTTCAGAGAGGTTAAGATGAGTGTCTACCATCACAGAGCGAGGCAAGAATGACCCAAGACTCAACCCTGCTCTACCCGGCTCCAGAGCCCATACTCTTAGCCAGAGCTCCTCACACACTGATCTATCTGCGTGAACTGCCTGGGCATCTGGCTAAAATGTAAATTCCGATTCAGTAGGTCTTGTGATTCTGCATTTCTCCCTGATGGTGCTGATCCTGCTGGTCAATGACCACAGTGGTAATACTTGAACAAGACCTAACTTCCTATCTGCGTGGCCCCAAGCAGGTCTGATATCCTTTGCTTTACTCTTAAAGTAAAACAACAGCAAAAGCATCGTTCATTCCTGCTGCTGTCAAAACAACACGGGTGTGTGAATTCGCGATTAGGACCAATAACTCAGCTGACATCTTGGGAAATGTTACGTAAGGACCACTAACGGACTCCTAGAGTTTGCAGTTCACCCGTCGTTTAAAAAATACACAAACTGAAATTGCTTGCAAGACGTTGCAGGATATCTCACGTGGGAATCCCAGCTGGAACCTCCGTAACATGACTGAGCATGCTCCTAAGTGCTTTCAGAAAGAGTTATCTCCTGTTCAACTGCATGTGCATGTTTAGCCTGGGGTGTCTTCCCCTGGCTCCCTCACTTCCCCAGTTGGCTTTTCTCTCTTGTGTGCTTAAAGCCTGACCAACCACTGCAGTGTCTTTCCTTTTGAGAATAGCATGGTAAGGTGGTGGGGTGGTGGGGCGGGGAGAGGAAACAAAATAATTAAAGAAAGCAAACGTGCGTTGAAAAACTATGATCACCAATGTATACAAACCTCATGAGACAGAATGCTACAGTCTTAGCCCCTCCCAAGCCCCACCCACCTCCTCCAGAGGTCCTGGTGAATGCCGGCTGGCTTTTAAAAACAGGGGAAGTCTTGGCAAGTCAGAAAATGGAGCAAGAGATGGGAATTCACACACATTGTGCTGAAGTTGGTCAACCAGTATCAGAAAGAGAGGGTTTGCTTGCTTTGTTGACGTTTGTGTGTGGCAGGACCCAGTCATCACTTGGTGCTGCATCCTAGGGAAAGGTGGATTGAAAGCGGGAGTCCCGAGAAGTGACTGGACTCAGGAGAGACAGGATAAAGGTGGAGGCAAGACCAAGGAGGGGCTCTCTGGAGTCCAGCTGGCAGGACTCACATGGAGCCATGATTCCAGGCAAAGAGAAAAGGAAAGTGGAACGTCACCCTCTTGTTGGACTCTGAGCACATCCAGCTCCTCCCACAGGGAGTTTGCTTTCGGACACGGATGTGCTTTTCCACCCGATGGCCACTACGGGTAAGGTGCGGATGAGACCGAAGTGGGAGAGCTCTGCTCTTTTGGATGGTGGATTGAGCTGAGCTTAGCAAATTTTGTTCCAGTGACTCCACCCTGTCCACTATAGCATTATGAATATATTTAAGTTAGAAAAAAAGAAAGATAGGGCGCCTGGGTGGCTCAGTTAAGCCTCTGACTTTCGCTCAGGTCATGATCTCGTGGTGGGTTCGAGCCCCGTGTCAGGCTCCGTGCTGACAGTTCAGAGACTGGAGCCTGCTTCAGATTCTGTGTTTCCCTCTCTCTCTCTCTCTCTCTGCCCCTCTGCTGTTCGTGCTCTGTCTCTGTCTCTCTCTCTCAGAAATGAATAAACATTAAAAAAAAATTTTTTTTTAAAGAGAAAGATCATGGAACCAGGAACTATGATTTACTATTACTATTTACTATTTATTTGGCCGTGTGACTTAACACATTTTAGTTTCCTCTAGATTAACATTCTCTGAACTGGACCCCTAGTAAAAGTAGTTTCCCAACATTTGTAAATAACTATTCTAGATGAATAAGGTTGGCAAGCGTGGGCTGTAAAAGATAAAGATGTTTCCTGACTGCAGAACTTCTGGAAGCCTTCTACCAGCTAATGGGCACCGTGAGACCCCACGAGAGGGTGTACCTGCAACCCCCCAAATGGGTCTGAACATGGAAGTTCACGGAGCTGAGGGCTGTTCCACAGCATAAACTCTGAGGAAACTCTGGCCTAGAGATTTTGGATGTTTGCATTCTATGCTCTGTCTTCCTGCACTTTTAATTCTCAGCTAAGAAACCAGAGTGAGTGGCAGGAGGGTAAACACTTTGCCTCCCTGATGCTGCTCTTTCTTTCTTCAGATTTACCATTTGGGTGAAGAGAAAAGGACATAAAGAGAGGTGGAGAAAGGGAATGAATAGCCACGGTGACAATCAAATCAGGAATGGAAACAGTTTTGCTGAATCGTCTTATCAAGATGTTTCATCAAGTCAGTGCAAGTGAATTCAACGACATTTAAAAAGCTATCCCCCAAAGTAATCCCAACAGCAGAAAGAAAATAACAGACAAAGACGTCAGCCAGGGCCACAGGGTGAAGGTTCTGAACTCTCAGTTATGTCCATCCTCTGGTTTTATTTGACAGTTGTTCTTTGCTCTAATTTTAAATAAATCCGGCATACATCAAAATATTTGGAGGAAATAACTTTACACTGATTTTCTAGCACTTTCTGAAACAATTTGCTTTTTTTAGGACAAATGTTTCTCGTGGCCCCAGAATCCCTTGGATGGAGAAAGTTGAAGAGAAGCCCTTACATTTGCGGTAAATAACTAGAGTGAACATTTTTTTTCGGTTACAGTTTCACAGGGATCGGTTTGAAAGTCATGTTATCCACATGACAGAAAGTAACATACATGACGAGCCACAAATACTTCACCAGATATGAAGGGGCATATAATTCCAGAAACATCCTCTAGATGTTGGATGCCCATTTGTTTGAACACCAACACTGATTGAGCGATTACTCTGGATGATACACACTCTGTGTTCTTCATGGGCAATTATCCACTTAACCCTCAGCATCACCTCCATTTGATGGATGAGGAATAGGAGACACAGAGATGTTAAGTAACTTGCCCAAGGTCATGCAGCTCGTAAATATTAGCCCCAGAATTCTGTAGTGGGTTAAAAACTGTATTCCCCTAAACTTCAGACGTTGAAGTCCTCACACCCAGTAGCTTAGAATAAGACCTTATTTGGAAATAGGGCCATGGAAGATACAGTTAACACGAACCTAAACTGGAGTGTGATTCTTACAAAAAGGACATCGCATGAAGAGAGACACCCACAGGGAGAGCACAGGGTAGAGACTGGAGTTATGCTCCTACGAGCCAAGAACTGCCAGGAGTTAGAACAGTGTTTTCAGAGGGAGCATGGCTCCGCCAATACCTTTATCTAAGCTTTCCAACCCTCAGAATTGTGAGATAATACGTTTCTGTTGTTTGAGCCACTTAGTGGTACTTCGCTACAGCCGCCCTGATAAACGAGTACAAATTCCAACCCGGATTCACCTCATTTCAGAGCCTAAGCATTAAGCCATTATCCCCTGCTGCCTCTTCTGTCTGCAACATTTGATAATCACATCTAAGGGAGACTCTAACATTTGGATGGCACTTAGAGGCTACCCAGTCTAGCTGCCCATTGCCATATTTATATCAAAGGGACTAAGACCAAATATGGACCTCCATATAGGAAACCATTTCCCTGTAACAGCCATCATGTGGCCTGGTTATGTCCTCTGGAAACACACACACACGCGCGCGCACACACACTCAATTCATCATCCATGTGGTAGCCCTACAAACACTAAAAATCTCTATCGAGACATCAAATCTTCTCTTCTCAGTTAAACACTGTTATCTCTTCACCGTTCTTCGTACAGCATGGTTAATAAGCCTCCTCACCCTCCCCCTCAGGCAGTGGAAGATAATTATGTTGTAGCAAGAAATCAGAACTACAATTTCCAGGAAAATCTACTCTAAGTTGGGAAGAGTTAGTCAGTCAAATTATACATTCTTGTCAGTCACTGGTGTGTGTCAAGCCCCTGGACCACTCTTTCTCCATATTTTCTCAAGTCTATTTCTGGGATAGAAATTTATAGGATAGGTAGAATACCCAGGGTCTCCAAGAAAGGTTCCAATTTTGACTAAGAAACAGTAGGATCCATCCAGAGATTCCACCTATGATTGTCCACTTGTGAGGCCTCAGGGGAGGCATCAGGTGACCCGGTCTTCATGAAGGGTACAGGGAACCTAGATGAAATTTCACAATTGGAAGCCACCAGGAATCCTGAACTGTCAGTTCTGTGAAATACAAACCTTTTCTCTTGTCATTTTCCTTGAAATTTTTCTTTTTTTAAACATAGATGAACTCATGTGAAGAGATGCCACGGACAAATCACACAAGAGAAAAGGTAGAGAGAAAAGTAATAGAAAAATGGTTGGTTTTCCTAGTGACCAAAGAAATAAAAAATTAAAGCAACCTTGAGGTACATCTGCTACATTAAAAAAAAAAAAAACAACTTTATGTCTGTTGACATGGTAACTGGAAAACTGGGGAATACTCAGCCTCAAGACGGTCTACTAAATCACAATTTGAATCAGGAGGAGACAAGGTATTTCAGCTGTCTGTCCTCAGACCTTTGAAAGTTTGGGGGAAAAGTCAGGGACATGGACACACATGAAGAATGCTGAGAGACTCAGGAAAAGCAGAGATTTCCTATCGTTGAGTCAAAAATAGTGCAGACTTACTTTGAGGAAATGAGTTTTGATCTTCCCACAGTGTTTGCCCATCTGCTCACCGACAGGGGAATAGAGCACGTCTTTGGAGGCGATGCGGGCATATGCCACCTTCTTGTTGTTGCTGAGCATCCAGATGAAGACATCGGGGATGGTGTGCTGTGGCTGTGGCAACAGAGGGGAATGGATTTGATGGGTTGGTGCTTAACAAGTACCCTTCCAGAACTCTCCTCCCGGAAATAGTCCCTGTCTGAAAAATACATTCTGTGACTTAAACCATCAATGTTAAACATCTATGCAGTCAAGCAAGTTAAGTGTAGCTTCTTTGAGAAAGCCTTATGTCATGACTTCTAAGTACATACAAACCCCGTATGTCCAATTTGGCTATTGTGCTTTGAGGATACGCAAGTTGGACCCATGATTTGGCATCTTTGGTGACCTACTTTTCTCCAACTATGGAACAAACATCTTCCCCTTTGTTGTTGTTTTTTTGTAATCATGTAATGATTTAGCCTCAAACATTGGTCCCCCTAAGAGCCAGGTAGCTTTCCAGAATATTAAAAAAAAAAAGCAAAAACAAAAATCCATGAATGTCTTTCTATTTGCTCTTTTTTTTTTAATGTTTATTTACTTTTGAGAGAGAGAGAGAGACAGTGAGAGTGGGGGGAGGACAGAGAGAGAGGGAGACAGAATCTGAAGCAGGCTCCAGGCTCTGAGCTGTCAGTACAGAGCCTGACGCGGGGCTCTAACTCATGGACCGTGAGACCATGATCTGAGCCAAAGTCGGATGCTTCACTGACTGAGCTACCTAGGCACCCCTCTATTTGCTCTTAAGGAAGGAAAAACAATTCTACAAGGGACTTTAGACCTAAAATATGGTTGCCAAGTATTTTAGCTCTATTTTAGGTTGTTATTCAGGAGAAATTTGACTAACTTGCACATTAAATTCTACTTTAAAATCGAGCTAATCAAGATAGGAATTACAGAATTCCCTGCCAAGAGGCCCATTATGTTGTGCTTGAAATGCATATTTCTGAGCCAACATAGCTACCCAATCAAAAGGGAGGTACATTGTCACAAAGTACGCTTTTATTTTCCTGGGCTCGAAGTGGGTGCTCTGCCTCTCTAACCCCTGGCATAATTTGTTCTCCAAGAGGCATCCCTTCTCTCCTTATACGGAAACAGAAACATCAGTGAGGAGGTTTCCCTAGCCAGAGGGTTGGTCAGTCACAGACCTGAAGTCCTGATGCTTGGTTTGAACCTTCTGGGTGCTTATTAAAATTCCTGAATCTGTTAAAATGACTTCCTGTCTCACTGTTTATTACGTCCCCAGGGAATGATGGATTTGCAACAAGATAGACAACTTTTGAGATTGGCAGAAGCAGTAATGTTCTGTACCTCTCCTTGAAACCTTCCCATAAAAAACCCAGCATCTGACAGAAGCAAATATGTGGACCTTTTTAGAACATTCTAGAAGTCACAAAAGATACTGTTTACAACTAACTTTAAAGGAGAAGCTGTTCTTTTACTGGATAGAGTTTAAGTCCACTTACAGTTGAAAACGAATCAAAGGTCCCATACTTATTTTGACTTTTCTTGATTCCATTAAGGAACAAGCTTTTTATTTCTGCTGAATACTCAGGCTTCATTAAAAAATCAATAAAGCTGTACATGTTTGGCTTAATTTAAAAATCTCCATTCTCACGCCTAAACTAATAGTGACTGCTCAGCTCTGCAGGGCTTGGAAGAAAGCATTGCTCTCCACCTTTTATCCTTATCAAACATTCAAACTTCACTAGGAATATATTTGTTCTAATCTCCCAAAGGAAGTTTGCCTTTAGAGTTGATTACCTCATCAACAAGGAAGCGGATTTTTTCCACAAAGATTTCGGCTTCATGGATCATTTCATCAAGAGATAATTTTTTCTTCTGCTGCTGAATGATTGCCTTGGCTTCCTTGGCCATTGTTTCCTGAAACAAGACAGGAGTCCATGTGGGTTTTTCTAGATATCTGGACATAAGTACTGTCCTGTCGCTGGAGAATCCTGAAGGTGCTTGTTAAGTTCCACACCAAGCCATTCATGGGGCTCTTTCAGGGTCTTGCCAGTGTGCACACTGCCCATTTAATAGAAATGTCATAGACATACGGAGGCAGTGAATATCATCTCACCTTTGTTTGATAGATGAGAAGCCAGGGCCTGGAAAAGTCAAAGGTTTGTCAAGGTCCCATGGCTCTGTTAGCCAGGACCCAAATCCAGTAACTAAAACGTATTGAGTTCTTACCCTGTGCCAGGCAAAGCCCTACCTGCCAAATTAATCCTCATTGCTCCTCACAGCCGTCTGAGAGTTTGGAACATCCATTCAGCCGTGTTTTTGTACAGAGGAAATCCCAAACATTTATAGTGATTTCTGAGACCCTGCGTGAGTGGGCCTTGCCTACTCTTTGCTTCATCTTGTATCACTTCATACACTGGGCCCCAGGCACACTGGTCCTCAAGAAGGCCCAGAACACATCAAGCTCAGTCCGACCTCAAGACCGGTATGCGTGGGCTTTCCTCTTGTTCAGGTGCTCCTCCTAGACTCTGCACGGCTCATTCCTTCCTAAGCCTCAGCCTCAATGTCACCACTGCATCCCATCCCCCACATTTTCCTGATCACCATGGCCTTATAAAATTTCCTTCATAACCATAACCTGTAATCATTTTGTTTAGTTGTTGCTTACCTTTCTATCTTCCGTCTACTCCCCTAAAATATAAACTTCACTAGGGCAGGGACCCCCTCTGGTTTGTTCTTACCTTGTTCTTACTTATTCTCAGTGTCTGGCAGAGTTCCTGACACATAGCAGGTGTTAAATACATGTTTGCAGAATGACTAAGTCAATCAATCAATCAATTCCTCAGGGGCGAGTGCCAAGTACTTACAGCGCTGTGTTCCCAGCACCTAGCACAGGGCCTGGCACATAGGAAGCCTTAGGTACATGCTGGCCAGGAGGACTAAATACTTGCTTTGTATCAGGTACTGTCCTAGGAGCCAAGGCCTAGGGCAGGGGAAGACACTGGCTTCCTTCCCTGAGACGTGACAGTTTGGTGAGCTAAAAGCAATATATGTGCAAAACATCAGGGGACCAGGGAAAGGCAGAGCTCGGTTTTATAGATGCCATGACATTTACACTGGGTCTTTAAAAAGGAATGGAATTCATCAGGTGATAAGAAGAGAAAGGAAAGTCCAGACGGAGGAACCGATTACAGATAGAAGGTATGTAGGACTGACAAATGCCAGTGATTTTTGAAGCAATGGCGATCTAATCAGGTTTGTGTTTTAGGAAGACCATTCTGGTTGTGGTCTGGTTGGAGGAAGCCACGGTCTGGGCCTAGTGGGTGCTAAGGAACTCAGTTTAGGCAGCAACACTGAGGATGAAGAAGTGGAACAAATTCCAGAGTCTTTAAGAGGAGGAAGCAACAGGGCCTGTGGTCAGATCGACTATGGAGGGTTAGGAGTAAAGATTTAAAGTTGAGTCTAAGCTTCTGGTTGGAGCAACAAGTGCAGCTGGTCGTGCTAATAGAGGACGTGGAACAAAGTCAGATTGGAAGCCGATGGGTTTAATAGGATGGGTTGAGTTGGAGGCGCTGTCAGACAAGCAGTGATGTGTCCACTGGGAGGGTGGAAATACAGGTCCAGAGATGAGGAGGGACTGCTGGGCCACTACAAGATATTGAATGCGTGGACTCGTGTGGATCAAGGACTGTTGGATGCCGAGAAAACCCTGTATTTCTCAATACAGAGCTCTGTGGGCAATATGTAGTGGATGGATGTTGCAGAGACAAGGAAAGGCAGCCAGAGGGGCTAAAGAAGAAATGGGGTAGGAGGAAGATCTATACAGTGAAAATCTGGCCTCCCTTGGAGTACAGAGGAGGAGTACATAAACCCTTGTTTATTATCCTGGAAAGAAAGGTGAACCAGTTTCGACAGTTGGGTCTTAGTGTCTAGACGATGATTAATTAACTGTGACCTTTAAAAAAATCCTTTAATCTCGCTGAGCCCCGCTTGCATCTTCAAAATGCCCCTGACCAGTCAAACACCGAGTCGTTTTTCTTTGCAGAATTATCACAGCCTCCTACAAAATGTCCCTTGGTGCCACTGTTGGAGCTGAATTTTCGAGGTGAGATAAGCCAGGGTCTAACCTGGTCTGGCATTTCTCAACCATCACTCATTCGACAGGGGCTGAGGATCTGTGAGGCATGCAGAGCTGTGCGGGTTCTCCAGGCCACAGAGAGGTATCAGCTCCTGCCCTGATGTCAAGAAAGCTTACACCTCTTCACAATTTTTAATGGAAGAAAACTCAGCAGGGGAACAATAGTTATTTTTTGGTCTCTCCATTTGTGAGGCAAAGAAGTCTATGCCTTTGACAAAATATAAATGTCGAGAAAATGGTCAAAGAGGAAATCCATCAGAATAGGATATAGGACTGGTGGGCTTCTAGATCATTTTATAAACATTCAATAAATGCTCATTCCTTTCCAACTTACCCATATATTCCCTTCTCACTCATGCTTCTACATCACGCAGATGTAGAACCTTTAGAACATTATCCTCATCTGGTCTATGACCTATGCCTCATCCATGAGGTTTATTTTTAAAGCACATGTTTTAATTCTGTTAAAAGTATAAATAGATTTTCACATACCAGCTCCTGCCAACAGAGCGTAAGTCGTTTCTTATCTAAAGTGGTTTGGTTCAACATCTTGGGCTTCTTTTCTGCTTCAGAGATAAAGGCACTATAAGAGAAGAATAACAATTTGGAAACCTACTTAGTGAAAATCCATTTATGTACTTCCAGAGATTTGCACATACACTTCCTGCAATACAATGGGAAAGTTGATGGAGCCACGGAACCAAGATTTCTCATTTAGAATTAAGCAGTGGTGGGGGCACCTGGGTGGCTCAGTCAGTTAAGTGTGGGACTTTGGCTCAGGTCATGATCTCACTGTTGGTGAGTGTGAGCCCCGCATCAGGCCTGGCTCTCTGCTGTCAGTGCTTCAGATCTCTCCCTCTCTCTCTGCCCCTCCCCTACTCGCTCTCTTTCTAGGTCCAAATCAAATAAACATTAAAAAAAAAAACAAAAAAAAAAACAAAGAATTAAGCAATGGTGCACTAACTTTTCTAAGAGACAAAGTGAGGATTGGAAATGATGCCCAGACCCCACATTAATTTTGGGGAACAGAAGTTTGTTTTCCTACTTTGTTTCCTATACATATCTATTGTGATTGCTATCCAAGGTCATAACACCAAACGTAAAATAATGCAGTTTTCCATCATCTTACACATTTAACACACACCAAGAGTTTCCTGAAAAGTTGTATGTAAAAAATATTTTAGACTCCATACTAGAGTACGTCCTCCCATGTTAAAAACTCTACCAATGACGAGTAGTAACACTTGGAGGGATGATGTTAAAAATGTGGTCAATAAGAAAATGGTAGAGGTTATGCATGTAATTGAAGAAGAAATATAAGTGGCTTTAAAACATGGGGAAATAAGATACTGCCCTCAGTAGTGGAAAGTTAAATGCAAATTAAAATCAATACCATTTTCACCTATTGGATAATAGTTAAGGTTGGTGGGGAAATAGTCACTCTCCTCCACCAATTGTTTAAGAGACGATTTGACAGCACTTGCCAAAAATTAAACGTCTATATAATTTGATCCAAAAATCAGGTTAGAATTCTGTCCTTCAAAAACAACTGAAAAATTTTGCAAGAATATGTTTACGCAGTAATGCTTATTGTAGCATCGTTTATAGTAGCAAAATAATTAGAAGCAACTAATATATCAGAGACCAGTTAAGTAAGTGACACATATCACACAATTAACTACCGAGGACCATCACATACAACTGTTGAAAGATTCCGGTGCTAGTCTGTGGAGTGAAAAGGCAACCTGCTGAACGAAATGTGTGACATTTGTGGAAAAATATAGTGTTTTCATGAATGTGTGGGTCTGCAAATGCACAGGAAAAAAAAATCCAGGAGGACAAATCAACTTTTCTCTGCAAAATGGGATTGGAGAGAGAATTGAGAACACTTTTTCTTCATACATTCCTACCTTTTTTTTTTTCTTTTGGTAAGATGAGCATGTAATACTGTGAAGAAAAAAATCAACGACAAAGGAAACAAAAGGGGAAAACACCACACTCCCCGGTCCTACGTCAGAGTCGGAAACCTCACTAGCAATTCTCTTTGGACATACTAGTCAAGTGACATTTTCTCTTAATTTTTATTTATTTATTTTTTAATTAAAACAAAAACCATTTTAATGTTTATTTTTGAGAGAGAGAGAGAGAGAGAGAGAGAGAGAGAGAGAGTGCAAGCAGGGGAGGGGCAGAGAGAGAGGCAGACACAGAATCCGAAGCAGGCTCCTGGCTCTGAGATGTTAGCACAGAACGCGACAGGGGGCCCGAGCCCACGAACCACATCATGACGTGAGCCGAAGTCGGATGCTTAACTGACTGAGCCACCCAGGCGCCCCATTTTCTCTTGATTTTTAAAAAGAATATAAAGAATTATATTTTGAAGAAGGCATCTTGTTGCCACACGTCTACCTTCTGAGACACCCAAGAAACTCCATTCCACTCCCAAACGGACCAGCTTAGTGAGACATGGTGGACACTTCTGACTTCTGATCTCTCTCTCCCTTTCTCACAGGGGGAAAAATCATTGATTCCCTCAATCAAATTGGAGTAAATGACCACGGCACCTGTTTGTGTTCATTCTTCATCTTTCATACCCAGCCTGCTGTGACCTGTGGACGGCCTCCTCACCTTCTTGTGGCAAGTGACCTGTCCCTTCCTGGGGAGAAGCCCCAGAAGTCCAGCTGCCTCACCATGAAGGGGTCGCAGCGGGGAGGAAACAGGAAGCCCACCTTGACCTCAGGTCCAAGCCGCTTTCTCAAATCCAAGTTTACCAAATACAAAACTAACATTTTGATCTCTGTCTGACCCTCATAAATATGTTTTCAGCTGCTTGTAAACTTGTAGGGAAAGGGGAATGATCATCACCCCAAGTAGCCCCCTAATATAGAAAATTATTGAGCTATAATTTGCCCACACAGTTTCTAGAAATATGAGATCATGAAGCTTTTTAAAGATGCTCAAAGAGAATTGCAGGTCACACTTAGCTCACAGCAGGAGCAACACTGATAGATATTGCTTCTATAATGAGAAATGAGAAAGAAATAAAGATAGAAAGAAACCTATATATTTATTTGTTTGCTTTCCTTTTATAAAGCAAAAATGATGGGTAACTGAGAGATTAGCAAAGACAGAACTTATAAAGCAAAACACCAGAATTTAGCTACTTAGCTACCCCCTATCTATTAGATTTTGCCTTCCATCAAATGAATCTCCACCCCTTCGCATTGTTTCCATTACGACTAAATCTTTTTTTCTTTTCTTTTCTTTCTTTCATTTTTTTATTTAGAGACAGCATGAGCAAGGGAGGAGGGGGAGAGAGAGGGAGAGAAAGAGAGAGAGAGAGAGAGAGAGAGAGAATCGTAAGCAGGCTCCATGCCCAGCGTGGGGCCCAACACAGGGCTCAATCTCCCCACACTGAGATCATGACCTGAGCCAAAATCAAGCGATGCTTAACTGACTGAGCCACCCAGGCGCCCATCATTATGATAAATTCTCATTTTTGCCCAACTCTTCACCTAATTCATTTCAAGAGTTAATCCAGGTTGTTTCCTTCTGCAGTAGACAAGCCCCTACAATGGCCCCCCCAGTGACCTTCTCCTGCTTTTCTTGCCGTTGTGTAATTCCCTCCCTTTGAACGTGCACTGGACCTAGTGACTTGCTCATAGTAGAGTATGTCAAGAGTGATGGGGGTCACTTCCAAGATTAGGTTATAAAAGACCATGACTTCCATCTTGCTGGCATGCTCTGACTCTTCTTGCTTGTTCATTCTGATGAAGTCAGCTGCCATGTCGTGAGAAGGAGCCTGGAGTAGCCCACGTGGTGAGGAACTGAGGCTGACTGCCAACAAGCAGTCAGGGAACTGAAGTCCTCGATCCACCAGCCCGTGAAGAACCGAATTCGCAAATAACCATGTGAGTGGGCTTGGCGGTGAAGCCCGCCCACCGGGCCTTCAGTAACTGCAGCCCCAGCCCATGCCTTGATTGGCGTCTCTGAGAGGCTCTAAACTGTGGCTAAGCCACAGCTGGACTCCTGACCCACAGAAACAGAGATCATACATACTGTTTAGTCACTAAATTTGGGAGTTGTTACTCCATAATAGGTAACTAATACACTCTATTTTTAAATCTTTTTATTATTATTGATTGCCACCTGGAATCAGAGTCCTTAATTGGTGTTTGCTATGTTATCTGAAAAAATTCTACTAAACAGTATTTGATTTATTATCCAATCTCATTGTCAAATAGTTGCTGAGTATCTACCAGATGTAGACACATGCTTGGCATAACATTACTAGCATTTTTCTTGCTTCATTAAAAAGTCTCTGCAGTGAGTCTTTCTTTTCTCCCTCTTCTTTTTTTTTTTCCTTTGTTTGATGCTTTAGTTAAGTGTCAGGAAGCAACCGTGAGCCCACAAGTGCCGGCTAAATTACTGAACGAAATAAGATGGATAGAACACTATAAAATGCCTATCTGAATGCATGTGAAATCAACTATTTTCTAAGGTAATTAAAAGCTGATTCCATATAAGCTCAGCAACCCACATGCCAGCTGTTCTCCCGGTACCTGCTTTGACTGATGAAGTCACTGAGCACCATCTTCATTTTATCTTCTGATGCTTTCTCTGAAATCTTGATCAATTCTCTCACTTCTTCTATACTTTCTTCCTGGAAACAAACCATAGGGGTAGAGGGCTGAGGGGCAGAAGGAGACACTGTAGTGGAGACCCTGATGGAAGTATCTCAGACATATTTTGCTGATTTTGTGTTTTAGAAATGAAGGAAGATTTCCCTCATTTTCTCGTGTCTAAACTGGGAAATGCTGCTGCATTCTAACTTTGAAACTTCCTTTTCTTCATTGGAATCAGTCCAAATACAAGTCTTCTCCTGCCTTGCTCAACCTCATCATTCCTATTCCAGATCATTTCCTAACAGGGAATCCTTTATTTGGCATCTACTGTGGGGGGAAACTCATGTCAGGAAATACCTAACAAAGGAGATCAAACTAGATACGACATAAAAAACTTGAAAAGCAACGTTCAAGTCAATTGATTATATGGGAATATAGTAATACTGAATAATCCTGATTTAAAGGGGATCAATTCTTCTGATTATAGGAGTTTGGGGCAGCGGGTGAGGTGGTATAGGAGAAGAGGACAGTTTGCATATGACAATGGCTTTATGCTTGCGTATTTAATAATCATACTTTTCTTTTTAGGCCTAAATTCTAGTATTCCATTCAGTGGCACTCAATGGAGGGATACGGCACTCAAAAGGCATGTTATCACTGCTTTGCCAGAATCTATAAAAATTGTATTACACATCAAAGTCTGATGTCTGGGGACATATGTTTCCCTCTTTCCCCCTCACTAGAAGAACAGGCAAATTGTGGAGTGGTTAAAAATATAGGTGCAGGGTCAGCAACCTCTGTTCAAATCCAGACTCTATCCTTATGATTGAACCAACCCCCGCATGCCCATTTTTCTGCAAAGTCAGGTGATAAGAGCGCCCACCTATAGCACCACCGTAGAGAGGTGTGGACTTCTTCAGACGGTGCCTAGTGCTTAGTAAACAAACATTCAGTCATGTTAGGCATGATACACCAAGCATGGCAGGGATGTGGCACTGAGAAAGGAATTGGAAATGAATGGTAAAGGCAGCTATGGCCTCCAGGGAGGCATTCTGCTTTGGTTTGTCGAGCGCCGGGACACAGGAGTCTCGTCTGCGACCGTGACACAATGAGGATGGCTCCAAAGGAGTGCTTTGGGACACTGGGTGGTGGAGAAGAGACTGGGGGGGACGCCATTTTTCTCCCCACCACCACCAAGGTGGGGCCTCGAGGATTGGTCCGCTGGGCCCACAGTGGAGGCGGGACCAGCCTACAGCAAACCACGCCCCTCCGCGCCGGGTAACTGCGTTTACCTACTGGAGTGGGATAGACCCTGTAGAACCAGAGGGACCTCTCCTCCAGGCCAGCGCTGCTGCATTGCTTGGATTAATTCTATAAATACACTGTCTAAGATATTTTGCCTGAAGGGGAAGCAAAACCAGCCTTCCAAAGCAAGTCTGTGGCCTCCACATAAGGTGACACCAAATCGCCCTCAGACTCTTATCTCCACGATGCCTGGAATCCCCAAGACCAGAGGCAATGCTTTGTTTCACACAACTAGAGACAGAATTATAAAGCAAAAGAGAGAGAGAAATTTGTTCTTTCCTTAGCATAGGCTTTCATGGAATGAGAGGGTCACCTGGTTGAGGCATGGCAGGACAGAAAGTAGAGGGCGCCCCAATGAGCTGTGTGGTGTGAGAAGAGAAATAAGAGAGCAGGCACAAAGAAACCACAAAGGGCAGGCTCAAGAGCCCAGAGAAGCAGAGTTCCCGGGGGTGCCTTCCTCCCTGGGGTTGGGTGGAACAATCTGGCAGCCGTTGTATGTTGGCCCTGTTATAAATACTTCCCTTCAATCCCTCAAATAACTATTGGCCCCTTTCAGGTGCCGGGTACTATGCCAGATGCCACAGAACAGTAGGAAATGGTTATTGACCAAATACACACACCAATCAGTTGTAAAATCCGGAGAGCCCTGAAGGTACAGCACAGGGTATTACAGGAGAGAGTAAGGGGGAGAAGTCAGAAGGCCTCTCTGAGGAAGTAGTTGAAACTGTGCTGTGGAGGTTAAGGGGTTACATAGGCAAAGCGTGGAGGGAAAAGTAGCTCAGGCAGACAGAACATCATGGAGGTGGCTATGAGGCATAAAGGAATTTGGCTTCTTTGAGAAACAAAAAGTCCAGTGCGCTTGGAACAAGGGAGAAAGTATGTGAGAGGCAGGACTGGAGAAGTGGCAGGACTTCACCGTATAGGCAATTCTCTGCCATGGGAAGGGTGTAGGATTTTCTATCAGTTGAAGCCAGGCTCCATCAGTTCTGTGAGAAAGTTGTCTATCTCCTGCCCTAATATCCTGATTAGGAAAACAGTCTATCCTTAGGTCCTATAATGTTAAGCAGCAGAACAGAGATTCTAATCTGGATAGTTTTATTTAAAGTCAAAACGTATTCTCATTCCCTTAGGTCCAGAAGGTAGAAACTATGTGCCCTCATGTAGCAGCCACAATTTATTTGCATTTAAATTAAGGTCAAGACCCTCTACTGTGTGAATGAAAAGGTCCCTTTTGCCTCCAGCTGCCCAATGTTCAAATCCATCACCTGTGAGAGTCACCTACCAGCAGGTCCGCCATTTTCTCCAGCATGTTGGACCAATGCAGCCTAAACGTCTGGTCTCCCCAAGAACTGATAAAGTAGACACAGGGCTTCTTGGCGTCAAAAGGCAAATAGTTGTAATTCCTGTGAAAACAGGTTAGGTCTTGAAGTTAGTTGGCAATTGGTATTTTTCAGGCAATTCCAGCCACATGTTCATGTTCTGTATGGTCTTTGTGGGGTGGGGAAGGGTGGTGACAAAACAATCAAATTATTCACTGTGTTCTAATTGGGGACCCATGAACAATAAACAATGAACAGATATATGGCTACAATGGAAAGGTACTAACAGCTACTGACATCAGACGCAGGACAAAGCCTAGAGCTGAGCACCAGGGGGCAGGGTTTATCAAGCAAGCCTTCTTGAAGGAGGAACTTCTCTTTCCAGTGTAGAGGAGAGGAGAGGAGGGGAGGAGAGGGGAGGAGAGGAGAGGAGGGGAGAGGAGGGGAGGGGAGGGGAGGGGAGGGGAGGAGAGGGGAGGAGAGGAGAGGAGGGGAGAGGAGGGGAGTGGAGGGGAGGGGAGGGGAGGAGAGGAGAGGAGAGGAGAGGGGAGGGGAGGGGAGGGGAGGGGAGGAGAGGGGAGGAGAGGAGAGGAGAGGAGAGGAGAGGAGAGGAGAGGAGAGGAGAGAGAAAAACCAACATTTTCATTTTAATGTCTGTAAGCTATCCACTGTGTGAAAATAAACTGAGATAACAGATGTGAATGAAATTGCTATAAGACTGTAAGAACATAATATATTATTAATTAGGATGAAGAATCTAAACTGCAGCAACCATATGGCCATCCATCCATCCATCCATGCATCCATCTGTCCACCCATGCATGCATGCATGCATGCATTCATGCATTCATCTACCCATGCATCCACCCATGCATGCATCTATGCATTCATGCATTCATCCACCCGTCATCCATCCATCCATCCATGAATCAAATGTGTACTATTTCCAGGCCATGGTGCTGATAATGCAGGTTACCTACTTGGCTAAGAAGGGATAAGAGGGATAGCAAGGTAGCCAGATGGGGAGATGTGGAGCCAAAGGAAGTGTTTAAGGGTGGCAGTTGGATATGCTTAAATGCTGATGAGAATAAGACAGCTAACAGTGGGAGATTGAAGACACAAAAGAAGGAACTAATTTGTCAGTTTTGGCTCCCAGGGAGGAAAGGGATGGGGTAAGGCAGGTAAGGTGGGAGAAGTGTGGCAAAAAGTTGATGTTCCCCAAGGGCAGCTATATTCTTTTTTTTTTTTATTTTTTTTAATGTTTATCTACTTTTGAGACAGAGAGAGCATTAGTGGGGGAGGGGAAGAGAGAGAAGAACACACAGAATCCGAAGCAGGCTCCAGGCTCCGAGCTGTCAGCACAGAGCCCGATGCAAGATCATGACCTGAGCCGAAGTCAGACCCTCAAACGACCGAGCCACCCAGGCGCCCCACGGCAGCTATATTCTTGACTAGGTTTTCCCCAAGCCCCTCTAATTTTCCCAGAAACATCTGGGACCGCAAAAAGAGAAATGTGACAGGAAGGCCAAGGCAAAGTTCTCAAAATGGGCAGGGTGAGACATGTGGCCTGATGAACATGGACAGAGTTTGGAGTCACACACCCATAGAGGCAGACAGAGGAGAGACCAAGGGACAGAAAGCTGTTTCCATTCCAAAAAGCTGAAGAGAACTTCAGCCTGAAAGAATGGATGGTTGTTCTTTTTAGCTCTCCAACCCAAATTTCCTCTGGAGACCATAAAAGTAGCAAAGGTGTCCGTTGTCTGTTCTGTAGAAGATAAACCAGCAGGTGTCCATTTAGAAGAGAAGCCAAATTAGTTCTCGGCTGAGACTGGGGTTGTTATTACAGCAGGAGAACAAAAAAAAAATAAATTAAAAAGTTAGAAATTAAAATGCTTTCATCTCCTTTAAAATTACTGCACCAAGAATCCTACGAAATACATTCTCACCCAGATTTTGTCCTTTGTTCCAAGGTTTCTGTGGTTCAGATTATTTTGTGCTAATGATGTTCAGAGCCTTCTCCTCTTTGATTCCCAGAGTCCTCCTAGCCTTACTGGGTCTGGGACTGCGATGCTGTGGTCTCTGGCAAACAGTACAGATGGAGCACAGCAGATGGGAGGGCACCATGAGGGCACCGTGCTGCCAGTGGAAAGAGAAGGCTGCCAGTTTGAATGGCTGCTCTGACACCAGACCAGGCTTGTGACTTTGGGCAAGGGTAGCCCCAGAGCCCTGAGAAGGAGATGGTGAACTGCCATGGGATGTCCTGTGCTCTCGTCTCATTCCTGAACTCCAGCCTAATACATAAATTGTAGGTGAATGCATGTGCTTTCTAAAACTGGAAAGCCCAGACCAAACACAAGGAGTTTAATTTATTTTAATGAAGGCAACACACAAATCAATTGCATAACCGTGTGCATGTGCAAGCATGCACATATGGGTGTGGTATAGACACAGGATCTTTCAATTTATTTTTTTTTAATTTAAAAAAAAATTTTTTTTAACGTTTATTTATTTTTGAGACAGAGAGAGACACAGCATGAACAGGGGAGGGGCAGAGAGAGAGGGAGACACAGAATCTGAAACAGGCTCCAGGCTCTGAGCTGTCAGCACAGAGCCCGACGCGGGGCTCGAACTCACGGACTGTGAGATCATGACCTGAGCCGAAGTCAGACCCTCAATATATGAGGAATATTTCTGAGAGACAGAAAGCCCAGGAAACATTAGCATGATTCATTTTGGTCTCCTTGATCCCGCTGGCCAGCACTAATATAAAGTCCATCCAAGGGTGCCTTGAGACTTCTCATCTCCTCCCAAACCATTCTCACAGTAGATCTCCTGACATTCTCACCCATAGTCACCAATGGTCTAGTTCAACAAGGTGGGGAGGTTTTTACTGCCTGGTTCCAGTGAAAGGATGCAGAGTGCCTCTGAGTATTTCAGAAACGTTTCCCTGAGTTGCAGATCCAGTTATAGGACCCACTCATTGATCTCCTCAGTTCTGAGAATAGACAGAGAAGCCATCAAAGGCCATCCCAAGTTTGGGATCCTTGTTGGTGTGTGGAAAGGAGGGTTTACAACTAACTATGCCTGCCAGAGAGCAAAAAAACATCCCAAAGAAGGTGGTCCATGGGAGGGACAGGATTTAGAAAATATAGGGCACACTTAAAAATGAGGGGATGAATAATTAAGATTATTTTTACTTTTGTCCCAAATAGTCTCTTTTCACTGCTTAAACCCCTTCTCACCTCTTAGGATGTCACCTTTTCTGTGCCCTTTTTCAAATCCTCACCTCCTCCCCAGGGAAAGTAAGTTACCTGCCTCCTCTCTCTGCCTCCATAGTACCTTGTAGCAAACCCAGGTATAGTAATTCCTTAACTCATTCCAAAACATTTATGAAGATTTACTGTGTTCCAGGCTTTAGAAAGGAGCAGATACACAGGTAAATAAGACACGGTCCCTGCCCTCAGAGTGTCCACAGTCTAATAGGGAGACAGACAAGTAAAAACATCTTAATGCAATGTGATTGGTGCTTGGTGGAGGGGAGTCTAGAAATCCAAATCAGACTTGGGATTCAGGGAAGGGAATGTGGGCTTTGCCTTTAAGGGTAACGGGAGCCAACAGTTCTGAGGAGAGGGCTTATTGCCTGGCAGAGGGAAGACCATCCTCACAGGCCCAGAAGCAGCAAACAGCAGGACACATTTGGAGAACCATCAGAGACATAGTGTGGCCGGAGGAAAGGCGGAGTTTGGGGCATGACTGGAGGCGGTGGTAGAGAAGTAGATGGGGATTGAGGCAACAAGCTGTGGCCTCTGAAAATAACCCTGAAAGCCACAGGCAGCCGATGAATGATGTCAGTTCAGGGAGTAACTGGCTCTGACAGAGAGTCTGGTGAATTTCTTGAAGATCCAAGCCAGGTTGGAGATTTATAGGATAATCCGGGTCAAAGATGCCAATGGCCAAAATTAAAGAGATGACTATCGATACGAGAAATACTTGGGAGCCAAACTTTACCAGACTTCATTGCTGACTAGATGCGGGAAGGAAGGGGAAGAGGACAGCTGATAACTTTCTGATTGGTGGTTCAGAGGACTCAGAGAGCGGGACGACCAGTCCATGAGATGGGAAAGACAGGAAGAGCAGCCAAGTTGTCTGTGAAGGCCATGAGCCTGGTGAACAACTTTGGGACACCCAAGTGGAGGGTGTCTGGATCTGCTGCTCAGGGAAGAGGGCCGTCTGGGGAAATGCACATGGAGTCCTTGTGATGCTGACAGTGCTCGGAAAGCCGTGTCTAGGTCGGGAAGAGCAGAGAGAGTGATGAGCACCAGCAATGTTCCAATCTCCTCACGGGCAAAGGGGGGGTACTATGTTCTCTCAGGAGAACCCGATGAGATCCTAAAGCTCTTCCTCATGGCCCAAGGCTCAGAACGCAGAAGACTCTCGCTGTGTGTGACTTCCCCTTCCTCTCACAAATCACTTGGTTGGTGCTCGACACCACTTTCTTCCAACAGAATTCTAGAATTTTACTTCTCTTTGCATGCTGAAAGTTTATGTGGGTTAAAGATCAGTGAGTGTGCATGGAGATGCCCCAGCTGCTTTCTGAAATGGTCTTTTTTTTTTTTTTTTTTGGTGGCTGACAGTTGTTTTTTGAGTTCTTCAGTCTGACTGTGGCAGAAACAAGATAAGAAATGATGTATCCAATAATCCCACTGAGTTGAGTTTACATAATAACACAGAGCTCATGGGGGCGCCTGGATGACTCAGTCGGTTGAGGCTGAGCGTCTCACTTCGGCTCAGGTCATGATCTCGCGGTCTGTGAGTTCAAGCCCCGCATCCGGCTCTGTGCTGACAGCTCAGAGCCTGAAGCTTGTTTCAGATTCTGTGTCTCCCTCTCTCTCTGACCCTCCCCTGTTCATGCTCTGTCTCTCTCTCTCTCTCTCTCTCTCTGTCAAAAATAAATATACAGGGGCGCCTGGGTGGCGCAGTGGGTTAAGCATCCGACTTCAGCCAGGTCACGATCTCGCGGTCCGTGGGTTTGAGCCCCGCGTCGGGCTCTGGGCTGATGGCTCAGAGGCTGGAGCCTGTTTCCGATTCTGTGTCTCCCTCTCTCTCTGCCCCTCCCCCGTTCATGCTCTGTCTCTCTCTGTTCCAAAAATAAATAAAACGTTGAAAAAAAATTTTTTTAATTAAAAAAAATAATAATAATAATAAATATACATAATAGCACAGAGTTCAGATGAGTTTAGTAACTGTTAACAGGATTTGGATTGAAATGTTAAATTCTGACCTTCCTACCTGGTTATGCTTCACAGTTATAGATATGACAATCATCATCATCGTCCTGCCCTTAGATGAATTACCTGGATGTGGCATTTGGAGAGTTGTCAACATGTCACGAAAGATTCAGTACAGTGACACTGACCATGTTGCCCTTGCCTGTGCCTTGCTCCCATAACTGAGATTTAAAAAAAATAATCATGATGTTTCTGATCTTAGGGAAGAACTGAATCAAACAGTCCCAGAAACAGGTCGGACACCCACTGTCAGAACCCTGGATGCTCTGCCCTGCTGTGTCCCCTACCTGTTCCCTTCTGTCACAAGTGGCTTCTCCGGGTGAGTGGTGGAGACCATAGGGATGGCACCATTATGGGCTGCGCCCCCTTCTCCTTCATGCAGCAATGGGAGGATGTCTTCTTGAGCTGATTCTGCTGACTTCTTCTTACTCCCATGATGGGACCCTCCATCAAGCAGGTTCCCAAAATTACCTATAGAGGCAGCAGCAAGGGGAGAGAGGCCAGGTATCAACAAGCAGAATCAGGCTACTTGGCCTAGGGGATCCACGGTCATATCCTTGCAGGGCAGAGAAGTAAGATCTCAGTATGAAGGTGGGAAGAATGACAGTCAGACCAAACAAATGAGATTCACAATGACGACGAGCCATCACCTTCATCCATCTTATGTTCTCTTTTGCAAAAACTACTCAAGTCACAAGTTACCTGGATTCCATCTCCACTTCCTTCTGCTCCTGTAAAGGAGATGCTCCCAATATGAATCAAGCCATTCTCTAATAGAATGCTCTTTCTTGGAAAGGTTTTCCCAGATGTGCATCAATCCAGGAAGATCTTTGGGAGTTACAATAAAAGCAACTACAATATGCACAGGACTTGGCATGTATTAACTCACTATACTCTTGCAATAGCTCTATGAGGAATTATTATTCCCATTCTATAGATGAAGAAACTGAGACTCAGAGAAATTAAGTGAGCCTAGGCGTAATGGAACCAAGATTAGTAATCCAAGTCTGTCTGAATCCAAACTATACTCTTAGTCCTTTTATTAAAGTATGAAAATAATTCTATCCCTTACATATTGACGCTAGAGTAAATGAAGAATTACTCATTTCTTTCTGAGATGCAAACTTCCACCAGAATTCTATCATCTCCATGTAAGACACTAGCTCATTTATTCAAGAAATAGGTATAAAGTCAATGCCATGTGCCAAGCACTGCATGTATTTGTACTTACCAATAGAAACTTCAAAGCTAATGGGTTTATCTCCAATCCTCCGGTCAATCATGGTAGCTTCAAAAAATGCTCCAAAGAGTAAAAATTCCTCATATTTTTCTGGTATAATCTATAGAAAGAAAAAAATATTATACAGGCCTGGATCTATTTTTTTTTTATTACCAATAAGCTGAATTAGTGATGTTAACTGGTCCAGGGTGATTTGTAGGCATTTCAGGCATTTTCTGAATGTCAGTGTTAGCCTGAAATGGCACATCATTTCCCTACTAATCAGACAGGCAGGAACCAGGACCTACAAATCACACATCCAAATCCAGCCATTTATCTAGAATGATGTAATCTCAACCTTCTGAGCTCCTACCTTGTGATTAAAATCTTTTTTTTTTTTTTATTTTAAAGGCAAAGGTTGGTATGTGCATCTTTCTGTGGTGCTATTGTTAAAACACAGGTCTTAAATCACCTTCAGGCGAACAGCCGTTTAGAAAACAAACAGAGTCACAGGATCAGACCTTCACATTGGAGCATCTTTTTATGGATTATACAGGATGACAACATACATTATGTTTTTTCCTCTTCAGAACCTCGAGAGGTCAAAATCTGGATCATTCCCATTTTTTTGTTTTAATTAATTTTTTTTTCAACGTTTTTTATTTATTTTGGGACAGAGAGAGACAGAGCATGAACGGGGGAGGGGCAGAGAGAGAGGGAGACACAGAATCGGAAACAGGCTCCAGGCTCCGAGCCATCAGCCCAGAGCCTGACGCGGGCTCGAACTCACAGACCTCGAGATCGTGACCTGGCTGAAGTCGGACGCTTAACCGACCGCGCCACCCAGGTGCCCCTGGATCATTCCCATTTTATAGGTAAGGAAACTGAGGAAACTAAACTTAAGGTTAGGTTTAGTGACTCTCCCAAGTATTCCGATCACAGACCCAGTGCGCTCGGGGCTCCGACATGTGCTAACCCAACGCCTTGGTGCTGCTCAAAGACAGACCTTACTCCCCAAACAACACAAGCCTAAACGAAAGAGACGGGAGGGCTAGGTACTTGCGCGAGCATCAGCCAATCCAGTGCATCCAGGACAAGCTATCAGCACTGCAATTCCTGGCATGAGGGTGCTCAGTCCCGGGATCACAGCTGCTTTTCCACTGAAAAGGGCTTTAGAGTTCATCTGATCCAACTGCCTTCTATCCAAATAAACTAAAGCTCAGAGGGACTAAGGGGCTTCCCCAGGTCACACAGCAAGTTAAAGCCAGCCAAGATTTGAGGTCTGGTCTCCACCAAGACTGCCCTCAAGGAGCCTACACTGTGGAAGAGAGGACCATGACAGGTCACAAGACAGGAGCCATGCCAAGGTAACCACACTGTCTGGAGAGGACCCCTGTTGATGCGGAACAAGTTGATGGTTCAGGGAGCAGATGTAGCTAAGACACAGCATCACGTTTCTGAGCAAAGAGGCTGGATATAGTGCCGTACAGTCTGGGCTTCCTGGTTTCGCAGCTGGATTTGTTACGTTCCATGGAAAAACCAATAAGGTTCATCCAAGGAAAAGAAGCAGTTGTGGCTTTAGAGCTGAAGAGCCCCATTCAGTCAAGAGCCCTGAACCCTGTCCCACAGAGAGCCAACAGGTCTCAAAGGGTGATCCTTCCTTCACACAGGAGCCTCCTTGCTGTTGGGCTTAGGAGGAAATGTTTCTACTGACCAGAAAATGTTGGACAGGGTGGGGGCCCCATGTTGGATCTTAGTCACAAAGCACACACCCCTCCCACCTGCTGCCATTGTATCCACTGGTTATAATAGAGCCACATATCTCACCTTCCTGGGGCCAAGTTTACCCTCTGGGAGGAGGTTAAAAAGGATTTGGAGACCCGGTGGGAACGTAAGCCATGTAGACTGGAAAAGGGATGGCAGCCTCCTTAGCCAGATAAACCCTTCTTCAAATCCCAACCCTGCTACTTCCTTCCTAGCTGGTTGACTTCAGGCAAGTCATGTCCACTGCCTAGGTGTCATTTTCCCTGTCTGTGAAACCAACTTTGTCCTAGGACCTACAGAGGCAGAAATGAGACCATCCACATGGAGCACCTTGTATAAAGCCTATACACGCAAACGCCACAAAAAATGGTACTCATGGTACGTCGACAGACAGAATTCATCTCTTAATCCAACCATCCTTCCAGGTCTAACTCAAACGGTCCTTTCTTTTGGAAGCATACCTTGATTCCTGAGCTGGAAAAAATGATGACGGTCATGTTTACTGGGCTCTTATTACGGGTCAAATGTGGTTAAGTCAAATTAAGACTTTTACCTACTATCTCATGTAATTCTCATAACCACCCTAAGAGGGAGATGCTTTTATTCTACTTGCGTAAATAGGAGGACAATGCAGTCTGAAAGGTTAAAATACCTGCTCAAAGTTACCAAATATGCCTAATATTTATTGAGCACTTAACTACGTGCCAGGCTGTGTTCTTAGAACTTTGCATATGTTAAATCATTAAATCCTCACTATGAGCCTATGAAGTGGAGGTTATTATCGGAAATAAGCAGAAGGAGCTCAAGCCACTTGCCCGAAGATTCAGAGGCAATGTTTCTCCAGAGGCTGCGCCACTCGGCCACATCTAAAGTCCAGCTGTCTTGCTTGGGAACCCAGCATTTTAATTATTATACTTCACTCACTCCAGGAAATAACAGCACTTTACCTGTAGCGCATTATTGCACATATCACTTTTTATTTCCTGTACATTTATTTTGTATATCTTACCTCCCCTTCTGTATCATAATTTCCATGGAGTCAGACTCTACATGTATTCCTACCAATATTGAGGATGATGTTTAAACAAGAAGCTACTCAGTACGTGTTTACACAATTAAAAAAAATGAGCACGTCATCTGTTAGATTAGCTATGCTCTGTGAAAGCTTGGCATAGGGAGATAAGCTTTGATGATAGTGATGAGGGTACGTTGGAAAAACCAGAATCATGGGATCGCATTTGTCCAGGTATGCAATGAGAGCGTGGCTGCAGCAAGGGAGAGGAGAGCTCAGGACCCTGGTGAGCTAAACAAGATGATATAAGAAGGTGACCTCACCATGTTGGTAAGGTGAGCACTGGGCTATTGAGGCTCTGAGGAAGGTAGAAACCCAGTATTGTAGTTTTAAAATATGTCCACAAATTCTTGGAAAATCCTCCCCTCAAAAGATGGAGCCCAATTCACCTCCCTAATTCCCCTGTGGGCTGGGCTTAAGTGACTCATTTCTAACAATTAGAATGTGTCATACATATCAGTGTGTGGCTTCTATGGATTTTGTCATAAAAGACATCGAAGTTTCTGCCTTGCTGCCTCTTGGATCACCTGCTCCACTCAAGGGGAAGCCAGCTGCCATGAAGACACTAAGCACTTAATGAAGGGTCCATGTGGTGAGGAACTGAGGCCTCCTGCCAACAGCCAACAAGGAACCAAGTCCTCCTGCCAACAGCCACGTGAGTGTGCCATCTTGGAAGTAGATCCTACAGCTCCAGTCAAGCTGTCAGATGACTGCAGCCCCTGCCAACATCTTGATTGAAACCTCATGAAAAATTCGGAGCCAGAACCACCAAGTTAAGGTATTCCCAAATTCCTCATCCGCAGAGAAAATAAATGTTTGTTTTAAGTTGCTAAATTTGGGGGTGATTGTTATATAGTGAAAGATAACTAATAAACCCAGCAAGAAACTGACCACAAACAAGAAGCAAAGATGAAAAGAGAAGGAAGGAAAAGTAAGGGTTTGAATGAGACCTGAATTTCTCTTCCCTACCTCCTTCTACACAACAGCCAAGATGGGCCCTTGGCCTTGTAGAAAATGTAGACTCTATGAGAATTCCCAGATGCCCTTGCTTTCAGCTAGAATTTTTTTTCAGATGGTATTAGCAAAATATCTTCAAGATATTGACTTGAGTTGAGAAAATCTTCTATTAGGCCCTTCCTACTTGGCAATTTCTATTTAGAAAAGAATGGCCAGTCTCTCAACAGTAGGAAAGATTGCCACGGAAGTCAGATACAGGGGATATTGGCATGGGTGGCTACTTAAGGTACCCACGGTTTCTGGCCAAGTCCAAAAAATGTCATTTCCAAAGTTGCCATATATTCTGAAAAAATACACATAAATACAATCACATCAAGGCAATGTCAATCTTAACCACAACAAACTGACAGTACACATTTACAAAGAATATTTCCCAATATACAAGTTCATAAGGGAGAGCAGGAGAGGTCCACGAAATACCCAAAGTAAGTCCAAACAACAGGGTAGAGAGCTCTAAATAGCTGCCCACTTGTAGTGGGAACAAACCATAGAAACACTGGTCACAGCAACAGCAAATGTATTGCCTGCCTACCGTGTATGCGCAAAGAACCCTGCTGACCATTTTACAGGCATTCCCTCATTTACCCCCAGGAGATGACTATCACAGAGAGACTATTACTACCGCATTGTGGTGATGAGAAAACTGAAACATTGAGAGGTGCTACTACCAGAGCCATGAATAGAACCAATCTCCAAGATTTCCAACTCTGGGCTCCAACCTCTCCCCCACACTGTATCTTAAGATGTATTGGATCCCAGCAGTAAAAATAAGCGGCTCTACCAGGGCTAAGCTGACCCAGACCAGCCATCACCTCTCTTCCCCTCCCAAAGTGAGTGTCTGGTTGACCTGAGAGATACACCCCCAGAGGTAGATCATCCAAGTTGAGAGCTGGAATCTACTCACTTCTGCTACTAACAAAACACAAGTTCCTTCATTTGCTTAACCAAAAATTACTCTTACTAATCTAAACAGTTGAGGGATATTCACAGTTAGTATTCATCTTGGTGACCCAGATCTCTTTCGCATCATACAGAAGCAGGCTGGAAAAATGCTAACATGCTTAATATTGAGTAATACACAGAAATAAGCATTCCTTTGAATTGTGATTCCCGCCCACCACCCCCCCCCCCCCCGCCCAGGCTTGGGCAGGGCAATAGGTTTCTCAAGTTCTTGTATCCCAACTTGTCACCCACTCTTCCTCTTCTTCATTCCCTGTCCCACAATGCCTCACAACCAGAGCATATGCTATTCTAACAAACTAAACAAAATGAGGCCATGTGTGGAGCTCAGTCCATCCCCCCACCACCTACTTCCACCAGGTCTCCTAGAACACTTTTATTTCCCTTTCCTTTGGTTCCCATTGGAATCTGTGTGTTGGGGGGACACTGGAGGAACTTATCACGAGCAGATGACTGGGACGTGTCAGGAAGAGGCAGCGGATTGCAGAAGGAGACCTGCACATGCCTTTGGGAGCCCGTGGGAACAGTTGGCCGGTGATGCTTCCACTCTGGGCTCCACCTCACAAGAGCAGTGCTCAGACCTACCTCAGGGGGTGCATCGAAAGTTTCCACCTCGACCTCTGTTGAGTTGGTCTTGTCTGAAGCCTGCTGGGATTTTCCACCATCGGTCTTATCATCCTTGTCTTTACTGGAGCCTTTGGAAGACTTGGAGTCTTTGTCCTTAGAAGACGACTTGAGCTCCTTGAATGCCTTGGAAAACTTAGGTTCCTGTGCCCCTCCTGAGAGGATCTCCACAGCAATTTCCACCAAGATTCTGCCCCTGAACGACACACCTTCTCCAAAGCCTTCATTCAGTTCCTGGTAGTCATCCATCAGACTGTGGTTCCTGGGTGAGCCATACAGGTTAATCCAGGCAGGTCCAAAGGTCGGTAGAAAGCCTACAAAAACCAAGCTTTAGTTGCCCGGTAAAGCAAGTTGATTATTTCTTGCTTTATGAACATTGTGCATGCCTGTGTAGAATGTAAAATATACAGAAAAAACAAGAGAAAATATTTATAGAATATCCCATCCCCCAAAGAGCCACAATTGCCATTTTGCTATATTTGCTGTATTTCTTTCTAGTCCTTGCATGCACATGTTTAAACCTGTTCACAGCTGTAATGATACTATGAATGCCCACATGCATCGCTGTCGGTTCATTCACTCATCTAATATTTATTGACTCCTAACATGTGCCGGGCACTGTGTGGGTGCTAAACACAGAGCCCAGCGGAGAACAGAGCAGAAAGGAGTATTAAACGGTAAATATCTGTAAGTGCTAAGAAAGAGATTTACCTTGCGTTTCAAGAACAAATAAAACAGGCTGATGAGGCATGGAGAGGAATCAGGCAGAGAGAGAGAGATTTTATCCCAAAGGAGGGTCAATTTTAAGAAGCAGAGATATTGTGTTAAAAGGGATAAAAAGATTTTATGGCCCCTGATGTCTAATTTTGAAAACACTTTTATACCTGTCTTTGAATACCATCAAGATGTTCCTGGAAAGTTGGAGTAAAACATGTTAACGTCGAGTTGAGAAATTCTGAAGGTGGGTGGGGTGTGTGTTCTGCATAAAACAATCCCGTGGCAAACCCTTCCAGGATATGGAGACTTAAACAATGGGTATTTATTGAGGCTCTTCTATGGTGTCACACTGTGACTGGCAAAAAAAAAAACATGTAAACCTTGTCTTCTGCTTAAGCTAAGCCTTCCGTATATACGTGCATATATACACATACACAGACATATATGTGCATAAGTATATTTATCAGTTAACACAGATTTGTAATGCAGAGAAAGATTGCCTTGGGATTTTAAGTATGGAGGGGTTTGGGGAGATATTTAGAAAGTTATCACCGGCTCATTTAGGTTTTGCAAATAAAGAGTAGAAGTCCTTTCTCCTGACTGATGGATTAGATGGGACTCTCTATTCCCTCCCTGGCTTTCTCAATGCACAGTCAGCAGCACCTTCCTGCAATACTCCTGACCATGCGCTCCTATTACTGAGCTGGGGGCACGGTATTTTGGGACCATTTAAACACGTTAAGACCATTCTTAGCTTGTGAGCCATACAAAGATATTTGGCAGGCTGGATGTGGCCCATGGACCATAGCCTGTCAACATCTGATCTAATCTAAACCCTTCATTTTTCATTTAAGATACCTAAGGCCCAAAGAGAGGGAGTGACTCCTCAAGGCCACACAGCAATGTTCGTGGAAGACCTGGGACCAGGACCAAGCCTCCTGGCTCCCACAGCCCGGCTCGACCTACTGCCCTAAACCCACACCACAAACCACACAGAGCTTACAAGTGCCTACCACGCCGCCTGCTCCAATCCTCTTGTTTTAAGGACGAGGGCTTCAAACCAATTATTTTGTGGCCTCATTTCCAAGTCAGACAGATGAGGCTTTACCTCTATCTCCGTCCTGTTCACTGGAGATTTTCTTCAGGTCGATGAAATGGGTGGCCAGTGCGACATCATTCACGCTGCCTTCATCCCACACCTGGAGTTTTACCCTCCGACACAAAGGAGGGAACATTTCCTTGAAGACCACCTGTTCGTGCCACACAGGATCAGCACAGTTCTTCTGCACTGTAGTTCGCCCCTAAAAACAAAGCAAGCAGGATGTGAGCTGTTGAAGGAAATGAAAGATGTCACTGACCTGACCTGACTTCAAGCCAACTGGCAAACCAAGTTGCCAGACATAATGAACCTGCTTCCACCCGATACCCATGGAAATATGTTGTACCCAGGAACATTACAGTAGCCTCCCCTTACCCACAGGGGAATGGATTCCAAGACACCGGTGGATGCCTGAACCCACAGACAGAACCTGAGATGCACTCTTTTTCCTTTATGTACGTACCTATGATAAAGTTTAATTTATAAATAAGGCACGGTAAGGGATTGCCAACAATAACTGGTAATAAAATAGAACAATTAAAACAATATACCCTAATAAAAGTTTAACATAGATCTTAGCAACTTCAGCGTACGATTTCTTTCCTTTTAGTATTAAGTCAAGAACTTTCAACTTTCGCTTAAACACTTTATAGCTTCTCTTTGGTGTATCCGAATTGCCAGGATCACTGTTCCTGCATCCAAAGGCCATTATTAAGTAATATAAGGCTATTTGACCTCAAGTACTGCCATAACACCACAGTGGACCTGATAATGTGGCCAGCTACTAAGTGACCAACAATAGACAGTGTGGATACACCGGACAAAGGGATGATTCACATCTGGGTAGGATGGGGCAGGATAGCGCGAAATTTCAACACGCTATTTGGAACAGTGTGCAACTTAAAACTCATTGATCATTTATTTCTGGAATTTTCCATTTAATAATTTCAGGCCATGGTAGACCATGGGTAACTGAAACCACAGAAAGCAAAACCACAGATAAGGGAGGAATACTGTGCTGACATCCTACCCCGCACCAGACACCATGCCAGGCATCAGGGACAAAGGGAGTAATGGTGGGTCCTGGCCTCTGGGAAGTCCTTGTAATCACAAGATTACAAGATCAAGCCAACATGCATGTTATGAACATAACTTGTTCCATGCATCTCTAGGAATGCAGCAGATATAGTTAGACCCTGAGTTTGTGTCTTATAAAAAGGCTTTTATAAGGGTTTTGTGCACTTCCCCCATCTGGACCTCAGTTTCCTCGTCATAAAAATGGAGGCGACGTTCTATAGGACTGTCAAGGGGTTCAGGTAAAAAATACTCCAGTGTTCACCCTGCCAAGAGGAGGGTTAGGGTAGCATATATTGTAAGGATAGAGACACCATATGTGCCAGCTGAAGCTTCAACGTCCAGCCAACAAGGATTAAGCTGTGACCATGTGCTTAGGCCCTGGTACTTCCAATGTCTCTTGAGTAGGGAACAACAGAGAACAGAGATGTCCAGGCTTACAGAGGACAAGGACTACTCGGGAAGCCTGGGAAGCAGGTTGGGAGGCAGATGGCAATGCTACAGAGCCTGGGTAACAGCTCGAAGAAGTAGCCAGAGGTGAGGAAGGAGGTCTGTCTGCCTAGGCCCTAAACCATAATACCCCATAGTTCCTCTCTATGATCTCAAATAGAGAGTAAGTGGGTCACCCTCCCACTTACCTGCCACGTGATTCAATGCCTTTTGTGACAAGCTTTCTCTCGCAGGGCACTTCCTAATTTTTATTTTAACTTAATTTCATTTGGCTAGAAATGTCCTGGGGAAAGAGTGGAGTTCTGGCCTGGGTTTGCCGTTGTTGGTGACGATGTTTCCTTACCATCTGCCCAGCAAAGGAGACCTCCACGAAGGGGTCCACAAGGTCCTTATTGTCACCCACAAATGCTTTGGTGACGTTCGCCATGATGCTGGAGTTCATTTTAGGCAACCCCTCTGCTTTGTAGAGTCTCACATAGAATCTGGCCCAGGGTCTCTCTGATGGAAACCCTTGAGGGATCAAGAGGTTCCTTGAGGGGGAACAAAAACAAAAAATAAAAAGCTCTCTCACTTGAAAGAACAGAAAAAGTGGAAGCAATCTGGACGTAGAAAGAAGGATCCTGATATAGGAGAAAATACTGAAAAGATCAGGATTCATCGCTAAAATGAGGTTTCTTTGTGGTGTAAGTGGCAGCAAAGGATATGAAAACAGTGAATGCAAACTTATTCCAGTCCTCGAATTATAGAGTAAACACCATCTTCCACACCGCACCTTAAAAGAAGTGCATTAAGTCTTCCCATTTCATAAACCAGTGGTTGAAAGTATAATTCCTTCAAAGAAAAATCAACCAAATCCAGATAAATAGGAAAAACTCAAGAACAGTTTATCTCTATGGGGAGACAGGCTGTCCTTGTCCTAGAAGCTGATCTCCCAAAGGCTAGTGGCACTGCTGATAAGACACATCTTGGTGCCTCTGAGAGAGTAGAATCCCAGGTGGACAAGGCACGAATTTGGCAATTCTCATGTACCCACCAGGAAAGGGAGGGAGGGAGGGGAAAGACAGATCAACTTCGGGCATATCATTCATTTGTCTTGAGTGGCCCTGGATGGACCCGCCTCACTTTTCTATTTGCTCCTCGGCATCGGAGGTTTTGGGGTTGGTCTTTAAGATGTCGCCTCTCCCAGTCACGCTGATGTCACACTTCAGGTACCCCTTCATGCCCGTCCTGATGTCGCCAGGGTCTGTGAGCAGGGCCCACTTGTCACAGAACTGATGACCTGTAAAAGCGTCCTGACAGCTCAGATACCCTGCACGGCTGGACCCAGCAGGTGCAGCCAGTTCCATCCCACACGCAAGGCCTCCCAAGCTCTGTTCCCTGGAGGGGGCAGCTCATCAGGGTATTCCCCAGCCTCGTGCTGCCTCCTTCCGCTCCTCCCCTCCTTCCCTCCTCTCCTTTTGTTCCCACCTTCTTCTCTGTCTTTCTCTCCAACCTGCCACAGGTATTTGGAAAGCCTCCAACCCAGTGCTAATTGCCTGGACAGGTTCCTAGCTTTGACAGGCTATGAACGGCTATGACAGGACATGAATGGAGTAGAGAAGTCAGTACTATTTCACAGGCTGTAAATGTGACTCATGGATCTTTTTGTTTGGCCTACACTGTCAATCCAAACTTTAAAATCTCTTACAAAATCTAGACTTCTGACTTATCTGAAAAAAACCGTTAGATCTGCCAATACAGAATGCACATTTCCACATGTCAGCAGGTGGTAAAGAAGCTGAGTAGCCACTGTGGGTTGTGAGCCCTCCTGTTCCCCACAGCCTGAAGCACCCCTTAACATATTAACCCACTGCATTCCCAAGGCCTGGCCCCCTGGGCTCATGTGAGTTGCAACTACTTTTGAAGAGAAGGGGTCTCGTAAGAAAAGATCTGTATTTGTTGATGGCCCCGTTACTTATCCACTCCCGACCTTGGACAAATTACCTGCCTTCTCTGAGTTTCACTTTCTATAAATCAGGGATAAGAATTATCATAGCAAATCTTTATATGGCATGCAACAACCCCAGAAAGGAGGCACTATTTTTATCTTCATTTTCTCAGTTGAGAAAACTGAGGTGCAGAGAAGTCAAGTCATTTGCCCAAGGTTGCACAACCAGAAACAGCAGGGTGGAATTTGAAGCCAAGCCATCTGGCTCCACAGGGGTGCCAACGTGGCTCAGTCATTTAAGCGTCCGACCTTGGCTCAGATCATGATCTCGCAGTTGGTGGATTTGAGCCCCGCATCAGGCTCTGTGCTGACAGCTCAGAGCCTGAAGCCTGCTTCAGGTTCTGTGTCTCCCTCTCTTTCTCTCTCTCTGTCCCTCCCCTGCTCACGCTCCTTCTCTGTCTCCCAAAAATGAATAAACATTAAAAAAAAAGTTGAAGCTATGCCATCTGGCTCCAGAGTCCAAATGTGGAACTCCTGTGTGTCACCTTTCCTGTGTCTGCCGCACAGCAGTAAATGAGATCGAATTTGTTGGCGGGAGAACTGTTCAGAAATATGGACATAAAAGACAATTTTGCAATTAGACTGTGAACTTTGAGGAAAAGAGCCAGGTGTTGCTCCGATTGTGTAATTGGTGTTGATACTGTTGAATGAATGGGTCAGTGTCATACTGTTCAATGAATGGGTCAGTGGACGGGCAAATGAATGAGTTGACCTCCAGGTGTGGTAAACTGGAGATGAGTAAGGGAGAGATGGGGAAGCAACGCTTTCTTACCAGGTTGGTTGTACACAGTCCCCAGGTCTACTTTGAAGGAACCGATCAGTATGCTTCCTATCAGCTTGTGGTGAAAGACCTGAGGAGAGATGGAGCAGTGAGTCCGGCCACACTAGATTTCTCTTTGAGGATAAATCTGTGAAATGGGTCCGTGATACCTCAGCGAGGATTCTAGACCTTGACGCTTGTCTGACCTTCACTCATCTGGAGCACAATGACATTTGGTCATCAAGTGAAAAGGGCATCCAGAAGTTATCTCACCTGTACCTGTTCCTCCTGGCAGGTTTTCAGCTAGGACAGCTAACAAATCTCAGTCTTGAAAAGTATTTTTTTAAGCCAAAGTAAGCTCTAGTACAACCCATCTCTGCCTATTGAAACTCTACGCATCCTGCAATGTCTAGAGCAAATATTACCTCCTCCAAGCAGCCCTCCCTGATCCCCCTCAGCTGAAAGTCCTCTTTCTCCCCTAAACTTCCACAACACTCTGCTCACAGCTTGCTCGGAGAACTCATCACATATTGCTTTGAGAAGTACAATAGTCAGAACAAGGGAGGTGGTCATCCTCAATATTTTATCTGATCAGAAGTCAGCAGGGTACCTGGCTGGTTACAGCAACACACTATAATGCAGTGCTATCAAGATGCAGAAGTTCTAAAGGAAAGCAGCAGAGCTGGTACCGGGTCCAGGAGGCACACTGAATGGGAAACTACTGAAGAAGCAGGAGCAATTGAACCTTCAACTCAGAAAAGAGAAAACTGGGGGTGTGGAGAAGGGGTAACGGTAACTTAAATGTTTTCCAATCTTGGAAATCCTGCCATCTATAATAGGGAGTAAGTTCCTCATGTGGTTTCCAAGTCACAGAAGGAGAGACTCAGCTCACTATAAGGACGGCTTCTATAACAGAACTTTCTGGCAATGAATAGGTTTTTCTGGAGATAGTGACCTCCCATCACTGGCTATAACCACGCGGTGCACCAAAACCCCATGTCATGGAGGTGGTGAGAGGGATTCCTACTAGTTAGACTAGATGGCCTCTGGGCTTCCTTCTATGACATTCTGAGTTTCATAAATCAAAGACAGTTTCCTACTTTCTCCTACCCACCACATGCATGGCCTTGTTCATCATACGTGTTCAGTAAACATTCGGTGAATTAATGAATGATTCACTGACTGAATGATGTATATGAATAGGAGACTTTTGTGGTTTCTAAGCTCCCTTTGGCAGAGGCAATAAGAATAAATCAATTCAATGGACTTCAGGAAATGAAGAAATGACAGCCCTTCCCATCTCCCTTTCCACCCTTGCTCCCTGGCCCAAACATTACAAGCGAGTTAAGATAACTGAGGGGAAGCGAAGACAGCTTGGCTCCAGGGGAGGAGTTATTTAAGGCCATGCATACAAAGCTCACTCCAAACCTCCTATGCTTACAGTTGCTAATGTGGCTTCCCAAAAGCCCAAGCAAGAACACAAGCCTGACTCAGGCTCTCTTGTCAGTTCAAAGGCATCTGGGTCCCTGTGGGCTTGATGGGATGATGGGAAGCAAGAGCCTGTTTAAAGCATCTTTAAATAACACAGGAGGCCTCTTCAAATCATCCATCCACCCAGGCTTAGGGCCAGGGAAGCCTGGTGTGGTCAAGCATTAGATTACCAGGACTTCAGGGAGTGGCACACACAGACTGCTGGGGCCTTGCATGCCAGGGGCCACTTGTCAAGGGAAGATGGTCTTTAGCACCACCAAGGTCTGTCACAGCCTGGCCATCCCAATAGCCCCTGCTTACTGCACTCCCTCCTTCGTCCCCCGTGTTCAATGTTGTTGGGGCACATTGACTTTTAGTTCATGGACTAGCCAAAAACTTGTATTAAACACTCCCCTCCAAGGGAGTTTTCCCTGTAAAATCTTTGGTGTCTGTCCCTAAGGGTCATCCAGGGAGCCCAAAGTATTCTCTTCTTCCAAGCTAGAGGAACAAAGATAGGCAATACTAGCTTTGGTCCTCGGTCTAAAAATCCACTGTCCTACAGACAGTCATGACCCTTATCTATGCTATGGTATAAAAATCTAGCTAGTCACTGTTTGTCTGAAATGTAGACAGTTCCTTAGGACCCACCTACACTGCCCATCTCACAGATGGTCGCCTGAGCTATGCAATGTAACAAAGTCTTAGGCCGTGCCCCGGGTCCTGAAATATCTTCTGCAACAATTGTCCTCATGCCTGAAATTCACATTAAGAATGTTTGGCTCTTGACAACTTTTCATTCTTCAAGAGTCACATTCTTCAAGTGCCCCTGAGAAAGAGAATATAATAATTCCACTATTACCTAAGACTTAATGCAGTATTTATATATGTTATACATATAATACTGTGCATATATATAATATCAAATATATGGTGTGATACGAATAGAATAGAATAGAATAGAATAGAATAGAATAGAATAGAATATGTGGGTGACAAGGACAGGCAAGGAAGTCTCTGAGACAATTTTTGCCATCTTAAAATTCTGATTAGAGTTGGTGTCACTGTGGAGGAAAACATTTCCCCATTCTCCACGCTTCTTGCATTGTCACATAAAGTACGGGGTCTGTCCTTTTGGAACCACTAGGAGGAGAGCACTAACCTTTGTCCCACCCACCCCGCCTCTCTCAGGGATGCATAACCATGCTACCCTCTTCTTGGGAGAAGTAGTGATTTCTCAGAGGGGCGAGATAGATGCAGTCTGCCACCCGCTGGTCTCTCTGTCTCTTCAGTGAGTGGCATGAGGTTGGCATGAGTTCCGTCTGGCCCCCATGCTCTCTCATTTGGGTGAGTTCGGCTTCGGCACGGGCACCTTCCCTTCCCATTCATGCCCTCCGTGTGGTGGACCACCTTCGTAAGGCATCGTTGGCTAGACCAAGAATCTTCTCTATCTCTGCTGTTTAGACATGATCTGTGGAGGCAGGTCATTCTGCCTCAGGGCTTCACTCCGCAGGGCTGAGGAAGGGTCTATGCAGCAGACACGACCCCACATGAGCAGGTCCTAAAGTCTACTCTCAGGCAGCTATGAAGAAGCCTAATGGCAACCACTTGCTCCAAATCACATTCTCTGATCCAGCATCACTGATATATGTGGTTCCTTCCTGATGCTTTTTCCTACTTCTCTATTTATTACCAACTACATGTGGGGAGTGCTGTGATTAATTAGCATTAGTGTGGATATCATCCCAGGAGAGAGACACTCACATTTCATTTCATAAAAAGAAAGAAATCAACTCAAAATGGCAATCGTAAAGATGGCCGTTGAAGCATGTATTTCACATTCCCACATTAGTAAACTCCACAATTCAATTCATGATGGCTTCAGCATAGCTTATAGCTTGTTTCCAGGAAGCACAGATTTCCTTGAAGAGGTTTTCCTTCCCAAATTCCTCCACACTAGTTATTTCATGTTCTATCCTGTTGGTTTGGAACTCACCAACCCACACTCACCCCTCCCAAACCTATTCACCCCTACACAGGCTGAGCTGTTCTAGAGAGTTCCCAATGCCTACAATCTTTTCCATCACCCCGCCCCTCCATCACCAATGATACACTTACTGAGATTTTGATGATCTTGTCAAAAAGATGCACTTGGGGTCCAATGAAGTCGAAGACAAAGTACTATGAAACATAAAATTCATTTTGACCATAAATTCCAGACTTGCATCTAAAAACCTTATTACTGGAGTAGTTGTAGATTTCTATCATTCTAACCAATTGCTGCATGGTCGTCAGTGGCATGAATATACCATCAGTTGATTGGTCATCTCCTATTTAAGGTCACCTAAATTCTTTTTAATTTGTTTTCAAATGCAAAAAAAAAATGCTCTCACCCCACACTTGCCCAGGATATAGGTGATTTTTCCTCTAAAATGGACATGAAAAGTGGAATTGTTGGGTCATAGCTTATGTGCATGTGAATTTCTAATAGATAGTGTGAAATTTCTTTCCAAAGGGGCCAAGCCATTTTATATTCTCACTGCCAGCATACAAAAATACCATTTCTCCAGAACCCTGCAAACCCTTTATATCATCAATTCTCTTAAATTTTTTGCCTATTAATAATGATGGATAAAAAATCATATCTCAATGTGGTTTTAATTTGGGGTGAACTTGATTAAAATCTAATTTCCTCAGGATTTTGCAGTTTCAAACATTGCTGTGATATTCCCAAGATTGACCAGGAAGAGTATGAAAAGAAATTATGGACAAGGAAGACTTCTAATTTTAAGAAAGTGTTTGAATTTTATTTTTTCTAACGTTTATTTATTTTAGAGAGAGGGAGAGAGCAGGAGAGGGGCAGAAAGAGAGGGAGACAGACATATCAGTGCAGAGCTCGACGCAGGGCTTGAACTCACGAACTGTGAGACCATGACCTGAGCCAAAATTGAGAGTCAGATGCTGAACCGACTGAGCCACCCAGGCGTCCCAAAAAAGTGGTTAAATTTCAGAGTCGAAGAAATTAGACCAGTCTCTATATTCTACAGACAAAGGAAGACTGAAGCCCAAAGGATTTAAAAGACATGCCTAGATTCAGACAGCTGGTTATTGATGGACCTGAGAGCTCGGCTTATTTTTCCAGAAGTTATCACACAAGGGGTTCAAGTACTAGATATTTCACTGTTTGAACTTCACTGAGCACCTCCCAAATGTGAACTTGTATTCTCCTAAGATTTAGAACACTGGGATGGTGTCTCATTGTGGGTTGTGTCTTTTGGGGGACTAGTTGGGGTGAGGGAGGCAGGGCCAGAAAGTTGCTTTTTATATGTTTTTGAGCTTCGTTGTGGAGAAATAACACAAGGGCCTTAGAGATGGACAGGACAGTAGTAGGAATGGGAGAGCTCTCTGCTCACAGCCTGCTTTTACAGGGCAAAACAGAAAAACCAAAATGTGGAAAGTGAAAAATGCCATCACACGCCATAATAAGAGACCTTCAAAATGGCGGTCCTTAGATATCAATGACAGGTCACATTACATTCCATGTCTTCTGTTTAAGAAAATGGGAAAATACATATGACATTTCAGGAAGTTTTTCATATATATATATATATATATATATATATATATATATACACATATGTGTGTGTGTGTATATATATATATATATATATGAAACTTTTAAAGAGTTTTATTGTTCAGAATTTCTTTTATGTGGAAAACTCAGATGAAATTTCTCATTTTGATGTATGAGATGCTGTGGGTTCCTTGGACCAATAAATTAGTTCCAATGTTTATTGCTTTCTGCTGCATTTCACATTTCAAACTCAATTGCCTCACACAGGTTCCCTAGACCTTTGAGCCACACACATTTTTATAGCCGGAAAATATTCCCTAGCCACTATTAACTGGTTCCTTCAACATCTGGTGGCCTTTGGCTTGAAAATTAGAGGCAAAAGCTGTAACAAAGGTTTTTAGTTCAACTTCTATATTTTTACTTGAGTGTCTACTGATTGCACTTGGTCCCAACTTAATGTAATTTAGATCCAGGACTTGTATGCATAAAGAAAATACTAATTACAGCATTTAACAAACCTGTAGAGCTTTGCGGTTTTAAAGCATTTTCATACACATTATTTCATGTCCCATCCATGCTAAAAGTTGTTCTGGAGTTGGGGGTAGAACAGGAAGGATACAACTCATGGTAAAAGGCTTAGAGACAGAGTGATGGATGACAAGGAAAGCAGTTAACAGCTCAAATCCGATTTGCCCATTTTCTGTTGATTTCATTACCAACGGTCTCCCTTTTCAATTACTATTCCCATTAGGGAAATAATCAAGAGTTCGCTGCATTTTTTTCGTAATTCGTGGTGTCAAAATGACTATGGGGAAATAGGCACTCTTGTGCACTGTTAGTTGGAGTATAAATTATTACCTCTTTGAGGGCAATTTTGTGATATCAAAATTCTTTTTTTTTTTTAACGTTTATTTATTTTTGAGACAGAGAGAGACAGAGCATGAATAGGGGAGGGGCAGAGAGAGAGGGAGATACAGAATCTGAAACAGGCTCCAGGCTCTGAGCTGTCAGCACAGAGCCCGACGCGGGGCTCGAACTCACGGACCGTGAGATCAGGACCTGAGTCGAAGTCGGACGCTTAACCGACTGAGCCACCCAGGCGCCCCTCAAAATTCTTAATATGCATATTCTTTGCCCCAGTTATGCTATATTAATGTGAGTGTAAGTAGTAGCCGAAAGATGAAAAAAATTAATATCCATCAATGAGAGATTGACTGGTTTAGAAAATTATGGTGTATCAATGCAATGGGAAACTACACCAATGAGGGGAAAATGAGACTGAACTATATGTCTTGATATTACCTCTAATATCATCTAAAATACATTGCTTTGTGAAAAGATCAAGGTCCAGGACAGTGTGGACAGAATGCTACCATTTGGTTATAATATTTATTTGTACTCGCATCCATGCCTGGGATATCTCTGGAAGGGTACACAAATGCCTGGTGAGGATGGCTGCCTCTAGGGCAGGAGGAAGGGGGTTAAGGGATCAAAGATCAGAGGGATGCATATTCTTCATCATATATCATTTTATACTCTGTATATTTTACCACTTTTTTTGCTGTGTAATCTTTTTATTAAAAAAAAATAATTCAGGGGCGCCTGGGTGGCGCAGTCGGTTAATCGTCCGACTTCAGCCAGGTCACGATCTCGCGGTCCGTGAGTTCGAGCCCCGCGTCAGGCTCTGGGCTGATGGCTCAGAGCCTGGAGCCTGTTTCCGATTCTGTGTCTCCCTCTCTCTCTGCCCCTCCCCCGTTCATGCTCTGTCTCTCTCTGTCCCAAAAATAAATAAACGTTGAAAAAAAAATTAAATTAAAAAATAAATAAATAAATAATTCGGTGTGTAGAATACTCAGAAGCCTCCTGTCTCTCTTTGATGCTTTCCGCTCTTTGATGTCCACAATTTCTGCACTGCTTGGAAAAATATGACTATTCTACTTTCCGATGCAACATGTCTATTTCAAAATTAATAATTAAATTTTCTAGGGTCTCTTTCATGAAAAAGAATGTTTATCTTCTTTACAACCAACACTCAATACATTTACTGAATGTAAAACCAGACCTTATAGTGAATGAAGATCATCATATAAGATATAAGAATAAATTTTAAAAAAAGAGACAAGAAAATGGGGTATTTCGAAAACACAGCAATGAATTTAAAATCAGTGGGAATTCCTCATCTCTCCTTTCCATGATCTTTTTGTGAAACTCTATGGGGCTGTCTGCAAGGAGCTCAGAGAATTTTCCAGGGCTTAGATGAGTGGTGGGAGGCAGTGAGGAGGGACACAGTTTTTCTATTTGGCTAAAGAATACCCCAGATGGCAGTGCAGGGAGTGTTGGTGGAGAGGATACTGGTGACCTCCGTGACTTACTTCATTGTAAAATGGGCTGTTGGTTCCTTCCTTCACGGTGCTCTGCTTCTTCTCATCCCCAACCTCAATGATCACAACTGGATCAATGTTCTCACCCACCAGCTGGCGGGCCTCAATGATGGTGATGGCAATCTACAACACAAAGTAGCAGATATGCACTCTGGACCTTGCTGTTCATTCACACGAGAAGACACAGGACAGACTGTCACTTACTTGATAGTTTTGGGATCTGATCTCCCCATCATGGATCTTAGCCGACAGTTTTGATCTATTAAAAGAAAGTTTAACGTATTTGTTTCATTAAATAAGAACATACTTGGGATCCATAAGCCTTGATAATATTTTCCCAGGTACTTCTAAGTGCTTTTACTTATACTGTATCACATATTCTCTCTCCATCTCTGGAAGAGATAAAATGTAAATGAACAAGTGACTCAACCTCTCTCTGACTCAGTTACTCCATCTTAAAAATGAAGCTAATAATAGCACTTGCCGCATGAGATAATGGCTACAATTAAATGATATAATGCATGTAGAGGTTTAACCCAGTGCTTGGTGAGAATAAGTGTCAACTCTTATTGTGCATATGATCATCAGTATCATTTATTTTTGGTTTTACAAAATGAGAAACTCAGATGCCTCAGCAAGTCAGTAGCACAGCTGGGTCTGCATAAAGATCTCCCTTATTTCCTGTCCAATCCTATCCGCAGGACCCCTTTGCCATTTATAGTAGGTAAAAGAATCCTGAGTTTTGTGATTGCTTTTGAAAGAACTGGTAAAAGAGAAAATCGGAAGGAGCAACCCAGATGCCAAGCCAGTGAGATTTCACATTCCAGGGGATTTCATTTATCTGGACTGTCGTAAGGAATTAGAAACAGATGCACAACACCTGGGCATTTAGAGATTGGATAACAGTAGAAAGAGGTGACGGATCCCTGTTGTCACCAAGGCAGCAACGGGTGGGAAATGAACTGAGCTTGAGTTCCTATTGGATTTTATTCTCCTGCTTTCCAACAATACCATCTTGCATTTGACTTCATTCCATTTCCGCCAATTACAACTGAGTCCAGTAGAGAACAAAGAAGGCTAGTAAAAATCCCAAAGCTTTAGACTCAGACTGATCTGAATTAAAATATTTATTTTTCCCAACTTTGTGACGTTACCCTTAATTTCCTCACCTGAAAATGGACATAATAATTCCTACCATGTAGTGTTGTTCTGAGGCTGAAAGGAGATAATGTATGTAGGGAAGAGTACATAGCAAAAGGTATATATGTTCATTAATAAAATGGCAAATTCGCATTGATCATTTACTGTGGGAAAGCTCTGTGCTGGTCTCAGAGAAAAAAAACAGATGAATGAGTCATCATCCTGGCCGTTACAGAGCTAGCAATCTATCCAAGGGAGAGAGGACCAAAGCATGGCAAGAAAAAACTCTTAAGTGTAAAATGTGTTGTAGAAAAAAAAAAAAAAACGTGATAGGAGTTCAGAGAAGAGAGAAGTTCCCGAGAGCCCAGGTAAGCAACAAAGAATTCACTGCAGAGGTTGGATGTCAATGAGCATTATCTGGTGGGTAGAATTTCAACTGATGGAGAATGCACTGACCAGGGAAAAAGGAAAAGTCTACTCCCTGTTTCTTTTTCTCCTGCCCTCCTCCATGCGGTGCTGTTATTCTGGTGAAATAAATGGCAAGAGATCCCTTCAAGGATATTTCAAAGTAATTGAAATCCTGAGTCAGGGAGCTTAGGGGGCCATGGTTGTCATGGTGCAGTAAAGGGGGAAGGAGATACCACAGTGAGTATGTGCATACAAACTTCATGTCTCCTTTAAAGAGTCATCCTCTCAGCTATCACCATCTCTGATTTCCAGCTGTTTCCCAACCCCCTCTACCCACATATCTATTGTGTGCCATCCTGTAGGGCCCAGTAATAACAACTCAGTCTGCCATACAGGGAAGCACTAATTTGCTTTATTGACAATAAGAATTCTGAGTGGACAAAGAAGGGATGGCATGAGGAATTACCATGAGTAAGAAATAGACATAAACAAATATGGTAGACTGAAGGCATTGATAGCCCCAGGTATTAGCTTCCTTGGAACAATGCTCTTTGCCTTCTGACTTGTCCCTCATTCTGACATGGGCTGGACTCGAGACTTGCACTGGCTAATAGAATGCAGCAGAAATGACTCATGCTGATTCCAAGCCTGGGCTCAAAAGACCTTATGTACTCATACTCCTCCTCCCGGAACTCTGCCATCACCACCATCAGACCAAGATCAGACTAGCCTGCTGGAGGATCTAATGCCATATCGAGGGGAGCTCGGTGGTCCCAGGTGAAGCAATCTTAGACCAGCCTATTACCCGCCAACACTCAAACTAAAATCAGCAGAGCTACCAAATGACCACACGCACACACATGAGTGTGGATGTGTATCCGTCTAGAGCCAGTAAAACTAACCAAGAAGCCCACAGACTCCTAAGGAGCAACACATTTTTTACTAAGCCTCTGAGTTTGGGAGTGTTACACATCAATTGCTAACTGATAGAGCAAATCACAGGCACGAAGGCCAGTTTGTCCTGACTTTTTGTCGGGTAGTACAAACATTTGGGACAAACACAGAGCTAAGACACCTGGCACCTTGATGAATTAAAGAGCAGGTGAGGGACAGCTCCTGAGTCTGCCTCCTGTTGTTGCTGTCATTGCTGAATTATGAGACCTTAACTCAGGGGATTTAAGAGCAGAAGTTGGTCAAGGTGGGACCCTGGCTTGCTGAAGGCTGACCAGTATCAGGACGCCAGCACTGCCGTGGAGGAAACTGAATACATACAGACCTCTTGTCTTCCTGCCTTAGACCTTTGGCGCCTTGTGACCAGTGATCAGTTATTATTCTCTGTTTCCCAGAGCCTGCAGGGGTTCCTGCACATGGAGGTGCCCAGTAAATGTGTGCTGACTGCCTGCACCAGCACTGTACCTTCTCTTTGGAGGAGCGGCAGGGACAGGGGTCACAGACGCATGACCATAAATTAAATCTCCTCCCAGTCCTTCCTGGTGTGAAGGCCCCTCCTGTGACGCTTCTGCTTCATCCTGGCCATCTAGAGAAGCAAACAAGGAAGAAAACTCTGTCAAATATGATCCACAGTGGTGATCTGAGCCTCAACCGTCCAGCCTTATGCTAATCACCATAAGGGGTACGTGAAGACATTCAGACAGTCCCTGCCAGCGTGCAACTTAACATTTTACTGGCAGAAAAGACAGGCACATACCTTAACTTTTCTAAACAGTAAATTCGTCTTCTATTTCCAAAAAAGAGTAGATTTATATGCATGGTATTATGGAAAGAAAACTGGTATGAATTCAAAAACATACTTTCAAGTCATGACCTTGCCACAGTGGAATTTCAGACAAGTAATTTATTCCCTCTGAACCTCATCAGTAAAATTTAACGTGCATAAGAATCACCTGGGAAGCTGTTAAAATGCAGATTCTGATTCAGTAGGTCTGGGGTGGAGCCCAAGATTCTGCATTTCCAATAGCAATGTCCCATGTAGATCTGTTCCTGCTGTCTGAGGGCCAATTTTGAGTAGAAAGGTGCCCTAGGTTGAATCATAGTCCCCAAAGATATCGAGTCCTAGTCTCCAGAACCTGTAAATGTTACTTGGAAAAAGGGTCTTTGCAGATGTGATTAAATGAAGGATTTTGAGATGAGGAGATTATCCTAGATTATACAGGTGGGTCCTAATGCAATAATATATATCCTTACAAGAGGGAGGGAGGGAACAGAAGAATGCAATGTAATCACAGGCAGAGGTGGGACAGATGCCCATCATAACCATCAGAAGAACACTAGAGGCAGGAATCAGATACTCCCCAGGGGATGGGGCCCTGCCAATATTTTTATTTCCACCCAGTGATACTGATTTCCAGCCTCCATTACTATGAGAAAATTAATGTGGGTTATTTTAACACACCCAGTTTGTGGTAATTTGTTACAGCAGCCACAGGAAATGAATGCACAAGTGTCTAGAAAATTTAAATGAATAGATAGTAAACATATTCTTTAGATCTCTTCCCCCACTGTGGGATTCTGATTTAATTTATCTGGGATATCACCTGGATGTCAAGATGTTTTAAATCCCCAGGTGATTCCTTTTCTTTTTAAAGTTTGTTTATTTATTTTGAGAGAGAGAGAGAGACAGAGAATCCGAAGCAGGCTCCACACTGCCACTTCGGAGCCTGCAGCAGGGCTCAAACTCACAAACGAGATCATGACCTGAGCTGAGCCACCCAGGTGCACCACCCCACACGGACCCCAGGTGATTCTAAGGTGTAGCAAAGCTGAGGAACCACCTCTCAGCCAGGTTTTTGGTAAAAAACAGACAGTGTGGAATACTCTCATGCACTAAGAGACTCTGCATGGTGTAGTTCAAAACCCTGGCCCCAAAGGTTGGGTGGAAATCCCAGCCCTGCCACACCCTAACTTGAGGATCTTCTCTCTGCTCTGCTGTCCTCATCTATAAAGCGAGGCAAGGCCAATGTTACCCACCCCACAGAGATGCTTTTTTTTCTATGTTCTTTATAGCACTTTTCTCAACTTGAAATTCAGGTACCTCCTCAGGTCCCAATAGGTAACAGAGGGTGCCCCCAGAACAGAATGATCTGAGGACTTGGTAATTTACATGGGTGTGGGTACAGGAAAATCACAAAGGGTTGTGCAGCTACCTGAGGCTCAGAGCAGCCACACTGTATCTGTTTGGAAGACCCCAAAATGAGGAGAGCAGTTACCAGAACCTGGAAGGAGAGGAAGTCAGGTCCAGCTGGCTTCCCTATAAAGAGCAGCCACCATCCCCTTCGTTGAGGGGCACATCCAACCATGAATCCTGAGCTCACACTCCTCCGTCCTTCAAACTTCCTGCTGGGGCGCCCCATCGGGAAAGGGACCTGGGCTGTGCATCAATACAGGTCAGCCTCCTGGAGCTGAGGACAGGTGGAGAATTGATTTGGAAAGACAAACGGAAGAGTCCTACACAGGGCTAGCCCCTCTCTAATCTATCCGATGTTCACCATCATATAGAATAGAATCTAGCACAGGACCCAACACTCAGTGGAACTTCCATTAGTCTTTCTTGAGTAAACGCATGAATGGAAGATCATGGGAGGTACTCAAAAACTCTGTCGGATAACTAGTTAAAGGATGGGTTAGGATCACTGGAATTTTATGAAATTAAGATATAGCCACTATGCCTCAAATACACAGATCTGAGACCCACTGACTCTGAGAATCTCCAAATGCTACATCCAGAAGAGCCTAACTTTCCAGGATAGGCCCAAAAGGAAAGACCAAAGTGTACTCAGTTCTATGGACTTTGTTTTGTCAGTCTCCCACAGGGCAAGCCCCTAGTCAGCAGGATGAATGCTATTTACTTTCTAGGAAGGGTCTGATTCCTCTCTGCCCTGTTTGCTTTCTGGGCTGACAACTCTAATTAGAATGAGCCATAGGAGCCAGCTTCTCTGAAATGCCTGAGGTTGACTGCCCTAAATCTCCACCACCTCGTTCTTTCCTTCCCTACGTGGTCATTATAGGCTCCTAACTGGAGGCTGACCCATGGAATAGGAAAACCCAGGCCCGTGTATAAGACTGACCTAGGCTCAGGAGCTGGCTTCTCCACTTATTGGCTGTGTGACTTTGGGCAAGCACTCACCCTCTCTGAACCTCTATTGTAAAATAGGGGCAAAAGAACCTACATTTCAGAGTCAAGAATGATGCATGTCAAATAAAAAGCAGCAGGGACTTGTTAAAAGTGTCATAAATATTATTTTTCGTAACATCGTGAAAGTAAGGGACTGTCTCATTCAACCTTGTGCCCCAGGACCTACTGTAGGGTCACAATTTCAAAGACACCAGGAAAGACCTAAAAGCCTTTTCTACCTACTCCCTGATACCTTCAATTTGACTGAACAGACAAGTATTTCGTTAAGCTTTAAGTCCTGTCCCCACTTAAAATGCTTCTCCCATCCCATCCCAATGGGTCCCTCCAAGGAGACGAGACGGGTGAAGACACAGCAGACCCACTGCACCATTTGGGCTCGTAAATGTTCCAGAAAGCTAGCCTCACGCTGGGTGTTGTCAGGGCCACTCAGCAGAAGTCTCCGGAAGACCACCTGTCCATCGGAAGCAGTTAATCCTATTTGACTCAACAAACGTGTGTCTACCTGATGCCAGGCCTGGCCCCACCGGTACGTACGGTTCACACTGTAACTTGGGGATTTATTTGTTCTTTCGAAGAAGCAAGCCGCCCATTCTGAGGGCGAAAAGTCCGACAGCCCGGACGTGCATCCCAACGCCACTGCTTCCTGGTTCTGGGCTCCCAGCCTGAGAGGCTTGCGGGGTCTGTGCCTCCACACAGGGTCCTGTGATCCGAAGGACCTTGTCACACTGAGCTCAGCACTCTGCTATTGCCATCCGCAAACTCTTAATAATTTCTTAGCAAGGGCTTTGCGTTCTTATTTTCCACTAGGCCCTGCAATTTCTGCCGCTGTCCTTCCCATACTTTACTTACTCTCTCTGCATCTCTGCAACCTCATTTGTAAACCTGGGATAACAACACCCACTGGTAAGATGATGGCAGGGTCAAATGAGACAATAAATGCAGAGCCTCCCCCGTAGCAGCTGCTGTCCTCACTCTTATTTTTAAAACCTCACTGGATCCTCCCCATGGTGTGTGAGGTCAGCCCAGCAACCCACATCGTGCCCGCTTGACAAAGGAAGAAACAGAATCAGAGCTGTGCAGTGGCTTATCCTGGGCTACAGAGCAAATGAGAAGAGAAGCAGGAGCTTGGACCTTGTCACCGCCTCTCCTTGGGGTCCCCTTCCATGGCCCAGCAGGTGTCCGCCCCACCCCCATTGGGCCCAATGACCAGGTGACCAGCAGCACTGGGGTGGATTGCACCTGTGACCAGCAGGGCCTGAAGACCCAGCAGGTAGCACACCCCCCACCTGGCTTCCACGCTTCCACGGAGGGACAGCTCCATTCTCAGCCAAGGAGGTGTCAACTCTATGAGACCTGTAGGCTTCCAATGCCAGGGTAGTGCATTTCCCCCCACCCCCAAAAGCCTCACCTTGAACAGCCTTATTGGCTAGTGTTAACCCCTTCTCTGCTTTCTTCTTCTTCTTCTTCAGCTTGAGCCCAAACATCCCCTTTCTGAAAAGAAGAAGAAAAACTAAACAACATTGTAACAGTAACTTCAAGTCATTCAGACATATTAGGAGAAAACACACACACACACACACACACACACACACACACACACACACACAGGGTTTTCCTGGAAGCCGACCAGCCTCCTCTTTCACCCTGGTGGATGAGGATCAAAAGACAAGTCAGGAAGAACCAACAAGCTCTTCAGACAGCTCTACATTTGCAGAAACCATGAAACCTCACCAGAAATCATGAGGTCCACCTAGAACTTAAATGACGCAGAATATGAATACTAACACCACCGGCTGGTATTTCACCATTTCTCCTCACTTCCCTGTACCAGGCACTCAAAAATGAATAACATCACTTAGCCAACACAGCAACCCCCCTCTCACCCATCTTACAGATGAAGAGCCAAGGCCCAGAGAGGGTAGGTAGTATTTCTAAGGTCACACAGCTCTGAGCATCAAAGCTACCCAAACCCAGGTCTGTCTGATTTCAGAACCCAGACTAGAGCCAGTGGGCGGCCTGAACAGGTTTCCCTGAGCAGAGTGAACATATTCTCCAGAGCCACGCTCCCATTCTATTTCCGAGGTCAAGACCCTGTGAGGTCCCACCACAAGTGCACAGCTCAGCTGACACTGATGGTGTGTGCCTGGAATATTAGCTTCTATTATTACTGTCATTATTAGCTGTGAGCGGAAGCTACTTGGGGCCTCCCTCTATCCCAGGAAAGAGCCCTGCTTCTCCATCTTAACATACAATAGAAGCATTCTGGACACTCCTCCTGAGAGAGCCCTTTCTGGAGTTGAGGGGGACCGAACACAGGACAGTACAACGATGGACCCAGTTCAGAGGGAAGTCCTGGCCCTGAGTCAGGCAGGCTGGTGAGCTGGCCCCCCAGAGGACAGAGAAGGAAGAAAAAGGGCAGAAAGGAGAAGGGAGGGGAGAGCAGCAAAGCCTCCCAGGGAACATCCTGCAGTCCTGCATGTGAAGAGAGTGGAGGGCCATCAACGACGTCCAATGTGCTGCTCGTGTGGGTAGGACTCGCGAGGAGCTCAGAGCAGGGATTCCACATCAGACTGTCTGGGTTCTAGTCCCGGTGCTATCTGTGCAGGCTGACCCTCTCTGCACTTTAGGGCCCTCACGTGTGAGACAAGATAAGAAAAGCAAAGCATTTAGCACAGTACATGGAACATACAGGTTGCTCAATAAATGTTAGTATTCTTGTTCTTCTCATAAAGGATGGGATTAAGACCAATGAATGGAAGCTACTAGGTGACAGATGTTCATTCTATTTATTTATTAATTCACTTATTTATTTATTCTTTTTATGTTCTGCCTTAATTCAACTGAGAGATTAAGGAGCCCCCCACATTGGTGTTGTCTGAACAGTGAAATGGACTGCATTGGGTAGCTGTGAGTTCCCTGTTCCTGGAGGTGGGCAAGCAAAGGCCTGGTGGCCACCAGAAAAGGATGTTGTAGAGAGAACAAACATCAGAAGAGGGGGACTGGTCTATGGGATCTTGGGGGTCCTTTAAGACCCTGAGATACAGTAGAATGGAAAGAACAGGCTCTGGAACCCTGCAAGACATCGATGGATTGGGCAAGTCACGATACTTCTCTTTGCCTCAGTTTCCCCACGGGTACAAATTTATGGAAAGGAATAATAACGTACCTGCTTCACAGACCTGTGAGACTAAAAATGAGGTGAAGTCATCAAAGCACTGAAGGCAGTGCCCGGTATATAGAAAGTGCTAGAATGTGCCCTTTTTGCAGGTAGCATTTCCCTCTCTTTGGTTTGCCATCATCTGTGATGCAAATCATTCTAAGTATCCCAAGAATCTCAGAGGAACATACACAAGGGGGATTTCCCTCTTCTGAAATTTCTTAAAGGCAACTTCCAATAACTTCCCTGTTTTCAAAAGAGAGTTACCAAACGGAGGGCCCAGGCCAGCACCTTCCAAACCCTGACTTGCCATTGTGGTCCCCAGTGGCTCAATGCCATGGTCATTTCATGGAGGCATATTTGAAAAGGCTGAATTTCTTCCATCAGCAAACAGGAAGTCACTACTCATAAATGACAGTATCTACCACAGGGAGACTTGAGGTTCCTTTAGGAAGCTGACATCCTCATCACAGATGGCCTTGGCATTCTGCATCTCCCATCAGGCAGCTTGTGACGGAGGCACTGAAGCATGCCCGAGGTTGCTAGCGAGGGCAGAAAAAGAGAGAAAGACAGATACCTCTGCCCCCTCTGAAACCAAGATCTCTTGGCCCAGCTGACCATTAGGGGCACCTCAGGAAGTTTAAAACATACCAATGTCTGGAGCCACTTTCAGAAATTTGTAATTGCTTTGTAGAAGACCCAATGCTGAGAAGCTCTTTTCTAGGCACAGCTCAGACCCAGCCACCAAGGAAGCCGCAGAGCCTTTCAGTAATGCCCAATGGATTTACAATCAGCTCAGCTCCCCTGGATGGCTTGATGTTTGTTTCACAAACGCACAAGGTTGTTTGCCTGAAACCCTGAGTCAGTCATCAAGGGCACTCCCAGCATGACTCCCAGCATGAGAGGCTTCTTGATGAAAATTGATTTTTCCTCCTCAGCCCCGTGACATCTGCAGTAGAGAGAAGGCATGGCTCAGCAGCCCAGAATAATCGGCCACGGGCAGATTGGGCAGCAGAGAGTGAACTGGCGACAGAAGACGGCCCACGGGCCTGCTTGAATCACCTGTTACCTCTTGAATTTAGGACCAGCCACTTAACCCAGATGAGCATGGTTCATTCCCATATGACCCAAGGACATTTCTTACCCAATTCATAGGGTGGCGTTAAAATAGGAAACAAGGCTTGGAAAGTGTAAAACCCACTGCAAAATGCTGCATTACAACATTGATGACACGGAAATGTGCTGCACTATTCCCCTGAGTTCAATATTTTTTAAACATGTATTAACACCATGTGCCAGGAGCACCATTTTACACACACCATCTCCTAGGGTTCTCACAACAGACCGAGAGACGGATGCTATTATTATCCATCTTTACAAACAAGAGGTTGTCAGGGGTTTCTAGCCAGTATGTTGGGATCGGCCAGTAAATGAGGAAATAAGTCCCCAGGGCAACGGCCATCAAACCGCCCTTCTCCTTCTCGGCTTGCTGAGGACTCTAGCAAGGGAACCCTCCCACTTTACAAAAGCGATGCGGCTCTCTGGTATCAGAACTATTGAATCTCCTCCCGGGGCCACCCCAAGGTAAGTCAAGACACACAGAAACCCCCGTACCAACCTGGTCTCCTCGGGGTGAAAGCTACCATGACTCCGATATCTGTATCCAAACAATAAGAGCGTTAAACAGTGCACGTGTGAGGCTTTGGCTTCAGCACATCTGTTCCAGGCGGGCATCACTCCATGTTGAACCACAGGGCCGGCACCGCGGGAGGCAGCCGGCCTGGCACACAGAAAGAGGGGCTGGACAACTAGAGTTTGGGTCTCGCATCTACCATTTTCTAACTACGCCAGTGGGGCCGGCCATGGGACTTCTCTGAGCTTCAGGCTCTTCTTCTGCAGGAAGTGGCAATAAAGTTATTAACTCTGCTTTTCTTGTAGGATGTTATGTATTATGACCCCATTCAGTGCTCATGCTGAACGGTTAGGAGCTCTACAAATAACTAATTTAATCTCATGTCCGTGGCTCACTGGACACAGATTAGGAAATGGCTCACAATGAGGGTCTCCATGTGGTTTTCCACTTGCATCACAAAATTCCCCTTCCGGAGTCACCTTTTCTACCTTCGGTGTGGAACAGAAGCAGCTCAGGCCCAGCAACCAAACACGAAGCTGAGTCAACCGATGTGTCCGTTACTAGCCCCTCCTGCTCTCCTCCCACCTAAGGTCACAGGATACAGGTCATCTGTGCACCTCACCCTCCAAACACAGAGTCATAACATCCAGTGTGGAAAAAACAACTTTGATTTATGAATTGATTTATATGGCAAACTCTTACAAACTTTAAAATTCCTTATTAAAAGAATGGCTTTGTATGGAATCAGGACTACCTTAAAAATAAAGCAAAATCAAGCCTTACCACCATTCTGAGGTCATCCAGAGAGCCTTGGATAAATTCCCAGTTGCCTACGGAGAAATACCTTCTTGGGAATATCTGACCTGTGTACTCATCTTACTTTTAAGCCTGGGATATATTCATTAAAGGCGAATCACCAAATATAGAAATAGCCACTATGTTGGCTTTTGACTGAAGATTGTTAAAATATAAATCCATGTGTCTTCCTGCCTTGCCAAGACCGAAATGTTTCTTACTCTCTCCCCATAATCTTCCTATAGCAACCTGCCTGCTCTATATCTTATTTCTTTAGGCAATGATGGTTAACTTTGGCTGTATATCGGACTCCAATGGGGCGCTTTCTAAAACTGTCTCCCACACTGCGGCCAGATCCCATCCCGGAGAATCTGATTTCCCTGGTCAGCAGCGAGGCCAATGGCTTGGTAGTTTTTACGTTCCCAAGGTCATTCTAATGTGAAGTAGGGTTGCAAATCCCTGTACTTAGGTAATTAGTGCCAGTGAACTCTCCTCACAAAGAGAAAGTGCACGTTTTTTAAAGGAAGTTCAAAGGCAAATTTTTAATCAAAGGGGGGCAGTGAAACTTAGGAAGTTCAGAGCACTTGGTGGATCTGTTTGATGGGCTGGACTTTATCGTCCTACCCCAGCTCGTCTTCCACTCAACCCCCATCCTGGCAACTGGCCCACAATTTGGTTGCCTTCTCTACTCTGCACAGGATCAACCCATCCTTGGAGGAACTGAGTCCTTCAGTTTAAGACAGAGAAGGATCAGTCCTCTATTTGGGTCCAAAGTGTCCCAGACAATGGCCTAAAGAGATTGGGCCCTGACTCCCAATCTCATGGGAACCAGTTTTCTCTACTGTGATTCGCAATCTCCTACCTCATTGCAGTAAATGAATGTTTCTCTGTTAGGCCCCCATTTTGTACATTCCAGCCTCAGAGGCCATCATAAGGAGATTCAAATGTCACCAACTCCACAATCACCGAGAACCTTGATATGTCACCTGCAAGAGTCAGCTGAGTCTAGGAAATGCACCTCCAAGGATGCTACTGAATCCCTCCTCCTGGGGTTTCTCTGAACCAAGGATGACTCAGGAATAATTCAGAGCCACCTTGTGTAGAGCCAGCCTGGTTAAGCCAGCCTCTGACAGCCCTTCAGAGAGCTTTGCCAAATGTTCAAGGGCAAGGTAGAAGGGTGCTGCTGTAGGACTGCCTCAGGGAAATGGGGACTTTTCCCTCGCATGCATCTTGCCCATCCCGCAGGATGCCAACAGGGCCCACCATTGATGCCATCTTCCAAGGGTTGGGGGAGCCTTTTTCAACCTGTGGCCACTGATGTCCTATTCCTTCTCCTCTACAGCTAAGACTGGCACATGACCGGGTTGGTCAGAACGCAAGGAAACCACAGAAATAAATATTGGCAGGCAGTATAAATAGGGCTGCTGAATTCTTTCCAGCCCCAAACTTTCTCTTGCTTGGACCCCTATGAAAATATTCATTTTTCTTATTCCATCCTCTTTATATCCAGGCTAATTAGAGCCCTGATCTCTGTTGTCTTAAAGACAAAAGAATCAGCCTCTAATTCAAAAATAGACTACAGGCAGCTTCCCAACACTTGAAACAAGCAGTTCTCTCTCCCTGTGTCTCCGCATAAAGGAGTCTTCGAACTCCCTCCCTTTCCAGGCTTTCTCCTTTCCTTTACTTCCAGAACCTTCCTCTTCTCATCATATATTCTTTGATTTCATCTTGGCAGAATGGCAAGAAGATGGCATCCATCATGTGATTTTCCTCTCTTGGGTTGTGTTAAGGTCCAAGGTTCCTATTCCCGTGTGGTTTTCCCTTCTGTGGGTCCACCTTGTCGCATCTGTATTCTACTTTCTGCCCCTAACGTCAAGTGGAAGTAAGTCGCCGAGGCAGGGCTTCTTCCCTCTGCACCTGGGCGGACCACTTCATCTGATTCTCAGTAACCTATTGGAAAACTAACCTGGACTCCAATCCATACACCTTCCTCCAATCTCCAATCTAGCTTTACCATCAATAGACATGATATTTTGATCCCTATTTGATGTGTAGGCCTATGTCTCAATAGGTTTTGAACATAACAGTGAGAGAGAAGGGCTTGGTTATAACCTCGGGGATGCCAATACACTGACGTACAAGTGAGAGTCATTAACTCCATGATGGGTAAGGAAAGGACACAGGAAATGCCTTCTGAACCTCATTTTTTGGTGCCATGGACATTGAAGACAGAAGGATGGTGCTATATTAAATTAAATAACTACCTTAAAAATTTTTTTAAAAAGGAGGCACCTGGGTGGCTCAGTCAGTTAAGTGTCCGACTTCAGCTCAGGTCATGATCTCACCATTCCCAAGTTCAAGCCCCACGTTGAGCTTTGTGCTGACAGCTCAGAGCCTGGAGCCTGTTTCAGATTAGGTGTCTCCCTCTCTCTCTGCCCCTCCCCTGCTTGTACTGTCTCACTCACTCTCTCTCTTGTACTCACTCTCTCTCTCTTTCTCTCAAAAATAAATATACATTAAAAACTTTTTTCTTAACTAAGTAACTACCTTTGCTGTAGGGTCTCAAACCCTTTAGTAATGCTGATGTTTGTGGTGACTCTCCAAGGGGATGACACAGCATTCAGATTTTTCTACATTAACGTGACCACACCTTTATCCTAAAACCTCTGATAATATCTTAAAGAACACTACGTGGAATGCCCAGAGAAAGAGAGCCCTGGCCATCTTTAGTGCTCTTTTCTCTTTTGAAACCTTTATGAGGTGAGCAGTGATTAAGTAAGAACCACAGAGGGGTGATGAGCATGAAGGGGGGCACATGTTGGGATGAGCACTGTGTGTTGTACGTAAGTGATGAGTCACTAAATTCTACTCCTGAAACCAATATTACACTGTATGTTAACTAGAATTTAAATAAAAATTAGAAAAACTGACAACCACTGAGGAAATAGCCCAGGACATCCCTTCTCTGCATCTACACTGCTCCTATTCTAGAGCAACACCTAACTGGTTTTCCTGCTTCCATTCTCTCTCCTTCCTGCAAATTAGTCTCCATTCCATAGCCACCTTCACAAAATAGAAGAGCAGAGAGCTTTCCTAAGATGACAAAGGATATCTACAAAAACCCTTAGAGTTCATATCATATCAATAGTAATATTGAGGGGGGCCTGGGTGGCTCAGTGGTTGAGTGTCCAACTCTTGATTTTGGCTCTGGTCATGATCTCACAGTTTGTGAGACTGAGCCCTGCATCAGGCTCCGTGCTGACAACGTGGAGCCTGCTTGGGATTCTCTCTCTCTCCCTCTCTCTCTCTGCCTCTCCCCTGTGCTCGCTCTCTCTCTCTGTCTCTCCAAATAAGTAAATGAACTTAAAAAAAAAAAAAAAAAGCATTGATGTGGGGATCCCAAACCCTGGCTTTGAATAGCAACTCAGTCACTTACTAATTATGTGATCTTGAGCAAATCCTTAACCTTTCTGCCCTCATTTCCTTCATCTGTAAAATGTCTCTTATAAATTGGGGCGCCTGGGTGGCGCAGTCGGTTAAGCGTCCGACTTCAGCCAGGTCACGATCTCGCGGTCCGTGGGTTCGAGCCCCGCGTCAGGCTCTGGGCTAATGGCTCAGAGCCTGGAGCCTGTTTCGGATTCTGTGTCTCCCTCTCTCTCTGCCCCTCCCCCGTTCATGCTCTGTCTCTCTCTGTCCCAAAAATAAAAAAATAAACGTTGAAAAAAAAATTTTTTTTTAAATGTCTCTTATAAATAAAGTAAGTTGTGTCTGTCTTACAGCTGCCGTGATCAAATGAGGTAAAAGATGCAACACTCTGTTGGTAAACACTAATGTGCTGTACCCTACACATGCTAATTAAATTTAATTTAATGCAACATTCTATGAATGTCCCTTAGCTCACCAATTCAGCACTTGACATCCCCCCAAAGTCTGTGATTAGCCCAAATGGCAGCTCTTCCTGAATTCATCACACTCCTGCCCATAAAACTTTTCTCCCTCCAGGCCCCCCATTGAAGGTTACTTCTCCCACGTCTACCTGCCAACACCATTTTTCCAGGCCCAGCTTAGCTACCTCCTCTTATACAATGGGCTCTCCAGTTTGGCGAGGAGGAACAAGTCACTCCGTCTTCTGAATTCCTAGCACTTTGCTCTTATCCTTATTAGAGCATTAATCACATGGCTCATAATAATTACTTGAAAAAGATCCTTCTCTTTTACCACATGCCGAGCTTTCGAAGCCAGTCACCATGTATGGGCAGATGGACAGATAGAGCACACATACAGAAAGCTCCACGAGAATTCCCTGGAAGTCCTTTGGCTGCCTTCAAAAATGTATCATACTGGAAGAAAGGCGTTCAGGCCATTCCAAGACTGTTTCCTCACAGCTAGCTGAATGCTTTTCTTCCCAGACCACACTGGGATTGAGCCAATATTTAGGTATCCATTGTACGATATACAATTTATTCAATTCATTTTATTATCGTTATTCCGAGTGTTCTGGAACAGTCATAATAGCTACCGTCCCTTAGGCACGTAGGATAAGCCAGGCATTGGGTTAAGGTTCTACATTCGTTTTTTTCACTTGGGCATCCCAACAACCATCTGATAGAAGTGTTCAATCTCCCTTATGGATGTGGAAATCGAAGCCTGGAAGCTCAAAGAACCTGCCTAAGATGCCACAGCCATAAGCTGCAACCCCACTCTGGCCTGGCAGACTCCACTCTTTGCTACCTCCCAAACGGCAGCTTTGCAAGCACCTAACTAGAGCCAAGTATTGTGCAATCCTCACTTCCCAGATGCTGCACACCACAGCTCAGAGAGGTCTGCTAACTTGCCTACAGACACACAGCCATCTGTCACCGAAGCCCAGGCTCTGCACTCTGGAGCCTCACCGTGGTGGCCCGGCTCTCTAGGAACAAGCAGAGGAGCAGCAGCGGATCCCTGTGGGCTTCCAGCGGCCCAGACTGCAGCACAGGGTGCGGGTGAGACTCAGCAACTAGAACCCGAAGCTCACCTTGACCAGCGAGGACTCCTAACAGTGCCCAGAAGCACTCGCGCTCACTAACTTCTTGGACCCGCGTCAGGTCAGCAGGGCAGGAGGTACAGCATCCAGCCAGTCTTGGGAAGAGAGAAGCTTCTCTCTGGAACGCAGTGGCCCAGGGGAATGGGTATCAGGCACAAGGCTGCCCCATTGCAAGGGGCAGGTGCCTCCCAGGAAATGCCTTTCCACCTGTGTGTGTGGCTGCCGGCAGTTGCCTATCTCTGAACTTCTCCACGTGGCTTAGTGCCAGATCCCAAGATTTCGATCAGCAAACACAGCAGCTCAGAGCAGGTCTGGAGAGGAGGGGCTACCAATGTGTTTCATTCCAAGTCAGGTGGCCCCATGTAGATCAGGGCTCAGAAGAACCCTAGCTCCAGATGATATCAAACCCCTGGAAGCTTTCCAGCCACCATCCAGCCATCCAGCCTGCCCTTCTAATCCTTCACACCATTCCCTGCTCACTTATAATACATCCCGTTGTTCATTTAATAATAATTAACATTTATTAAGCACTTAACTTAGGGCTTTCACCTATTCAAGTCCCACGACAGCTCTCAGAGGTAGAAACTGTTATTGTGCTCTATGTGTGGATGGCAAAACTCAGCCACAGAGTTGGGGGTTGAACTGAAGCCACCTGACTTCAGAGCCTGTGTCCTCAGGCCCTCTGGCCTGCGGTCTCTGCTCTGTGGCATTTCATTGGGACTTGTGTCCTGATCCTATTTCAAAGAGGGCAAGTTTATAAAAATGAAGAAAACAAAAAGAAGGAATTTTCATGTCAAATGCCTCAGAAACTCTGCCTATAGTGTGTTGAATGGTGGCACCCCAAAAGATATATCCATGTTCTAGAAAATGTGAATATGCCCTTACTTGGGAAAAAAAAAAAAGAATCTTTACAGATGCAAATTAAGTTAAAGATCTCAAGAGGAGATCATTTTGGATTATCTGAGTGGTCCCTAAATTCAATGAGTGCCCTTAGGAGAAGCAGAAAAGAAGACAGCCGGAGGAGGCCATGTGGAAACAGAGGCAGAGATTGGAACCATATGGACACAGGTCAAAGAACACTGGAGCCACCAGAAGCTGGGAGAAGCAAGGAAGGATCCTTCCCTAGAGCCTTCAGACGGAGCACAATCCTGTCAGCACCTTGATTTTATTTTTTTTTAATTTTTTTAAATGTTTATTCTTTGAGAGAGGGAGAGAGAGCATGAGTAGGGGAGGGGAAAAGGGAGGGAGAGAGAATCTGAAGCAGGCTCCAGGCTCAGAGCTGTCAGCATAGAGCCCGATGCAGGGGCTCGAACTCAGGAACCGCAAGGTCATGACCCGAGCTGAAGTCCGAGGCTTAACCGACTGGGCCACCCAGGTGCCCCCCCCCTCCCCACCCCCCTACCTCCCCGCTTGATTTTAGACCTCTGGCCTCCAGAACCATAAGAGGGTAAATTTCTGGGGTTTTCAGCCCCCACGTCTGTGGTAATTTGTTATGGCAGCCCTAGGAAACTGGTACCCTGTTGTCTTGCACTTCTTGGCACCTCGGAAAAGGAGAGAACGTCGGCTTCGCTGCACTGAGCGCCTCACGCAGAAGGCCGCGAGGTCAGCTCCTGTGGGCCAGGCAGTGACATAAGAGCCTCCAAGGTGCAGACACCAAGGGAGGAAGGCGGTCCCCAGCGTGGGCCAGGAGGCTGGGAAGCAGGTTCTGCAGGTGAGGACTGAACAGGTTGAATAGTAATCCACAAGGAGGCCTCATTCAAAATCCCCAGCCGACTGCTCATTGTCCCCAAAGAAATGGGCCTTGGCCCAGGGGTTCACACACAAGAGAGCGGGTCTCCTGTGCAACCCTCCTCCCGTTTTTGGATCATGGTACAGTTGATCCCAATCAGAAGTAAAGGTCGTCGGAAGTCAGGGAGTCCCAGCCTCACGTGTCCCAGACGGGGAAAGCAATGACCACAAAACTCAAGTGGCACAGTAGAATCACGCACGGTCAGAAGGGAACCTGTCTCCAGACCCCCAATTCTTGCAAAGGAACCAAACCTCCTCCCCCTATCTGATCTGTTCTTCTCAAAGGAAGAGTGTCGTGGCGACCCTTAGAGCTCAGCAGCCCTGAGCCCAAAACATCCTCCTGCTAAAGTTCACTTCCCTCCTGCTAAAATTTGGACTTAGCGCTTTGCGGAGTGATACCCTGCCCCGCCGACGTGGCCGACGTGGCTGCTGCGTCCGATTCAGATACCAGCCCGCATCGTAACGGCGGACACACCATCTGGCTGTACAGCAGTTCCCCTACAGCAAATGTTTGTTGACTGCTCACTGCAGGGAAATGCCGGATGAACAAACCTGCTGGCTCGCTCGAAGCCTCCTTTCTCTGCGGCATCTCCTGCTGCCTGCGGTTCCGCCCCGGCCACACCCACTTCCTTCGGGGGCGTAACCAGAATCTGCCCCGCCTCCGGGTCTCTGCGCATGCTCCTCTCTGTGCCTGGAAGCCACACAGCTTCGCACACCTTTTTGCCAGTTTCACGCGGTCCCAGCCTCCGGGGATCACGACATCCTTTGTCAGAGGCCTTTTCCCCAGGTCCAGCAGGTGCTGTTTCTTTTCATTGCTTATCCTAATTCGAAGTTTTATTTTTGTATGACTCCTTTTCGCTTGTGTTCACCACGATCAGACAAAAAGTTCCATTAGGGCAGGAACTCTGTCTAGCTGATTCACCGTTGTCTCCCCAGCACCCAGCACATAGTACGCACATGTAATTCATTCATTGGTTTATTCCACAAATATTTATTGAACAAAATGCTGAGCTGCTGAAGGAATAGACAAAGCTACCACCCCTCAGGACAGCAGAGTCAAATAGATGAGCTACGAAATGACCGGGTCAGAAGTCACCTCTGCTGCCTCACTTACCCTCTTTCCTGTGCTTGCCTCTTAACCATTTAGCTCTGACTCATCCCCAAAGGAGGACTTGAAAAAACTCAAAGCAGTCAATAATGTAACTGGTAAACAACTCTGGAAAATGAACTTCAGGGGAGCGATGCCATACAATTATCTAGAATGAAGTTTGGGAATTGTCTTTGCAATTCAATTAGCTTCAGAATTATTTTAGAAAAACAAAAGAGAGAATATGTTGCCAAGTAAGAAGGCTGAGCAACGCTCCTCCAGCCCTCCCCGCTCTGCGAAGAATAGCACCCTTCCCATGAAGCTGCTATATTGGTTACAGATACAAGTATAGATCGAATGGACGGGCATCACCCCCCACCCTCCCGCATGCTTTGCCTTCACCATGTGGTCTCCTGCCAGAGGACATACATTGCAATGTCTGCAATCATTATCCCACGTACAGCCATAGTCATGGACTGTTTCCTTGGAGAACTCACAACACTTATTATCATGATTCAACAAACATTTACTCAGTACCTACTGGATGCCCAGCACTGTAGAAGGCTTGGGAGATTCAGCACTGTGATGGCATTACATGTGATGTAATTTCCCACAATTTGGGAAATGCTGTTAAGCCCCACTCTCCAACAAAGAAACACCTATTCTTTCCTTGGCATTGCTCAAAGGGCCTCAAAATGAGGATTTGATATTTTCTTCTTTTGCTGTGCTCAAATGTATGTGCCATACTATGGTGAAAAAATGGGCAGAAAAAGCAAGTGACCCAAGCAACGCTCCAACAATGTAATCTTCCCTGGAAGAACAGGAACTTAATTATCCTTTACCTTAAAGCTTTATTCCTATTTTTAGAAAATGGTTTGATTTTGATGATTTAGAACAGGTTCATCTTCAAGAGATGGGTAAACCGAAAAGCTTTCAACCATAAGCCATGAATTCTAAATTGTCTGCAGGTTTGAATATTGAACCCTATTATTATTGTAGGCATTTCTCAGCGAATTAACATTAAAATGGTCCCACTCAGTGTCAAAAGCCAGTGATTGGACCTCGACTCCTCTTCATGATTCAACACATGAATGAAAAGGAAACAATCCGTGACACAAATTATTCTACAGCTTTTCTGTAAAATTCCTGGCCGTGCAAAAGCTCAGCATGTTCGAAGCTCGGTGGGAAAATCAAATGCCTTTCTGTGTACCAAGGAGGCGTTCCTTGTGTAAACAGGGGAGATGCACCTGAAAGAGGAATCTAGGGTCATTTCAGGGGCAAGAGGCCTAAAAATGAGTCTATGTGGGGTTCGGTCTTCTTACACTTGGCAGGTTTTCCTTTTTCTCCTTCCTTGAGAAGCCCAGTCATGAAAAGATGTTCTTGGTAAGATGGAATGGGGGAACCGATCGCTCTTTTTGTCGCCCATTAGGTAATAGGCAAATACCATAGCAGGCACCTTACAAATGGGTCAGTCAGCCCTCATAATCTAGGAGGTAAGTAGGACCATGAGCCCCATTTCTTTTTAGATGAAGAAACAGAGGATTCGAGAAGGAAAGCTACTGGCTCAAGACGGTAGAGATTGCAAGTGACCTTTCTTAACACCCCTTAGAATTATGTCTGATTCTGTCATCTGTAATCTCTTGGTTCTTTTCCTCTCTCCCGTACTTCTCTGTGTATTGCAACTTTTCAACGAGACCCCTAAATTACTTTGATAGTAGAAAAACATTTTCTAAAAAGGAAAAGGAAGCAAATTTACTAAACATTTGTTGAAAGGGCAGATAAGGGCGCCTGGGTGGCTCAGTCACTAAGCATCCAACTTCGGCTCAGGTCGTGATCTCACGGTTCATGAGTTCAAGTCCCACCTCAGGTGAGCTCAAGCCTCCCTTCAGGTGAGCCCATGCCTGACTTCAGGTTAAAAAAAAAAAAAAACAAAAACAAAACATGAGCTCTGCTTTGGGTTAGCCCCACTTCTCTCTCCCCCCACCCTCTGCCCCTTGCTCACTTGTGCCCTCTCTCTCAAAAAAAAAAAAAAATAATAATAATAATAATAATAAATAAAGGGCAAATATATTAGCCTTGTATTACTGACCAGTTGGCCGTATTAGGCCACAAGCATACACAAAAGACCAGAAATAATTCCTTTCCTAAAGTTGCTAATATTCTAGAAGGGAAAATGAAAGGCATTAACAAAGCTACGTTATATATATGTACATAATACTATATATGTAATATTATAATTATTATACTAGATTGTAACTCCTTCCTATCCTTTTCCCAACTTGGGTGTGAAGGGCACTGTGAGGTGGTCTCTGTTCACCCTTGTGTCCACAGGATTGGAAAGACTGGGCTGAGCTTGCCTGTGACCCGCATAGGCCCCATCTCAGGGGCCAGGCCATTCCGGAACCATGTGACGTCAATCACTGGTCACTCAGCAGTCTTGGAGGTGACCTGTCATAAAAGTGATGGCTGAAAAGATTTAAATTCAAGTCAGACAGAGCTGAGATGCTGGGAGCAGGGCCAGAAGGCAGAAGCCCAAACTCACACGGGGAAAGACAGCCTGCTGAGGCCACTAGGAGGGAGGAGCAACAGGGCTTCAAAAGCTATGAGTCAACAGAAGTCACAATTTAGGGAAGGGGTAGAAAGAAATTAATTGGTGGTGATAGCAGCAGTCAAAACAGAGACAGAGTCGCGAAATCTACATGTGATCACGCAAGAAAGAATCAAAGGAAGGCTGGTGCCTGGGGGCGGGGCGGGGCGGGGGTGGGGGGGACTTGGGGATAATCAGACCTCCCCAGCCAATGTGAGCCCTGAATGGCCTGCCGGTTCCTGAGTGGTGCTCCCATCCCTAAGAGGGGGCCTGTACCGAGCTTTCCGCTCCTCCACGAGGCTGCCTGCTGGAATCCATTCTGCTTGTAACAATAAATAATCATAATCATAATGGCAATTATGTTAATACTCAAGTTAATACTTGAGCGTGAATGGCATGCCAGGAGCTGTAGCACTTTTATGTTCTTGTTCCATTTCATCCTCAGAACAACTCTGTAAGGTCGCTACTATTATCCCTATTTTACAGACAAGGAAACAGATACAGAGAAGCCAAGTGATTTGCCCAGAATCCCCCACCCTACGGGTGGTGGAGCCAAGACGTGCCTCTGACGCCTTTGCCCTTAACTTCTACACTTCCTTGTTTTATTCGCCCATATTCAATGTATCCGTAGAACAAGCTTCCCTTACTGGGGGTAACCTGCATGTTATTTTGTTCTGTGCAGTCTCAGAGAGCCCAAATCATACTTAACACCAAAACGCACAGGGGAATGAATCATCACCAAAAGTGGCTAAGGGACAGGTTTCTTTCTGGAAAGTACTATCATCTTCTGAAAGATCCAGGAGAAACAGGGCATCTTCATGCCTTCTTGCTGCACACAGTAAGAAGTGGGTGATTTCGATTCCATGTGGATAGACTGAGGGAGGACCCCCAAGCAATTATCATCACGACCAAGTGACAGAAAGCTCCTGGAGATGGAGACAGGATACAGTTCACTTTTCTTGCCCTCAGCATCCCGTCCAGTGTGTGTATCCAATTAATAATATACAGCGCACATGCACTCACAAAAATTTTAAATGCAGAATGTACACGGGAGAAAACTTAACGATTCAGCCCAACACCTTCCCTCTGCAGGAAAGCTGAGGGCCAGATCAGCACCCCCGGCACACAGGTCAAACATGGGTCAACCTCGGAGTGGAACCCAAGATCTCTGCCTGTCAGTCATCTAGCACTCCTTCTGCTTTAGCATGTGGCCTTTCTTCTTGAATGAAACAGTGGTGGTGTTTTGGGGTTTTTTTTTAAATGACATTTGGACTAGATTATTTCTTGGTTCAGTCAATTAGGATAGAGTGAACATTATCGAATGTTCTTTGGTAGTTAGGAATCTTGCACCGGGGCCATTATTTCAACCAGCAACAGGCAGATATAAGAAAAGGTAAGAGAGTGAGTTGGAGCTAACTTGACCTGGGTTGCAATAAACATAAGCCCCCATCAGTTGTCAGTGGCTCCCTGCAGAAGTGGTCCAGAAGGTTTTAAAGCTGTGGCAGATTACCCACGTCTGTAACGGGCAAGGAGGTAGAGAAGAGTGTTGTGTGTTTAATGGCTCGACTCCTGAACATCCTCCGGAAGTTGACTTTTTAAAGCTTGAATTCTACATATCTGTTTTATTAATGGTCACCCTCTTCTCTTAACAAACAGAAGACCAGAAAATGCTGGGTGGTTGGGTCCAAGTGAATGAGAGGTCCCAGTACTCTTATTTTGCCTTAGAAAATTCACTGCTGTTTATTTAAAAGGTCAGCCTGCAACCATCTTTTATCTAAAAATATCAATGCACTTTCCAAACGGGGAGGGCAAACATCTTAATTAACTCAGTAAATAATACTGAAGGACCTGGAAAATCTCTGGTGAAAAAGTAGGGCAACGCACTGTGGGATAGAAATCAGCTGCTCTTCATATCTTCCCCAGGATCTGGCCTTCTCATTGAACTTGCCCTGTAAGAAGTGTGGGCTATTTTCTGGGGTTCTGTGCTTACAACAACTGGGCAGGTGCAGAGCAATTTTAAAGCATGTGGACAGTTTATTGGGGACATCCCATAATAGCACTTTTCCTATTGCGATATCAGGTTTCTGGTGACATGGCCAATGGCCACCTCTGACCAAGAGGTTACTTTCTTTCCCCTCCTAAATCACAGGTATATTTATTTCTTTTCACATACTCATCTGGCATTGCACAGTTGTTTGAGAGACATCTGCCAAGTGAAATGCAAGCTATCTAGAAGTCCCTGACCCTAAGTGTCTCTGCTTTGGAGGATCATTTTCACATTTGACTTTTTTTTTCCTTGCATCAACCAGTTTGGGAGATTTTTAACCTCATCATCTTCTCCATTTTCCTTGTATCGGCCCCTTTTCTGAGCATCCTCGTCTCTACGGATGAGAGGGCAGAAGAAATTTAAATGGATGCAAAGCAAACATAATTTCATAACTGGTTTGATGCTCTCATATTGTTCATGAAGTAAGACTGAAAACTACTTGTGGTTTTAATTACCATGTGCTTTGGGTCATCCATTACCATGGAAACACTTGAGCAGTGCTGACCAGGCATTCATGAGATTATATTCGGCTGAGCCCATGGGCCTGCCCATCACCAGCAGGGTCTGTACCCAGCAGCCTCTCACAGACAAGTGACTTTGCCACAACCCATTTCTGGGGTTTCAATGATTAGGAAGACCACTCTAGAACCTGCTGCGTTTTGTCAAAGCTCGGGGCTGTATTCGCCAGTGAGGAAGGTGGGCATTGATTTTCACCTTCCTGTTTTTTCTAACATTTTAATCATAAGAGGCTAAGTAGGCAGTTCAATTGCTCTCTTTTTTTATTATTTTATTATTTTTTAATGTTTATTTATTTTTTACAGAGAGAGAGAGAGAGAGACAGAGCATGAGTAGGGGAGGAACAAAGAGAGAGGGAGACACAGAATTCGAAGCAAGCTCCAGGCTCTGAGCTGTCAGCACAGAGCCCTATGCGGGGCTCAAACCCACGGACAGTGAGATCATGACCTGAGCTGAAGTCGGACACTCAGCCGACTGAGCCACCCAGGAGCCCCTCAGTTTCTCTCTTATGATAAAGCTGGAACAAATTACCATGCCAGAAAGGAAGAAAGTGCTCAAAAGCTCATGGGGACGTGTAAAAAGGACACAGGAGCCGACGTGAAGGGGCTCCCTCTGGCAAAATATGGGGCAATTTGAATATCAAAATAAATAACACAGGAATGGATTATGATTCATTAAATAAATAACCCATAAACTCATACTGATGCTAAAGAGGGGGAGGGTGTTAGAAGAGAAAAGCAGGTGAGAAATCTCTTTTTATACATAAAGGTAATAATAGAAAAAAAAAGATCGTAAATCACCGTTTTGCAATCCCTACAGCAATCATTAATTAGGTAAGAATCTCCATGGAGCTAAAACCGTTGGATGAAAGGCTGTTGGGAAGAATCTGGTGGACACCACTTAACCAAATAATCACGCTTACCAACAATAATGAGTCAGTGGATATCACGTGCCTTCGCTAGTAATGCACTGAGGGCACATTATCTGTTTGCTCCTCTGAAAAAAGAAAGTTCAGTCTGCATCTGATCATGAAGAAGTAATCAAACAAGTATAAGTTGAGAAAAGTATGCAAAATAATGGGTCTTTAGGAACATCAATTTCATAAGACAAAACCAAAATGTCAGGAAACCACCCTGTATTAAAGGAGCCTGGAAACATGACTTAAGTACAATGTGTGAGACTCCCTGTCTGGATTCTGGGTCCCCCAACCAATGCTTTCAAGGGTTTTAAAGGGCACTTTTGGGACAACTGGAGAAATCTGAACTGGTACCATGTTGGACAATAGTAGTATAGCCATAATATCAGTAGTACTGTATCAATTTCCTGAGTGTAGTGGTTGTATGGTAGTTAAGAGAATACCTTTGATCTTGGGACATGATGATGATCAAATATTTGATGGTTATGTATCATGATGTCTATGACTCACTCCCAGATGTTTCCAGGGGAAAAAAGGCAAAAACAACAACAATCAAAAAACAAAGATATGGAGAAAGATATGCCAAAGATGGCAAAGTGTTAATTACCCTCTCAAGGTAAAAGCGTCCGTGTTTGTTACATTGTTGTTGAAACTCATCTGTAGATTTGAAGTTTTCCCAAATAAAAATTCACAGGAAAAAAAAACTAGAAGAAAGACGAGTGAAGAAAGCAGTTACACTTGGACAAGATTGAGAAAAGGAAGGCCAGCAGAGCACACAATGTTCTAGCTCTAGATCTGAGGGGTATCTACATGACTTCACTTTGTGATCATTTATTGAGTTGTTATTTTGGTTTTGTGTACTTGTCCTTAGGCTGTTCTATAAAAAGTTGATTTAAAAAAGCTTCTTTATTCAACTATCTTCCAAATTTTATGACTGTTTTTTACCACCAACACGTTCATGCACATGCACACACACACACACGCACACATGTGCACACATTCACATAAGAGCTGGGTATTGCCTACTATGTGACAGATACGGAGTTATGTGCTAGAGAGACAGAAAGAGTACAGACCTGGTCCCTGTGTTCTGGAAGTTCATAGGCCAGTGTGAGGCTTTACACACACACACACACACACACACACACACACACGATGCAATATGTTGTAATACAGCATAACATGTCACAAGGGAGTGATCCAGTAGTCAGAATAGGACACAGAGGAGAAAGCATGCTTCTCCAAGGTCCCAGAAATTCACATTGTTTTAAAGAACTAAAGGATTTCGACAAAAGGAAAAGGTACCTTCTGCTCCAGTTTGGAATACTGCATTTACAGGATCCATCAATGGCTCTGGGGACAACCTTTGGTGATCGGCTTCAGAGGTGTCCAGAGACCTCCAAGCCAACAGGTTGGGGCAGCCAGACCTACACCTTTTGCTGAAAGATGCTCCTCCTCCCCAGGGAAAAGTAAACCTCTGACAGAACAGGGGTAGGAGGGCCATTGGTTTAAAAACGAAGAACCTGGGTCCAGTGAAGAAATGGGCTAAAGACATGAATAGACACTTCTCCAAGGAAGACATCCAGATGGCCAACCGACACATGAAAAAAAGCTCAACATCACTCATCATCAGGGAAATACAAATCAAAACCACAATGAGATACCACCTCACGCCTGTCAGAATGGCTAACATTAACAACTCAGGCAACAACAGATGTTGGCAAGGATGCAGAGAAAGAGGATCTCTTTTGTGTTGTTGGTGGGAATGCAAGCTGGTGCAGCCACTCTGGAAAACAGGATGGAGGTTCCTCAAAAAACTAAAAATAGAACTACCCTACGGCCCACCAATTGCACTATTAGGCATTTATCCACAGGATACAGGTGTGCTGTTTCGAAGGGACACATGCACCCGCATGTTTGTAGCAGCACTATCAACAATAGCCAAAGTATGGAAAGAGCCCAAATGTCCATCAATGGATGAATGGAGAAAGAAAATGTGGTGTGTGTGTGTGTGTGTGTGTGTGTGTGCGTGTGTGTGTGTGTGTGTGTGTGTGTATATATATATATATATATATATATATATAATGGAGTATTACTTGGCAATCAAAAAGAATGAAATCTTGCCATTTGCAACTACGTGCATGGAACTGGAGGGTATTATGCTAAGTGAAATTAGTCAGTCAGAGAAAGACAAAAACCATATGACTTCACTCACATGAGGACTTTAAGAGACAAAACAGATGAACATAAGGGAAGGGAAACAAACATAATATAAAAACAGGGAGGGGGACAGAACAGAAGAGACTCATAAATATGGAGAACAAACTGAGGGTTATGGGAGGGGTTGTGGGAGGGAGGATGGGCTAAATGGGTAAGGGGCATTAAGGAATCTACTCCTGAAATAATTGTTGCACTATATGCTAACTAATTCGGATGTAAATTTTAAAAAATAAAATTAAAAAAAAAGAAGACTTCAGCTAATGGAGGTAAAAAAGAACAAAAGCAAAAAAACAAAAACAAACAAACAAACAAAACGAAGAACCTGGGGCTCAGAGAAGTTGAATGACTGGTGAAAACCAGGTCATAATTGGCAGAGCCAGACCAGAACTCAGCCATACTCTGCTCTCCTTGGTAGCTGGCTATCTGCCTCCTCCTCTAACACATCAAACTTGGGCTGTGTTCTGTTTTAGTCTGTAAACTTCCCGAGAGAAGGATTCATCCCGTGGTCATCACTGTAGCATCACACTCATAAGTACAACATTTTGCAGACAATGGGTGTTTGAGGAATATGTTTCATAGGTGCAAACCCACTGAAATTTCAGATAAAGGAACAGAAGCCCAGTGAAGCTGTAAGTTGCTCAGGGTCCTATTATACTTGCTGCAGAATCTAATTCTAAAAGCCAATTCTAGGGGCACCTGGGTGGCTCAGTTGGTTGAGTGTCTGACTCTTGATTTCGGCTCAGGTCATGATCTCAATGTTTGTGAGATTGAGCCCTGCATCAGGTTCTGCACTGAGAACGCAGAGCCTGGTTGGGACTTTCTCTCTGCTCCTCTCCCACTCACACACACACTCTCTCTCATAATAAGTAAATAAACATTAAAAAAAAAAAAGCCAGTTCTCCTCTCACCTAGTCCAAACTTCCTTCCATTACACCAATGCTTTCCCACTTCAGCTATTTGAAATGCCACCTTCAGGAAATGCCAAAACCACATCTCTCCTTAATCGTTAACCCTAATTTTTAAAAGTAGCTCACCAGGGGGTGCCTGGGTGGCTCAGTCAGTTAGGCGACTGACTTCAGCTCAGGTCATGATCTCGTGCTCTGTGGGTTCCAGCCCCACGTCGGGCTCTGTGCTGGCAGCTCAGAACCTGGAGCCTGCTTCCGATTCTGTGTCTCCCTCTCTCTCTGGCCCCCTGCTTGCTCTCCGTCTCTTTCTCAAGTAATAAACATTTAAAAAATAAAAATAAAAAAATTAAATTAGCTCACCATTTATTAGCCAAATAAATTTATAATGAAATAATACTGTGTGTTTTGCTTTAAATGGTAAACTAGTAACACATGCCTTCACAGAAAGTGACTTTAAAAATAAATTGGGTGGGGGAAACACTGTTGCTACACCATAGCTGTAACTGATTCTGAGTATGAGGCTTGTTCTCATTCAAAAAAGAACTGGCAAATCTTAGAGCGCTGTTAAAGATGTTTTCTCTGACAAAAGCAGAAACGGAAGATAATTTTAAAGAGAACAGCTTTCTTTGTGATCCAATATTGTTTAGTGTCAATGTCCCCATGCCCCGTAAAACTATGGTTTGTGCAAACAACAGTGTAAGTCTTGTGTCTGTTAATTGGGAAACAGTTCATTATCCACCCTACCCTTAAGTGTGCACTGTGCATACTTAATGTGTTAAATCCCTGACCTGATGAGTTCATAAAAAGCTCCAAAGAAAGATGGAGATAGTAATATCAGATAGCAAGCAACAAATTTTGTTGATGACACCACTTGAAAAGAAATTTGTGGATGGAAGGAACTTTCCCAGGCTCTGTTCGATCCCAATCTTGAAAAAGAAAAGAATATGGTCTCTGCAGCAACCCAGACAGGCCTTTGCTGTGGTGGCCTATCGCAGTGGGCTTGATAGTTGGCAGGGGGATTTGTAAGGGTTTCTTAACTTGGATTGTGCTCTAACCTTGTAACCCACAGGGATTTATTTTCTCACAACAGCTATGTACACAGTGAGGGAATTTCAGTGGAACCAAGAGAGATCCAGACACAACGCATATCAGATCCAGAGTAAACACCCCTCCCCAATCTCACAAAGAGGAAGTTGCCAGAAGGGGAGCTGATTCTTGTAAATTATTGTGTACACCCTTCTTAGGAAGAAGTCAAGGCTGGGATAAAACTCCATCTACTGACCGTGCAAAGTTTTGGTGGGGCCTTTGGTACACAAGACTCTGGTTATTCAGGAGAGCAACCTCCCAGAACCTTCATTAATCCCCAGATTCACAACTGCCCATTGGCATGTCATTTCCCCATAGAAAGTTCTAAAAGATGTGAAAAATGCAAACAGTGTCTCCAGAGCCTCAATGGGAGTGGCCACAGGGGCAAGGATGACCAAACCACAGACGGGTGGTGGCTGGGTATCAGCCATGCCCAGCCACCAGCTGAGTGCCCCCTCCCCCATAGCAGCCTTGAGGAGAAGATTCAGTCCACACCTCCTCACAAAGGCAGATTTAGACAGGATCTCCATTCTAAGTCATTGGAGACTCCTCTCAAACAACGAGAACCAAGACTATTCAGAGCAGCATCTGTTTGTTGAGGTAAGTCTCACCATGTAGCAAGCCCTGGCTGGGGTAGTACACATGCCATTGCCTTCGTCCCAAGGCAACCTCTGACGTGGGCACTAGTGTCATCCCTATTTTAAAGATAAGAGGGGCGCCTGGGTGGCGCAGTCGGTTAAGCGTCCGACTTCAGCCAGGTCACGATCTCGCGGTCCGGGAGTTCGAGCCCCGCGTCAGGCTCTGGGCTGATGGCTCAGAGCCTGGAGCCTGTTTCCGATTCTGTGTCTCCCTCTCTCTCTGTCCCTCCCCCGTTCATGCTCTGTCTCTCTCTGTCCCAAAAATAAATAAAAAACGTTGAAAAAAAATTTTTTAAAAGATAAGAGAACTGAGGAGAACTAGGTGGGACAGTAAGTGATAGAGAGGGACTTCCAACCCAGGAAGTTCCTCTCGAGATTATTCATTGTGCTGTCCAGCCCAAGTCCTAAATGCCCACTCACTGTTATGTTCTGCCTCTCCTCTTTCTCTGTCTTCATGGCTCCCTGCCCTCCAGAAGACATTATTTACATATGTTAATCTCTTATGTCACTGTTCAGTTGATTTAGTCATATAATAGGAATTTATTAAGTAACTTTATAGATACCAAGGACACATGAGACAAAAATAAATAAAACCAGGGAGAGAAGAGGTGTAGTTAAAAATATATAAAAGGACAACACATGAGATCCTTGTGATGGTGGAACTATTCTGTGTCTTGACAATGGTGTTGGGTTCACCAACCAACACTGGTGATAAGACTGTAGAGGGGCGCCTGGGTGGCTCAGTCGGTTAAGCATCTGACTTCAGCTCAGGTCATGATCTCACAGTTTGTGGGTTCGAGCCCCGCATCGGGCTCTGTGCTGACAGCTCAGAGCCTGGAGGCTGCTTCTGATTCTGTGTCTCCCTCTCTCTCTGCCCCTCCCCTGCTCATGCTGTCTCTCTCTGTCTCTCAAAAATAAATAAATGTAAAAAAAAAAATTTTTTTTTAAAAAGACTGTAGAGAACTAAATACACACACATACATATACACATTCACACAAGTAATACACACACATACATATACACATTCACACGAGTACAAGGAGTACAAGTAATATTTGGGAAATCTGAATAAGATCAGTGGACTGTATCAATGTCCATATCCTGGTTGTGATATTGTACTATAGTTTTGTAAACTATTACCATTGGGGGAAATTGGGTAAAAGGTACAGGAGATCTTTGTATTATTTCTTACAGCTGTGTGTTATCTACATGTCTCCATAACCTACAATGATCTCAACAAAATGTTCAATTAAAAAAGAAAGAAACCCATGTCCTCTAATAGGATAAATGTAACACAAGAGGCACAGACCTAATAATAGGGATGACTCAGCTGTGTACATACTGATCTTGCCCACTAGATTCTGGTGTTAAGTAGGGGTGGGGACCTTGTCTTTTGTAACACCACAACCCTAGGGAAAAAATGCTTAAGTAGGTAGAGTTCCTTTTCTCATACCCTTGCCCCCCAGTTCTCACACTTGACTATATTCTATGGCACCTGACCCTCATCTCGAGATGTACTATTGATGTGGATATTTTCCCTTCATATCATCCAACAAGGACAGCTCTCAATACCATGTTCCCAATCAACATATAAATGACAGAGGCAGCCTGGGGTAGCAGAAATGAAGGATAGTGAAGGACTACAAGCCATAGAAAGGGGAGACCCACCTTTTTATTGACCAGTTTAACCCCTTCTTGGCTCAGGCTTCCTTTCTAGAAATGGGAAGAAATTTGAGAAATGGCAAGATTTTGATACCTGACTCTCAGAGTTGATATGAGAGTTGATATGGCAGGTAAGAAGTGGCTGGTATCCTGGAAAAATTACAGGATTCTGGAACCAGAAGAATTGAGTTCAATTCTTAGTTCTACTACTTACTGAACGGGATTGTGGATAAATCATGTAAGGTCTCTACTGTTCAGTATCTTCAGTTACAAAAAATAATTTTTAAAAAAAACCTGTTATCTTTCCTCATGTCTGTATGGAAATACTTGGAACCCCCAGAGCACCAAACAAAGATCTGCCTGGCCCTGGCTGATTCACTGTCTCCCCAATACTTTGCATGTGCATTGTGCAGAGAAGGCACTTAATAAATATGTACTGAATAAGTGAATGGAAGAATTAAATCATGGGCCTCTAGTGAAATGTATTCTTTGCTCCAACCAACATCTCAAACTAAGACCCTGGAACCTTCCAGATCTCTATCCAGGACCTCTTCATGACTCATCTTTTAACTAAGGCCACTGGTAAATTCCAGACTCATAGCCAGTCATTGCACGAGCATGAAGTCATCTTCCATTTTCCTTAGAAACAGTCTGCCTGCATATGCATCACTCTTTACAGCTTGCTGTTCTCAACAGTGAATCAGTTTAAGTAAATGATGACATGATGACGACAGTAAGAATGACCTGGCAAAGAGTCTTGTTCTACCCATATCTTTCAACAGCTGGAAGGAGATACACACAAAAGAATCCTATTTCCTTGTCATTATTCTCATATCTCAGCTGTATCAATGAAATTTAATTGCAAATTACAGAAACCCTCCCTGACTAGATTAAACAGAAAAGGAATGACAGTTTCCAGATTTGGGGAGAGGCCCAGAGAATCAAATTTGAATATGAAAAAGCAAGGAGCTATGCCCATCTCACACCACAGACGGCCCCTAGATAGACCCCATTCTGGACACAGACACTTCAGCTTATCTGCCACATCAGAAACAAGAGGGCATTGCCAGAACTTCTACAACTGCCCTCTCTGAGAAAACAGGTCTATTTGCCCTCTTCCTCATCAGGATGGCTCTATGTCACGCCTGCTTATTTGTATCACTGGCTTTCAAACCAGAACCTCAAATGCAAGCATCTGAGTGATGCAGCCTGGTCACATGCCGGCATCCTGGCTACAAGAGAAGCTGGGAAGGCAAGTTTATATCTTTTACTTGGAAAGAATTTACAAATGGGACAGGATGTTTAAAGATGCAGAGCAGTCAGAAAGAAAAGCAAAGTTCCAGGGGCCCCTGGGTGGCTCAGTCGGTTAAGCATCGAACTTCAGCTCAGATCATGATCTCATCGATCTTGAGTTGGAGCCCTGCATCAGGCTCTCTGCTATCAGTCCAGAGCCTCCCTGGATCATCCAGCAACCTCTCTCTCTGCCCCTCTCCCACTAGCAAGCTCTCTCTCCCTCTCTCTCTCTCTCTCTCAAAAAGAAAAAAAAGAAAAGAAAAATTCCATTCTACCAGCAATAAAAAACTTCAATGAATCACCACCAGGCTGCTGTGATAAGAGTTCATCTAAGTATCATTTCGCACCAAAAAATTAAATACGCTTTTATTCATGTTGGAATATTCATGCTTTTGTATGCAAAAGTAAGCATGCATTAAGAATCTATCGAGAAACTATGATGAGAAAAGTTTTTTTCCAAATTTCATTACAAGGTAATTTACAAATGAACAAAATTCTTGATTCATATTCAAGTGTTGATGGAGAAATTAATACTCCTGTCTAACCCCTATCATCATTTGTAGCAATTATAGAAATAAAACCATCCATTATTCATGATACACACATTGCATCCATTTCCAAAAAGAAAAAAAAATCAGTGGAAAGAAATTATCAGACAAAAACTGTGTGGGTAGAAACACAGTGATACACAGAGGTATAAGATAGTCACTAAAGTTCCACAAAGAACAAATCCTGTCAAACTAATCTAATTCATCTCTCTTACCAAGACAAGTGTGGAACATCTAGAAGAAGCAATAGATGTCATCTATTTTTATTTTCTCAGGGATTGGGAATCTGCCTTGAATAATGTGGGCTTCAATAAAGCAAGATACTATCAGTCAACCCGCCCAGCTATTATCCAGAAGTACAATTTTTGAGAGAAGCATTAAAGTAAGATTTCTACTAAGACAAATGGTGCTTTCACAAAAGCTAATGTAAAGATTTTTTTAATGTAGTATGTCTGTTACAATCAAAGCCAAAAATCCAATTTAACACAGAAAAATTGGGTTACCCTTTGGATATTTAAATAAAGAAGTGTGACTTTTTTTTTAAATAAGGAAGTTTTGTTTATTTTTTAAGGGGTTATTTATTTTTGAGAGAGAGCAAGCACAAGCAGGGGAGGGGTAGAGAGACAGAGGGAGACACAGAATCAGAAGCAGGCTCCAGGCTCTGAGCCGTCCGCACAGAGCCCGACGCAGGGCTCGAACTCACAAACTGCGAGTTCATGACCTGAGCTGAAGTTGGATGCTTAACCGACTGAGCCACCCAGGTGCTCCGAGAAGTATGACTTCTATCAGTGAATCCTTAGCACCCAAAGGTCACTTGATTCTCCCAAAGGATTAGTACAGTTTTAACTGTTCCTGAATAGTTTCACTACAGAAATAGTAGAAAGAACACTTTTTCATTAAGCCTCATATCTCACCCAACAAATAGATTCATTATTATGACTAATTTTCCCAGTCATTTCAGCCAAGCCTTTTTGCCCCAAAATGAGATTGGTGTTGATGCCTCTTGAGATGACTCACCTCCATGATATAAAAGTAGGCCCCCAAGACATTCACCTTTGTCGCTGTCTGTCATTTACTGATTATCCATGACTATAGGCAAATTACAAAACTTCTCAGCTCCAGATTTCTTACCAGTCACGTGGGGAAAATACTGGTATCTATCTCATAGCATACCATGAGTATTAAAGAAATTAAGACATGTAAAGTGCTCCGAATAATGTCTGTCACATAATGTATGTTCAATAAATGCTATATATTATAAGCCCCAAATCTTTGGATCCCAGTGTATTACAAATTCAAAATGTTTCTGATTTTAGAAAACGAGAGAGTGTTAAATAATTTCCCATTAGAGTCTGGCCCAGCATTTCATAATCAAATGTATTTATATTTCTATAGCAAAACATATAACCGTTCATATTAACTGGGATAAAGATAATAAGTAGCCTCATGTCAGGTTCTACGACAAAAGAGTCTGTACCAAACCTAGAGAAAACTCTCAGGTTTCAGAGCTGTATGGATTTAAGAATTGTGAGTACAGGATTGTGAGCCAGGTTGTCACTATTTACAGCTTATACTCTGTCTGTTCTGTTACCCGCAATCTCCTAGAACTCGAATTTCTGATCCATGTTTATATTGCCTTCTTAAAACCTTGACCTAATAGTTGGCAAAACTCCCCTCCTCAACCATAACCTGAACTGACATCCCACCAGTCTAGCCCTGCTTGTGATGACCTCCCAGAGCTGGCCCCAGCTCAACATTCCCACAGTGTGCACTCTGGTCACTGTGCACCGAAGCAGGCAAAGTGAATGGACGGACTATTTCCAAAGCATATGGGCATAGCCTTTGTCCCAGAACCCAGAGAAAAGTAGGTCATCCAGATTACTAAACATAGTACTAACCTACCTTCAGGGGAAGTCATGCAAAGAACATTTAATGAAGTCACAAGACAGATTGTCTCTAACTTGCAGAAATGTATGACTGGCATCCCAAGTCTGAGAATATTCCCAAAGCCTCCACCAGTGGTCACCCCAACACTCTACCACTTAGCTGTTGAGGTCCACTCTGGGTGTTGATTTACACCGCACTGTGTTATAAGCGTGGACTGCCATAACTCATGTGACAACGGTAAGAAGTCAGTGGGAGCTTTAACACCTTTTCTGCCACTCCCCAGTGACAGCTGAGCTGGACCAGCTTCATCATGAATATGTGACCTATGTCATTGCACTGGGTGCCATGCTCTTAGACAAGATGCATGCTGACTTTTTTTTTTTATGGTTTTTCCATCTTGAAATTCTTAATCATTTTTGAATGAGGGATCCTGTATTTTCATTACAAATAATGTACCTGGTCCTGGAGCTTATGTTTCTAAGCATAGCATTCTATTATTTTCAGAGACCTCCTTCCAGTGTGTTGGAAAATCAGAAAACCCTGTAGGGCAATGGTTTCCAAGGAAGAGTCGATAGGTTCTGGGGTCTGGACAAGACCATCCACTGAAGTGCAGAAAAGAAATATTAAAACTTCTATTTATATATTTTTATCTCATTGCTGTTCAGCTTTATTTTTGAATACTGTTCCCTGCTATCCTTTTCTCCTTCTATTTCATAGTAGAATTACTAATTTTTAGCTAGGCTTACAGCCACAGAAGTTACAAAATTATATTTCCCAGCATCCCTTGCAGCCTGGTGCCTTGAAGCTGAATCAGCCAGTAGGAGGGTCATGAATGTGACGTTGTAACCCAGCTCCATCCTTAAAGACAGGGGTCATGCTGTACCCTTTCTTTTCCCCCATTCTGCCACTTGGAACATGAGTAGTTCAGCAGACTGTGCAGATGAATGAAACACTGCCAGCATGTCAGAACCACAAGGGAGACAGAAACAGGATCCCTGCGCACCCTCGTGGATCAGAGCTGCCATTTCAACCCTGGACCGCCTCCCTCCTGACTATTCCATGAAAGAGAAGTCCATTTCTATCAATTTAAGCCACTGTTTTTAGTGTCTATCACATGCAGCCAAACCAATATCCTAACTAATGTATTAATACTTTAAAACAAGGATAGAATTTATGAATAACAAATAACAGTAACGGAGTATATAACGAAAACAACCTAAAGATTTCACTTGTAGAGAACTGAACTTTAGACATCCCACTGACTTTTAGATCAAAGTCAAAAGCTTACCTTCTATGAACAAAGAGGCATACAAAACAAAACAAAATGAAACAAAACAAAACCAAAAAACAACCTAAAAAGCACCACATCACACAGCCCATTCAGTTTTGACAGGGGCTGTGAGAGACTAGTTAGGAGAACGAAACACAGAACTGAGAGGAAAGAACAGGTGCCTGCACTACCTAGCAGCCTTCCTTGTCCAATGTTGTTCATCAGAGCCACGAGGCACAGAAAATGGTCTGTGCTTCTTTCTCAGTTCTCCCAGGGGTACCATTCTAGATGCAGGGCAGAGAAAATAGTCTACATGTGATGGTGGTTTCTGAGCACCAGGACTTCACCTTCTCGTGGTAGTCTGGTTGAGGGTCGTGATTAATTGGATATTCTGATTAACTGAGTGTTTTCACTTTCTTATTCTTAAATTTAAGTTTCCTCGTCTGTAACATGAGGATGACACTAGTTCGTGCCTTATAGTTGGGAGGATTAAATGAAATAATGCATGGGCAGTGCTTAGCACAGGACCCGGCATGTGTTAAGTGCTCCATACGTTATCGGCTATCATTACCATCATCATCACCACCACCACCATCATCACCACCGCCATCATTATTATGCCTAGATAACTGACTTTATTTTTCTTAAGGTTTTATTCATTTTGGAGAGACAGAGTGTGAGCAGAGGAGGGGCAGAGAGAGAGGGAGACACAGAATCCAAAGCAGGCTCCAGGCTCTGAGCTGTCAGCACAGAGCCTGATGCGGGGCTCAAGCTCACGAACCATGAGCTCCTGACCTGAGCCGAAGTCAGACACTTAACCAACTGAGCCCCCAGGCGCCCCAATAACTGACTTTAAAAAGAATATAAGAGACGCCTGGGTGACTCAGTCGGTTAAGCATCCAACTTGAGCTCAGGTCATGATTTCATAGTTCTTGGGTTCAAGCCCCATGTCAGGCTCTGTGCTGGCAGCTTGGAGCCTGGAGCCTGCTTAAGATTCTGTGTCTCCTTCTCTCTCTGCTCCTCCCCTGCTCACGCTCTGTCTCTCTCTCTCTCTCTCTCTCTCTCTCTCAAAAATAAATAAACGTTAAAAAAATTTTTTTAAAGAATCTCTCTAAAAGAGATACCCTCATGGATGAGGGTCCAGGCTATTTTCAGGGACTCAAAAGCAAGGTCACTTCACATTCAGTGACCCCTTCACTCAACAGCATTCATTCTTCAGCTCTCTGCTAAACACTTTCTGCTCTGTTCTCAGGGTGTGCTGTGAGTTTTAAGTCCCACCACCCCAGCTGAATCTCCAGCTTCCACAACATACACCCCTCATGTCCCCAAATAGCCCCTTAATTAAAGCCTAGAAACCTTTGACCTCAGCCTTCTCATTTCTAGGTGTTTATCCTGAAGGTGGGATGGCAAAAGTTTGCAACTGGGCAAAGTTGAATATAGAAGGATGCTTGTTACAAAATTATTGCATTAGCTGAAAATGGGAAATAACTCAAAAACCCGTCCCCGGGGGACTAATTAAATAAATTGTGTGCATACCACAGAATTCCATGTGCTCATTGACAAGGGTGGTGCAGCTATGTATTTACTGAATTGAGAAAGTACCTCCGTACAAGACCCAGACATAAACTTTGGTAGTTCAGGGGAAAAAAACTGCAAGAAAAGGATTCGACCCAGAGAACTCTAGAGTGCTGTGATGAAGGGAGTCACAGGGATCACAGCACTTTTTAACGCTAAACACTTCTTTTTCAATCGTCTACCTGGTAATAGAACCTCCGGTGTGTGCTGACACCATTCAGAGCCAAGTAGGCTGCGGAACGCTACGTACATGATTTATGTTTATGTAAAAAAAAAAGGGGGGGGGGCATGTGAAGATTCCTGAGGCCATTTTTCATCAAAAAGATTGGCAGGTGGGATTTGGCATTCATTTTCACTTATATCCTTTTCTGTATTGTTTCACATTTTTATAAGGGCCATGCAGTATTTTTCATTTAGCCAAAAGTGTGAAGCTCTTTTTGATTTGGAAAAAAAAATAGCAGCGGGAACAAGGAAGTTTCATCAAATACTAGTTAAATGGAAACTGACTCACAGTCCTTTTGGAATTGTATGCAGGATTTATACAAATGTCATGAATAAGTGCCAAAGGGCCTTACTAAATGTTATACTGCAGGGGTGCCTGGGTGGCTCGGTCGGTTGGGCGTCCGACTTTGGCTCAGGTCATGATCTCGCGGTCCCTGAGTTCGAGCCCCGTGTCAGGCTCTGGGCTGATGGCTCAGATCCTGGAGCCTGTTTCCAATTCTGTGCCTCCCTCTCTCTCTGCCCCTCCCCCGTTCATGCTCTGTCTCTCTCTGTCCCAAAAATAAATAAACGTTGAAAAAAAAGAAAATTTAAAATAAATAAATAAATAAATGTTGTACTGCACACAAAAAAAGGCCGTAGACTGTTCTCTAAGTAAGTACCAAGGAATTAATGCTGCTATTAATGTGACAACGCCCGTGTCAATGAAGTCCTGTACAGATTCTAAAGGCTTTCACTTTTAAAATCTCATCTGACCTAGGGGCACCTGGGTGGCACGGTCGGTTAAGCGTCCAACTAGCTCAGGTCATGATCTCACAGCTCATGAGTTCAAGCCCCACGTCAGGTTCTGTGCTAAAGCTCAAAGCCAAGATCCTGCTTCAGATTCTGTGTCTCCCTGTCTCTCTGCCTCCTGCCCCCATTTATGCGTTCTCTCTCTCTCTCTCTCTCAAAAATAAACATTAAAAACGAAATTTTAAATCTTGTCTGACCTTCAAAACTAGATGTGTGACTGGTCCCCCAAAGAGAATTCCCTAAATCTCTGTCTGGTCACTGTTAGGCAACATTTCCAGCTTAGGGTTGGCACAGTTGTTTGTTAGATGGATAAATGAGTGGATGGATGGATGAATGGATGGGTGGGTGGATAAAAGAATGCATTCTTTTCCCTCTTTTACAGACAAGAAAACAGAAGCAGAGGGGAAGTGACATGCCTAAAGTAATATAGTTAGTAATGATAGAATCAATGGTTGGAATCATTGCTGTTAATGGTTTCCTAATCAGCTCTCTTTTATCCAAAATGCACCCAAAACCTGTTTTATTCAGGAGGAAGTACTTCAAAATCGCTGACAGACATATACTTGATCATCAGGAGTTATAGTCAAAATGTCAAGGGCATGGGAATTGACCTACCAAAATGCCACCAATCGTGTCACTAGTGCACAATCCTGGAGACCTCCCACTATGCCAGGCATTAACCCATTCATTGCTGGATATAAGTGGGTACTGGGTGTCAGAAGGGCACTCAGTGGGCTTAAGAGAAGTTGGCTTCTCAACTCTCTCTCAAAGAGAGTGGGCTACTCAACTGCTGGTATGAAACCATTTCATTATTTTAACAATGAAGGCAGCCATGCAAGTACATAATGGTTGCCTATAAGCCTTGCTAAAAACCCTCCACAACACTTAGAACGGTTGCTACCCACGTGAGAAATTCTGCTCTCTGTCGTCTCACAGCAGAACCCTTATTCCAGGCACTATTTGTAATGCCACTTAAAACCTTCATCCCAATGAATTCACTCTTCATGAATAAATGAAATCAAATGCCATTATTTTCTTCTGAAAATTATCCTGAGCCTAACTATGGTAGGGTATGAGGGAAGGCGTCTGGAAAAATAATAATAATAATTTCGGTGAGAGAGAGAATGTGCTTAAATCTCAAAAAAAAAAAACAAAACAAAACACAAAAAACAAACATGAGACACAGCACAAAAGACCAGCTCTAGTCAGGAGCCCAGAATGCTCTGACTACACACATGTTATTGAAGTGCATTTTTGCTCCGGCGCCAGGTAAGATTCTGGAAGGCAAGGAGACTTTCCCTGACCCCGATCTGTTCATAGTTAAGGTAGGAGAGGCATCTGTAAGTAACTGTTTTATAAAGTGTTTTATAAGCTGTTTAATCAAGGTCAGAAAGGACAAGAGCTCTGTGGGAATTCAGAGGAGGGAGAGTTTATTTCCACCAGAGGAAATCGAGGGAGACTTCCTGAGGAAGGTGCCCTTGACCTGGGTCTTCTTCAGAATACCAGTGGTATTTACACTTGTGCAGGAAGGGAAATGTGTCATCAGATACCAGCATAGGCCAGTCTTGAAGCAAACATTATTGTTCAAGACATTTGCCAACAAAATATACAAAATGAACATCGTACACACTTTCCTGAACATGTCATTTCCAAATGCATCTTGCTTTCTCATGTCCCGGTCTTTACTGGTGCTGTCTCTTCTGTCTGGAACATTCTTCCTCACCTTCATTTCTATTTCCACATCCTTCACTTCTGAGCTTAGGTGTACTTTTTCTAATGAGCCTTCCTTGAGCTCCCCAAATGGAGTTCTCCTCACCTGGGCTTTCACAGTACCAAGAGCATACCCCCATCATAACACCTATAACACCCAAATCATAATCACCCATGTTGTTATTGATCAATACTTATCCATAAGCACTCTAGGAGAATAATCTGTTTAGATGAATTTTTGTGAGCCCAGGGCCTAGTAAAGCGCTATCTTCATAAGAGAAATATTTATCAAATGATTGAAGTTTTTAATGATTCAGCAGACATTCTATACCACAAACCCAAAGCTACTCCCAGTCTGAGCTTACGACATACCCGTGTAACTCTACCAAATTACTTTGCAGATGAAAAATACAAATGTGCCCAGACCCCTTTTATCCAGCCCCAAAGCAAATAAAAAGCCAAGGCCTGCTGTAAGTCACATGACTAACTCCCCCAAGGTCACTATGGTCATAAGGGGACAGTTTGAGCCCAGAGGAGCTCCCTCAGCAAGTCTATGAGTGAGACCAGTGGACATCATTCTTGCAAAATGACCTGAAAAACCTCACCTGTCACTTACAAATGGAGAAAAGAGACCCTTTAAGGAGAAGAAGATGGCCAGAGAGAGAAAAGAAACCAGGTTTAAGTTGGCTTATAGGTCAGTGCATTTAAATAAGGAAAGGCCCTGGTTTCAGAAAATGAAAGCTTTTAATATAAACCCTTTATAGTCCAGCTCAATGAATTAAGGAAATCGCCTTAAATGTTAACAATGGCTATTTCCAGCTGTATTATGAGGGATTTTTTAAATCCTCATAGCTTCTGTATCTGCTAAATTTTCTACAATGAATAGTATATATGTATTTTCTCGTCAGAAGGGGAAATGTGTCTCTTAAGCACATCATGCCTCCTGGCCCCTGGCCTTTGCCTACTAAGTGTTAAGTCTTAGTTAACAACCCTTGAGGATTTTTTTTTTAGAGAGAGAGAGAGAAAATAAAACAGGGGAGGGGCAGAGAGAGAGAGAGAGAGAGAGAATCCCAAGCAGGGTCTGCACAGACAGTACGAAGCCAGACTCAGGGCTCTAACACACGAACCACGAGATCATGACCTGAGCCGAAACCAAGAGTTGGACGCTTAACAGACTGAGCCACCCAGGTGCCCCAACCCTTGAGAATTTTTGAAGGGAGACCCTTGCCCCCAGCTCCCAGCCCTTTGTCTCCAGTCACACCCAGAAGCCTTCCTGTTAGGAGAAGAAAATATGTTACTTGGCTTTGGATGGCTTCTCCATTCTTCCTCTTCTTAGTGGCTCCTCTGGGCTAGGAACCAGCAAAATCCTGGTGGCTGGCTATATCCAGATCCTGGATACAAGCTTCTGAGTTTCAGAATAATCTGGTGGGTGAGACTGTTTGGGGGTGTGGCTGAATCAACACTTGGTGTGCACGGCTCTTCTGAGCATCATGTTACCTATTACACTCAAAGGTTCAAAGGCAAACTGGCCCAGGAAGAGTGGATCAATCTGTCAGGTTTCATAACCATGCCCCTCTCCCACTCCCTTCAGTGACAGGACTAAAGGCTGAACGACTTCAAGCTTCAAACTCATATTCTTCTGAGAATTGTATGTTAAGACTCTCTCACCTCAAGGAAAACACAGTAGTAAAATCATTTAGTTCATCTGGCTGTCTAATAGAACTTTCCATGATGATGAAACTGTTCCATTATCTACACTGATCAATAATGGTAGGCACTAACCCATGTGACTACTGAGCATTTGAAATGTGGCTAGTGCAACTGAATAGATTTTTTAAACCACACGTCTACTGTTTTAGACAATTTAGTTTAGAATCCCAAAATTTCAGACCTAGAAAGAACCCAAGAAATCATCTGGACCTGTGATTCTCAACCTGTGCAATTTGTAAGGCCCACTCTTACTATCAAAGATACATTCAGATCTTCCTCATATTAACAGAATATTTAGTATCTGTTGATTGAGAACATCATAATGACCAAAATTAGCAAAACTTCACTAACATTTGAAATTACATTTCAATTAAGAAAATCATGATGATCAAAATTAGTGATTCAATAACAGTGTTAATTGCATTTTAATTACAAAAAGCATAATGACAAAAATTATAGCCCTTTAAATTGCATTTTATTACTTAGAAGAGCATCTTCATATACATATAGAATGGATGTGTGTGAGGTATGATTTTATCTAGCCTTCAGACTTTTTCAACATATGGATTCTTAGATCCTGTCCAATAATCCACAGCCCCTGACTGTCTTTTGCAAGAGAGCACAACTCAGTGTGAAAACCAATGGCTTAGTTCAACCCTCTGATTTGAGACAGAGAGAAAACGGAGCCCAGGAAAGGAGAAGACCTGTCCAAATCTCACAGCTAAGAAACAGTGGCGTTGGCCTGACAGATCAATGCTCTTTTCACTCTGCCACAAAGCTCAAAGAGAAGAAACAGAGCTGGAAAATCCCAAGGGAGCCACAGCTGGCTGAATTGAAAATACCTCTCTGCTTTTCCTTCTATTGGGAACTTCAAAGAATAGAAGGAAGGGATTTTTGCAATGTAAAAAGTAAATTTACTGATGAAAGTTGCATAATTATGCCTGTGAAGGAGCTATGAGGAAAATAGAACTAGCCCTTTTCGGGTTTCAGTGAAACTCAATAACTTCGAGACTTTTCTGAATCTTTTATAGGTTCCCCAGTCTTCACTAACATCTGAGGGCATCCTTCCAGAAACAAGCAATAAAACAAAAATCGCCTCTTAAAAATAAACCAGGTTTGAGAGTTCCTATCAGTGACAGGAAGCAGGACACAGAAGAAAGAGCCAAGGCGTTTTCTTTGGTTACAATGGCCTCCAAGTTCACCCTGAGGAAGCGATGGTCTTAAACCCAGAACTCAGACTCCCATTCTCTATTGTGTATGTGTGTGTGTGTGTGTGTGCGTGTGTGCGTGTTTATTTATTTATTCATTTATTTTTGAGAGGTGGGGGGAGGGGCAGAAAGAGAGGGACAGAGAATCCTAAGCAGGACCTGTGCTGTCAGCTTGGAGCCCAACGTAGGGCTCCAACCCACAAACTGTGAGACCATGACCTCAGCTGAAGTCAAGAGTCAGATGCTCAACCAACTGAGCCACCCATGCACCCCTCTTTCTATCTTATTTTTTTAAGTTTATTTATTGATTTTGAGAGAGAGAGAGCATGAGAGCAGGGGGGTAGGACAGAGAGAGAGGAGAGGGAGAGAATCCCAAGCAGGCTCTACATGTCAGCTCAGAGCCCGATATGTGGCTCAAACCCACAAACCACAAAATCATGACCTGAGTCGAAATCCAAAGTGGGACACTCAACCGACTGAGCCACCCAGGCACCCCTCCCTCTTTCTATTTTCATTGCACCATGCTGCATCCAAGATCATGCACTGCTCTGCTGTTCTAGATCACTGGGGCTGGCAGGAAAACTTACTTAAGTCGGTTCTACGGATTTAGTGTAATTAGCCTTCAACTTTACAGGCTTCTCGCTTTGGATTCTCATAGAATTTTATGTATTTATTTCTTGTAAACTAGACCACGGTGACTATGACCCTGGACTGAATCCAGACTCTAATACTTATTAACTACAGAAAGCGTGGTATTTGCTTCACCTCTGTCAGCCTCAGTTTTCTTACCTGCAAAATGGGGATAAAAATTCATTACATAGCCATGCTGAGAAAGTAAAGATGATTCTCATCAATCCCTTAGAAGAGTGCCTTAGAGTAAATTAGTGCTCTCTCTGAGACAGGGTATTGTATTTAGTCTTGCTCATGTCCCATGTTAGACTATAAGCTTTGTGAAGGCAAAGACTGCCTTTATTTCCCAACCACCCCCATTCCGTATAGTTGCAAAGCTTTATAGGTGCAGTGCAGGTACATGTGTTGATTACAAATGTCATCTCTGGTGTCAGACATGCCCGGGGTTGAAGGCTCTAATCTGGCTCCAGGACTTACTAGGTTTTGGGTTGTTTTTTTTTTTAACATTCTTGATATTTCTGGGTCTCGATTTTCTCATCTGTTAAATGGGTTTAATCCATTAACTTGGAGCTTAACCATGAGCATCAGAGGACCTTGGGGAGGTAATGAACACTCCTAAAGGCTGCCTGTTTTAAGTATATTAATGTGTCATCCTCACTCCCACCTTAGTAAGGCACCACGTAACATTTATGCTAGAGGTGGCTAATAAACAAGAATCTAGGGATTGATTTTCTGTGAACTCCCTTATTTGCTCACTCCATGACAGATAGCTTCCCTAAAGCCAACAGAGCCAGAGGCAAGCCACCATAAATCCAGGGTGTGCTGTGATAAGACACCAGAGCATGCATGCCAGCTGTTCCCTCAGGAAGGATACATTTGCCCTGTAATTCTCTGGAATAAAGCAAACAGACTGTTTGCAAGGGTGCACGGTATTCGAAATAGCTGCACATCAGAGATGCAGCCCAGGATAGACATCAGCCTACTGCTCTGAGAGTCAGATGCCCTGAGTCTGAGAATTTGATCTCACCAGTAACTGGCTGTGTGCCCTTGGACAGGCCATTTCACTTCTCTGGGCCTCTTCCTGTTCTCTCAAAAGAAGGGCCTACACTAGGCATTCTCCAAGGATCACTGCAGCCCCTCTGTTACACCGTTCTAGAATGAGCTAATTAGGCCACTAGTACGATGGTCACAGGATGCAGAGTCAGAAAGACCCAGGTTCGAATCCTTGGCTGGTTGACCCTGATCAAGCTTCTTAATCTCTCTGAGATTTGGTTTTCTCGTGGGTAGATTGGGGATAATAACATGGCTATTGGAGGGTTGGAGACAGTGAATATCAAGAACCGGGCCATTGGAAATGTTAGTAGTGGTGCCTGCTGTGATTATTATTAGCATCATTATCACAGTCATCATTATTAATATTACCTTTTTTAGTCAGTTAATTAGTTTTGAGAGAGAGAGAGAGAGTGAGAGAGAGAGAGAGAGAGAGAGAGAGAGAGAGAGTGTGAACAGGGGCAGGGCAGAGAAAGAGAGAAAGAGAATGAGAATTCCAAGACGGCTCTTTACTGTCATGTGGGAGCCCAACTCAGGACTCGAACTCGCTAACCATGAGATCATGACCTGAGCCAAAATCAAGAGTCAGAGACTTAACCGACTGATCCCCCCAGGTGCCCCAATATTACCTTTCTTTTAAAAGGTGAAGGCCCAAAAACATATATCACAGTCATGTGGGGTCAGATAAGAATATCAACTCTTCTCTGGTAACTTGTCTGAAATTAGTCAATTTCCTTCTCCCATGTATAATTGCTTTTGCTTTTCAATGTGGTCACTGTTTCATTGCTAACACTGTAGTTCCTTAATGATAGCAAACCATATGGCTTAGTTCATGAGGAATTGCACACGTGTTATCTCATGGATTCCTTCACTGCCATCATCATCATCATTACCACCATGACCATCATGCCTCCATTCATCAACACCTGGGGTCCTACAGGAATGAGCAACTTACCTGAGATCTCAGTGTCCATCCATCCAACCAGGAAGTCACAGGTTTTGGACTTCTGGTTAAGGCTTCTGACTCCGAAGCTCATGATTATTCCACTCCATCAACTTCATGAATTAATTTGACTTTTTCCCCCCAGCCATTGCCTGGACTAGTTATAAAACATCTTTCTTTCTTTCTTTCTTTCTTTCTTTCTTTCTTTTTTTAAAGTAACTGTCTTTCTGTATATGTGGAATTTGAAGTGCAGCATTTCTTAAGTGTTTAACATTAACTCTGAAGTCTACCCAGTCACATGCCATCTAATTCAACCACTTTTTCCCACTAGAAGACATCAGATCAAATTTTAGATGACCTCTGTTTTTAAAGTCAAACACCTAAGAAAAGGTTATTCTAATTTCCAAGGAATAAGGACAGTATTTTAGGAGAGTGTTTTGGTTGCAAAAAAGAACTAAGTCAAGTGAAGGGTGAAGATTATTTTAAGGATTCCCACTGAATGGGATTTTATTGAACAAAATTATAAAAGTTGACATGGCGTCATGGAAACTGGGAATAAATGGTGGTTCTTGACTCAAAGCAGAGTCAGCAGTACAAAACGCACTGGATCTTTAGTGGTCCTTCCATCTTGCCATCTTCCATCAACCGTCTTACCATGGAGCCGTCTGCTGTATTACTCATCTTTCCCTTTGTCCTTATGCCATAGACTGGGTGCCTTACTCTTTAGTTCCCCACTGAAATTCCCTGCAGAAACGACTTTCCTGGCTCAGCTAATTACAATTACTCCCCTTTGGAAGAGGTTTTTTGATACAGGGCACATCTTGGACCACCGATCAGCAGATGAATCTACTGCTGCTGGGTCAGGCATAGCTTGAGGTGTCAAACATGGCTGCCTTGGGTTGGGCCCTCAGTTAAGGTAGTGGGTAGATCCATTTTACTTAGAAGGGGCTGTAAGCCACAGCATGTGCCATGATTATCACTGCTAATATCAAGAGAGTAAAATTTTCCTCTCCAGATGCTTTCATTTCATATAAATCTTTTTTAAAAAATTGTCACTTTTGGATAACGTTTCATGCCTCCATATGTTTACAAAGTCCTAACTGATGTGGAATCCCAGAGCTGACTATAACAACACCAATAAAAGTCACTTCCACGGATACAGTCTTTTATAGAGGTGGCTGCTCTTTCGGGTACTCCGCTTGTCTCGATTGCCACAGCATCCCGTGTTGACAAGACGGTTATTATTGTCACCATTTGATGGAGGAAAAGCTAAAGTTTAAGAACAATGAGTGGCCTTATGCCACAAAACTAGTTAGTGGTCTGTCTGGGACTTAGACTTCAGTTTCCTAAATCAACGTCTGAAGAAAGAGAAAGCAACCTTTATTTTTCTATCCAATCGGGAATAGTTTTTGGCAATTACTATATCTCACCAGTCTCCTTCAGTCCAGATTCAGACTCTCATCAATTCTCACCATGGATTGCCTCAGCATCCTCTTACCCCATCTCCCTGCTCTCATCAACCTTTTCAATTCCTTCCTCCAGAGGCAGCCAGAGAAGTCTTTAGAAAGACAGAGTTTTCAACAAATCACCTCTAGGATCACAGGCTTCTTGCTGCCCACAGAAGAAGATCTGAACTCCTTCAAAGTGAATTCAGTGTCTTGGGAGATCTGGTTCTTACACCTCTTTGTCTTATTGCCGCTGCTCATGACCACTCGTGTTCGCACACATTCAGCTGCGCCAGCTCCCAAGGATGGCTTGAAAATTTCTCCCTCTGCGTCTTTATGTAAATTACCGTCTGCACACTGGATTTAGATGGGTTTGGATCACATGATGTTATAGTGGTTTTTGTTTTATCTAATCCATTGGCAACATTAGGAAAATTTCCAGCTTCTCTTGATCTTCCAGTAAGAGATCAAGGTTAACAATCAACTGAACCTGACAAATGGCTAATCCCTTTAAATGGGGCACACCCTCTCCAATTGGCCACAATCCCCACTACTCCCTATTGTGTTACATCCAACTGGCTTTACTCATGATTGTGCTATGCTTGACCCCTTAGACATTTGAGTTTGCAACCTTTGCTTTATGTGCTCACCACCAGAAATGTACTTCCCCATATACTTCTTTCAAAATATTAGTCATCTCTCAAATAATTCTTCCATGAAGCTTATATTGATTCTATGAATGCAAATTAATCTCTTCTTCCTTAAACGTGTTAATCGGTGCTTGACCACATAAAGGACTTCACTAGATTACAACGGATTTGAGGGCAAAAACTCTTATTTATCGCATACCCTCATACTGCCTAATACCATGTCTTATTCTTTGTTCAAAGAATGTTCAAAAAATGTTCAAAGAATGTTCAAAGATGTTCAAAAAATATCTGTTGGCATGAACTTAGTTTAATTTAGTCCAATCGGCATTTAAACTTTCCAACAGAAGCCAACTCTTCTGTAATCATATTTTCCCATTCCTCAACCAGACTTGAGCTTTTATTAGTCCCAATACCACCTGCTTCTCGCCCCTGCTTATCTACTGAGGAAACAAACTATTTTTCCAAGTCCTGTTGATTGGAAAGTTTAAGCTGTTAAATAAATCATCCTCCGAGGAAAAGCAAGAGCAGGAAATTTGCTTTGGCCCTGAGCCAGTACTACTCCCCACAGACAGAGTATTTTGCAAGGTCTTCACAAGAGAAGAAAGAGAAGAAAGAGATTGGGGAATCTCCACCCTCAGGTGAGGACTGCAATCACCCCGCATCATGGTCTACTCTCGAACTACGGTTTCCTCAAATAGTACATGTTTCTTACATACAGTATTTGTCCATGAAAAACCGTTGTCCTCTTATTTCATGCAAGTTACATTTTTATGAGCTACTGCCTCATATTTCTGGACGTTAACATTTTAAATAATATTACCCTTTCATATAACATTTATTTTTCAAACATCTAACAGTTTATCAGGCACTGTGCTTGGTTCTGGGCAAAACAGATATTCTTTGTTCTGGCAAAAATAAGTATGTGCTATTGTTCTCATGTCCTGGGAGGATCACAGCCTAATGGGGAAACAAATCATTTAGGGACATTTTGTCAATGCCACCCATAAACAGAGCAGACTCTCACCACCCCATCCATCGTGAATGACATGCATGTGGGAGGCAGTCTTTGCAAATGTACTGCCACTCTGACATCCAGCTTATGTAGTGAGCACTTATAACCTACTTCTCAGCCCGCAGTCGTGTTAGAGGAGGCAATTAGTTAGGTCCTAACAGGATACCTGGAGGCCAGCAACCAGGACATTCCAGCTATCGGGAAGGTCTGAGTCCCGTCCTGGAAGCACTTCACCACCAGAAGCCGGGTCTAACCAGACAGACCCAGTGGCTGGACACCAGGCCAGGAAACCCCCTGACTTGGGAAGAAAAAGCGAGAAAACCTGCTTTCCACCTTAAGTAATAAACATCCCACCCCCTAGTTAACAGCTGTTCATAACGCATTGAGATCCAACCCCCAGGGCGCACAGCTCTGCTCTCCAGCTCTCCCACTCTCATATCTCAAGAGTGTACTTTCCCCTTTAATAAGGTTTCCCGCTCATGTCACTCATCTGCCGTGCTGCATGTCTGTCCTTGAATTTACTCTCGCGACAAGACCGAGAACCTTCACTCCTCTGGGTCTGGCTAGGTGGAGACCCCAGGACCCAGGGTCTCCCCAGTTCTCCCCGTGACCATTTAAACTTCTTTCTTAAGCTTTGAGTGTCAAGGAGGAATAGAGACTGCCCCTCCCAGAGTGCGAAGAATATGGTTGAAACACAGGAACTCCCCTGGTCGCCTCTCACACAATCATGCCCTGCGAGAAAGTCATTGGCTGACCACTCCAACCCCACCCAGGCAGAATTAACGAAAGTTCGGACACGATACAGAGACTTGGGCCACTCTGTAAGATAATGAGCCACAAGTAGTTGAGCTGCTGACTGACAAGGGGACACAGCAAGGGCCCTAAGGGGAGGAAAGGATAACAGCAGCTATGACTTTGTGGTCTCTCGGTGAAGTGAGGCCTATAGCCCTCCCCTGTGCCTCTACCTCCTTCCTTCCTGCATTTCACCCTAGGTGTGTGTTTGTGTATACAATAACAGATAACAGCCCCCTCTCCCTTTATGTTGCCTGATTATTACACCCAGAGTGTGCTGGCGATAGCAAACTTTATAATCTAGCCCAGGGACTGGTAAACGACAGACTGCAGGCCAACTCTAGCCTACAGCAGGTTTTCATGAATGAAGTCCTATTAGAACACAGCCACACCCATTCATTTACAGATCGGCTATGGCTGCTTTCCTGCTGCACAGATTCCCACAATTCTGACACCAGTTCCTGTGCATCTGTTTTTTCTACCCCACTGAGAGATTTTCAGACAGCAGCTAGGTGTCCTACGATTCAATTCAATTCTGACACTATCTGCTTGGAAATAGCATCTGATTCCGCAGGTTAAGAGCTTAGTCCTGTACGACTGACCCTTGTCCCCCACTTGAGATGTCAATAGCAGGTCCAGGTTGTCCCTTGTCTTTCCGATGAACTGGATGTAAATCAGAGGTGCCCATTATGATAGGGAAAGATAGGATTCAGTAGGCAGAGAGGGAAAGGATAGGACCTGAGGTCCTTGGGTGGGGAAAACATATTTGGGGACAATGCTGGGAGTGTCTGACCACAGCAAACCCCTTTGGGGGTTAAGGTTCCTCTTAAGAAAGTAACGGACACCACCTACTCCCCCATAGGTTTCCCTCAGGAATTTGACAAAAGACCTAACTAAAATAAGTAGTGGACCATTAAACATATGACCCACGAGGAACGGTATGGCCATAGATGACCCCTCACACAGTGGAAACAAGCCAATCACAAAGGAAAGACTAGGCATTTAGAGTTACCTAGTATTAGAAATAAGCCCATAGACCCAATCAAAGGAGGGACGCGGACACTCGGAGCACACTGAAGGGAGGCTTTAATCAAGATTCTTGCAGGAGAGGGTGTCTGATGGGCAGGCACACTCAGGCAGTTACAGCAGACAATTTATCTCCTAGCATGCAAGTCCCTCCCCTGGTTCCTCATTGGCTGAGCACTACAGAAGTTACAGCCTCACCGGAACATCATCTATGCCCATGTAAGGCAAAAAGTAGTCTGATTGGAAGAAATGTACATTTCCTGAGGAGACACAGAAACTTTCAGTCCCTCCTTTGTTCTTTGGCACATCCTCATTGCAAAGCCTACGAAAATAAGCCTGCAAAAATGGAGAGTGGGTAGAAGAACCAGGAAGTGAAGTGTCTAAGGGGTTTAGACTCCATTGTGTGTGTGGAAGGGGGGGGCGGTTCATACATATTTCCAATAGGTCGTAAACCTATTGTTGATTAGATGGCACAGCTTTTATTTGGCATTTCTGAAAATGAATCATCTCCCTTCTCACACTAGCCAATAAGCTTACCCCCTGAGAAGAAACAAGGGGGAAGGGAAGGGACCCACCAAAACCCTAAGAAACAAAGTCCCTTGACTATCGTCTGTGGGTATTCACTTTCAAATGCCCCCTCTCTGTAAAGAGAGTTTCACACTATTCTTACTTTCTGATCTTACACTGGAATAAACTTTTGCCTGCTGCTCATTTTATTCTTTGCCCACCTCTTCATTCTTTGAAGTGGTGAGACAATGAACCCTGGACATTGAGGTAAAAAGATCCTGCAACACTAATCTCCTTGAATCTCTACTTGTTTACCAGTCTGGAGGCTCTCTGAACCCCAACCTTTTGGGTTTCTATGGAGGCTTCATTACTTAGACAAAATTGATTAAATCATTGGCTATTCCAACCTTCTATTCATATAGTTGGTTCCCATGGCAACCAGGGCTTCCTCAAAGTCACCTTGTTAACATAACAAAAGATTCTTTTTTCCCCTCTCATCACTTAGGAGACTCCAAGAATTTTAGAGCCTCTGTGTCCGGGTCAGGGACAAAGACCAAATATATATTTATTGTAAATCACAATATCACAATTGCAAAGTCTAAAGAATATATCTTAAGGTCCTTTACAGAAAAGTTTGCCAACCCCTGATCTACTTGGTTGGGAGCCCCAAAAACTAAAGGAAGAATTTGCCTGAATCAGACCTCTAGGACTTGGAACAGGACATTAACTCAGGAGACTCGTTGGTCTCTCTTTAGAGAAGGGGTTAAAGTGTTTTCAGATGTGCAAGGAATACACACTTGGTCAATTACACTAAATGGAAGAATGTTTTTATATTTGTGTTCAGTCTGGTGTTATTTTTTAACACTATGGGAGGAAGACTGTAGGGTACCTAAATGGATACAACCATATTGGACATGTGTCACTTGCCCAGATTTTTCCTATGTTTGGAAATGAGCCACGATGTGAGTTTTGGTGGGAGATAGAGTCCACCTTCTAGAACAGATCCTGAAAACATCAGATGCTTACTTTTATTCAATACCTCTGGAAATTAAGGTGCTGATGATATGGGACCATAAGGCAAGCTGAGGACAAAGCACAAGCTAGCACCATCACACTCTGCCCCTCCCCACGGTGGGATATGTGTAATATTCCTCAGGCACTCTTGGCTGCCCAAGGACAAAGGAGAAGAAAGGAAACAAATGGTTAACTAATAGAGATCACAGTGACACAGGAGTCTCCATCAGCTTACAAATATCTCAATAAATTACAAGAAAAAGCAGTCTTATCAATAGCCTAATCTCCGGAAACCTATAGACTCCGTTTCCTAAAGCCCCAACATCACCCCTCCATAGTGATATGGGGAACAAAGGCAAGAAGGAAATGGCAGGCAAAATTAAAATTATAATCTTATAACCTGCAGCCCATTGGCAAATACTTGACACAAATACAGAGTACAACATTTCTCCAGGAACCCCCTCCTTTCATAATGTTAATACTTACTGGAGGGAAAACAACCTTAGCTGACACTAGCAAGGCCTCAGGTATCTTAGGAGTCCTCTTTAGCACATCAAAGTCCCTCTGGAGGCCTCCCTTTTGTCTTCACCTCCTTCAATCCCATAGTATATAACCAGTCATTCTTCAGGACCCCAGCTCAGCTCTTCCTGCCCACAGCGTCCTGTCCCCCTAACTTGAGTAAAATCACCTTTTTGCACCAAAGATGTCTCAAGACCCCACGAACCCCACCATCACCCCAAAACTTGTAATCACTGGTACCAGATTAGGACTGATCAATTGGACAAATCTGCCCATGACCTTGAATCTGATACTTAATGATGAGGTTTTTGGGGCTTGGTCCAGCTTGGTCTGGAGCCAATGACCAAGAAAGAATTCTTGAAGACGACTTTGTTGCAAAAAGGTGATTTTATTAAAGCACAGGGACAGGACCTGTGGGCAGGAAGAGCTGCCCCAGGACCAAGAGGAGAGACTGGTTATATACTACGGGGGTAGGTAAACTCCAGGGGAAGTTGCCAGTGAGATTTTCCTATGCGAAAGAAGACTCCCAGGATACTGGAGGCCCAGCTATTGTCAAGGTAGGGTTGTTCTTCTCTCTAGCAAAGTATTAACGTTAAGACGGTAGGGAGTTCCTAGAGAAACACTTCAATCTGTCAGCCTCAAGTGTTTGTCAATGGCTGCAGGTTATAAGGAAATCTAGTTCTGTTTCCTTCTGCCTTTGTTTCCCACATCACTGTGGACGAGTGATGGGGACTTAGGTCCTGCAGGACTATGAGCTCTATCAGTTATCCATTTGTTTTTCCCCTTTCCTTTGTTCCTGGGCAGCCAGGGGTGCTGGAGGAATATCACACACATCCCACCTGGGGGGGGGGGGGAATGTGTTTGCGGCCCGTCATCTTATCCTATGCTCCCTTATCACTGAACACTGCAAAGAAACAGGGACAGATGCTGCATTTCTACAGTTGGTCCTGGGAGAGGCAGAAACAGTGGTAGCCACGGGGCCAAGAGCAAGGCCGATCACCCAGGCCCGTCCCTGCGGCACCATTCTGCCTGAATTTCCAGCCCCCTTGCTTCTCTTGGTTCCTGCTTATTATCTGACCCTCCCTCTTCTGCGTTTCCATCAGGCCTATCAGCCGCCATATCCTCTCAATCAACTGTTGCTTCATGTAAACAGGAATAGTTTGTGCCATTTAAACCCAAGACTCTGAAGCTTTTACCAATGTATAGCTTAGAAGAATAATCGTAACAGCTATTTATTAATCTGTTAAGAGATTATCATGTGTCAGGAACCATGTTAATCATTATTCATGAATTATCACAGGTCGTTCTCACAACAATCCTATTAAATGCCATTATTATCCCCCTTTTATAGATGAAAAAATTAAGGCTTAGAGAGGCCGAGTAATCCAAGGCCACACGGCTGGTTAGTACTAGGTCTGTCTGTGCCCCAAACCAGGGGGCTTGACGCTTTACTCTTCTTCCAAGTTCCTGTATTCTTACGCTAGAGGAAGTGTTACTAAGTTTTGTAGATCCTAGCTAAAATAAAATTGAATAGCTGGACCAACTATGTATTTTTTTTAAGCTTATTTATTTAGTTATTTTGAGAGGGGTTAGGGAGAGAAGGACAGAGAGATAGGAAGAGAGAGAGAATCCCAAGCAGGCTGCACCCTGTCAACGCAGAGCCTGATGCAGGGCTCGAACTTATGAACCGTGAGATCATGACCTGAGCCTAAATCAAGAGTAGGACGCTTGGGGCGCCTGGGTGGCGCAGTCGGTTAAGCGTCCGACTTCAGCCAGGTCACGATCTCGCGGTCCGTGAGTTCGAGCCCCGCGTCAGGCTCTGGGCTGATGGCTCAGAGCCTGGAGCCTGTTTCCGATTCTGTGTCTCCCTCTCTCTCTGCCCCTCCCCCGTTCATGCTCTGTCTCTCTCTGTCCCAAAAATAAATAAACGTTGAAAAAAAAATTAAAAAAAAAAAGAGTAGGACGCTTAACTGACCGAGCCACCCAGGCACCCCTGGACATTAAGAGGTAAGCCAGCTCTCCAGAGAAAAAGGAAGTCCCGAACTATAGTGTCTGCCAGATTCCATGGTGCACATATTCCCACCATGGCTGATTTCAAGCTACCGGTGGTTTATCCATCCCCTCAAATTTCCTGAATAAATAGTTGACTCTTGCAAGGCAGGATGAGCTGCCTCCAGCACCCCAGGACGCCCATGTCCTGTTTGTTTCTTGCTTCTCTGTGTTGTTTGCTGCGGCAAACACTTTATCTTATATTCTTGGAATCCCAGACTGGGGTGAGATCTCAGAGGACGTTTAGACTTCACCACCTACTCACAAGAAGACCCCTCCAGGCCATCTCTATGGTCTTCTGCTCAACGCTCTGGTCTCCGGGAGCTCACCACCTTCCAAGGTTCCTCGTTCGGTGTTGAAATAGTCACTATTGTTCCAAATAACAACCCTAGTTTTACAAAGCGTGCTGCCCTCCAGGTGGCCTTTCCCTCTCAACCTACGAGTGCTCCGTCCACACCTCCTGTGGAATACGGCTCTTGGAAGCAGTTGCTTGCCCCGGTTCCACTCTCCCGCACCATACTGGAAGGGGCTTCGGGCATGGGAGCTCACGGGTATGCAGTGTAGGCTGGATCTACTCCATTATATTTTCACACAGGTGCTAAGTGTTTTCCAACCTTGCCTGTAGACTCAAGCAAGAAAGGACATGACTTAGCCCACATGTCCCCCTCCCGCCCCCAAAACACACACGCGCACACACATGTGCACACACACACGTGCACGCACACACACACATGCACACACACGTGCACACACACACAGAGTTTATTAAAGATTACACGGATGCCTCTGTCGTTCAAGAGCAGCACCGAGTGCTGGCACAGCACGAATCATATTCTCAATACCGTATCCTTTCTCATGCCCTCACATCACTTCAGGCCTCAGGGCAACACTTCCACACATCTACTGCCCCACGTTCTTCAAACCAAAAGTGACCGCAACTGCTGCTTTGGAGCGTGGGGAGCATTTGAGTGGCAGCAGTGCTTAGGTAGGAGAAAAGGTAAGTTAATTAAGTTGTCAAATCTCTGCTCCTGGGGAACGTGAGATTCTTGCGTCACTGAGTATCCTTTTCCAGTGGTGCCCAGCATCCCTTGTCTGGCTTCTGTCTGCGCTCTAATTTGCCCGTCCAGGAGTACTTGCTGATTCGGTGCAATATTACCAACAGCAGCACACGGATCCTAGAGAACATTCTGCAATGTGAAACAATCCAAATGCCTTAAGCTTGCACATATCTAAGTGTAGACTCCATGCACCTGACACATTATGCTAACTCTCCACATTGGCAGCTAACTGGACTTTGAATGCTAAACTTGCCAACAGTGTCCTTTTCATACATTTAATAATAAGAAATCATTACGTTCTCAAAACACTAAATTAAAAATTTCCGCTCTATTTAAATAGTTTTGACTTACAATTTGGATAGTCATTAATTGTACTTGTATTCTGCTTTGTAATTTTAATAGTTTTGAATATTTTAGAAGAAAATTACTGTTAAGTGGTGTCAGAGTGACTCTTGATTTTGGCTCAGGTCATGATCTGATGATTGGTGAGTTTCAAGCCCCGTGGGGCTCTGTGCTGACAGTGCAGAGCCTGCTTGGGATTCTCTCTCTCTCTCTTTCTCTCTCTCTCTCTCTCTCTCCATCTCTCTCTGCCCCTCCCCCTGCTGTGCTCTTTCTCTGTCAAAATAAAAGTAAGTAGACTTTTAAAAAAAGAAAATTAGGGGCGCCTGGGTGGCTCAGTCGGTTAAGCGGCCGACTTCAGCTCAGGTCACGATCTCGCGGTCCGTGAGTTCGAGCCCCGCGTCAGGCTCTGGGCTGATGGCTCGGAGCCTGGAGCCTGCTTCCGATTCTGTGTCTCCCTCTCTCTCTGCCCCTCCCCCGTTCATGCTCTGTCTCTCTCTGTCCCAAAAATAAATAAATGTTAAAAAAAAATTTAAAAAAAAAAATAAAAAAAGAAAATTACTATTAAAACATGTAGAAAACACAGGGTTTTTTTTTTATTTTTACACTTACTTTAAGCTACATTTTGATTAAAATATATTCAAATTTTTATATTTTGAGTAAATTGCATTTTATTCTTTTAGTCTTTTAGAACAGGCAAAAATCCAGCCCACTGCCTGTTTTTGTAAATAAGGTGTCACTAGATCAGAGTCAACCCATTCATTTACGTTTTGTCCATGGTCTTTTCCTGTCCAACAGCAGAGTTGAGTAAGTGGGACGGGGACAAATAACCCGTATCACCTAAAATATTTCTCGTTTGATCTTTTACAGAAAGTTTGCCAATTCTTGCTTTACTGTCAACAACACAAATTATGTGAAACTCTTGATCATAACAATAAAGCGAGTGAGTTTGCTGACACCAGGTTAAGAAAACCCACTGTTGCTGAATAAATAAGTAGCTTGCTGTGAGTTATCTACTCTTCCATGGATCGCTCACCCTCTGTCAACAGACCATTTGGACATGCAAAATCGTCCATTAAATTCAGCCGTCCTTGATATTGTGCCAATTTCAGTCCTATAAAAACAGTCATCTTACCTACATATTTTGCTGTGATCAGGATGAAGGCAAATGTGTCAAGATATCAACATTGAACATATTTCACTAAAGCCAGGTTTTGGCTTGACTTACAACTCTTAAATCTTGAGACATGTGAGATGGGGATGTCCACTCGTCAACTGATCCCAAACCCTGCATGTATTACTGGCAGGTCTAGCACTTTCCAAAGTGCCTCCCTTCATTAACAGACCCATGAGGCGGACAAGGTTGGCCCCATTTTACAGATGGGAAAACTCCAACAGTCTGAACCGAGAAGAAATACTGGGAGCTTTAGAATATCAGGAGACGGCGTGATTGAACTCACATTTTGAAAGGAACATTCTGATTGGTATTTGAAGAGGATAAGGGTAGAATATAAGCCCGGGAGGGAGGCTACTGGGTTGTTCCAGGGAAGAGAAAACAGGCGGCAGCCAAGGTGGCGGGAAGGTGGGGGATACACCAGGATGGAGGAGACTTTGCAATTTGTTAATGGATCATCTCGAGACGTATGACACAGAGTTCGGTCGAGGATGCTCAGGTGTATTTTCGGTCTGAGTAATGGACTGACCGGAGATGCCAATCTCCAAGATGGTGGACACCTTGGTAGAGCAGCCAGTTGGATATATGAGCATGGAGTTCAGGGAGAGGCTGCGACTGGGTCATCAGCATAAGCAGGTGTTTAAAACCACTATTTTCTACCTAGTTCAGACACTACTTTTATACGGTGAGAACTACGGACATGGTTTCTGAGTCTTTAAGAAGGAAAAACAAATCAGGGCCATACTCAAAAAACAAAATAGGGGCAGTGGCAGGGGGACGTCAAGATGAAAGAGAAAATGAGAGACTCGTGACCTTTCAGGCAAAAAGAAAAGCAACACATCACTGCCAAGACACATCCTTTCCCCCAAATCTTTCTAGATTCAAAGCAGAAGGGCAGAGCCCTTGCAAAGGAGTCGAGTCAGGACGGTTTCGGGTTTCTCCTGACAGCACATAATGAAACACCATAATGAGAATAAATTCCACGTGTCCCACCTGATTTTGCCGAGCTGCCCAGCAGAAGCGAGGAAGAAGCCAGGCTTCCTCTGATGTACAAACCAGTCACAAATATGACGCCCAGGTGCCCTTTCTCTGGGAAGGACTCACAGTTCGACTTGGAATGAATAACACATAAAGGCGAGTGTGTTGTTAGCACTGAAATAGGGAAGGCTTTGAGATGAGTTCGCTCTCCTCCATCGTCCACAGCCCCCATGGCCCTTTGCCATTCCTCTGCTGGGTTTCATTGTCTGTCACCTCCTGCGGGACCACCCTGCCCCTCCTCCTCCTCCCAGGACAGCACTCACTCATCCATTTTAGAGCTGCTGCCTCCAGATTGAGCCCTCTATTGGGCCCCAGGAAGCCCTGTCCCCACAGGCAGCCTGGGCTGCGTGCACCATAACCTCCCCCGCCTTCACTTGGAACCAGGCAACGAGAAGGCTGAGAAACCATCCTTATTCTCCACCCTGTTTGTCCTGATCTTCTCATTTCCATTTCCCAGCACTGAGCATCAATATATTCTTTGTAACTTGATTCTCAGTATCTTATTACACTGAACGCAGCAGTGGCTCATACATCAGAGCTAATACATCCTGTAATTTTGCTAAGCTTGACTTGATGAGCAGATGAATGGTTTTCCAAGGCTCCTCCCTCAGCCCCTTCGGGTCTCTGCTCTAGCACTCTCTTGCTTAGTGAGGTCTACCCCTGAACACCTTGCTTCAGTCAAAAGCCAGCCCTCACGCTCCCTGCTTTAATCTTCTCCGTTAGCATCAGTCACCCTCTGCATCTTGGTATGTTTAGCTTATTTGTGTGTTTATTGTTTGTTCCTGTACTGAGAGGCAGTTTAGTGCCGTGATAAGATCTCAGACTCCGTCTGGGCAATCCCAACTCCACTACCCCCTAGCTTGTGTGACCTTGGGCAAGTTACTTAACCTCTCTGGGCCTCATCTGTCTCATCTTCATGGGGTGAAATCAATACTTCATGGGGTGAATGTGAAGATTAAAGGAGTAAATGTGCGTAAGACATACCGAAAGGGAATCACCGTGACCTCGCCCTTAGACCCCATTCAAGTCTCACTGACAATACCACTGTGGCCCTTGGTAGCGGAAGGACCCAGGCCACCATCACGTTCTGCATTTTGTTGTTAAGTCTCTCAGCTCTCCTTCAGTCAGAACAGTTCCTCGATGTTTCCTTGGCTGTCAGTATTTCCATAGATTCTCGGAGACGGCAGGTCACCTGTGTTGTAGAATGTCCCTCAGTTTTGGTTTGTCTGACGTCTCCTCTGATTCAATTTGCACGCATTTTTGGCAGAAATATCACAGAAGTGATAACGCAATCTTCTCGTTTACCTTATCAGGTGGCATACAATTTCAGTTTGTCCCATTGCTGCCTCCTGCTTGCTGTGTGGCCTTGGACAAGCTCCTTACCCACTCTGTGCCTTAGTTCCCTCGTCTGTAAAAGGGTGTAATAGTAGGACTTACTTCATTGAGTTGTTGTGAGAATCACAATGAGCTAACCCACATATGGAGGAATTATAACAGGGTCTATCACTAGATCCAAACTATATACATGTTGCCTATTACTGGGGAAGAAACAGAGGATCAAGAGGACAGCGAAAGGAGAAAACCTCACTACCTGTGTTTGTTTCCTGGGGCTGCCCTATCAACTTATAGCAAAATGTATGGCTTAAAACCACCGACATGTATTCTCTCACAGTTCTGGAGGCTGGAAGCCTAAAATCAGAGTGTCAGCAGGGCCCTGCTCTCTCCAAAGGGCTCAAGGGCAGAATCCTTCCTTGCCTCTTCTTAGCTTCCGGTGGTTCTGGCAATCCTTGGTGATCCTTGGCTTTGAGATGCATCACTCCGATCTCTTTCTCCGTTTGCACCTAGCCTTCTCCTCTGGGTCTCTCTGTTCTTTTCTGTCTCTTATACGCAGATTCTCAGAGGATTTGGGGACCACCCTAGCCTTACCCAATTACATCTGCAAAGACTATTTTCAAATAAGGTCACAGCTTGAGCTTCCAGGTGGACATCAGGTTTTAGAGGGTGCTATTCAATCCACTGCATTTTTGAAACTTGGGACTCAGGGGAAGTGGGCACAGCATTTGGGGCAGTGGAACAGAAGATGTGGGGAGAAGGAGAGAAAGGCCAGGCCAGCTGCCTCCCCGTGAGGTCAGCAGAGGCTGCCTTATCTTTGTCCAAGGGCCACAGCTCCTGTCAGGAGACCCTCTCTGTCTCCCCGGATCCTTCTAGAGCCCTCACTAGCACCAGAGGGTATGTCTAACCCTTGGGTCTTCCCTAGATCCTGCCTGTATCTTTACAAATAGTCCCCTTACTAAACTTCTCTTCATTCTGAGCATGCCATCTGTTCAGAATGGGACCCTGACTGATAGTTGCAACATCAAGGATCCCCTGGTCAAGAAAAACTGAAGCAAACTGCTGTGGAGGAATTCCAGAACACTCTGCAGAGACCATGCTGTGGATGACAGCTGATCGATCGCCTCTGCCCTTCCCTTCTCTCTGTCCATCCCCGGCCACCCCCCAGCCACGCTGTGTGGCCCAGGATAGAGCTCTGGCCTTGGGGCAGAGGGCCTGGGTGTGGATCCTGGATCTGTCCCCGACTATCTCTGTGGTCAGGAGCAGGCCACTTGCTGCCTCAGTTTCCTAATCTGCAGTGGATAATCATACCTCCATCCCAAGATTGGAGGACCATTTACAGGGATATTATGTCCTGCCTTCCCTGAGACACCCACCCAGGGGCACAGCACTGCTCACCTCCAGGACAGCGCACACACGTGTTCTCTGTGAATAACGCGGGAGCACCGAGGCGGGGACATCGGAGCATCAAACAGTGCTGTTGTGATTGGCAGCTCGAGTAACTCACCATGTGCTCCAAGGGCGCGCACCAGTCTTGCCCAGGGCACGCTTCTCATAGGGAATGGATAAGGGTGCGTTCAAAACGCTCCTTAATGTGTAAGAGGACCTGGAAAGACATTCGCCTGAATCTGAACCACCATTATTTTGTGTCACCAGGTGTTAACAAATACCATGGAGTGTTTATATGTCTCCTCCTAAATGCCTCAGAGGCCACTTAAAAGTCACGATTTGCTCCAGCGGACTCTCCGGGAGGCCCTGTCGCACCCGCATGACCGTGCCTGTTCGCCCCGATTCCTTCCTCAGAGGCATCCTCCAAAGCTGGACATAGTCCAGCATTCACAGAGCAGCTCCTGAGAGCGAGGGCCCTGAGTAGACCCCAGGAATACAAGTGTCATTGGCGGCTCCCACCTCCTTCCTCCTGGGCGTGCCCATCCTCTGCCAGGAAAGCACTTGCCCTGGGTTCCCCCCTCACCCCTCTCTGTTCCTGTCCCAGCTTCAAAGCCTTTTCAGAGAGGCCTTCTTTGATCACCTTATCTACGATAGCCCTCTTCTCCCCTCGTCACTCTTGACTATTTTATTTCCTCTGTAACACTTAGCATCATCAGAAATTGGGTTATTTATGTAGCTATTGTTTGACACCCTCACCACCCCCACCTTACTAGCTCTGTGAAGACACTTTGTCTACCCTGTTTAATGACTGTGCTCACCTAGCACATCGTCAGTGCTCCATAAATATTTGAGTGAATGAATGAACGAGTCCAATAGACATGGGCTCTGTTCTCAAGGAAAGATCAGAATCTCTGTTCCCAGCCATGTAAGCATAGCTTCACCTGGTCCCCACCCTAACTATTCTTCACCAACTGCACTAACTTGTCCTTTTAAGGGCTTGGAAGGGAGACATCAGGGAGACAGGCAGCCGAGGGGTTTTCACGCAGGTGGGGGTCTCGCCTCATTCCTTTGCTCTAAACGGGACGACACAAATCTACACTAGAATCTATTTCAAAACGCCCTTGGCAAAGCACACAGGATTTTTAGGGAGGTGAAACTACCCTGTATGATACTGTGATGTGAGATTCATGTCTTTATACGTTTGCCCAAACCCTCTGAACACACAACCCTTGCAGTTCGGATGATAATGACGTGTCTCTGTAGGTTCATCAGTTGTAACAACTGTACCGGGGGCGTGGGGATGTTGATAATGGGGAAGGCTGTGCGAGTGTGGGGGCCAGAGGCCTATGGGAAGTCTCTGTACCTTCTGCTCAATTTTGCTGTGAACCTAAAAGCCTAGAACTGCTCTAAAAAAGCAAAACAAAAAAAAGTCTTAAAAAAAAACCACTCTTGGTCATTAGAGGCTTTGAAAACAAAATGCAGTATGTGGCTATATTGCGTGGGGTTTTAAGATAATCCCCTTAGGAATCCAATGCCCTTTAATTTTTTTTTAAGGTGTATTCATTTTTCAGAGACAGACAGAGCATGAGTGGGGGAGGGGCAGAGAGAGAGGGAGACAGATTCTGAAACAGGCTCCAGGCTCCGAGCTGTCAGCACAGAGCCTGACGCTGGGCCCGAACCCACGGACGGCGAGATCATGACCTGAGCTGAATTCAGACACTCAACTTACTAAGCCACCCAGCGCCCCAGGAATCCAATGCCCTTGAAGTAAACATCACATTCACATGAGATTTTCTTACTTTCATCCCCAAAGGACTGCCTCAATTAGTTGTAATCTGTAGGCCATTAAAAATACAAAAAGGACGATGCAATTTGGTTATAATGGAGCCTTTGAATTTTAATACAAAAGCAGTGTATTAATACTGCTTTTAATACGAAAGCAGTGATCGAAAAGGTGTGGAACATGATTGGCTTTTAGCGATGATGTGAGGCAGATGGCAAGCTAGTGACACTTAAAGCCCCTAAGTGCCAGGCAGCGCAGATGACATCCAGCAATGTGCCCAACAGGCCAACAAAGAAGGAGACCTATGGTGACTCTCTTTCTGATGCAATAGTGACATCCAGTCCATGTCATTGCTGGCAAGTCAGCCGGGCCCTTGGGGGGAATTGTACCTTTTCCCAGAAGGAGGCTGAGCCAGCTCCTCGGGGACCTTCACACTCTGGGGCGAAGGCCCAGCATCAAGGAGGACCATGCTGGGTCTGTCTGGGAGGCTGACAGCTGTAACCCTTTACTCGGGCCTCATGGCCCCGGCGGTGGCTGGGAGGTGGCCCTAAAGCTCACTTTCCTTTTAGGCACCTCTGGCAAGTGTGTGTTCTCTGGATGAAAGACCACTCTTTAGAGGGAAAGATTCTTTTCTTGGTTTCATCTTCGGAAATAGGAACTTACTCTTTACCCGGACATCATGTAAATCTATACTCAGAATCTTAAAGGAAAATCACACTAATTGATTTGTAATATCAAAATACAGAGAACACATTCCCGTTTGGGGCCCTAAGTGAATCAGGCTGATTCTGCATTCCTGCCTTTTATCCCCAACTCCCGGGTCTTACCTCTACCTTCCCCTCAACACCCCCTACCTCCCCCCACTGCTCCCCCTTCCCACCACCTCCCTCCCGCCTCCCCCCTACCTCTCACAGAGATTCAGCTGGAAGACAGTGGAAGAGTGGAAATCTCTACAGGTGGTGGTCTTTTATTTTCTTCTTTCTCTTATTCCCAGTTTTCTTTTTAATTTTAATGCGTTTTGTGAGAAAACATTAATATCCTAATGGTAAAGAAAGATTTTATTTGTATTTCTTTTTTTTAATCTTTATTTATTTTTGAGAGAGAAAGAGAGCATGAGCAGAGGAAGGAACAGAGAGAGAGGGAGACGCAGAATCCGAAGCAGGCTCCAGGCTCTGAGCTATTAGCACAGAGCCTAGTTGGACACTTACCTGACTGAGCCACCCAGACACCCCTGATATTTGTATTTCTTAAAAGTAGACACTAATACAATAATCTAGAAAGTAAATAAGCAAAGGATAACTGTCTGAAATGACTCCGGAGATGAACATTCCCCATTTCCCGTGACTTGTCACTGCTACTTAGATGTGATTACTTCACAAGAGATCTTCCATCAGCGTGGGAAGTTGAACTATGGGAAGGGTTTTAGAGTCAAACTGCAGATGACAGGCAATGGAGCCCAGCTTCCATGCACGGAGTAGGAGCTCAGAGCATTCTAATCCCTTAACTTGGTCCTCTTATGCATTAGGCAAAACTCCCGGAACTGTATCATACTTAATCCTCGGACTTGTCAGGCAGGGAATCTAGGTTTTTCTATTTCAATGGCAGGAGCAGAACCATCTCCTGCTTTTAAACAAACCAGCGCAAGGAAAGAGACAGTGCTGTGTGTTGCCTTTCCATTTCCTCTTTCTGGGCACCAACGTGTGTGTGTGTGTGTGTGTGTGTGTGTGTGTATTTGAATGTTTCCCGTAGTAGTGGACACATGCCACAGACACTGATGTTCCTGAGATTATTTGAGGTGAGATGTAGGGCGCCCGGGTGGCTCAGTTGATTAAGCGTCTGACTTCGGCTTAGGTCATGATCTCACGGTTCGTGAGTTGGAGCCCCACATCAGGCTCTGTGCTAATAGCTCAGAGCGTAGAGCCTGCTTTGGATTCTGTGTCTCCCTCTCTCTCTCCCCCTCGGTCCCTCTCTCTCTCTTTCAAAAATAAATAAATGTCTAAAATATATATATTTTAGGTGATATGAAATATTATTAAACCTTACAATCAAATTATCATAACTGTCTCCCTCCATCCTTGTGATTACACCAAAGGGAAAGTTTCATTTTGGTGCTCCTGTATCTTTAATGCCCAAGCATAGCTAATCTCACAAAGAGAAGGAGGCCTCAGGCTCAGAGCCTGAAGCAGGGCACAGAATATGGCTGTAATTTAATAACATTGTTTTTATTTTTAAGTACTTTCTTTTTATAGCAGGGCTGTCCATTTTTAAGAATGACAAAGTTTCCTTTTAAGATAAATAAAGTGAAATGGAAAAGTTTATGGAAAAGCAATAGAAAAAATAGTATTTGGACAAGGCAAAAAAAAACCAAAACAAGCATTTTATTTAATGTACACATAGCTCTTGCCATGTGCCAAGCACTATACCAAATGCTTCACAGACATTAACTTGTCTATCTTGGGGATAAGCTGATGGATGACAAAACTCAGACAAGGTCCTGGAGCTGGTGCCAGGCAGTAGGAGGCCAGTGGCCCTCTGGCAGTGGAGGGGAGGTGGGTCGAGGTTGTCATGAAGAGATCCAGGTCTCCGTCATGACCCCCCTTTTAACTTAGGACTTTGACTCTATGATTTCCAGCTTCTCCTGGGCCATTCAAGGGTCAAGAAGCACATTTGGGTGCAAAATGCATCCAGTGAGCCCCCCAGGTTCCCTGCAGTAATTCTCAGGGCCCTTCCCGCCTCTCCTCTTTCCTGGGCTGGTGTGTGGCTGTGACCCCAGCCCGCAAGCTGTTTTTGATTGTCGCAAAGACTTTTGCTCCCTCTGGGACAGTGACACAAGATGGCTCAACAGTATTAAGCCTGACTTCTTAAAGGACTCCCTCCATTTTCCCAAAAATAACAATAATAAAATAGATTCTAATAAGCATTAGATTCTTCACAATACAAAGATTTCTGTAGAGCTCCCTCTCTCTTACTTGCTCCCTTCCTGTCCCCCAACTAGAATGAACATAAGATACAACCACAAAAGAAAAAAAAAAAGACAAAAACTGTCTTTGCCTAGATAAATCTGCTGATGCAAAGAACCAAAATAACTTGTCAACCTCCATGATGCCTGGTAATCCTTCCTAATGGTAAAAGCTTTGTTAGGAAAGATCTATGGGAGGTGTGTCCAATGGTCTACAAGGTCCTGCTCAGTCTGGCCCCCGTCAGCTCTCTGACTCCATGTCCAATCTAATGGGAGATGATGATTTCATTTTATTTGCAGTGTCAGGTAAACAAAATTAAAGGGGGCTTATTTCACATGTGTATTCTAGAGGATTATTTGCATAACATGTGATCGAGTTTCCTATTATTGGAGAAATCTTATGAAAACGCTAATTCAAAATCCCGAGAGAGGGAAATTCAAACGAGATGAGGCTGCCAGCAAGGTACTCACAGAACAGGTCCGGAAATTGCTGTTCAGAGCAGCAGAGGGACAGTGGTCCTTACCATGTCTGACCTTCCAAAGTGTTCTACCACTCCCCACACTTCCTCTGATGCCAAGCACATTCATCTGCGGGCAGCTGAGTTCCCAAGTGTCCTTCCGAACCCCACCTGAGCCCAGAGAACTCAGGTGTGTGAACCCAGAACTTCGCTGTTTTGTACAGTGAAACGGCATCAATCGGAGAAAATTATACTGCTATTTTGGGAGCAGAGAGGAAATTGGACGTGAAAAAGTCTGCTAAATAGACAAGGGTTGGATAAAACCATGGCCATGAACCAAAAAGAGGCTAGTAGTACCAGACAGGCCCGATGAAACATTACCAAATAAATTATGAAAAATAAATAAAAGAATGACGCCACTGGATGTTTGTCAAATGTTCTCACATAGAGTATATCATTTTTCTTTAAAGATTTTTCTATTTTTAAGTAACCTCTACAGCCAATGTGGGGCTCGAACTCACAACCCTGAGATCAAGAGTCACATGCTCCACTGACTGAGCCAGCCAGCTGACCCTATCAGTAACCATTTCTAGGTGCCAAGTGCTTTGGGTGCCAGGGTATGAGGAGGAGAAGGAAGACCTGGTCTAAGAAAGTCTTACAGACCAGCAGGGGCTGAGGATGGGACAGAGGGACCCACATGCCATTACAAAGCTTTAAGTGCACGGTGCGGGGAACAGAGAGGGAATGGCCAACTTATTTGGGGGGGGTAGCCTAAGGGACCTAGGATCAGGTAAGGCTTTCCTTAAGAAGTGACATGTAATCTGAGCCTTGAAGGGTAAAGAACTTTTATCCATACAAATACTGACAAGGACTCTTCTAGATTCTAAGGCTTTTTTAAAGTGAAACATAACAAAACAAAACAAAGTCTCTGCCCTCATGCAGCCTGTATTCTAGTTGGGGGAAGATATCAAAAATATATACCTATATCCTATGTCAGATGCTGATAAGGATATGAAAAAAAAAAAACCCAGGGTAAAGGGAATAGAAAGTGATGGAGTGACAATGTAGAAGAGGTCACTATTTTCTGTAAGGTGGTTGAGGAAAGACTATCTAAAAGAGTGATATTTGGGGGCACCTGGGTGGCTCATTCGGTTAAGCAGCCGACTTCGGCTCAGGTCATGATTTCACGGTCCATGAGTTCGAGCCCCGCGTCAGGCTCTGTGCTGACAGCTCAGAGCCTGGAGCCTGTTTTGGATTCTGTGTCTCCCTCTCTCTGACCCTCCCCTGTTCATGCTCTGTCTCTCTCTGTCTCAAAAATAAATAAACGTTAAAAAAAATTAAAAATAAAATAAAAATAAAAGAGTGATATTTGAATAAACCTGAAGAAGGGAAGAAGCAAACCATACAGCTATCCAGGAAATATCCCAAGAAGAGGAACCAGCAAGTGCAAAGGCCCTGAGGTAGGAGCTTATTCGGTGTGTTCAATAAAGAGCAAGGGAGGAATATGACTAGGCTCTTGAGGGACACAGAGAGTCACCGGAGGGTTTTGAGCAGAGTGACATGATTTGACTTACATTTTTCAAAGATCACTCTAGATTCTGAGTGGAGAATAGACTGCAGAGGAGAAAGTATGGGGACAGCCATGAAATCTATTAACACAGACAAAAGACAAGAGTGGCTTAGACAAGAAGGGTAGCGACAGAGGTGGTGAACATGGTTAGCTCCTGGATATATTTGGGACTGCAAGCTTTGCTCATAGACTGGATATGGTATGCAAGAAAGATGGAAAGTTGTAATTAACCGTGGCTGGAACTTGGCCACGTGAACTCAATAAAAAGGAAATCAGAGCAAAAGCACCAAGGCCGTGTGCAAGGTAGCAAGTATAAGATGGTCACTACAGAACTGAAACTGACAGGAGAGAAAGTGATGACATGAGGGGCAAAGGGAGCAGGGAAAATATGATCAGGTCAAGGCATTGTGGATGCCAGCGGCTTGAATAATTGTTGGATTCGGGGTATTTGAGGACAGAAATATAAAGATCAGAGACTGTGGTCTGAATGGAACGAGACACAGAGGGGATGCAAGTACAGATATGGATGAGTTCAGGGCATGGCCTTGGGAATGGGAAGCTGAGGGCGAGCAGAGAACAAGGTCACTGGACGAGAGCAGGGCAAGAGGCTGAGAGCTCAGGATGCTGCAGAAACCATCCATGCAGACGTTGAAATCACCAGGCATTATGAGAAGCAGGGTCGGAGAGAATGGTGCTGAGCCCAGATCTAAATCTTCAAGGAATGAAGAGGAGTGTCCTGGGGTTAGGGATATGATCTGTAAATGATTTCAGTGACAAGTGTAGCAGGTACTTTAAATCTGATGACATAAGTTTCAAGCTGGAAGATTTCAGGAAGGAGAAGGGAACAGTGATGTGGAACATCGGTGAGAAGAAAGGAGAATATCCTGTTTCAAAGCCCAGTGATATGGAAGAAACTAAGGGTAATAAAATGCTGTCACTGATGGGGCTATAAGAGAAGAAATAAGTTTCCGGCAGGGAATGACCCTACCAGATATGTTTTGTGAAATGGAATTTTCTTTTAAATTTTAGAATAGTTTTAGACTTACAGAAAAATTGCAAAGGAAGTACAGAGAGTTCCTATATTTCCCATACCCCAAATCTCTTATTATTAACATCTTATTATACTATGTTATTCTTGTCACAATTACCGAGCCAATACTGATCGTTATTATCAACTAAAGTCTATACACTTCATTCTGACTTCCTTAGGTTTTTCCTAGCGTCTTTCTTCCGTTCCAGGTTCTCATTCAGGATACATTACATTTAGTTGTCATGTCTCCTTAGGTTCCTCTTGGCTGTGATAGTTGCTCATGTGATGATGGACTAAAGCTGGACACATCAGAATGGGCTCATGTTTAGCTTAAAGCAGATACAGAGGGATCCATACAGAAATATTTAAAATATGTGCATATACATGGAGTAGTGTACATAAATATATTCTGTCAGCAGAAAAGACATAGAAACAATAACACCCTGGTAGTAACAAGCACATCTCTGCCAATAAGAGGAGGCAGAGGAACACTTTGGGGGAAATGGCAGATTTTAGGACTGATGCAGAAACTGTACAAGATGATCCTGGAACACTTTGTAGTGCAAAAAAGTTAGGAAGTGCACCCCCTGCCCCAAATACCCACAAGGATATGTCAATAGGAAAAAAAGATCTAAGTGAAAGAGGTCCCAATGGCCGAGGTTTACTCCCTAAGTGAGAAAATGGCTCCCACCATCAACCGTTCATTTACTTAATTGCTAAACTCTCATATACATGTATAGGGGTTTTAGAAGCACTAACGCATACCTGATGGGAACCAACATTCTCACCTAAAGTACACTGTGTATGTAGCTTCTTTTGACTTGAGTCTTATAGACTCCACTCATGTCCAAAGTTACTTAGGCCAACATCTTTACCCCCACCCCTTCAGTGAGGTTGTTCTGCACATGTTAATACAGTTAGATTATTTTGTCAAGTTCTGCATTCCAACCTGGGATCCTCTAACCTCTTAAGTAACTTTTTAATATTTGCATATATGAAGGTCCACTCTTTCTGCTGTGAAGTTTCATGGGTTTTGACAAACATGTGGTATCATGTATTCACCACTGAAGTAGGATACAGAATAGTCTCAGCACCCTAAAACAATCCCTGTGTTTCATCTAGTTAATGCTACCTCGCCCAAACCCTGATTGGCTTATCACTCCTATGGTTTTGCTTTTCCCATTCACACCAATGGAATAATACAGTATGTAGTTTTTTTCAGACTGTCATCTTCTCCTTAGAAAAATGCATTTGAGGGGCGCCTGAGTGACTCAGCTGGTTGAGCGTCTGACTCTGGATTTTGGCTCAGGTCATGATCTCACAGTTTGTGAGTTTGAGCCCCACATTTGGCTCTGCACTGACAGCAGGGAGCTTGCTTGGGATTCCCTCTCTCTCTGCCCTTCCCCCACTTGCTCTCTATCTCTCTGTCAAAATAAATATACTTTAAAAAATAAAATGGCTGTCATTCCTCAGAGATCATAAAAATATTTATTAAAAAAGAAGGAAAGAAAGAAAGAAAGAAAGAAAGAAAGAGAAAAATGCATTTGAGATTGATCCATGTTTGCATGGCTTAATAGCCCATTCTTTTTTATTGCTGAATAAAATTCCATTATATGGATGTAGCACACCTTTGTTTAGCCATTCACCCATTTAAGGACACATTAAATGCTCGCAGTTTTTGATAATTTAATAAAACTGCTGTAAATATTCAGGTGCTGGTTTTTGTGTGCACCTCAGTTTTCACACCTGTTGAGTAAATACCTAGAAGCACGATCGTTGGATTATCTATGAAGACTATGTTTAGCTTTGTGAGAAATGGCCCAAGTGTCTTCCAAAACGACTATACCATTTTGCATTCCCACCAGAAATGAATGAGAGTTCCTGTTGCCCCACATCTTTGTTAGCAACTGGTTTTGCTAGTTTTTCAGATTTTAGCCATTCTAATAGATAACTACTAGAATATCATTTTTCTTTTATTTTGCATTTCATTAATGAAAAATGACTCTGAGCATCTTTTCACATGCTCACTTGCAATCCGTGTATCTCCTTCTATGAGATGCTGTGTAGATCTTTTGCTCAGTTTTAAAACTGGGTGGTTTGTTTTCTTATTGTTGAGTTTTAAAAGTTCTTTGTATAATTTGGATGCAAGGCTTTTATCGGGCATGTGCTTTGCAAATATTTTTTCCCAGTCTGTCACTTGTATTTTTATTCTCTTGACTGTATCTTTCCCAAGGCAGAGGTTTTTTATTTTAATCAAATTCAACCTACTAATTTTTCTTTCATAGATCACACTTCTGTTGTATTGAAAAGCTCATCACCAAAGCCAAAGTCACATAGATTTTCTTCTATATTTTCTTCTAGAAGTTTTGCAATATTATATGAAGTGAATTTTTCCAAACTGTATACTATTATTTCTTTTTCTTGTATTCCACTGACTATGAGTTCCATTGGGATGTTGAATAAGAGTGGGGAGAGAGGACATTCCTTGCATCGCTGCTGATCTTAGAGGGAAGCATCTAGTCTCTCATCATTAAGTATGATGTTAGCTGTAGAGTTTTTTTTTGATGTCCTGTATCAAGTTAAAGGTGTCACTCTCTATTCTTAGTTTTTGTCATGACTGGGTTTTGAATTCTGTCAAATTCCTTTTCTGCATCAATTTGGTATAATCGTGATTTTTCTTTAAAAAAATTTTTTTAATTTTTTTTTTTTTGAGAGAGAGACAGAGCATGAGCAGGGGAAGGGCAGAAAGAGAGGGAGACACAGAATCCAAAGCAGGCTACAGGCTCTGAGCGGTCAGCACAGAGCCTGATGTGATACTGGAACCCACAAACCATGAGATAATGACCTGAGCCAAAGCCAGACGCTTAACCAACTGAGCCACCCAGATGCCCCTGATTTTTCTTCTTTTAGCTTGTTGATATGGTAGATTATATTGACTGATGTTTGATTCCCGAACCAGTTTTGCATATCTGGAATAAATGCCACTTGGTTGTTGTGTATAGTCTTTTGTATACATTGTTAGACTCAGATACGCTTTCTTTTTTTTTTTTTTAATTTTTTTTCAACGTTTTTTATTTATTTTTGGGACAGAGAGAGACAGAGCATGAACGGGGGAGGGGCAGAGAGAGAGGGAGACACAGAATCGGAAACAGGCTCCAGGCTCCGAGCCATCAGCCCAGAGCCTGACGCGGGGCTCGAACTCATGGACCGCGAGATTGTGACCTGGCTGAAGTCGGACGCTTAACCGACTGCGCCACCCAGGCACCCCTCAGATACGCTTTCAATATTGATCATTATGGCATCAGTGTTCAAGGTAGACTGATGAGACTCATCTGGTCAGAGTGGAGACCAGATGATCCATTGGAGGACTATTAGAACAATTTGATTAAGAAGTAGAAAGGAATCAAATTCCCTAGAGGTGATGAGAATCTGAAAGAATGAACAGTTGGACTCAAGCAGTATTTAGAAGGTAGAATTGGCAAGATTCAGAAATAACGGAATATGTGAAAAGAAATAGAGAGGAGAGTAAGTTGACTTCCAGTTCTATTCCTTGAGCTTGAACAAGTGGGTAGTGCCATTTACCAAGTCAGATAACACCATATGAAATGGATTTGACAGCAAAGGAGTAGAAATGCTGGACTTACTTCTTTCGGCATATGGAGATGATGACAGGACATCCAGATGGAGATGCCCAGCCAGCATTTGGTTCTATAGATTCAGAGCACAGGAGATGGGATGTGCTCAAGGTTCAGATTTGGAGGGGGGTGCCTGGGTGGTTCAGTCGGTTGAGCATCTGACTTCAGCTCGGTCATGATCTCACAGTTTGTGGGTTTGAGCCCTGCATGGGGCTCTGTGCTGACAGCTCAGAGCCTGGAGCCCGCTTCGGATTCTGTGTCTCCCTTTCTCTCTGCCCCTCCCCTGCCCGTGCTCTGTCTCTCTCCCTCTCAAAAATAAATAAACATTAAAACAAATTAAAAATTAGAAAAAAAAGATTTGAATTTGGGAGTCACCTGTGCAAGGTAATGGTTGAAGCCATGGGCGTGTACAAGGAAACAGGGAGATCATATATGGGCAATTATTAAGAACTCACAAAATGGCCAACTCTACAATGGCATGTGAAGTTAACTCTTGTGAAGATGAAAAGAAACTAGTCCAGTCCGTTGTCTTTTCTACCCTCAGACTTTACCTACTTCACTTCCCTATCCAACAGCAACTTCCTTCACTGTTTCCTTAGGAAAAATGTTCCTGCCTATTACTCTAAATCACCTCGAACAACCATTCTATCTCACCTGGCAGCAATCCCGAATTCAGCCACAAATTGGATGCAGTTGTAGCTATAAGTCACAACCCTCAACTCTCCCTCCCTGGTTGAATTGTTGATTGAGTTACTCATGAATTCCTCTATGGAGTTAGACTCTTTATTTTCTTTATATTATACCCCTCTTGAAATGTCTGCCGACTCTTTGGTGACTTCCTGCCTTATTGATGCATTAGCTCAGAATTGGTTTTGCAGCTATGGCAAAAGAGAGACAAATTATTACATCTGTGTCCTGAAATCGAGCAGACAATGACTCCTACTGGAGTATAAAAGTAAAGATGAATATCCATTCAAGTCAAGAGACTTTTATTTATTGTTCACACAACCGTACCCACTGGCCTGCAGGGACCTGGGCTTGGGAAAAGAGCAGTGGGGTCACTTAGGGCCAACTCACAAAGTGTGCACAGGCAGCAGGGATCATTTTTCCGGGAATGGAAAACATGCTGTACTTAGAATGTGTTTTCATTACATAAAGGAATGAACCTCGGTTAGGATGCATAAAATTATCAGGAAAAAATTGTAGAGGAGATGAAACAACTCTGTTAAACTGGCATCTCATCCAGCAACAGCCTAGAGAAGATGCTACATATTTTTTTTCCTTACTCTCATTCTTTGTGTCCTTCCTCAAAACCCAAATCACTAATTCAAAACTTACCACACTTGGGATTCTTAAGTGTCAGATTTTAAATAAGACAGCAAAGCTCACCACATCCTCCTCTTTTTTTTGTTTATTTATTTATTTTGTGTGTGTGTGTGTGTGTGTGTGTGTGTGAGAGAGAGAGAGAGAGAGAGAGAGCATGCACACGCACATGCAGGGGAGGGGCAGAGAGAGGGAGAGAGAGAATCCCAAGCAAGTTCTGCACTGTCAGTACAGAGCCTGACTCAAGCTTCAAACTCACAAAACCATGAGATAATGACCTGAGCTGAAATCAAGAGTCAGATGCTTAACTGCCTGCACTACCCAGGCGCCCCAGCCAAATCTTAATCTAAGTAGCATATTTTCCTTTTAAAAATTCCTGTTAAGTTACCACCCATGTATTTTCCCTGTGTACCAGCACCTTATTCCCTCCCCACATACGAGGAGAGGGGGAGAAGGGAGGAGAGGAGAGGTATAGAACTCATAAATATAATGTCAAATGAAATAAGCCAGACACACAAAAAGTGCATGCTATATGATTCCATGTATACACAGTACAAAAGCAAGCATTAAAGAGTCTATGCTGTTAGAATTTAGAATAATGGTTTACCCTTCGTGAGGGAATGTGATTGGTAGAGGGCAAAGGGGGACTCTAGGGGTCCTGGGGATGTTCCGGCTATTGATCTGGATGTTGATGATGAAGGTCAGTTCCAGTTGGCAGAATTTGTTCATCTGCACACTTATGGCATGCAAACTTTTCTATAAATACATTGTACCTTGTTAAAATTCTTTTTTAAAAGGGAAATAGCATGCGTCTTTATGAAAACAACTACATGCAAATATCGTGGGAGGTATTAGCTTTAAGGAGCAGTCCCCACATACCAGGCACTGTTCTGAGCTCTTTGCTCAGTGAAAAACTAACTCATTTTTATTCTCAAAAAACTACTCTATGAGGCAAGTACTAAAATTGTCCCCATTGTACAGATGAAGAAAACGAAGCTTAGATAAGTCATTTGCCCAGTGTCACACAGATAGAATATACTGGAGTCAGGATCTGAACCCAGGTTGTCTGACTCCTGAGTCTACACTTTTTTCTTAAGTTTATTTATTTATTTTGAGAGAGAGAGAGAGAGAGACAGCATCAGTGGAGGAGGGGCAGAAAGAGAGGGAAAGAGAGAGAATCCCAAGCAGGCTCCACATTGTCAGTACATAGCCCGTTGAGGTGCTTGAACTCACAAACCATGAGATCGTGACCTGAGCCGAAACCAAGAATTGGACGCTCAATCGACTGAGCCACCTGGGTGCCCCCAGAGCCTACACTTTTAACCATTGCATCTCGTGTTAGAGAAGTGCAGACGCTGACTCTTAGTGGGGCACCTGAATCGTCCCAAGTCACACTGTGACCACAGACAGGCATCTTTCCACCTTTGGCTTTAACTCCCCTGTAAAATGAACAGGTTTGAGCTAGCTGTTCCCTGCACGGGACCACAGGGCACATTGCAGGAAGTTTACCATCCCCGGCTCCTAGCCACGTCCAACAGTGATTGTCACTGATTGTCACAATTTAGATAGCACCACGCATTTCCGATCGTGTGGTCCCTAAGAGGGTGGCACAGCCCTGGTTGAAAACCAGCGGGCTTCATGACCTCTTCAATCCCTTCCGGAGCTAGCATTCTGCTGTCCGAACTCTGAAGGTCTATTGTGGAAATCTCCTGTGACAGAGACATATCTTCTGTTTCTCAGCCTACCTCCCCCACTCCCTGGATATGCACCGGGTTGTATTTCTTGGGCTGTATTGTAACAGAGTTGTGGCCAAAGCACATGAAGAGAAGTGATCTACATCAGCTCCTGTGCTCACACAATTCACTCTGGTTCCTGTGCTTTCTCTCTCTCTTCCCTCATCTGCCAACAGGTGTTGAAGATGGCACAGTGGCCCATCATTCTGGGGCCCAACTGTAAGTCTGCAAGAAAGACGCATCTGGCATGTTGGCACTGAGATTCCAGGGTGGGTCTGTTCTGTTACAGGAGTTGGCAGTGCCCTAACTAACACAACAAATGAAGTGCAGGCTGTGGACCCATGATTATGGAATTCACGGGTCTCACCATCACCCTGAAGCAGCCGGCTATACAGAACGGTGGAGGACTAGATCACAGTGTCAGCTAGCTGGCGATTCCTTGCAGGGCTGGGGCAAGTTTCTTCAGGGGGCTGTATGTGCTCTGAGTCAGCATCCAACATATGGTACTCTTTCTCCCCTAGTGAAGATCCATGGGAACAGGAATCAAGGAACAGAAATGGGAGTAGCACCCGTCATTATTAGCCACTAGCAAAACTTTTGCTTCCTGTTCCAAGCAGCAAGCAGTCTAATAGACATATCGATGAGCAAAAGAAGCCCAGATTCAAAAGAATGTAAACTGTATGATTCCATGTACATGAAGTTCAAAAGTAAGGTGACAGAGGTCAGACAGCAGTTATCTCTGGAGGGGGCATGAGTTACGAAGGAAGAGTTTCCTGGGGTGTTGGAAATGTTCATTTCAGATATTTGTGAGTGCGCGCGCGCGCACACACACACACACACACACACACACACACACACAGTGTTTGAATCTTAAAATATCATGCCAAGGTCAGAGAAAGGGAAGGGTTGAGAGGCATATATGAGTGTCCATAAACATAGTCCCGTGGGAACAGTGACTTAAAGGTGGACAATATAGACAGAGTGACCAACCTGCCTCCTTCTAGTCTATCTCCTCTAACTTCTCATGAGAAACACATTTTATTTTGATCCCAAGAAAAGATTAATTTCATCTTTTTTCTTAACCTTTGGGATGGATCGAGTGATGTCACTTGGCATGAGTTAACTTACAGGGCAGCATCAGAGGGAATGGAACTATCTGCCCAAATTTCAAGTTACACAGACCCCAGCACAGGCCTTCCAAGAGCCCCACAGGCTGTCCTGCTTATATCCAAACTGAAGATGCTGGCTGGGTGCCAGTAACCCGCTGGGGATTCTGATGGAGCTGTGAACAATTCATGCCCCTGCAGGACCACAAGGTCTGGAAATCTGATTACTGCTCAATTGCTAAAGAGAAATGATGTGTGACTGAAAGCCTGAAACCCTTCTTTGTGTATTTTTTTTCCATAAAAGGTAACATCTTGGCAGGTGACTCTGCCACTGTGGGGGTGATATTAACAGGATGTTGAGCTGAGCATATTTGTCTGGATTTATGGAAGGTGAGGATGTTCTGTTCACCCTCCATGCATCAGGAGGCCTTACTTCACCTTATTTAATGCTTGTGTCAGTCTGTGAAGTAAGTCTTATTGTTCCCATTTTCCTGCTAAGGAAAGTGAAGTTCAGAATGATAATGCAGCCTCTCCAAGGTCACTTAGCCAGTATCCTCAAAACGGAGGTCTCTGCCTTGTTTTTGTTTTTTTTAATGTTTATTTATTGCTGAGACAGAGAGAGACAGAGCATGAGTGGGGGAGGGGCAGAGAGAGAGGGAGACACAGAATCCGAGGCAGAGTCCAGGCTCCAAGCTGTCAGCACAGAGCCCGACGCTGGGCTCGAACGCACAAACCGTGAGATCATGACCTGAGCCGAAGTCAGTCGCTCGATCCACTGAGCCACCCAGGCGCCCCGGTCTCTGCCTTGTTTTTAGAGAGCATGGATCTGAGAACCATCATACCTAGGTTGCTGGTGCAGGCAGTTCCCCTCCATGATGGTCATGCACAGTGTGAAAACCAGAGATAGGGGATGGCCAACCTGGAGAACGGTCACAAGACCGAAGAAAATGCTCCAGCACAAAGACATAGCTGTGAGTGACCTCCACAGTCTACAGAACTGATGAACTTCATTAAGTCAGACAAACAGTGGGACACCCATAAGTCTGAGTAATTCCATAGAACAGGAAACTTTGTTATCTTTTTTAAGTCTTTATATTATGTCAACTCTTTGTAAAAGGAGAGGACTATTCATCTCCTCTCACAGTAAGGAGTGAATGAATATTCCTAAGAATAAAAGCACAAAGCGGGCAAGAAAGGAAGAGCTTATGAGGCATCTTCATGCTGACGTTTCTATTCATGCTGTTTCTTTAAATGTTCAATACATCATGGTGAAGAAAGAGTATATCCCCACCTTACAAGATAAGGAAGTCAAAGTTCAGAGAAGGGCAGAATTTGTCCAAGGCTACACTGTAAGGAAATGGTTGAATTGATATAACAGAGAGAGCATTGAAGCCAGACAGCATTGAGTGCAAATTCAACCCCATAATTCCTCATTTGGTGACCTTCAATAACTTATCTGACCTATTTGAACTTCGGTTTGGGGACCTAATAAATAATTTATCATAGGGGCACCTGGGTGGCGCAGTCGGTTAAGCGTCCAACTTCAGCCAGGTCACGATCTCACGGTCCGTGAGTTCGAGCCCCGCGTCGGGCTCTGGGCTGATGGCTCGGAGCCTGGAGCCTGTTTCCAATTCTGTGTCTCCCCCTCTCTCTGCCCCTCCCCCGTTCATGCTCTGTCTCTCTCTGTCCCAAAAATAAATAAACGTTGAAAAAAAAAAATTTTTTTTTTTAAATAATTTATCATTTAGGATGCTTTGGGTTACATGTAATAGAAAACTCAAATCAAAATGCTTCAGATGACAAAATAATTTTACTATCTCACCAGGTAAGAAGTTCCATGGTCAGGTGTCTTCAGGTCTAATTACTTCAGTGAGTTAATGACATTGTTAGAGATCCAAGTTCTTCCCAATTCTCTGCTCCATCATCCTCAAAATGTCAGCTTTGTCCCACAGTCTAGTGGCCCTCATGATCCCAAGATGGCTACCACTGTTCCAGATACCACATTTCAGACAGGACGATATCCAGAGAAATGAGAGAAGTAGGCTAGAAAGAAGGGGCAGGATATATTCAAGATGTTGAATTGGAAAAATATGCAGCCAAGAATTCTTTACCCAGCAAGGCTGTCATTCAAAATAGAAGGAGAGATTAAAAGTTTCCCAGACAAACAAAAACTACAGGAGTTCATGGCCACTAAACCAGCCCTGTAAGAAATTTTGAGGGAGACTCTCTGAAGGGAGGGAAGACAAAAAAAGGCAAAAAGACCAAAAGCAACAAAGACTAGAAAGGACCAGTGAACACCACCAGAAACTCCAACTCTATAGGCAACATAATGGCAATAAACTCACATCTGTCAGTACTCACTCTAAACATCAATGAACTAAATGCTCCAATCAAAAGACATAGGGTAACAGAATGGATAAGAAAACAAGGTCCATCCATATGCTGTTTACAAGAGACCAATTTTAGACCTAAAGTCACCTTCAGATTGAAAGTAAGGGGATGGAGAACCATCTATCATGCTAACAGTCAACAAAAGAAAGCCGGAGTACCTATACTTATATCAGACAATCTAGATTTTAAAATAAAGACTGTTGGGGCGCCTGGGTGGCGCAGTCGGTTAAGCGTCCGACTTCAGCCAGGTCATGATCTCGCGGTCCGTGAGTTCGAGCCCTGCGTCAGGCTCTGGGCTGATGGCTCAGAGCCTGGAGCCTGTTTCCGATTCTGTGTCTCCCTCTCTCTCTGCCCCTCCCCCGTTCATGCTCTGTCTCTCTCTGTCCCAAAAATAAATAAACGTTGAAAAAAAAATTTTTTTTAAATAAAATAAAGACTGTTAACAAGAGATGAAGAAGGACATTACATCATAATTAAGGGGTCTATCCACCAAGAAGATCCGACAATTGTAAACATTTATGCTCCAAATATATGCACCCAAATATGTAAATCAGTTCATCATAAACATAAAAAAACTCATTGATAATAATATCATAATAGTAGGGGACTTCAATACCACACTACCACACTTACAACAATGGACAGATCATCTAAACAGAAAACCAAGAAGGAAACAATGGCTTTGAATGATACGCTGGACCAGATGGACTTAACAGATATATACAGAACATTTCATCCTCAAGCAGCAGAATACACATTCTTCTCCAGTGTACATGGAACATTTTCCAGAATAGATCACATACTGGGACACAAATCAGCCCTCAAGAAGTACAAAAAGATTGAGATCATACCATGCATATTTTCAGACCACAACGTTATGAAACTCGAAATCAACCACAAGAAAAAATTTGGAAAGATAACCAAAGAACATCCTACTAAAGAATGAATAGGCTAACCAAGAAGTTAAAGAGGAAATTAAAAAGTACATGGAAGCTGGGCACTCTGGGTGGCTTAGTCGGTTAAGCGTCTGACTTTGGCTCAGGTCATGATCTCACACTCCGTGAGTTTGAGCCCCACATCAGGCTCTGTGCTGACAGTTCAGAGCCTGGAGCCTGCTTCAGATTCTGTGTCTCCCTCTCTCTCTGCCCCTCCCCTGCTCATGCTCTGTCTCTCTCTGTCTCAAAAATAAATAGAAACATTAAAAAAAAAGTACATGGAAGCCAATGAAAATGATAACACCACTGCCCAAAACCTCTGCGACACAGCAAAGGCAGTCATAAGCAGGAAGTATATAGCAATTCAGGCCTTCCTAAAGAAGGAAGAAAGTTCTCAAATACACAACCTAACCTTATACCTTAAAGAACTGGAAAAAGAACCACAAATAAAACCCCAAACCAGCAGGAGATAGGAAATAATAAAAATTACAGCAGAAATCAATGCTATTAAAACCAAAAAAACAAACAAACAAACCAGTAGAACAGATCAATGAAACCAGAAGCTGTTTCTTTGAAAGAATTAACAAAATTGATAAACCCCTAGCCAGTTTGATCAAAAAGAAAAAGGAAAGGACCAAATAAAAAAATATCAAGAATGAAAGAGAGATCACAACCAACACAGAATACAAACAACAGTAAGAGAATATTATGAACAATTACATGCCAATAAAATGGGCAATCTGGAAGAAATGGACAAATTCCTAGAAACATATCAACTACCAAAAATGAAACAGAAAGAAACAGAAAATTTGAACAGACCCATAACCAGTAAAGAAATATAATTAGTAATCAAAAATCCCCCCAAAAACAAGAGCCCAGGGTCAGATGGCTTTCCATGGGAATTCTACCAAACATTTAAGGAAGAGTTAACACCTATTCTCTTGAAACTGTTCCAAAAAATAAGGAAAACTTCCAAACTCTTTCTATGAAGCCAGAATTACTTTGATTCCAAAACCAGACAAAGACCCCACTAAAAAGGAGAACCACAGACCAATTCCCCTAATGAACATGGATGCAAAAATCCTCAACAAGATACTAGCCAACCAGATCCAACAATGCATTAAAAGAATTATTCACCACGACCAAGTGGGATTTATACCTGAGATGCTGGGCTGGTTCAATATCCACAAAACAATCAATGTGATACATCATGTCAATAAAAGAAAGGACAGGGGCGCCTGGGTGGCGCAGTCGGTTAAACGTCCGACTTCAGCCAGGTCACGATCTCGCGGTCCGGGAGTTCGAGCCCCGCGTCGGGCTCTGGGCTGATGGCTCAGAGCCTGGAGCCTGTTTCCAATTCTGTGTCTCCCTCTCTCTCTGCCCCTCCCCCGTTCATGCTCTGTCTCTCTCTGTCCCAAAAATAAATAAACGTTGAAAAAAAAAAAAAAAAAAAAAAAAAAAAAAAAAAAGAAAGGACAAAAACCACACGATCTTCTCAATAGATCCAGAGAAAGCATTTAACAAAATACAGCATCCTTTCTTGATTAAAAAAAAAAAAAAACAAAACTCGAGAGTAGGGATAGAAGGATCATACCTCAAGATCATAAAAGCCATATATGAAAGACCCACCAATGATATCATCCTAAGTGAGGAAAAAGTGAGAGCTTTCCCCCTAAGGCCAGGAACACGACAGGGATGTCCATTCTCACCACTGTTAATCAACATAGTATTGGAAGTCTTAGCCTCAGCAATCATACAGCACAAAGGAATAAAAGGCATCCAAATCGGCCATCAGGAAGTCAAACTTTCACTCTTCGCAGATGACATGTTACTCTATGTGGAAAACCCAAAAGATTCCACCAAAAACTGCTACAACTGATCCATGAATTCAGCAAAGTCGCAGGATATAAAATCAATGCACAAAATCAGTTGTATTCCTATACACCAATAATGAAGCAACAGAAAGAGAAATCAAGGAATCTATCCCTTTTACAATTGCACCAAAAACCACAAAATACCTAGAAATAAATCTAACCAAAGAGGTGAAAATTCTATACACTGAAAAATATAGAAAGCTTATGAAACAGATTGAAGAAGACACACACACAAAAAAGGAAAAAAAGTCCATGCTCCTGGATAGGAAGAACAAATATTCTTAAAATGTCAATACCACCTCAAACAATCTACATATTCAATGCAATACCTATCAAAATCATACCAGGATTCTTCACAGAGCTAGAACCAACAATCCTAAAATTTGTATGGAACCAGAAAAGACCCCAAACAGCCAAAGCAATCTTGAAAAAAGAAAACCAAAACAGGAGGTATCACAATCCCGGACTTCAAGCTATACTACAAAGCTGTAATCATCAAGACAGTATGGTACTGGCACAAAAACAGACACTCAGATCAATGGAACAGAATAGAGAACCCAGAAAGGGACCCACAAACATATGGCCAACTAATCTTTGACAAAGTAGGAAAGAATATCCAAAGGAATAAAGACAGTCTCTTCAGCAAGTGGTGCTGGGAAAACTGGACAGCGGCATGCAGAAAAATGAACCTGGACCACTTTCTTACACCATACATAAAAACAAACTCAAAATGGTTGAAAGACCTAAACGTAAGACAGGAAGCCATCAAAATCCTCGAGGAGAAAGCAGGCAAAAACCTCTTTGATCTTGGCCACAGCAACTTCTTACTCAATACGTCTCCGGAGGCATGGGAAACCAAAGCAAAATTGAACTACTGGGACCTCATCAAAATAAAAAGCTTCTGCACAGTGAAGGAAACTATCAGCAAAATTAAAAGGCAACCGATGGAATGGGAGAAGATACTTGCAGACGACATATCAAATGAAGGGTTAGTATCCAAAATCTATAAAGAACTTGTCAAACTCGGGGCGCCTGGGTGGCTCAGTCGGTTGAGCGTCCGACTTCAGCTCAGGTCACAATCTCGCGGTCCGTGAGTTCGAGCCCCGTGTCGGGCTCTGGGCTGATGGCTCAGAGCCTGGAGCCTGCTTCCATTCTGTGTCTCCCCCTCTCTCTGCCCCTCCCCCGTTCATGCTCTGTCTCTCTCTGTCTCAAAAATAAATAAAACGTTTACAAAATTTTAAAAAAAAGAACTTGTCAAACTCAACACCCCAAAAACAAATAATCCAGTGAAGAAATGGGCAAAAGACATGAATAGACACTTCTCCAAAGAAGACATCCAGATGGCCAAAATGACACATGAAAAAATGCTCAACATCACTCATCATCAGGGAAATACAAATCAAAACCACAATGAGATGCCACCTAACACCTGTCAGAATGGCTAACATTAACTCAGGCAACAACAGTTGTTGGCGAGGATGTGGAGAAAGAGGATCTCTTCTGCATTGTTGGTGGCAATGCAAGCTGGTGCAGCCACTCTGGAAAACAGGATGGAGCTTCCTCAAAAAACTAAAAATAGAACTACCCTGCACCCCATGTTTATAGCAGCACTATCAACAATAGCCAAATTATGGAAAGAGCCCAAATGTCCATCGACGGATGAACGGATAAAGACGATGTGGTATATATATACATTGGAGTATTACTCGGCAATCAGAAAGAATGAAATCTTGCCATTCGCAACTACGTGGATGGAACTGGAGGGTATTATGCTAAGTGAAATTAGTTGGAGAAAGACAAAAATCATAGGGCTTCTCTCATATGAGGACTTTAAGAGGCAAAACAGATGAACGTAAGGGAAGGGAAAAATAATATAAAAAAAGGGAGGGGGACAAAAAGTAAGAGACTCTTAAATACAGAGAACAAGCAGAGGGTTGCTGGAGGGATTGTGGGAGGGGGGATGGGCTAAATGGGGAAGGGGCACTAAGGAATCTACTCCTGAAATCATTGTTGCACCATGTGCTAACTTGGATTAAATAAATAAATAAATAAATAAATAAGGAACAAAAGCCTATGCCAAAAATGGGTCTCCCTAGAAGGCTGCTAGGATATCTCAGAGAATCAAAAAAGGGCTGCAAGGAACCTTGCAACTTGACTAGCAAGTCAAGTCCAGTGAACATCCTCGACAGGAGCCTGTAGCCAGTATCACTGTTGATATGTCAGCACACACCATCTCCCTCTCTCCTCTCCTTTCCTCCCTGGACTTCTGTCACTTTTGCTGAAAGTTGCCAGTTCCCCAGGGCTAGGCTACGGGGATGGGGGTCAGCTGACCCCTCCAAGGGCAGGCCAAGGAGAGAGCCAGCTTGCAGCCATAGCCCAGTATACCCCCATCTCGTGAAGCTCTTGGCCAAAGGGGCTCCAGACCACAGCACACATTTCCCCAGCTACCTACCCAGGGTTGTGAGCCCCGCTGTGACTCAAAGGTCACCTGCATCTTCAGCTCCTATGTGTTGCTGCCTTCCTGCCCCACGTACAGGTGTCTCTCTGCCTTAAAGCATCACACTGACCCGGGACGTATACTCAGCCCCCTGGCAGGGCAGGTCAAAGGCGCCAGGAAGTTAACCCCCACAGGAGCGGCCCCAGACCGGTCAGAGAAGCCATCCCCAGGCTCCTCGCCCCACGGGGGACATTGCTCAGATGTGTCTTACCTGATCTCCCAGAGGGTCCCCTTTGGAATGGACCCCTGATTGTCCACAGCCGTAACCCTCTCATTGACTGACCCCTTAATGACTTTTCTCCCTTCCCACCCACCCCCGATGTGACTCCAGGGATCAGCTCTCAGATAAGCTATTTGCACCAAAATCTGTCTCATTTTGACGTAACTCCTGCCCAAAACACACCTTTAATTTATACCAAAAAAAACCCAAGACATCAAATAGAGATGTCACTACCGCTTCACTTCACACAAATACACAAGTTCAAATACAAGAGGAAGGGAGCCTTCAGTGCCTGACACTGAGCCCAGGGTCACTGTGTGCCACAGGGGGAGCCCGGGGGTGGGGTGAGCCCAGGGTGCAGGGGTGCGGAATGCAGGTTCAAGTCTCTTTTCCCCAGTGTTTTCATACATTGCCCCTGACTTGCTCAGATCCTTTTAAACTCCTCTAAGGCTGTCTTTGGGGTGGGGGTGGGGGAGGTACTATGAACTGTCCAACCAGCGAGCATCACGCGCAACACTTACTGATTTCTGGGCGAGCACACTCTCATGGCTCTCGGCCTCTCTGGTCCCGTGGAACTGGAGGGTCTTACTTGCCTTAAGGGCCTTCGGGAAACCCTCTGCTTCTTCCTCCACGAGACCAACTGGCCTCACCTGTAGGACCAGCCCTCCGTTATGTATAGACCAGAGCTGAGCCGGTAGAAACGGGGACTCACCTGGGTCTGCCTGAGGCGGCTTCCCTGCCCACCTGCACAGACCTACCAAGAAAATGAGTCACCCACCTGCCACCTTGATCTCCCTTTCTATTCCTCAGAATCCCGCCTTTGCATTTACTGTTCCATCCGCCTGGAAGACTTTTCCTCCAGCTTTGTGTCGCTGGTTCAACTCATCGCTTCGTAACTCAGCTCAGCACCACCTCTCCCGGAGAGGCCTTGGCTAAAGAGCGCTTGTAAAGTGGTTCCCAGCACCTCCTGGTTAACTTTCTTGATGAGCACTTACCGCCACCGGAAGGGATCTTGTCACTGCCTTTCTTCCTTTGTTGTGTGTCCCCAGCCCAGCATCCTCCTTGGAGCTCCGAGCAGGGAGCTTGCATAGCTTCTAACACCTGAACCGTTACCTGCTGTGATGGGCAGAATTCAAACACGGCCCCCAAGATTCCCATCCCTGGTGTCACATATATTCTCTCAGTTCTGCAATCAAACACTTACATGTAGGTGCCACCATGAAGGGATTTTGCAGATTTAATTAAGGTAAAATAAAAGGAGTATATGAGGGTGGCCTGACCTAAGCACATGAGCCCTTAACTCTGACTCTAGAGACCAGATACAGAGAAGTCAGGGAGAGTCACACTGCGGATTCAACACAAGGAAGATTCTCCACGACTTTGGAGATACAGGGGACACATGTCAGGGAATGCAGGCAGCCTTTAGGAACGAAAAGAGCTCCCGGCAAGACGGTCAGCAAGGAAACCAGGACCGTAAGGGTCTGGATTCTACCACAAATATACGAGCCCAGAAGATGCTCAGCTCTGGATGACAAGCAGCTGTCAGAACACCTTGATGTTAGCCTTAGACGACTCTGCGAAGAGAACCCAGTTATGCCACGCACGGACTTCAGATCCACGGAACTGGATGTTGTTTTAAGCCACAAAGTCTGTGGTAATTATTACATAGCAATAGACATCCAACATGCATGGAACATTTTATTAGATGCATAAAAACCGATCAAGTGTCAGTTTTTCAGACTCAGTAACATTCCTCCACCACAGACACCAGGCTGACTATTGAACTATTGTCCCTGGGGGCACCTGGGTGGCTCAGTCTGTTAAGCATCCAACTCTTGATTTCGGCTCAGGTCATGATCTCACGGTTTGTGAGTTCGAGCCCTGCATTGGACTCTGCGCTCACAACGCAGAGCCTGCTTGGGATTCTCTCTCTGCCCCTCCCTGGCTCTCTCTTTCTCTCAGAATAAATAAACTATTGTCTCTGAGTTCCAAACCCACCCTTCTCTGCCCCATCTGTGATGGTGAGCTGGATTAGATGCCCCTGCATGGCTGTGTTGGGGAGGAGTGATTCCTAGAACAAAGGAAGGAAGAAGGGGCCATGACCACCCACCTCAATCATTATCACTCAAACACATTCAAGTGGCTTTTTGAAATGTTTCTGTGTCATCCTACACACAGGTACTCCGGCAGAAGATGCTTTCCCTCGGAAATATACCCATAATCAACCTAGGACAGTAAGTCCTGATGTTCTCAGAACATTTCCCCAGGTGAACAACTGTTAACAGGACTGGGGGGCGGGGAGGGGGCCAACAATAGGCTCCTGTTTACTCTTGTGAAAAGAAAATACGTGCCTTCCTCTTTCAAGTTGAGAATTCCCTAAGAGCAAGGAGGAATAAAAAGTGAAACACTGCCACCCACTGGATGGAAAAAGCCTGCAGAGGAAATTCAAAGTACTCCAGCCGTTCAAGGCCCCAGCATCCTACCGGGACTTTAAACCGAAACATCAGCACTCTGCCGGGGTCCTAATGCCAGCACGCCAGGGGCATGGACAGTGACTTTTCAAACACCAGCAAGAAAATCACTGAGAGATCAAGTTAAAAGAAAAGTTTAATCGGGCAACTGTGCCCCTTTTGGCATTCTGGATTTACAACAGTGTCCAAAAAACGGCAACAATGGTCTGAAGAAAAACTTCTACTGCACAATCCTGCGTTAGAAGTAAGTAGGTGCCTGCTTGGAGAGTGGAAAGCATTTGTTGTTTTCTCTCTTGGGCGAAACATACGAAACAACAAAACATCTTAAAGCAGACTTGGCATTTTACAAAGTTCTGTCCTTTTTCTCCTGCACCAAGCGAAAAATCACAGTCCTGATGATTTGGGCCTAAGAACGGGCCTCTTAAGATTTACTAAAGACAGAAGTTCACCATACTTTCATTGGGAGATTTTTGAATCGAGAAAACAAGCTGATTGTTCATGGGCTTTATTTTACTTTTATTCAGTTGGTCTTAAGGGACCACTTAAGTTTTTGATCTTCGTGGGTTTTTTTTTTTTTTGACAAATAACTGAAGATGCCATGTATCGATGAGGGAAGTTGAACGTGAATAAGGTTTTAGGGGGTGACAGCGGGGTTCATGAGGTCCAGAGACAAGGACCAAGAAAGAATTCCTGAAGATGTCTTTGGTGCAAAAAGGTGATTTTATTGAAGCAGGGGACAGGACCCGTGGGCAGGAAGAGCTGCCCCAGCAGAGAGACTGATTTTTACTGTGGAGATGGGGGAGGTAAAGTCCAGGGGAAGTTTCCAGTAAGACTTTCATATGCTAAAGAAGACTCCCAGAATAAGAGGCCTCGCTATTGTCAGGCTAAGGGTTGTTTTTCCCTCTAGCAAAGCATTAGCATTAATACAGTAGGGAGTTCCTAGAGACACATTTTACTCGGCCAGCCTCAAGTATTTGCCAATGGGCTGCAGGTTATAAGGAAATCGAGTTCTGTTTCCTTCTGCCTTTGTTTCCCACATCACTGTGGACGGGTGATGGAGACTTAGGTCCTGCAGGACTATGAGCTCTATCAGTTATCCATTTGTTTTTCCCCTTTCCTTTGTTCTTGGGCAGCCAGGAGTGCCTGAGGAATATCACATATGCCACCTGGGGGTGGAGTGGGGGGTGGGGGTGGTGTTTGTGACCTGTCAGCTGGTCTTAGGCTCCCTCATCAGGCATGAAAAGTATACATTTGAGATGAGAACATTTAAGATGAAAAAATCCTAACTGCGTAATGTGAAATGGAAAAAGCAAGAGACCAAGCTTAATGGAGAGGATGGTTCCAGATAGTTCCAGGTGTCTACCTATGTCTATGTCTGTGTATCCGTGTGGGGGGGGGAAAGTCCTGCAAAGAAACACGCCAAAATCTCCCAGTGTTCAACTCTGCGCAGTGAGATTATGGTTGACATTGTCTTCTTCATTTTTTCCTGCATTTTCCAATTTACCACAGTGAAAGCGAATTGTGTCCTAATTAGAAAAAAAACCTGTGACTTTAAAAAGCTTTCTAAAAATAATATAGGGGCGCCTGGGTGGCCCAGTCGGTTAAGCCTCTGACTTTGGCTCGGATCATGATCTCGCAGTTCGTGAGTTCCAGCCCCACTTCAGGCTCTGTGCTGACAGCTCAGAGCCTGGAGCCTGCTTCGGATTCTGTGACTCCCTCTCTCTCTGCTCCTCCCCCACTCACACTCTGTTTCTCTCTCTCTCTCAAAAAGAAACATTAAAAACAATTTTTTTTAATAAAAATAATATAAAAGTTTAAGCGATTGTATAGGCCATGGCTGATGGCGATTTTAAAATACGTGTATATCCCTAATTGCTGCCACAGTTGGAATAGTCTAGGTCAGCAGTTGTAATCATTTTGGTCTCAGGGCTCCTTTATAATATTAAAACTTATTGAGGCCTGCAAAGAGCTTTTGCTTGAATGGATTATATTTGTATCTATTGATATTCAATAGAAATTAAAACCGAAAAAGTCTGAGCATTTTTTAAATTCAGCTAAAAATAAAATAATAAATCCATTGCATGTTTACATAAACAACATATTGAATGAAAAATAACTATGTTTTCCAAAGGAAAAGTACTTTAGCGAGAAAATTAGCATTGCTGTATGTCCTTGCAAATCTCTTTAATGTCTGGTTACTAAAGGCAGCTGGATTTTCATGTGCTTCTGATTTCACCTGTCATGAGACATTATTTTGGTTAAAGTACGTGAGGAACATCTTGCCTCACAACAAATACGTATTTGGCAAAGAAAGGAAGGAATTTAATAATCTTTTCAGATAATGGCAGATATTCCCTTTTTTAAAAAATTTTAAGTTTTTTTTTTTCTTTGAGAGAGAGGAGCAGGGAGGGGCAGAGAGAGAGAGGAAGAAAGAGAATCCCAAGCAGGCTTCTCAATGGCAGCGCAGAACCCGACCCGGGGCTCAAACTCACAAAGGGTGAGACTATGACCTGAGCAGAAGTCAGACACTTAACCCACCTAGCCACCCGCCATTTTTTTTAGTTAATTTTTTTTTTTTTTTTGCTACTATAACCAAAACCGCAGTGCATATCCTCCTACACATATGTCCAAGTATGTCTAAAAATAATATGCCCAGGGGTCATAATGTATCAAAAAGCATAGTGTATTTTGATATATTCAAATTTCCCTCCAAAGAAAGTTACAATAATTTACCTTCCAGCTAATACTATGCATACTGCCTTAGACCTTCACGAACACTGGGGATTACCATCTTTTTCATTTTTGCCCGTGTGTTGGTTGGGTGCAAAATGCTACCTCACAGTAGTATTAGTTTGTGTTTAATTAGAATTGATGTGTTTTAATTTTTGTGAGCTATTCTATTTCTTTTCCTATGAACTGCCTATTCATATAGTTTGCCCATTTTTCTTCTCTAGCTTGCCTTTTTTTTTCTTAAAAGAGGTTTTTATATAGCAAATGCAGCAGGCACAGAGATGCAGCCCTCCAATCTCCCTTCGTAGAGCTGTCCAGCTGCAAAGAAGGTGGTCTCCGGAGTCAAGGAGGGAAGACAGGCATGGCTTCCTTCACTACTATGCTAATAAGCCATTTGCAGATTTTAGGCTCCCCAAGGAGGAATGCTTCCTCCAGGGAGCACCACAAAGCCTCCACTGAACTGGTAGTGGAGGCTGCCACCTGGCCACATTGGATTTCTCATGTCATTGAAAGAACAGGTAACCAAAGGTTGGCGGGGGGGGGGGTGGTGGTTGGTGACTGAACTGGCCAAGTAACTCTGGTTAACCACTGAGGGTAAACTGAATCACTATCACACAACAGGCAACATAAGTTCCAGTTTCCAGCTTCTCTCCTTCGGCCAGGTTGTGCCCCATCCTAAGAGTCTGAGTCTTAGTATCACCAGGGACCTCCTCCCAGCTCCTGGGGGGTGGCGCCTTCTCCTTAGTGGTCAGCTTCCTGACTCCCGAGGGCTCCTCCTCCATGCGTCTAGGTTCTGGTAACACTAACCTCTTTCCAGGTTTACTTCAGACCTGGGGGTGCTAGAGTTCCTGCAGTTATTAACTGTGTTATGTCAGTTTTCCTTTTTTCCCCCAAAACTGTTCCACTGATTCCTTCTATCTTACTTATCTCTATTAAAATAATTAGTGCAGCTTCTTGAGGCACCTGGGTGGCTCAGTCGGTTAAGTGTCCGACTTTGGCTCAGGTCATGATTTCACAATTCATGGGTTGGGAGCCCCGCAATGGGCTCAGTGCTGACAGCATGGAGCCTAGCACCTGCTTCGGATTCTGTCTCCATCTCTCTCTGCCCTTCCCCCCGCCCCAAATAAGCAAACATTAAAAAAAAATTTTTTTAATGAAAATAAAACAATTAATGTGGCTTCTATTTTCTAAATAAACTCTGTTAGACAAATGAAATTCTCCACAGAAGTGCTGCATAAATTCTTACAACCTCGTTGCTAGGAACTTTTATGCCTTTGCTATATAGTATCTTTTAAGATATTTAATTTTTGTTTATTCCTGGTGAATAGAGATGCAATTAATTTTCATCTGTGATTATACATCTACCCATGTTGTACTTATTATTTCTAATAATCCACCAGGTTAATTTGTTTCCTATATAAAATTATACTATCTCTGGATAATGGCTTTTTCTTTCATTCTTTCCAAATCTTTTTTTTTTTTCTTCACTGCTAGAACCTCCCATATATGATTTAATTAAGGTAGGAATTATGGGTATCCTAGTTGCTAGATTCAAAGGCAATGCTTCTAACACTTCACCATTAAAATGCTGTTTGTTGTAGGTTTCTAGTAGTACATCAGATTGAGGAAGTTCCTTTCTCTTAATTTGCTAAAAATATCATTGTCTTTTTTTCTTCAATTGGGTGTTGCATTTTATCAAAATCATTTTCCGCATCCATTAATATGATCATATAGATATATTTTAACTTTAGTGACATGAATTGTATTAATAGATTTGTTAAATGAGCCCTACATTCCTGGAATATGTTCAACTTGCTATATTTTGTAAATTTCACAGGGGTACAATTTGCTAAATATTTTGCTTACAATTTTGCAACTACATTCATGGGTGAGATTAGACTGTAGTTGGCCTTTCTTGGCCCACGCTTCTCTGAATTTGCCCTGAAAGTTATACTAGCTTCATAGAATGAGTCTTCTCTCCTTTTTACTTAACAGAAGAATTTGCCTAAGTTGAAATTATCTATTCTTTGTAAGTTTGGTAGAACATATCTATAAAATTATTTAGATTAGGTGTTTTCTTCGTAAGATTTTAAATTACTGATTTAACAGTTACAGGACTATTCAGACTTTTGGTTTCTTCCTGAATCACAATTTTACTAAGTTATACTTTTTATAATTTTGTCAATGCTTTCAAATTTACCAGCATAAACTGTCATACATTCTTTTTTTTTTTTAAGTTTTATTTATTTTGAGAGAGACAGAGAGAGCAAGTTGGGGGGGGGGGGGGGAGGAGGGAGAGGGTAGGGAAGAGAAAAAATCCCAAGCAAGCTCCATGCTGTCAGAGTGGAGTCCAACATGGGGCTCAAACCCATGAACCTGAGATCATGATCTGAACCAAAATCAAGAGTCACTTAACCAACTGAGCCACCCAGGCACCCCAATTGTCATATATTCTTGTACTTTTTTAAACTCTACCAGATCTATGGTGATGACCCCTTTTTAATTCCTAATGCTACTTTGGTTTCTTCTTTCTTATGATTAATCTAATTTATCTTTTGGCAGTGGGCTTCCTGTTTGTATTCTTTGTTTTCTAACTCATTAATATATCAGCAGTTAATCCTTTTATAAAAGAATTCTCCTTAAATGGTCCTGATTTTAATGTGTCATCTGCCTCCATTTGGGGCCCTGACTGATAAGCTGTCCATCCCCAATAATGCTTTTTAGCTTAAGGTCTACTTTGTCTTATGTAAATATCAGGTTTCTTTTGGTACCTAGTTTCCTTGTCTATCTTTTCCATTATTTCACTTTTAACCCTTTCGTGTTTTTAGGGTGTCTCCCGTAAACATCAAGTTGACAGGTTTGGGGGATATGGGATAGAATTCAACCTAACAATTTGGTTGTTCTTTTTTTTTCAAGTTTGCAAATTTAGTCAATTTATGTGTACTGTGATTCCATGAATTTGGGCTGTTTCACCATATTTCTGCTTTTTATTTAACCTGCTTTTCCTTCTCTATCCCCCCCCCCACACGACATTTTCCTTATTTCCCTGTTCCATATTTCCCTTCTACCAATTTCAAAGTTATAGACTCTATTCCCTTAGTGCTACTCATCTTTTATCATGCAGAATCCAAATCATTTCTAGCTACTTCCATGAACCATCTTCACAGAAGCAATCAGTACATCACACATACATTGTTGCATATACTCAAATTTCATACTTGCCCCTTTTATTCTCAACTAGCCAGAGTTACCAATAAAAGGCCAACTTGTGTGCCTTTCTGCTCAAAACCTAATGATTTCACACGTTAGTCCAAGTGCTTACAATGGCCAATAAGATACCAAACCTTCTGGTCTCTTCTCCTGCTACCAGATTTATCCGACAACCACCCTAGTTTCCTTACCCAGTCTTAATCACATTTCCTGAAGTTCCTTGGACATGATACGCATGCTCTTACCTGAGAGCCTTTGCACCGGTAGTTTCCTCTCCCTCAAGACTCTCTCCCAGATGGCCACATGGCTCACATTCTCATTAAGTCTGCATTTAAATGTCTCCCTCTCATTGAGGTCTTCTCTGACCAGTTACTGATGAAATACATTCCCATTCCTTGGTGTTTCCCATCCTTCTCACCATGAGTTTTTTCCTATAGCAATCACCACCTTCTAATGTGCTGTCCTATTTTGTTTAGTGTGTATCCCCACTAACTAGAGTGTAAGCTCTATGATATCCGGAATTAATGCACTGATCCATCCCTAAAAACTAGTATTTTGCCACTTAGTAAGTGTACAGTAAGTGTTGGGCGTGCAAGTGAGAGTATTATTTACTATTTGAAAAGTATAGTGAGCATAGAGTGAACTCTACATAAAACTTCTCCTGACTCACATGCTATTATCTTTGGGGATTATTGTCCTGTTTCCTTTCCCAAATTAAACATTTTTATATTTATTCAGAAAAAATTGAGATTAATCAACATTTTAATCACCATCTTGCACAGAGAAGCCTTCCTCACATTGCAAGAATTCCTTCTAGAATAATTCTCCTTTATTTGAATTTTTTTTTTTTTTTGAGCTGAGTCCAATAATAAACTCAGTAATGCATATTTGAAAACATAGGGCTTTTTCACCCTTGTTGTTGAAAGATAATTTTTGCTGGACAATTGTAGGCTAACATTTTTTCTAAGTATTTTTGTGATTGAATTGTTTCCTAAATTCATTATTGATATGCATTGGATTCCTGTATCTCCAGATTCCTATCTTTCATCTGCTCTGGACAATTCTCAAACATTTTCTCTTTGGAATCTACCTCACTTCATCTTTTCATTTTCTTATCTGATCCCACAGACTAAAAGGACAATAGGAACGCAGGGATACTTCAGAGATACTGTGGGTTTGCTTCCAGACCACTGCAACAAAGAGAATGCAATAAAGTCAAATGAACTTTTTGGTTTCTTAGTGCATGTAAGTTATGTTTACATTATACTGTATGTCATTATACATAATTGTGTAATAGCATTGTCTAAAAAAATGTACATATCTTTAATTAAAAAATGCTTTATTGCTAAAAACCGCTAACCATCATCTGAGCTCTCAGTGACTTGTAACCACTGATCACAGATCACTATTACAAACATAATAATAATAAAAAGGTTGAAATACTGAGGCAATTACCAGAATATGACACAGGGACACAAAGCGAGCAAATGCCGCTGGAAAAATAGTGCCGATACTTTCCTAACACAGTTGCCACAAACCTTCCTTCTGTAAAAAATGCAATTATCTGTGAAGCACAATCAAGTGGAGAGCAATAAAACAAGGTATGCCTCTACTATGTATACTAAATGCCCATAAGTTCAATAATTTAGATGAAATAGACCAATTCCTTGAAAGACACAAACTTCCAAAACTCAAGAAAGAAATAGCTAACCTGAGTATATCTATTAAAGAGATTTAACTTATAGTTCAAAATCTTCCAAAGGAGATAACTTTAGACCCAGGTAGTTTCACTAGCAAATTCTACCAAAATCAGACTAAGGTATTACAAAACCACAAAACAACATCCTTCAGGAATATGGATATAAAAATAATATTAGCCAATCAAATCCAGCAATAGATAGAAAGGGTAATCCATTGTGACCAAGTTGAATTCATACCAAGAATGTAAGGCTGATTAAAGATTCAAAAATTAATCTGTGGAATTCACCACATAGAGTCTAAATAAAAACAAACCGTATGATAGTGAAAACATATAAAATCCAATGTGTATTCATGATTAAAAAAAAACCAAACACGTAAGTAGAACTAGAAAGGAACTTCTTTAACCTAATGGTCATCTATTTAAAAATCTATAGCTAAGGGGAGCCTGAAAGGCTCAGTGGGTTAAGCATTTGGCTTTGGCTCAGGTCACGATCTCACAGTTTGTGAGTTCTGAGCCCTTCATCGGGTTCTCTACTGCCCACAGAACCCACTTTGGATCCTGTCCCCCATTCTGTCTGCCCCTCCCAAGCTCATTCTCTCTCTCTAAAATAAATAAACATTAAAAAAACTTTTTAAAATAAAAAAACCTGTGGCTAACATCATACTTAATAGCTAGAGATGGAATGCTTTCCCCTAAGATGGGGGAGCAAGGTGAGGATGTCTGTTGTCACAATTCCTATTCAGTATCACACTGGTAGTGTTAAGCCAGTGAAATAATGCAAGAAAAAGAAATAAAAGGCATACATGTTAGAAAGAATAAAATGCCTTTATTCATAGACAACATAATCATCTATGTAGAAAATCTTCAAGAATCTATTAAAAAATTCGCTAAGTGAGCTTGGCAAGCCCAAAATGTACATGTCAGTCATATTCCTATACATGAGTAATGAACGATTTCAAATTGAAGTATTAAAAAACTTCCAACAGCTCAAAAAAATGAAGTACTTATGAAGAAATCTAACAGAAGATGTAGTTCATGTCTGCCGAAACCTGTAAAAACAGGGACCAAAAAAGAAGTTCTAAATAAGTGGACAGATATTGATTAGGGTGTCAGTTCTCCACAGCTTGATTTATAGATTCAATAAAACTTTGAATAAACCCCTGCAAGTTTGTGTGTAGACACTCACAAGCCGAGTTTTAAATTTATATGGAAAGGCAAAGAACTAAAAGAGCCAAAATCAATTAAAAAAAAAAAAAAAAAGAACAAAGTTGGGGAAGACTCCTACTATCCAATTTCAGTGTGGCATTGGAAGGACAGACATTAATCAGTGCAGCAGAACAGAGAGCCCAGAAGCACACCCACACAAATGTCAACTGGTTTTTTAAAAACAGCTTTATTGAAGTATGACTTACATATAGTAAAATTCACTTGTTTCAAGTGTACAATGCAATTATTTTTTGGTAACATTTCCAGCACTCCAGGAAGATGCTGTCTGCCCATTTGCACTCACTCCCCATTTCTACCTGTGGCAACGACCAATCTAAAGACCTATCAACTCACTTTTGATAAAGGTGTAATGGCAAGTCAATGAGGAAAGGAGTCTTCTCAAGAAATGGTGTTCTATGAACTGGATGTTCATGTGCAAAAACAAACCTTGACATACACCTCACCCCGTATATTAAAATGAGCTCAACAGGGGCGCCTGGGTGGCGCAGTCGGTTAAGCGTCCGACTTCAGCCAGGTGACGATCTCGCGGTCTGTGAGTTCGAGCCCCGCGTCGGGCTCTGGGCTGATGGCTCAGAGCCTGGAGCCTGTTTCCGATTCTGTGTCTCCCTCTCTCTCTGCCCCTCCCCCGTTCATGCTCTGTCTCTCTCTGTCCCAAAAATAAATAAACGTTGAAAAAAAAAATTTTTTTTAAATGAGCTCAACAGGGGTCAAAGACCTACACATAAGACTATAAAACTTTCAAAAGAAAACAGGAACATCTGCATGACGTAGCATTCGTGAGGAGTTTTTAGGTAACAGCAGAGAAAGTACAATCCCTTAAAAAAAAAAAAAAGCTAGACTTCATGAAAATTAAAAACTTTTGTTCTTGAACAGATACTATTAAGAGAATGAAAAGACAAGTCAGAGTGGGAGAAAATATTTGCAAAACACATCTGACAAAGGAATTGTACTCTAATATACTGAACTCTTAAAACTCAGCAAAACCCAATTTCTAAAATACGGACAACTGATCTGCACAGACCCTTCAGCAAAGAAGGCATATGGGTGGCAAGTAAGCATATGGAGACGGAGATGCTCAACATCATTTTTCCTCAGGGAAATGAGTATTTCAGCCACAAAGAGCTACCACTGCAACGGAAACTCTCATTCACCGCTGGCGGGGTGCAAAACTGCAATCATTTTGGAAGACAGGGTGGCAGTGTCTTTCTTATAAGATTAAACGTACACTTACCAAATGAGTTAGTTAACAAACCCACTCTTGGCAAACCAAATTATGTTTATTATGAAGAACCTGCACATGACCGTTAAATGATAAACACATCTTGATTCATCCACCCAGCAAAGTTCTCAGCAACAGAAGGGACAAGCTACTTACTGATTTGCATGACACCATGAATTTAAAATGCATTCTGCATTGCTCTTGTAAGAGGCCAGATTAAAAAAGCTATGAATTGTACAACCTATTTACTTGACATTCCAGAAAAAGCAAAATTATAGGAATGGAAAACAGGTAAGTGGTTGTGAGGGGTGGGGTGGGGTGGGGGCTGAGTACAAAGAGAAATCTTTAGGGTGATGGGACTGCTCTGGGTAGTACGGAGATGGTGGGTACATAATCACAAACTTGTCAACGCTCATGCAGAGTGGACTTTATGGTGTGAAAAACCCAACAGGGATGTCAAGAGACCTCAAGTGGGGTGCGCAGTGTGACAAGTAATCTGTTTCACGAATGTATGACATAACCTCAACAAAGAAAGTGGGAAATAAAGGGAGCTGAACTAAGTTACTATGGAAAGTAGTACTTTGAGCAGATACCGTAAAGCTAAGGACAAGACAAGACTTGAACACCGAATTCCATTTGTTGGTCCATTTTTCTCACAGGGGTACAACTTAACTATTCTGAAACCACTTTTTAAGTATTCTAAGGTTCAACAAGCAAATAAATTGTAGATAAAGAAGTCAGGGTTCTCACTCTCAGGAAAAAAAGTTACAAATAAACATGGAGGCAAAACCTTGTAGTGCTGGCTGAGTCAGTATAATTGAATGTTTAATATATATACAGACAGATCTAGAAATAATTACAGAGACGTGTACTGTACATTGGTTAGTATGCACATTTCACTGAAAAACCACAGCAGCAGTAGCAGTGAGCACATCCAACATCCAGATCTTTGTTTCTAAATACCATTCTCTAGAGATGCCTGGGTGCCTCAGTTGGTTAAGCGACCGACTTCAGCTCAGTTCAAAATCTCACAGTTTGTGGGTTCGAGCCCTGCGTCGGGGTCTGTGCTGACAGCTCAGAGCCTGGAGCCTGCTTCCGATTCTATGTCTTTCTCTCTCTCTCTGCTCCTCCTCAGCTCGCACTCTGTCTCTCTCTCAAAGATAAATAAACATTAAAAAAAAAAAAAATACTGTTCTCCAATGAAAGAAACGAGGGCTTCTTGGAGAAATAGCTAATTCTAGGAATGACACTCAGATAATACTTGGCAGTGCTAAAAGGTAAAAATATGGTCTTAGAAAATAAGGGCATGTCAAAAGAATTTAGGAGCCAACCTCAAAGAGTCCCAAAGCTGAAATAATTCACCCAGTAAATTACAACGGTATTAGATTTTAATCTAAAGCAGAAAATAAACTGCCACAATCACATATTAATACAAAGTATCAAATGAATAGGAAAGAGGAACAAATTTTCTTTACGAAAAATGCTAAATAATATATATACTGTCCCCTCCTCTTGACTGTGGGCTAGATTTAGTAATTCACTTCCAAAGGAAAAAAAGTACGGAAAGTGAAAAAATACAGTGGAAAGACCTCGTGGGCACCAACCTAGCCAATGAAGGAATATCACCGGTAATAACCTACTAACATCATGTACTTGACTTTATACAGTGTAGAAGGCCACATCAACTCTGTGCTCTCCTTCCTGATAAAGCATAACCTCAAATCTACTCACAAGAAAACGTCCGACAAACCCACATTAAGGATCACTGTACAAAATGACCCATCAGTACCGTTCACAGTGTCAAGGTCTTGAAAGACTGTCACAGACTGGAAGAGACAAAGGAGGCATTAACGACTAAATAAATGAATGCAGTGTGGTGTCCTGGGCTGCTCCTAGAACAGCAGAAAGACATTAGTGGGAAACAGAAACCAAATAAAGTCCGTAGTAGACACAGTTAGCAGAACTGTCCCAAGGTTAATTTCTGAATTTTGACAAATAAATGCCATAGTTTGCACAAGGTGTTAACTTTAAGGGAAGCGTGGGGAAGGGTAGAAGAAACATCTCTGGACTCTCTGCAACTTTCCTATAAATCTGAAATTATTCTAAAGTGAAAAGGTCATTAAAAAAACATGTAGGAAAGCCACAGCACTGAAAGCATTTAGTATTGAGGTGCTGTATTTAATACTGAGAAAGGGACTTACAGATTATATACACATGTCCACAGTAATTTGATCAACACCACAGTTTATTGTAAACATATTATAAGGTGTCAATAATCAAATTGACAACACTTTATACATTTTGTTGTATAATATTAACATCATACCAGAAAACAGTCCACTGTACTCACTTACAGTTTTGGTACTTTAAGATCTTTAAATACAAACTGTATTCGAAACACTGAACATAAAATAGAAACATGAATGGCAGAGAATATTGAATACATCAAGTAAAAGAAAAGTGATATTCCCCCCCCCAAAAAACAAATACAAAATCATCTGATTACATACTTAAAATGAAAGAAAGAAAGGAATCAAGAAAACCTGGTATGTTTGTAAATAACATAAAGTTGTATTTCTTTAGATCCACCTGAGAGGTTAATCTGGACCATGCTAAATTCTATGTCCTCTGTGACTTCGTTTTCTCTTGGTTTCTAAAGAACGTTTCCCATGGTTTAAGCTACATTAAGGGGGGAATCGAATGGGGAGGTAGCACAAAGCCAAATGAAATTACTTTAGAATTCTTTCTTAAGTCTTCTTTGGCAAATAATAAAGTCTGTATTTAAAATTTAACATGTTGCTGAACTGGATCAAAACTTGTAAGATTTAGGAGATACATCTTTACGTGAGTTAACATGTGAATGAAACAAAGCCAAGTTCATAAAGCAAAGCACAAAAGCAGCTTTCACATTTTACTAACAGCTCTACAAAGCAGATTCTCCCTCCTTAAACATATGAGAGGTTTCCAGCTGGGAATCAGAACTTTCTCCATTCACCGGAGAAATCAGAGTTGTCCACATGTTTTCCAGTATTTTCCCTAAAATTCATGATCACTGTTAGGTTCTATTTCTTCCTCTATTCTCTCAAAGGTAATATAGCAGCAAATCACTCCCATATTTTAAGTTTTCAATTAACCACCAACTGGGTTCACTGCCAACAACTACAAATTATTCGATTCTTTATTAGTGTACATGTCATTACAGTAGGCTTAGATTGTTAATACAGGAATAAATAAAATAACTACAGTTAATATAAACAAAGCAAATGAAAATGAGATTAAAGAGCCCTGATCAAATGAAATACTTACAACTTTCAGTTGAAAAACTGTAAGTTACATACATACCTAATAGCACTAGGAATGTACAATATCAATTATTGGAAAAATAAATGAGTGATTCACAGTCATAAGAAATTATTTTAATATTAGTATGTATTTTTCCTTTTATAGACAAACATTTATAACATACACTTGATTTCTACCTCATATAAGACAAAGTAGAAAACTAAACGTTACTGCACTTACCCCAAACACAGCACTGACCGTGTGCCACAGGTAACCTGCTCCAAGATATTCGATTCTATAGGTAGGCCATGGTATTGAATGCATGGTTATGTTAACAGTTTTAAGAAAGGCATATATTTCCAGAAGTATGTTAAATACACAAATATCAGTTCTATAAATGACAAAAAATTATCAGCAAAAATGTTTAGGTTATAACATTCCCAAATTTTCTAATGCTTTAAGTGTTTTTAGATATATGTTGTTTGACCAGTTAGTTTGGTTACAGTTTTAAACAAGCAAACCGTTATCCTATGAGAAGAGCTACACTAAACTAGAACACTGCACAAACTTCCCAAGGAAGGTAACTTAAAAAATCTAGAAAGTGATTCCAATTATTCTAATTAACATTTGAGATCTAAAAGAATTAATGATTTGAGAAACATTTTGAAATTGCTCAATTTTTCTTTATCAGTCCCCCCAAAACTATTCACATAAATTTAAGGTCCAGATTGCCTAAGAATGTCTTCAAAGTAGGTTTATCACCAAATGTTTTGATCAGAAGACATATAGCCTTAATGCCTCTAAATATGTAATTCTAACCTAAAATCACAATCCTTGGTTTTTAAACACCAAATTCGATTTCCTAACAATTCATTGGTAAAGCTACTAAACAAAAAATAAATGAGGGTAAAAACGTGCAGCAGCCACAGTTACAACAGTGGAAAACAAATTCTATTTTTCCATAAAGACTCTATGAAAATATAAAGCCCAAAGTGAGTGACGACAGAAGTCCACATATAAATGTTGTTTAAAAATAGAATGTTTTCCAAAGCTTCTCATGAGATGTCAATGTATAGTCAGAGTCTGAGTTAAGACCTTATAAATCAAGGTTAAGTTATACATAACTATGCTGATTTACATACCTTCAACAATGTTCAACTCATATACATAATTTACAGACATCCACAGAAATTCTTAATGCCCCATCATATCATCTCTCAAAACTGGATGTTTATTGTTTTATAGTTCTGCTACTTTTAAGTACCAAGAAGCCTTTTCAGGGGAAGAGTTCCACCTCTTCCTGTGATCCCCTAAAGAGTAGGTAACAAAATATAAAATTAAACAAGATTTATGTTTGATAAACTAACATATAAAATTACCACTGCAATATTCATAGTGACTGCTTATAAACGTAACAGTCATCATAAAGCCTATAAAGTATATCCTCAGTTTTATAAAAGAAATGCAGATTGTCTCAAGGTAAAAAATACAGTGCAGGCTGCTAAAAAGCTCTTTGTTGCATTAGGAGGTGCAGTAATGAGGAAAACTTTAGAAAACATGAACATGTTCCCCAATCTCTTCACATCAGTTAAGCATGAAGTGCACTGTAGCAGCAGGGTGCTTCTTAGTGGCGGGCACTATAAAGCTACGTTAAGAAAAAAAAAAAGGCAGAAAGTGTGAGCAATGCATGGTGGAACGAAATTATTGCAAATGGAGATTAGCAACAAGAAGTGAGGAAGGTGACCGTCCACTCCACTCTGATAAGACACCATCTTTAAATATTAAGTTCTTTGCAGGAAGCGGAACTCCCGTGTCGGCACAGGAGGACTGTGAAGGCACACTGGAAAAGCTGGCCTCTGTGTGAACATCCAGTGTGGAAGCACCTTCCTAGAAGACCAAAGAAGAGAAAAAATCCCATATTCGACACTTTACCAAACCACTGAACATAGCTAGTTACAAATACAGACTTTGCCCAAGAAATGTTTCTGGGATGCAAAGCACTGTGGGAGATGCCAAGATCTACGTCACAATCCCCAATAATCAATCAGGGGAATTACTGTACGCGGTAATGACTGACACAAGTCACACCACGATAAGCGCTTAGAAATAAACAAAAATAGGCTAGGAGGCCAGAGGACAAGAAAAAAGTTAATTCTTCAACAATCTCTAAAAACCCCTCACGTGACATTAAGCACCCAGAACACTCCATGCTCCCAAGGCTCTCAGACTCCCGTAACACTTAGCACAGACCTCTCCCCAGGACTCCAGGCTCAAACACGCACCGAGCTGACATCTGTTCCTGGATGTTTCGCCACACGTTCCACACTTACCACGTCCATGACCTTAATTCTCCAATTCCTCGCCAGCCTTCCCTACTCCACACACGAAGCTAGTCCAGAAACAGGAGACTCATTCTTGAGTCTTCCCTTCCTCACCACACCCTCAATCTTTTCCTCACATTGAGTTAATCAGGTCAATCCGTCTACATCCAACGTGTATCCCAAACTGCTTGATACAGTCAACAGAGCCCGCCACCCAGTCTGGGCCAGTGGTTTCCCAAGTGGGGTACTCACTCCAAAGCAGGGCACGCGACTGTAAAAATCTTACAAATGTTCTATCGACTACTACATCCTTACAAAATTTCTATTTTTGTGTATGTTTTATAATATCATTTGTTGATATAACAGTATATATGTGCAATCAACCTTTATTATGGATACATGCAAACTTTGGGGCTATTTTTAATGAAAAGGGGAGCTCAGCTACCAAAAATTCTCACCTGGGCTATTATAACATTCTCTGAACTAGTCTTGCTTTTATGCTTGTCCCTTTTTCATCTGCTTTCTGAACAGTAACTAATTTTTTAAAACAGGCAATCAGAAATAATGTCATTCCTATTTAAAAGTCTTTAACAACTGGGGCGCCTGGGTGGCCCAGTTGGTTGAGCATCTGACTTCGGCTCAGGTCATGATCTCACAGTTCATGAGTTCAAGCCCCGCATCCAGCTGCTGCTGTCAGCACAGAGCCTGCTTTGGATCCTCTGTCCACCCCCACCCTCTTCTGCCCCTCCCCCGCTCGCACGCCCCATCAGTTAAAAGTCTTTAAATAACATCTCTTTGCACTCTTTGCACTTGAGCATGACACGGAACTGCTCTGCATCCTATAAAGCTCTATGCAAATACCATTTGGATTTTTTGGGTTTTGTTACCTGGAATGAGTGAACAAAGTTAAGGACTTGTAGAGAGAGTTTTCTACTGGAATGTAAGAGGTTCTGAAGGCTGAAAAAAAAGGGAAATTTTAAGACAAATATAATTTTAATGGCAAGAACTAATATCTCACAATAATTTCAGCAATTTAAATGCATTTATATGTGTAAATACATTCTGATTAATCACATAAAAAATTAAAACATTTTTCAGTAGTTCTCATCCGTGAAATTTCTGCCAGTTTTAAGAGTAGGGAGTTTAACAGTGCATAAAAGGACCATTCTGAAATAAAAAACCATGTATAAAACGAAAACTGAGAAGTTATTGTCAGGAAGAGTTTAAACTATTAGCAAATATAAATGTTAAGTGAAAGAAAATTTTTTAAATGAAAATTCAGGCAGGAATGACAATTATGATACAAACCTCAAATACCCAACGTAATTTTAAAATACATCCTGATAAAAAGCCTGACAGATTTAATACACATCAACCCACCTAAATCAAATATTTTTCAAATATGTACACTGGTAACAATCATGGTGGCCATCTTTAAAGCTGTTATTAGTGTTTCTACTTTTTTACTCATGTATGTTACTTTCAGAGAACTGCTGAAATTATTTGTTGACTGAGCACTTTTAATCTTCTGATAAACTATATTAAGCCAATTAAATGAATTACTTCTACAACTTTGTTTTCTAAAAGAAGTCAAGGAGACCTGTGGACATCAGCTCTCTCAGCCACCCTACCAAGACAATGAGATTGAGGAATATTCCCATATGCTCCAAAGTCGCAGAACTTTCACAACACTGCCTCTTAGCAACTGCTCCCAACAGATCAGAGTAGGCATGGGAAACAAAACCTACATACCATCTCTGAGAAGTAATACGTGCTCATTTTAGAAAACATGGAAATCTGAACAAAATTTAGAAATTCAGCTATAATTCCACCATAATAGATAACCACTATTTACATGACATAATTTGAACGTGTGTTTGCTAAGAGTGACAGAAGCGCACAAGGGAAATGTTCTAGACACATACATATTACAAACACTAGGTTTATCATCTCATATACCTCGCCAGACCTGGTAATTAAGTTAACATAACTAAAATTAACCAAAACATGTGTCCCAAATGTTTGCATAAGTCAGATTTTTGAGGTGCTGAAGTTTAATTTTGAAAAATATAGCAAAATCCTTAATTAGCAATCTCTATTCAATCAACAAATATACTCAAGGCAATTACCATGCTCATGTGTGAAATGAAAGAAAATAAGATGTAACAACTGAGAGCCTAGAAGTCTCACAAATGAAAAGATGACAATGAATATAAACCCTCACCTCTCTTTTCTGCAAAGGCCATGTGTCGCAATTTTTCTACAAACTTTCCGGTTTAATTCAGAACTAAACAATGGAATTCCAAAGCACAGCTCAAGAGGAACCCAATCCGCTTCTGTTGTGGCAGCTACAAAGGGCACACAGCTGTTAGTCACATAGGTAGTCACATATCTTATGACTGGCCAGGGTTTAACTGAGGCTCATAAATTTTCAGATTCCTCCTACCCCCGCGGTATCCAGCAATGGGCTTAACAGGGGAGAGGATTCAGAGAGGTCAGTGAATCTCTGAAACAGGAAAGAATCTTTCTTGAGTATGTACGTGCTTCTGGGGAGAAGGCACAAAGCTTTCATCAGATGTTCAAAATGGTCTTTTCCCCCCAAAAAAGATATCACAAGACAACTACAGGATGAAAGAATTTAACATAGGAAAAACGCAACTGAAGTCATTCTCAGATCATGTTTTTATAATACTTTGTTACTCTAAACATAAAAAAATGTTTCCTGGTAAATGCTTACTAAAAGGCCCACTGTGGATAAACAGAGCAGACAAATGCCATCCAAATGATGTAACAGAAGAGTTAAACATCAGAAACTAGTCTAAAGCTACAAATTAATTATTAAAGCCTTACCAGAGTTGTGTTTTGTTCCCGAGTCTAGAGTTGCTTCCTCAATGACCATTTCAAATGACTCTGTGCTCCCATTTACATCTGAGCCAGAAGCCAAATCAGGGTCTCCTTGTAATTAAAGGACATACACAATGTTAGGGTTTAGTAGTCGGCACAAGTCGTCAGTAAATCGGTTCTAACGGAAGAGAAGACTCCAGCAACAGGAATGACAATGGAGAATAATGAACAGTCTTCAGCCTAAAGCAGTTCCCAAGGAGGGGGCAATTTTGTCCCCCAAGAGACCTCTGACAATGTCTGGAGACCTATGCGGTTGTCGTGAATGGGGACAGGGATGCTACTGATATCTAGGGATGCTAAACATCCTACAATGCACAGGACAGTCCTCCAAAACAAACAATTATCCCGCTCAAAATATAAATGGCGCTGAGGTTGTAAAACCCTGGCCAAAGGAAACAAGGACTCAAAAGGCAGAACATAAGTTTATTAGACTTTCACTTAGATCTTTACCAAAGTCGCTTCTATCCCCATGGAAATATGCAATCTGATTATGTTATTCCTCTTCAAAATTCTTTGACTCTTCGTATCTTCCAGCACTGAAGATCCTCCAAGATCTCCTGATCTTACCAACTTCTTTACTCTCATTTTCTACTGCTTTCCAACAAATTCTTTCTTTTTGCCAAGATGAGCTTACTCTACTGCTTGATTCCCTCTGCCTGAAAGGCTGCTACCCTCCAAATACACAGCAACCATCTTTTACGTACCCCAATCCTCACTTTTCAAGACTTACTTCAAGCTTTACCTGCTCTAAGAGGCCTTTTCTGATAGCTCAGTTGGCCTGAGATATGCCTTCTCCGCCCTACATCAGCACATGGAGCTGATGCCAAGCTTTGGCCCAGATTTTAACACTACGCGGCAGGCTGACTCACTTGCTTGTCTCCCTTTCTAGGGTTTCATTCCTTAGGTCTTACTAATTTCTATCTTTCTAGCACCTCAGCAGGTACTCCATAAATGCTGGTGGAATGAAAAAAGAAAACATGGAAATGCCCCTGTGATACGTGGCAGTCAACTGTTAAAATTTACTCACATCTTCTGGCCAAAGGTAAAGGATATTTGGGGTGGATATTTAACTCAGAGGGAGCCAATCCGATCCACTGGATGGCTAGCACATCAATCATATCTACTCAGGATTGCACACTAAGAGGCTCAGGGAATATAGTCAATCAACGACAGACGTTTGAATTGAAAGGTTTTCTAGAGTCATGGACCAGAGCTGGCACTATGGCCACCAAAGCCACATACAAGCCAAAACTAGGCCAGAGTGGAAACAATCAGTGAGCATGAGAAGGTGACATGCAAATAAATTCTTTCATTAAAAAAGTAAAGGAAAACTAACTGTTGTCAATATGCAAGATGGGCTGGAGACAGAGGAGAATGAGGCCAGGAAGGCTAGGCAGGAAATGGCTGCAGTGATTCAGGATTACAGTATTGAGACCCAGGTTAGATGGACAGTTACAGAGAATTTCAAAAGAAATGAGAAGAGAAGAAAGGATATGAGAGACACTTCTAAAGACTAATTCCCCAGAACGTGGAAACAAAGTGGACAGCGTGAAAAAAGAAGAGGCAAAGACAAGATTTTAGGCCTGGGTCATTGAGACAGTGGTGCCTTTGACAGAAAAAGAAAGGCTGAATGGGGAAAAAAAAACCCTGTTAATTCTACTTTGGAAACCTCTTTACAAAGAGACTCAAGTTCTGAAGCCATCACTTCACAGAGGAACTTAATTTAAAGCCTATTACCGCAGAGCCAACAGTAAAGAAAGGGCTAAAACCTAAAAACCACTCCGTACTCTAACCCCAGGTCAGTACTTCTGTATTTTCTCCATCTGAACAACTGATATTAGTCCAAATGATGTCACAGAATATTTTCTCACCTTAGTGAAAAAACACTAAGTATTACATAATTCGACATCCCCACAAGAGTCCCTGCTTCTTTTTTATTTTTTTTTTTTTTTAAATTTTTTTTTTTTCAACGTTTTTATTTATTTTTGGGACAGAGAGAGACAGAGCATGAACGGGGGAGGGGCAGAGAGAGAGGGAGACACAGAATCGGAAACAGGCTCCAGGCTCCGAGCCATCCGCCCAGAGCCCGACGCGGGGCTCGAACTCGCGGACCGCGAGATCGTGACCTGGCTGAAGTCGGACGCTTAACCGACTGCGCCACCCAGGCGCCCCAAGAGTCCCTGCTTCTTAAAATACTAAGATTGCAATAAACTCAGTACAACCACCTTAATTCAGAGAACCCAACCACTGGCTGACCTCTCTCATCAGAAGCGTCACTGAGTTTTCTGTGTGCAAGGCGGCTCGAAGCATTCAACACGGTGACATATCCACAAAAATGCTGCAGATCCACTTTGTTCCTTAATATCTGCAAGGCTTTATGAACACTCATGTTGACGCGAGTGAACTCTAAGAACAAAGAGGTGACATTACACTGTAAGTACAGTTTTGTAACATAAAACAACATCAAAAATGTAAATATACCTTTATTGAACAATTCTTAGAACTCCTTTTATACTTGAATCTATCAACACTGATTCCAACAAAAGCCTACTTGTGAATGGAAAAACCTGGCATACACAGATTTATTTATAGCCTCCAGGAGGCATTTACGGTATCAGAACAAACTATGTGCTAAGCAAGCAAACAGGGCCCGGTCAGGGGCGCCTAGGTGGCTCAGTTGGTTGAGTGTCCAACTTCAGCTCAGGTCATGATCTCACAGTTCGTGGGTTCAAGTCTCACATCAGGCTCTGTGCTGACAGCACAGAGCCTGGAACCTGCTTCAGATTCTGTGTCTCCCTCCCACTCATGCTCTGCCTCTCTCTCTCAAAAACAAACATTAAAAAAAATATATTTTTTAATAAAAAAATAAAATAAAAAATTGGGCTGGTCAGTGGCAAATTCTCTAGACTTCTCTTCGTGGTTCTATTCTGCCTCAAAAGCTTCCTTGTTGGGCTTCTATGTACTACATACACGTTACATTTTTGAAATGTATTAAATACACATTATATTTTTGAAAACCTTTTTAAAGTAAAATTATTCCTATTTAGACAAAAGCCAAAAAGGACTTGAAATTATATCCTTAATAAATTATTCAAATACCAGTGCAAGTTTTATAAATACATGAACTTCTATAACAGAAATATGCTCTATACTCAGATATGAAGATTCTTTTATAATTCACACAATCTCTCAAGGCAAGAGAGCTATTAATCAGTTTTTGAGATTTTGTATAAATTTTAAGATCCTGTTGTCACTAGCCTGTATCTTCAGGTGAACTAATATTTTTCCACAGAATTTATTTTTGTAAAATGTTTATTTTTGAGAGAGAGAGACAGAGAGAGAGAGAGAGAGAGAATGGGAATGTGTGCAAACAAGGGAGGAGCAGAGAGAGAGAGGGAGACAGAGGGTCGGGAGCAGGCTTTGCACTCTCAGTGCAGCCTGATGTGGGGCTCGAACTCACGAACCATGAGATCATGACCTGAGCCGAGGTCGGATGCTTAATCGACTGATCCACCTAGGCGCCCCTCCACAGAATTTATAAAGTATCAGAGGATTAAATAGCAAAGTTTAATTGCAGAGAAGTACTTATTGAAAAGGGGCTATTTTTTTGGAAGAGAAAACTCTTCTCTAAACTTTGTACACATTTATTCACAACAGGCAAGAGAGAGAACTTAATTTCAAACATGAGGCTTCCGCAGTCTGGCTATGTGAAAAGGAAAAAGATATTTTAAAAATCTTCCTTTCCCTCACTCTATTATTTTGGGAGAACATTAAGTTCTTATATAAACTAACAAAAACTAGATTACTTGAACCATTCACTGCTCTCTAAAAATTCAAGCAAGATGGCTCTAAGAACCAGAAAAATAAGATTATACAACAGCAATTTTACATGGAGTAGTGCTATATAGATATATGTTAAGTTTTAATCGTATTATTTTTCTTTTGAACATATATACCTTCCTAATATTTGACAGACAAAGGGTCATCTCCTATATTAAACAAAAGGAAGAATAAATTTGCTTTTAACAGATATTCTCTGAACATCTTATACCAAATGTACTTAGTTCACATCCAATTCTAGAAAGAGAACACTTTAAACGGGTTTTCCCCCTGCCCTTGATTCTAACTAGCTTTATTTAGTTCAAACTCTATAATCCACTCAAATCCTAATTGCAAAAAGTAACATTTAACAACAAAATCAAATGCTGAAAGAGGAAATACATGCAGGTACTCTGTAAACTGTAAAGTATTATACCCATATTCAATGGCATGTATTTCTAAATCACCTAAAAAAGCTCCTGGGTTGGAAGAGGGAGGCAAATAGTATGTAACACTGGGAAAGAAAAAATTGGCTTTCTAAGGTAAAAAAATTCCCTATGAATTCTTCTCCCCCAGCCTCCAAATAAACAATAAAAGAAAAGTAAAAGGCTAAACAGAGAGGAAAATCTAGTCTTTCACCTAAACAGAGACCTACTGATTCTCTTCATCTCCAAGGCAAACTAGTATTCCTTCAAAGATCCTAAATAAGTCTTATTCTACTAGTTCTTTATGGGAAAAGGCACATGACAGAAAACTACCTTTGCTGTTGGGATGAGCACTGGGTGTTGTATGTAAGCGATAAACCACAGGAATCTACCCCAAAAACCAAGAGCACACTTTATACATTGTATGTTAGCCAATTTGCCAATAAATTATAATAAAAAGAAAGAAAGAAAGAAAGAAAGAAAGAAAGAAAGAAAGAAAGAAAGAAGACTACCTTTGCCAATACTCTTTAAAAGTGGCAATGATAAGACCCTAGAACTAGGGTGTCTAGGTGGCCCAGTAAGTCGAGTGTCTGACTTCGGTTCGGGTCATGATCTCATGGTTCATGGGTTCGAGCCCCACCGTCAGGCTCTGTGCTGACAACTCAGAGCCTGAGACCTTTCGATTCTGTGTCTCCCTCTCTCTCTGCCCCTCCCCAACTTATGGGCCTGAGCTTTCTCTCTCTCTCTCAAAAATTAATGAACATTAAAAAAAAATTTTTTTTAAAGACCCTTGAACTCAAAGTTTTAAGAATTCACTTCCTGCTATGTTTTCTACCAAACTGTTGACAAAGATTAATGATAGAGAACTCAGATATAATTTAAAAGCAAGATACCTCCTTGTAGTTCTGTTTCATCAAATGGAAAAGGTATGTGGACAGTTTCTCCTATCCCATGCAAACCATGTCCCTAAACATGAAGAAACACAGTTGAAAGTTACACAAGAAATCTGTATTTCCAGTAACAGATAGTCAAACAATAAATAAGACTGTGCCATGTGATGGCATATTCTACACTAACATACCATCAAAAATCTTTCAACAATTTTTAATTTTTCTCAGCAAGCAAAGACCTTAAGTGTGTATTAACTTATAGGACAATGTGTCTCTACATGCGTGTACGGCTAACGATAAAGAGAGGCCGACTGAACAGGTACATCAGGTGTGAGACAACTGAAGACTGAAATCAGGCACACTCATACAAGGGTTAGCTGCAGGTCCGAGAGAGGAAAAGTGGTGAAGGAATCCCATCATCAGTCACCTGGCATATCATGAACTAGGAATGCAAAACTCAAACACCTGTACTCAGTGACATATTCAAAATTATATGATTATGAATGCCCCCAACTGGGGTTAAACAAATCAACGTATGTATTTTCAATGCAGCTACCAGGAAAAAAAAAAAAAAAAAAAAAAAAAAAAGGAAGCTCCCTATGAACGGAAATGGAAAGGTCTCCAGTTGCCAAGTGAAAAAAGCACGGGGATATAGCACTGTGTGTTGGCTTGCATCTGCATAAAGCAATTCTAGAAGAGTACAGCAGAAACTAAAAATGTATCTGATTAGGAAAAGAAATGGGGAGAACTGTGAAGATAGTGTTGGAAGGGTGGTGATACTTTCCTTCATGCATCTTTTAACAGTGTTTTATTTCTGAATCATGCGAAGGTTCTATCAACTCAAAAACTGAATTAAAAAAATCTGAGTCTAACCACCCCATTCCCATGCTACAAATAATAATTTAGTTTTATCTATTACTTTCAATTAATGTTCATTTGAATTTTGTTAGTTTTAAAGCGTTCTTTTTTTTTTTTTTATTTAAATCCCCAGGTTTATTTTGGTTTTATAACTGTTTAAGAATAATAAGAATGGGGGCGCCTGGGTGGCGCAGTCGGTGAAGCGTCCGACTTCAGCCAGGTCACGATCTCGCGGTCCGTGAGTTCGAGCCCCGCATCAGGCTCTGGGCTGATGGCTCGGAGCCTGGAGCCTGTTTCCGATTCTGTGTCTCCCTCTCTCTCTGCCCCTCCCCCGTTCATGCTCTGTCTCTCTCTGTCCCAAAAGTAAATAAAAACGTTGGAAAAAAAAAAAAAAAAAAAGAATAATAAGAATGAAGAACTTAATTTTATGTTTATGTGTATTTAGTATCGCTACAAGAGAAAATTTAACACTGGGGATCTATACATTTTTCCACTGAAAAAACCCTTTGCATTATCTAAACTCAAAGTACTCTGATACACAAGAAAAAAAATTATTTCAGAGAAAAACTGCACTCATTTCAATGGTGCGTATGACAACCCGAATGTATTTCTTCTGGCAGCCCACTTTTACCTCATCGGTACCATTATGATTTATACCCCAATCAAGGCTGTTACAATGAAAGCGTGGTTTTAATCAAAATTGTGTTTTAAGTTCCAGCAAGATGAATTTCTCCCATAAAACTTAAAATAAAAGAGGCATTCTTTTTTAGCAAAAACAAAACTCCTCATAAACACGTTAAAACTGGGCCACATCTGCTACCACTACCGCCACACGGCTAACACCTTCTGGGACCGTCCCGTGTGCTGGGCACAGGTACAGGCATTTTATGTAGATGGTGCAATTCGCTCATTCATTTCAATGACCTTAGGAACCATTATCTTTAGTCTGCAGGTGAAGGAATTCAAGATTATTTAATTTGCCCAAGATTCCTAATAAATGGTGGAATCAAGATTTTAACTTAGGCAGACTGACTCGAGCCCACGTCTCACCCATCCTATGAGGTCATCTGCCACCACTACCCCTGCTAGGTGTCCCCCCTGCTGGCGAACGCATCCTGTTCTTCGTGCTTTCAACTACCTCCACGTGCTGATGTGGACACTCAAGTCAATGCTTCCTGTTCAACTCTCGTCTGGATTTCAAAATGTTTTCCATTACCGACTAGATAGCCCTACCACCCAAATGTCCCACAGGCACCTTAGACTCAGCCTGCCCCAAACACAACACACATCATCTGACCCCCATCAACCGGCTCTTCCTCCTCTGTTTGCTCAAGCAGGGATATCACCATTCTTCCACCTTCACAAGCCAATCCCCCAGGAATCCTACGCTTCCTCTTCTCATAGCCTTCTCAGACATCTGATCAATTCCATTAATTTTAATTTGTAAGAATTATTGAATCCAGTTTCTCCTTTCAGTACTTATTCTTCTAATCTAGGCTGACTTCCCCTCTTATCGGGACTCCTACACCAAATGCTAATTGATCCTCTTGCTTCAAGAAGTATCTTACCTTACCCAACCCTTCTCAGCATACTCTCCAAGCTGATCTTCCCAAGACACACTGACCACATAAATCCCCTGCTCAGCACCCTTTGCTCTCTTTCATCAATCTATAGGGTACAGTCAAAGCTCGGTAGCAAAAGGGTCAAGGCACACTACTCTCCAGGGCCTGCCTACATCAAAACACTCGTAAGTAGCTACTCTGAGCCAGGTGCTGTTCTAGGCACCAGGGAAATAGCAGTGGAGGAAAAGAAAAACATCTCTGCCCACAGGTTTATTCATGCTAACCCCTGTGCCTGACCTGGCTCTCTTCTGTATCCTCCTTCTGTATGCAGCCTGAGTCTCATTTTCTCTGAGTGTCCCCTCAGCCTTTCTCCTTGCCTCAAGGCTGAACTAGGTACTTCTCTCTAATGCTGGCAGCGTAGATAATTCTATTCAGCACTCAGCAAAAAACTGAAACTGGCTGCTTATGCAACTTTTCCCACCAGACTTAAATCCCTTGAACACAGGGACCGTGACTTATTTGTATATCCACGTTAATTAGCACAGAATATGGCACATAACGATTGATAGTTGAATAAACCAATGAAATCTTTATCGAGAACCTATTATGAAACAGAAAGTGTGCCGCACACTTCAGCACATTCTTATTTCTCTCAACAATCCTAGGACTATAAATTGCTTATCTCACCATTAGCTGCTACATTATTTTTTGTTGCTATACAGTAAATGTCACCATCTCCGTTTCATGGGTGGGAAACTAACAGAAGTATCTTCAAAATGTCACACAGCTCATTAGCATGTGAAAAGAGGGCCCCATCACCAGGCATCAAGAAAACACAAATCAAAACTACTATGAGATACCATTCACACCCACCAGGTGGGTTCTAACTTAAAAAGTCAGATAATACCAAGTGCTGGTGGGAATGGAAAGTGGTGCAGCCACTCTGGAAAACAGCCTGGAAGTTCCTTAAACAGTTACACACAGAATCGCCATATGACCCAGCATTTCCACTCTTAACCACATACCTAAGAGAAATGACAATACGGCCACACAAAAACCTATAAATGAACAGTTACAACAGTGATTACTATGATTCTTAATAGCCAAAAGGTGGAAACAACCCAAGTGTCCATCAACAATGAATGGGAAAAACAGATGGTGGTATATTCGTACAAGGGACTTCTTATTTGGCCATAAAAAGGAACGCAGTAATGATTCACGACGGACTGATAACACGCTACAACATGATGAAGCTCAAAAACATTCTGCCAAGTAAAAGAGACCGGTGACAAAAGACCACACATTACGTGACTTTGTGTGTGTGAAATGCCCAGAAGAAGCATTCTAGAGAAAGAGCGAGTAGATTAGTGTTGTTTGGGGCTGGGGACTAGGGGACTGAGAACGAAAGGTTCGGGAGTTCTTTTCGAGGTAATGAAAATGTTCTAAAATTGAGCTTGATGATGGCTGTGGATACCTGCAACTACACTAAAAAACACTGAAGTGTGCAATTTAAATTGGTGAACTGCATGCTACGTGAATTATACCTCGATAGGGCGATCACATGTATCAAACAATTATGGCCACACAGGTAGCAAATGTGAAGCTGGAATTCAAGTCTGGGTCTCACTACAAAACCCATGTTGTTTCTGGGATTCCCACACTGCCAGACAAAGGCCAGGGCAAAAATCCGTATCTCACCTCTTATGTTTCAACTTGACAAATTTCAAATCACCGATATCTGACTGTGACTTAACAAATTAGAATCTTTAAAAATAGAAATCCAAAACTGGTTGTTTCAAACAAAGCAACTGTACCTGAATCAAAACTGCCGAATGTGTTAAAGCATCATTCAGCATCGTGAGCACGTTGGACGTAGGGACTACCCCAGGGTCATGACCCCAAGATGTTATTAGTAATCGATCATAGCCCTACGGAAAAGAAATGAATGAAGATAAAATGGCATTTAGAAATTTTAAAAAACAAAAACTAAGAAGATCTCAGTTTATATCCAATGCTAAAATGCTGCTTACCAATCTCTACCTTCAAAAACAACTAAAGAAACAAACCTCACACAACATACCTGGAATATATCTGGCAGTTTTCGAAGTCTTGTACCTTTGGACAGTAAAAGAGATGGTGGTCCTTGCCCGGTGATGTAATAAATGTATAGTTTAAACCAGACAGAACTGACTTCTGGGATAGCTGGTCCAATGTGCTGTAATCGTGAAACGAATAAGATAAAGTTGTAATACTTCTCAAAAGCAGCCAAATTTCACAAGGGACCAAGGATGGTCTTACAAACAGCCAATGCCTCACATAAATGCTCACTGCTATTATTCTTATGAAAATAAATTTTAAATGCTCCATCCAAGCGGTTTCCATGTTATTCCAGAATTGAGAAAGCACATCTTATCACCATAATTGGGAGATGGACCCTGGAGGAAAACACCAAGGTCTGAATCTTGGCCTCGCCCCCTCGGCTGTATCACCTTAAGAAGGTTACTTCTTTGCTTTTCTGTAATGTGGTGACAAAATATCTACCCTGTAAAGACATTGTACGCTTGCTCAAAAGGGTTTAAAACAGTGCCTGTCAAATAATAAGCTCTATTTCAAAGTCAGTCATTGTCATTAGTCACATGCAATTCCTCACAAAGGGACTATCTAACCTTCCATCCATCTTACCATTCCTTCAGTTCATGGATTACTACTGTGCCTAGAAATCGTGTTACAGAACAGGAGGAAATGTGTATACGGGACAGGGTTGGGGGGACACACAAAGAATTATGAAAAAAAAAAAAAAAGTTGGTCAATGTAAAATCTGTAACCACTCCTACCGAACAGAGGACGAATTTGGAGGTGAGGGAGGTGTGCTCACGAGGGCAGCTCGAACAGCACAGCAACGAAATCAACCTTATTCAAGGATCCCTTCCTTTCTTCTACACCATTAACCTTGCATATCTAGGAAACCAGGCAGGATGCAGCCCTGAAGAACAGCTATGTGATCCCCCCTCTTTGAAATGGCATCCTTGCAAAGTACACAAATACACAACGGATTACACTGAAAAAGTAAAAGAGCAGCAGTAATTTTCACAAGTCAGTTTTAGAGATAACTAAAGTTCTAGCTTTCAAGTGCAATCTTTCCCGTTTATTTACCATCATAGCCCCACTTCTAAAACATTTCATTTTTCCTAATTGACTTGATCCCTCAAGGCGATCCAGGCTTCCTTCCTAGAGCATCCAAAACATTCTCTTTAAAATACTGCATTCATCAAGAAAACTTCAACGTGGCACCAATCACGAGATGATACATGAATAAAATGCACCAACTCTACCCAACGAACTGAACTTCTTACAACAGCATAAAATACAAAGCTGCTTACTGATCCCCGATCTTCATATTTGGTACCAGCAAATTGAGATAACACAATCAAACCGGAAAGCCTCTTCTTCAAGTCACCATGAGCAAGTCTGAAATGCCACGGCTAGTGACACTCCAGGTGGCTCTTTACCTGAGGGGTGCAGCTGCTCACAGGCCGGATTTCGTTGGTGAGAGGAGCCATGGAGACGAGTAGTGTGTAATTTTTGTTCAGAACTCTGCTACAAGTTGCAGGGTCCAAACCAAGAAGGCTTTCACAGCGTAAGAGATCCAGAGGAAAACCTGAATTATGATCAAGCATACACATAGAGTGAAAGACTGACAATGTGAAGCAAAAATGTCCAAGACAAAATATTGGTGAAATATTTAAATATTGTAAATGTCTAAAATAAAATATTGCCTTGATATTTAAACATTGTTTTCACAGAGTTCTCTCTATTAAAAATGCCCAATTTCCTTGGAGACCACTAAGACACTTTAAGACTTAAAACTAAGGGTCTTTATTCCCCGGTCTAGCAAGATTAATGGTCTACTGGTGTTCTGTGAGGCCACCTCTTCCGTTAAAAGTATGTGCTTGCTCCACCTTGCCTCCTCTCCATCCCCAGCCACGCCAGGGCAATGGCATATTATGAAGACCTAAGCGCCACAAAAAAAGCTGTCACCTTGCCTCCCCCAATTTCTGATTTCTACAAAGAGCTTCAAGACCAAGTTCTGAGTATGGCATAGGAACGAGTTCCTCAGCTAAGAATATGTACCCAAAACTGCCGGTCCGTAAAGCATGAACTCACTCAGCACGCAACAGATTTTAAGTGTTCCCATTCTTGATCCTTTCGGAAAATACCAATTCTGTTTGCCCTCTAAAAAGAGATATTTAAGGCTGAAAGAAACTTTGGAAGGTCAAGTTGGCCCATCTCTCACTCAAGCCAAGAATGAATCAAAAAACACATGGCCTGCTGGAAGGGCACAGGAGCACTGAGCACAACTAGCACCAGGACCTTGGTCTTTAATATCATACCCTAGTATGAGAAACCAGGCTCCTAAGAGAAAAGGCTGACTCCAGGAATGGGACAGAAGTACAAGAGAAGATAACACTGTTTTGCCAGAGAGAAAAGAACAGCGACAAAAGTTAAAAAAAAAAAAAAAAAAAAAAAAAAAAAATTGAAGGATGGAGGCATGGCACAAGAAAACAGGAGCCGGCTTGAAGGGAAACCCACTGGCAAAATCTGAGACAACTGCAGCGTACGAATTAAGAGAGCAATGACTGATTATAAGCCACTGAAAAAAATAGGAATTCATCAATCCATACTGAGAATATAAAAGAATGCCTAGTCCCAGCTGTTACTGGAAGAAATACTGGAATTGGAAAAAAGTGATCAATCTGCAGCCATCACAGTAAAGAATGGTTCAGACAGGACCATCACTGGATGCTCCATCTGAGAGGAAATACTGATGAGGAGTAGGATACGTGCATGGTCTTCAAGTATCTGCCCACAGATTACTTAGTAGTTGAGGGTGGGGAGAACAATTAACTGTACAGAAAACACATTAACTGGGTGATCAAAATTCCCATCACAATGGGGGACAGATGGAAATCACATGCATCCAGATGTCATACCCTTAGAACATGACATTACTTACATGATACTCTAGACTTGAGCGCACAATCTGAATTTACTAATCACAATGAAACATCACCTACACCCCAGGTGAGAAACTTTCTGGTAAAACCAACAAAAAGGGACTATATTCTTGAAAAAGAATGTTCTAAAGGACTAAAAAGGTTACAGATTTGTTCCAGAATAAAGGAGATAGAGGACACACAACAATTTCATGCAGATCTGATCTTAAACCAGATCCTGCACTTGAAGGGCGAAAATGCTATGAAGGACATGATTAGGTCAACTGATAAACTGGAATACAAACGGTAGATTACTGTATCAACATTACATTTTCTGAAGTTGATGTGAGGGCATAGCCCTATTCTTAGGAAACATACCCTGAGAGGAGGCACCTGGGTGGCTGTCAGTTAAGTGTCTGACTTTGGCTCAGATCACGATCTCACGGTTCGTGAGTTCGAGCCCCTCGACAGGCTCTGTGCTGACAGCTCAGCCTGAAGCCTGTTTCTGATTCTGTCTCCCTCTCCCTCGGCCCCTCCCCCGCTTGCACTGTCTCAAAAATAAACACTAAAAAAAAATAGAAAAGAAACATACCCTGAAAAATTTAGTGGAGTTAACACCATGATACTTCACTTACTCCCAAATTCTGGGCTGAAAGTAATCATACTACTTTTATTCGTTTTAGTAAATTTAAAATATTTCCAAATAGGATGTTTAAAAAAATAAAAACCGCAGGGAGTCTGTGATTTAATGTTAATGGAGGAGAGAGAGTCCTACAGATGTCAGGAAGAACATCGGGTCCACACCTCTGGCAAACAAAGGAAAGACAGAGAACCGAAAGCAGCTATAAGACAAGACTGGCTGGACCCAGATGTGATGTTCATTTTGAAGTACAATGAGAGGTGAGCAGTTGGCTTAGGAAGAGGAGAGAAGGGGAAAAGTTCTATAAAGAGTAGAGAAACTTATGTTTGAGTACAACAATTCAAGAGCAAATTTAATAAAATGGAGAAATCACAGCCACGAGTGAAAAAATGATAAAAAAAATCTGAGAGAGGAGAGACTAAACAACAAAAGCTTTAACTGGTACCCAAAACCCGTCAAGTATCAAGCCAACCTCCGAGGTTACAAAAATAAACTTAACTACTTTCACACAGATAAGGTTTAGGTTTTCCCTTTAACATACATTTTGGTACATAAATGATTAATGGTGAAAACGTTTAGTCCAGATTACTAAGTGAGAGGTCGTTTATGAATAAATCAATAAAAAGCTTAGTGCCTGGGGTACCTGGGTGGCTCAGTTGGTTGAGCGTCCGGTATCAGCTCAGGTCACGATCTTGTGGTTTGTGGGTTTGAGCCCCGTGTTGAGTTCTGTGCTTACAGCTCAGAGCCTGGAGCCTGCTTTGGATTCTATCTCTCCCTCTCTCTCTGCCCCTCCCCCCCACTCATGCTCTGTCTCTCTCTCTCACTCTCTCTCAAAAATAAATAACATTAAAAAAATTAAAAAAAAAAAAAAGCTTAGTGCTCAAGAGAGGTTAATAAAAGGGACGGAGCAAAAAAAAAAAAAAAAATTCAAGAGACATGGATTTAAGTCCCATTTCTTCCACTGACTGATCATACAGACCATAATTTATATGGGCAGGAAATCTGACTGAGACAACCTTCAATTTCTTTATCTATAAAATGAGTTAAACTTGCCTGGCCACTAGCACCAACATCCCTGCATTCTATCATGAGCACGGAAGGATGATGTATTTTAAGATGGTTATAGCAGAGTATTTCAAATACTCTAACCTGTTATCTCCATAAGTCACTAAAAAGTCCCGGTGACTTTTGCGTACAAAGACATTTTCAAGATTGTGCTGCTCATTGCTTAGGTCACATGATCTAACATTTGGTAGCCAAAAAATGGTTACTATTAACAAACGCTTACGAGTAAGTGCTTTGGCCGCCTGGCATTTGATTTAATATTCTCAGTTTTAACTATTTACGAACAATCTCAAAAAGAGCCCCAGCATGGGACCGTTCCTCTTTCTGCTCACGTCTGTCTCTGCACCCGACACGCAAAGGTTGCAGAGCCCAGTCACAGGAAACTGAGCGTGTCCAGCCTCACTCAGCTCAACCACCTGGCAGCTTTGCGGTCACCTCCACAACCACTTTTGTGGAGTGACAACTGATTCCGTCCTTAAATTTTTAAATGGAGTTGAAAAGAAAGCCAGATGCTAGTGAAAGAAGTAGAATGAGAATGGATGTCACTAAGAAACTCGACGGTTCTTGGCCAGAAAACAGAACTTTCAAGTGAATGAAAGAATGAGTGAGAGTAAATATTATCGCGGTGCCAAGATTTCACAGACTTCCGAGATGCAGCTCTTGCGAATGTCTGAGGACCTGAGCCAAATGCTCTTCACTGGTGCCCAGGCCACGTCATCTTTTCAAAACATATATTCCTGGATGGCGCTGCACAACGCACGACCTACCATCCACTGACCCCCAGTTTGGGAACCCTCGTCTATCCCAACACTGACAGCGCATGCCAGGTGATCGCCACAGCAGGGCTCATCACAGATTACAAGTGTCACTACTTCTTTTACTCTTTAAAAAGGTTCTCCGTCCTCTTTTTTATTTGTTAAAGTAAAATGCTTTAGTAAATATTACAGCAGCATTTCAATAGGAAGCTCCTGTTTATTATTTTTATACAATGGAATCTTTCACTCATGAAATTTTATGCTTCTTAAAACAACTACATTTTGGCACTTGTTTACCCCTCAAACTGAGGCCTGTTCTAAATTCCGTCCAGCCACTTAAACAAATTAAACACTCCAACCCTTCTTATAGGTACTGAACAGATTTAAATGCTACAAATACTACAGTGGCACATAAGAAAGGAGAAAGAGTAAAATAAGGTAAGAAAGAGTTCACGAGCAAAGAAATTCACAAAACAAGCCTTTAGTTGCAAACTCGACATGCCATCTACACAAAATGTATTAAATAAGTGAGCGTGACCTGTTTAATTTCTTAAAGAAGTTCCATAGGATCATGTCTTCAAAATCAAGTACATTTATCATACCATAATTGGGCTGGTCTGGCTGTGCAGTTTGTGCAACTAGATCTTTATTATGACGCAGAAACAATATTGTGTTTCTCAGAGTAAGTGCATGATCAAAATATCTCTGTGCTTCTCCTTCACCAGTGCTCTGAACCTAAACCAAGAGAAAATAAGTTTTGCAGTACCACTCTCAAACCATTCATCCTAATATGTAACCATACAGTAGAGATATTAAGACATTAAGAATCAATAAACCACAAATTTGCCCAGGCAATACTGAAACATTAGCTTAAATCTCAGTTGAGTTTCTATTTGAATACATCCTTGAAGATGATAAAAATTATCCCAGCAAGTAAAACTAACAATCCAAATAATGTTAAATTACACCATTATGTAAGCTGTGTGTCTCACGTATGATTCAAATGGAGTGCTTAAAAAAACTCTAAGATCTACATTCTACATTCTGCTTCTTCCAGAAGAGTACTCAATCCATGGTCACCAGTTACGCCCCTAATTCTCATCACCGTGTCCACAGTTCTGTATCACTGGCTGCAAAGCTCGGTGGAGTATGTGATTCAACACGGCTGTTTCAACGCTACTAAATATACAGCTTAAATTCATTCAACGAGGATTCACTGAGTCCCTACTATGTGCTATGGATGACCTGTCTAGGTTGTATGGATTGAATAGTGGACAAAACCGCTGTGCTCACTGGACTTCATTTTAAAGCATGTTCTTCTGACACTGAGTCAGGTACGTGTTCCATATGTAAAAACACACATATCCCAGAAACAACACACGAGATGGAAAGACAGGTCTATAGGGGAAAATGACTAAATTAGATCTGCATTAAAAAATAAGATAACCACTTAAACCTCATCAAGATGAAGCTTCTTAAAAAATAGCTAAGAAACTATTTTTAAAAACTAGACTTCAGACTAAAAGGCCTTCCCAAAAATAACTATGTGATTTAAGAGAATATAGATATATAAAAAATAAAGTGATCTTCCAATTTGCTAAACGTGGTAAAAGACTAGTGGAGGTGAGAAAAATAAAAGTCAGAAAAACAGAACTTAGAATGTGCTAGAAAATAAAAAATGTATTGGCAAATTTTCCAAGATAATACACAACAAGAAATGGGGTTAACAAGGTGTTAAAAGTATTGAGGGAATAATGGATGTATAAAGGTAACAATAAGAGACCAATTAATAGCAAGGATTATCTCAAATACATTTCTGCCCTAAAAAAAGGAAAAATTTATGGAGAAGGAAGAGTGAAAAATGTCATGGTCTTTTTCTTAAGATATAAAGGATAATGGAATCATAAAATCCTCTAAGTAGCACATTTAATACATAGAGTTCACCACTAAAACACAAAAGGTACCAAAATTATTAGTCAAGTAACAGATTCAGCATATAAACTATTTGCAGAGAGGAAAACAGAGGACAAAAACAAAAATGAAAACAAACACACACAACACACACACACACCTCTACCACACCACAACCACCACCACCAAAAACCCAAAAAACCTAGGAAATGGAAACCCCCAAAAGGGCAATCCAGATTTAGAGCTAAGGCCAAGTAGGGCTGTCCTCATGGGGAAGAAGGTGGCTAAGAGCATTGGCTGAAGTCTTCCAGATAATAAAGGGGATGGTGAGAGTGGACATAAACATGATACCCAGGGACACTGTTTCAGATTTAAGATAAGGGGAACAAAAACTTCAAATAAAACAGCTGAAAGGAGATCTTGGAAAATCATACTAAAGAAAATTAAAAGCTATTTTAGAAAAACGTAATTCAAAAAATTACATAGACTATTTCTGTACCCCATTTCATTAAACCAAATCATGCTAAGTGATAGATAAGGTCCACAAATCACTTTTTAAATCACAAAATCTGTTCATCCACTTGATATTCTAAAGTCTAAATGACTGTTGCAGTATTAAGGTGAGGAATGAGGCAGGAATGAGCAAGAATATATGAAAACCTATACAATCAATAACTGATGTTGTATCAAGAAATGGTTCCAAATGCCCTGACATCCCATACTGACCAGTCCAGATTTACCTTTTCTAGTTCTATAAGAAAGCTGTCCAGAGACTCATCTGACAGTTTGCCAACTTCGAACATTGTGACAGCATGGCTTTTCAAGTTCTGTAATACAGAAACAAAACAAAAAAAACTTAAAATGGACCTTAAACACCTTACATGAGTCTACTGTTCATAAGCCCTAGTTTTCTCTTCTTATATGAAGCATTAACATCTCACATTTATACTATGCTGTCTAATATAATTACACTTAAAAGTGAGTGACATGTGAAGCTGAGTCTTCTGATTACAGAAGTAACCCTCACTAAAGAGTTACTATGCTCCTCTAAGGAATATAAAACAAAGACAGTTGCATTTTGCATTTTTAGGAATTAATCTAATTCTTAAAAAGGGACCTAAAAGCATGAACTATTTAATTCTAACCTTTAAACACTGTCATATTTAAACAAGAATTTGACTTACTGGTGAAAGATTTCCCATCATTAAAAAGGCAGTGAGAGTTGAGTCAAAGAGAAAAGCAATACGCTTTGTATATCCTGTGGACAAACTCAAACTGCTTACACTGGCTGTGTCAGCTAGAAAAAAAAAATCATAATGTAAAATCGAGTAAATGAAAATTATTCTTTGCTATCATTTAGAATGAGAAAGCATTTCTTTTCAACTTTGATAATTAAAAAAATTACATAACTAAATGTAAGCCAATACTGCAGTCCCAAAAGGTCCCAGTCCCACCTATCTCGAACTAAAAAAGGTTAAAAAAAATTTTTTTAAAGGTACTTGTGTAGTAAATTTCTTTTGTTGTTGTTTGTTTGAGAGCAAGCACGCGTGCGAGCAGGGGAGGGCCAGAGGGAGAGAGAATCCCAAGCAGTCTTCACACTCAGTACAGAGCCCAAAAGCAGAGTTCAATCTCACGACCATGAGATCATGACCTGAGCCAAAATCAAGAGTCGGGACACTTGACTGACTGAGCCACCTAGGCACCCCTATAATAAATTTCTTTCCTTCTTTTTTCTTTTATGTTTTTTATAGTTTATTTATTCATTTTGAGAGAGAGAGAGCGAGCAGGGGAGGGACAGAGAGAGAGGGAGAGAGAATCCCAAGCAGGCTCTGTGCTGCCAATGCAGAGACCGATGTGGGGCTAGAACTCACAAAACTGCGAGATCACAACCTAAGCCAAAGTCCAAAGTCGGATGTTTAACCAGCTAAGCCATCCAGACACCCCTATAATAAACTTCTTAAAAGCCAATAATAAACCAAGACTTGATAACTGACAGAACATTAAGACTAGCTAGCCTAAACTCTTCAGAAGAGTCACCTGGCTCAGGTAAGAGGCTGGGGTTAGAAAGAGAGCCTATGCTGTGCTCCCCTCCCCCCACCCAAACATAAACCACATGTAGCCCCCTCGTCCATTAGCTTTGCCTCCCCTTGTGCTTGGCCCATACTGAGGCCTTCCCTCACTCACCAGCTGGCAAGCTATTATTCATTTTTAGCCCAACTATCCTCCTCTCCAGGAAAGCTTCCTGAACCTCTCTAGGCAACAAGGGAGCACTTCCCCTCTGCTCCCACAAGCACCAAAACACTTCTCACGTTGCTGTGGGTTTTGTGGTTATCCTGCCTTCTCTCTCCCTAGACTTAATTCTCAGAAGGAAGGTACCATATTCTTGTCAATTTTATACCCTTAAGACCTAGCACAGTACCCAGCATATGGGTAAGTACTCAACGACTATGTACCAAACGAATGATACCGAGAACAAAGCTAGGAGAGTTAACTCTGTGAGTGTATGTATAGACACAGGCCATCATCTATAAACACTCTACATTAAACTGAGTAAGTGCTAACCTGGATCTTCTTGACTGTTAGTATCTGTGTCAGTAGCCGATGAAGCTTCTTGTACAGGACTCCTACTTTCCCCACCATCCCATGATAGCAGCATCTTTTGTGGATCTAAAGTACTCCTATTAACGAAGAATACATCCACATTTTAAAAGTCATATAAATTATCTTCTATAAAAATAGCTACTAAAGTCAGTACTCAAATTATGAATATCCGTCCAAATCCAGTCTTATGTTCAAGCCTGAAATTGAGACGTAGCCCCCAAATGCTCTGCCCACATACAGCAATGGTTCTTAACTAAGACCTATGGACAGGCTTCAGGGAATTTGAGAACTCTTTAAAACTATATGTAAAATACTAAAACGAACAAAAACAAAAACAAAAAAACTGTATGTAAAATACTGTATTTACTTTTCTCTGGGGAAAGGGTTCTTGTTTTCATCATCCTAAAAAAGATTCATCACACAAAAAAAGATTAAAAACCACGAATATATAGGGTTCACCTCAACTGACAGGTTGGTAAGTAAAATTTTTGTACATAAAACAATATTTTTTCCTAAGAGGAAACTCTAATATCTCATACTAAATAAATGAATTACTTTAATCTGTTTACGGATGGAACATTCTTCCACGATGAATGAAGCTGGTCCAAATTTATTACTTGTCCCTTCTTATGGGCAAAGCCCAATCGGCAGTACATTGAAACGGCATTCTGAAAGGAACAGAAAGGAAATTAGCATTTACAATGAACCAGACATCAGAATGTTTGTAGACAGAAAATATAACCACGGTCTATGCTTACAGTGATCCTCACACATTTTCATCCCATAACTAGAAAAAGCCATTTTTCAGTAGGCCTGTTCATCTGCTACGGTCTTCACATCCGTAGAAGAGCGAATGCTCCCAACCCTCAGGCCTGCCGCTGTCTACGAAGCAAGAGGCTGAAGTGGTGCAGTTTAGCAGAAGTTGTTGCCTTAACTGACCTCCTTACTCCTTACTAGACACTGATCACTCTGCTTCCTGCGTGCACAGGAATGTGAGTGCTGGCTTTCACTGCGTGGGGTGAAATTCCACTTCAGGATCCTTATTTCTTTCTATCTTTGCAAGGACCCCTTTACTGTCCCCACTCCCTTGGAGAGCGATAAGAATCTCACTGTCTCTATCTCTCAGTAGCTTATCAATGGCTTATAATAAAAGCCATTCAGTATTTATAAGTAAAAAGAGTATAAAAATTACATACCTTAACCAAAGATAAGTCTATTTCAAGGACATTTGCAAGCTGGAAGATAAAAAAAAATTATTTACATTCCTAGAATTATCAATATTACACAGCTTGTAATAAACAACTGAACCATAAAGAGCAAAATTTTAAATTAAGAATAACTGAAAGACTGAATAAATTTTGAAATCAGAACTTTCTCCTTTCCTTATGTCTAAGATGTTTAGAGTAGTAGGAGTCTAGATAGTGACCATAACAATGGAAGATTCTTTTCTCTTTGAGTTTCATTTAAAATAAGAAAATGCCTATATCGATCAACAGCCTACAATCCTTTTACCAAGAAGTCATATAAAAAGTTATTTACCAAATTATGTTATTAATAAAAAAAAAAACTCAGTATGTCTATACAAGAAGTAACATAAGAACAGTGACGTAAGTATATTAATGGTCTATGATCTACCATGTACAGATTCCAAAAACACTTTAACCGTCATTAAATAACTTTACTTCACACAAAGATTATTTTATAACCTTGAGGCCAAGTCTTTCATAAAACACTATTCATGCTTACCTCTGCAACATTAGTATGCTCATCTATTGAGACAAATATCTTATATAGTAGAGTTTCAAAATAATCACCTTGCACCCGATTCATTACAAAACCTTCAAGAGGAGGAACTAAAACAAAATAGACTTAGTTTAGTGATACAATTTTATAAAATAAGAAAGCATAATTCAAATATCTACTCGAAAAGAAAAACCTCTACCTTAGAGATTGAATTCAGCTTTTGATTTTATCCACTCCACAGCAAGTTCTCTAAAACCCCCAAAGTTAAGGACATTTACAACCCAGTCTACACAGAGGACTCTGACAGTAGAGCACAAATCCTACAAAGAGTTAATTTAATTTAATCCCATGGAACTCTCAGATTACTGAGGCAAAGGAAGTGCTGGAGGACACGAGCTTGGTAGAAAGGCAGGGGCACTGGGGCTGCTCCCGCCTGGGGAAGGCTGCAATGGGTGTGTTGTGACGCCTGAGAGACAGCAGGGGTGACTAGGCTAAGGCAGAAAAGCAAAAGACTGAGAGACTATACAAAGACTGTCCTGGCTGCCTTTCTCCCACCATCCCCGCTCCATGCTGAGAAGAGAAGAAATTCACCTGCACGACGGCCACTTTTACCAGCAATCACTAATTCATTCTTTGGGGCTTTCTTTCTATACCCTCTTCAGTGGCCTCAGTATTAAGAAGGGCAAGACCTTCTTCATCACAGGAGGCAGCCTAGCAGGTGCTGTTCACCTGAAAGTGGATTCATACTCATTTCTCTCCATCTCGTTGGTCCAGAAACTCTAATCCAATTTACTAGAGCACTCTGCCCAGCTGATAATAAAGAGACACTATGCTTTCCTTTACCCTTCTCCACTGTGCACGTTTCCCTTGAAAATATCCTGGGAAGGAAGAGTATTTAGGCCATCAAAGGACTTGGGGGTCCTGTGTCTCCTGGACCTAATAGCATCTATTGCACCCAAAACCTAAATTATTCCTAACAAAGAGAAGTAAGACAAAACTTAAGTGGTCAAAACGAAGACATTGCAAAAAATCACAATGACAGATTATTCACTTTCTAGATCTGGCTCATGTCACTTTTTTTTTTTTTAATGTTTATTTTTGAGAGAGACAGAGGCAGAGCTTGAGCAGGGGAGGGGCAGAGAGAGAGGGGGACACAGAATACAAAGTAGGCCCCAGGCCCCTGAGCTGTCAGCACAGAGCCCAACGCGGGGCTTGAACTCACCGACCGTGAGATCATGACCCGAGCCGAAGTCGGATGCCCAACCGACTAAGCCACCCAGGTGCCCCTCAGGTCATTTTCTAATTTAGTGTTACCTATAGTTCTAGTCATCCAAGTACTTTTAAGGATCAATGGTTTCTCTTTTGAAATATTTTAGAAACCCCCTATTTGATATCCTTACCTCTTTTCCTACACTATCAGCTGTGTGGATAGTAGCAAACATTTACTGAGCACATACTAAGTGCCAGACGACTTCCAGGTACTTGACACACACAATTTCATCTAATCCTCTTAACCTCATGAGTTGTCTAATACTATACCTCTGTATTTCAGAGACGAAGAAACCAAGACACTTAAGAGGTTACAAGCACACAATTTACATCTAGGTAAAGAGATACTGAATAGTCTCCAATACAAAGTTAAAAAAAAAGTATGAATTACAACACACCATCTGCGTAAAACAAAAACCATACAAAAAAGGATAAATGCATACATGCCTATGTGCTTAGCATACTTTTGGAAAGATAAACAAGAAATTTAAGAGAGCCACTGAGAGAGTGGCCACTGAGAGAGAAACTGTGTAGCCAGGCACAGGGGTCAGAAGCAGATGTTTTTATAATCTTTTATAAATTTAAAATATTATATCATAATATTGCCTACTCAAAAATATATTGAAAAAAATCAAGCTAACATACACAGAGAACTGGTGGCTGCCAGAAATGAGAGGTGGAGGATGGGCAAAATGGGTAAAAGGAATAAGAAGGTTCAAAGTTCCAATTATAAAATAAGTAAGTCATGGAGATGTAACGTACAGCACAGCAACTATAGTTAACAATGCCACACTGCATATCTCAAAGTTGCTAAAAGCGTAGATCTTAAAAGTTCTCACCACAAGAAAAAAGATTTCTGCTTTTATGTGTGGTGATGGATGTCAACCAGACTCATGATGATCATTTCACAATATATATAACTATCAACATTACAATTTACATCTGAAACTAACACAGTGTGTATGTCAATTATATCTCAGTAAAGAAATAACAAAATAAAAATTTTAAACATGTTAATAAAAATTAATAAGTATAAAGAAAAATACCTGAGAATAGCCTAGAAAGTTTCAAAATAAAAAACTCACAAGGAAGGCCTGGCTGTAACTAATATATTTAAAAAAAAATTTTTTTAAGTGTATTATTTTTGAGAGAGATAGAGACCGTGCAAGTAGGTGAGGGGCAGAGACAGAGGGAGAGAAAGAGAATCCCAAGCAGGCTCCACATTGTCAGCGCAGAGTCTGATGCAGGGATTGAACTCATGAACTGTAAGATCATGACCTGAGCCGAAACGAAGAGTCAGATGTTTAACCGACCAAGCCACTCAGGTGCCCCTGGCAATAACTAACATTAAAGATTATTTTGAGTCACTGTAATCAAAACAATATGGTATAAAAATAAAAACAAATCCGTGAAGACAAAAGACTATCTGAACTAGCTCCAGTGGAGAGGGGAATTCAATGTATGACAAAAGTTACATTTCCACCCCGTGGTAATGGGTTACTGAAAAAACAGTCCTGGAATTTACCCAAATGCTATTGGTTTTCCAAATAGAAAAAAACCAAGTTGGACCCTTATTTCACATCAAATACAAAAATAAGCTCCAACTACAGGTCTGAATTTGTATGACAAAAGTTTTTAAGAATTTTTAGACTATTTACATATATATGCGCATATATGTGTACATATATACACATACACACACACACATATACATACACATATATCTTAAAAGTACTCTATTCAAGCATAACAGAAATCTAGAATCTATAAGCAAAAGGGAAGACATAAGTTGAACAAGTATACAGTTTGATGAATGATGGACTAAACATATTTTAACAATAGACCCTTTAGGGGCCCCTGAGTGGCTCAGTCAATTAAGCAACCAACTTTGGCTCAGGTCATGACCTCGCGGTTTGTGAGTTGAAGCCCTGCATTGGGCTCTGTGCTGACAGCTCAGGGCGTGGAGTCAGCTTCAGATTCTGTGTCTCCCCCTCTCTCTGTCCCCCCACCCGCCCTCTTTTTCAAAAATAAACATTAAAAAAATTTAAAAAACAGACCCTTTAGTGACTATTCAAAGTATTTGTCTCCCCCAATTCATTTGTTCCACCAACCACAGTGCTTGTTTTGTTGAAACACAGCTGAAATGCTTTCTCTGAAATCAACTGCAGGCGTCATTTGCGCTGAATTTGATGGCTTCCACGTTGTCAAACTGCTTTTCATAGGTTATTACAATTTGGTGAACACTCCATGTTCCACGGTGATAAGGAAGGTAAATTCAGCAGTAATAAGAGCCTGAGTCTGTCCGCACCAGCAAACATTGCCAGACAGTAGGTAAAGCATGGCAGAACCCATCACTGTAATGGAGTAGCCATCCACCTGGCCCTTCTCTGACTACATCTTTTAAATGCACTTAGTGCTAACGTGAGTCAATATTCAAACTATCAGTCAACAGGGACTGAAATGAACTAACCAAAAACCTATCTTTTCAGGGGATTCTCAAATGAGTCAATATCAGTTGATCGATGACAGTAAAGACTAGAGTAATGCCTTCATATTTTCCCATAGTGACAGGAAACCACTACCAGCCCTGTCCTCCAGAAATCTCTTCCTTGTCAAAACCTTTCAAATTGTAAAACTAGTATTTTATTTGCTATAGCATCAATTATATAAACAAGAATTAGTATCTCATTACTTTTTGATTTTCTTTCCAAATTTAAAGAATTCATGTACGTACATGGTTCAAAATCATTAAAGAATCGCAAACACATGGTAACACAGATAAAGGTCAGGATACAATACAGCATGATAACCTGTAAAGATTCAACACTGACATGAGGGAGTATTTCTGCAATAAACCCCTACCATCACTCAGTCATTCCCTGGAAATTCTTGACATTTATATTTGATTACACAAATATTAAGCATCTTAGTATGGTAAAAGATACCAACAAATAAGAACCATAGCTCAGGGGCGCCTAGGTGGCTCAGTCGGTTAAGCCTCCAACTCTGGATTTCGGCTCAGGTCACGATCTCACAGGTTTGTGAGTTCTGGCCCCACATCAGGCTCTGTGCTGACAGTGAGGAGCCTGCTTGGGATTCTCTCTCTCTGCCCCTCCTGTGTTCCCTCTCTCTCAAAATAGATAAATAAACTTAAAAAAAAAAAGAACCATAGCTCAAAGATATGCTGGGAAACATAAAAACATACCTGTAACACACAACCTAAATTTGTTAAAAAATCTAACCTATAGGAAAAAAGCTTCACTGTGTTCAAGGATGTTAAGCACATCACTACTACAGGAAAAAAAAAAAAAAAAAAGAAAGAAAAAGAAAAATTATAAGCAACCTAAATAACCAGCAATAGGAGAATGTTCTAATAAACTGATACATCCATAAGGAAATACACAAGAGCCTTAATATTGGTTTAACTTAGGGAATGGATGAAGGATGAAGGGAGGAGTAGATAAAGACGAAAGAGATGACTTCAACATGACAAAATAAGACAGGTATGTGGAGTTAAAATAATAGCTATGATAGGACTGAACATCTGTAAAAACAGTTATGCACTGAACAAAGACTAAAAGGACATAAATTTGCGAAAACATTAACCTGATTTAGGATGTGAGAAATTTATTTCAGACTTCCATTATTTTAACATAGCATGTATAGTAACGTGAAGATAAAAAATAAGGAATTTAAATAAAACCACCACAATGTGTTACAACATAACAAAAGAGAAATGTCTTTCTTTGAAAGATTCTAACATCATAGATCCTAGATTATGTGTCTAATTTATTAGGGTGATACATGCAATGTGCAGCACCTAGTAACCATTCAAAAAACCCTGGAAAGTGTTAGCATATACTTACCTGCTATACAACTGTCATCAGATATTGGTACATCCAGATAAATAAATCCTTTGTTATATAAGCCTACAGAAGCAAAAGTAGCTGTTTTAGATGGAATACTAAACAACAGTAAATTTAAAAAGAAACCAAAACTGGGGCGCCTGGGTGGCGCAGTCGGTTAAGCGTCCGACTTCAGCCAGGTCACGATCTCACGGTCCATGAGTTCGAGCCCCGCGTCAGGCTCTGGGCTGATGGCTCAGAGCCTGGAGCCTGTTTCCGATTCTGTGTGTCCCTCTCTCTCTGCCCCTCCCCCGTTCATGCTCTGTCTCTCTCTGTCCCAAAAATAAATAAACGTTGAAAAAAAAAAAAAAAAAAAGAAACCAAAATTGATTCCTGATTTTCTGCAAAGATTCTTACAACTGAATACTAGGTAAAGGAGAAAAAAAATAAACAGAAGAGGAAAAGAATTAAAGTTTTCAAATCTGTTTCCTTCATATGCTCAGAACTACAAAATTAAAAACATTTTTTATTTATGATTCATTTGTATAAATTTGCAGTGTATGTGAATAAAAGATTGATAAAAATTGCTATTAATTGTTGATGGTTTAAAATTAGTTTTTATGTTGACAAAAGACCACTTCTACTAACCACTTACTATGTACTACATTGTAATCTAGTGATCCAGACAGCTGAGGGCCTGCATCGATGATCTTATCAATAGCACATTTCTCAGGCAAAGTGCATATCTAAGAAAAACAAAATAATTTCAATTAAATTCTGTCCAAATTAATTTATAAGTCTCTTGAAATCTCTTCATGTTTAAGTCAAGGATTATCATGAGGACTATGATATATGATTATATATTATCTATTATGTATGCTTATAAATATTAGGTGCCATTAGCTAAATGTACTACATATTTTTTTTCTCTTATTGCTCTGGAATTCAGAAGAAAAACCTATGCACACAGCTGTCGATTAAGGTGCCAGAATATGCCACCAACAGAATCGAGGACAAATTATAAGTACCAATATTTGCTGATAAGTAGTGTTACCTAATAAATACCAATATTTAATCATCTTCTTTGAATGGGAATCAGATCCATTTGCTGATTCTGAATCTCTCAGATCACAAGTTTATTCAAATTCCACACGGCTATTATCAGCACAGGAAGTACATCACTATAGCTCTGTTCTCACACTGAAGCAAAATTTCTAAGCCTTCTGCTCACTGGGTTTAATCTGTCGTCTGAAGTAAAATAAAATGTAAACTGAAAAAAAAGTCCACCTGCTCACTTCCATTTCTTCAACCACAGAGAGACATGACCTAGTCTCTAGGCCCTCTGGTCCACGGCCCTGCCCCTTTACCTCTAACTTAGCATCTCTTCTACCATGCGTAAGGCTTACCTCCAATGCGGTCTGACCACCGGGAATATCACTTCCCTTGATCTTGACACTATCCCTCATCAAAGCACCTACCTCGTCAGCACAGCGCTTCAGCAGAGTGATTAAGAGCACAACTTCCATAGCAAACTGCCTGAGTTAAAATCCTGGACGTTCGCTACCACTGTGACTTGAGCCGTTACCTTACTTCTCCGTGCTCACTTTCCTCCTATGTGAAATGGAGTACGAATAATACACCACTCTGGGGTGTTGTAGGAATCACATGAGACGCTATAAAAGTGCTTGCAGGAGAGCCTGGTGGAGCCGGCACACAGCAAGTGCTCAAGAAGTGTTGGCCGGTGTCATGGCAGCATCACATCACTTCACATGAAACTTCTAGTTAAAGTCCCCAGATTACTGTACATGGACCAAGTCAAGTCTTCCTCATTATTAAAGAGTGTCTTTCAAACCCACCCATATGCTACCCTACCACAGTCATTTAACTTTGAACTTAAGTTTAATTTTCTCAGGAAAACCAACCGGTGTTACTTCTCAGAAAAATTACAGAACTATGACGAAGAATTACAATTTAAAAAATAAAAGTCATGTTTAACTTCTAAAGGGACCTACCTTTATGTCATCTTCTGTGATATACCCAGCCTGCACCACCCACCAAGCCTCTATGGCAATTTCCACCGGCTTCACTGGCAAAAGATCACGAGCTGTTTTCCTTCTGAAAAATTTCTGCAACGATACAAACATTTAAGAATTTGCAGTCAGCCTGAAATCACTACTTTGTTTTTTATTGCTCACAGTGTAAGACTGTTTCCAACAGGCTAAATATCTTTTTAAATTCCCATGTTTTAAAATCTGAAGTACTCTAGATGTACTCAATAGAAAAAGTCATTCTTAAATTATTTCAAAGTAAATTACTTCAAAACACAAATCATTAAGTCTCGATCTAAATCCAGAAATTCAAAGGAAATCTAGGAGGTGAAAACAAATTTGAAAAATGTGTACTCGTTTCAACCATTAAGTGAACCCTGGGAGTGGAATCAGCAGGTAAAAAGACCAGCAGAGCAAAATCGATTTTTAAGAATAAATGTTTTATTCCTTAAGTGTTTTAAAATTCAGTAATAATCGCATAAGCATAACCTAGAGAATACCGAAGAGGTGTTTTTGGTATTATTTCTGTATTATGCATATTTCACTTGATCGAAGAAATTCAATTCATTATTTTTACCACTTAAAACAATTAATGAGACTGTATGATAAGGAGGAAGAAACGAGAAAGGAAGGAAAACAAGTAACTCACTTTTGATGACCGACACTGATTCATCAGATCAATGTACTGGTTTCTTCCTATGCCAAGGAGCCTTAGACCTGAAAGAAAGCCTTTCCTTTAAAAACACGTAATGCATCTTAAAATGCCAGGACACTCAGGTCTTCTAGGAAAAAACCCCTTGGCTTCTGTTCACCTTTTGGTCACTGATTGATAATCAATATCAAATTAAAAGGAATTCTCAAACGAAATATAAAAGAAAACCCAAACTGGGAAAGATGAACTCAAGCTGACACTTGTGACAATGTCACATGGGCCAATTTTTACAGAGCAGAAGCCCTCCCGACTTCAGGAAGTCAGGACATCCTTCTCAGCAAAAGTTTCTTCCTACACAACAGAACGGTGTCACATGTCAGACACACACTTCCTTAAAATGAGCATAACACAGCAGGTTGTATTAGTAACAACCGTGTGTCAATGCTGCAAAACCACTGTGCACAAATCTTCTTCCCTCATTCGACACACAACACTGCCCAAGCATCAGAAAGAATTTCACTTTCTAGAAATACAGAGATTAGTCTCATTTTTCTCCTTCTACCACTCCAAAATATTCCTCATAGACATTTAGACTACATCTTACACTTGACTGGTATAAAACTGATAAAACTCCTATCAACAGTGGTGCCTGCTGTTCCCATGTTTCAAGTGTTTTAGGTTAAAAACACACATGATGATACGGACTATAGCATGCACACAGAAAGACTCTAATCATTACCTTCAGCATAATTAAATACTTACAGTCAGCAGCAGTAAAATTGGGCAACGAATCATAACTTTTCTCACTGTTCATAATGTCCTTTCAAAAAAAAACAATTAAAAATCCTAAATGCAAAATATCCTTAGATAACAATTTGTATAAACATGTATTACTACAGCCAAACAGAATAATAATTAATTATTGGCACGAAGCCCTGAGATTAGAGTTTGCAACCTAAAACACGCATGCCACACTGTGGTACTCACTATGTGGTTCGAACCTAGTAACTGAAGATCAGACTTTCAGGTCTGGATTCTTACAGCACTCTCTATGAACCCCAAACATTTGCCCTGTAACCTCTGCCCTCTGGAAGCTGTGCCAGGGATACCGCATTTAGAGCTCTGGGCTCCAGCCTCTCCACACCTCACACCCAACCCTAGAGGCGTACCCCGAAACAAGGGGCATGATGGTTCACAGCTCCATCAATATGCATCTGAGACATGTGCTACCAACCAAGATTTTAACCACTTAGTCATCTCTGCTCCTAGGAGACCCAACCAGCAGCAGAGTTAAACGCAGTATCCGGCTTTTTTCAACTCCCATCTGTTTCTCCAATAACAAACCAACTGTTTACTGTGGAGATAGGGCCCATTTTCAGCCCAGCAGCTATACCCCATGGTGTAAGAACAGAAACCAGAGAGCAACAAGCACGTGGATGTAACCGAAAGCGGGTAACTGAGGAAAAACCTCCCTCTATTTTCTCTCCTAAACCTTGTGGTCAATACCAGCAAAATAATAAAAAGACAGCCATAACGATGCTACTTACTGATTAGCTACCGCCTTCATTATGCTGCCTTGGTTCTAGTGAAAAGGAACTGACAGAAACCTGGGCTGTCAGGCCTCAATATTTCTCTAATATTTCCTTCCGAACGGGGACGCGGGAGACAGAGGACAGCATAAGTGCCCGTGAAGAAGGGGCTCAGGGAGAAAAGCAAAGGGAGATCTTGCAAAGGAAGCCACATTGGAAAGGAACCTCACTGTTACTCGTAGGTTCCCAACTCCTTTAGTTCTAGGCTTCTCTCTGCTCTGGAAGCGGTGAGTGGGCCCAAAACAGCAGCACTCACATAAAATTAAGTAGCAAATGAATACTACATAAACATTGCCAATCTTTACATACAGCTCACTTAAAAACAGTATATAACTGGTATTTAAAAAATTGCTTTTGGAGGAAGGCTAACATCTAAAAGTTAATAATAAAGGAAAGAAATTAGAGGCCGGGACTAGAAACATATTTCTGTTTCTGACACACGTATTGCATCATTAATTCTTTCTGTAGTCAGTGAAGAGTTAAACGCATTATTTTTCTGAGCCCGGTGGTCAGTTCCATCACCTGCATTTTCGACCTTCATCATGTGTTAAAAGCAGTCTGTTTTATAGAGACGCTGCTAACATAAATCATTAATGCTACAATAGCACAAAGGGTCAACAAATGCCTTCGAGAACCCAGAAGAGAAACAGATACTCTTCCGCCGGTGAACACCTGGAACTTCCAGCAGCTGCTTAGATGAGTGTGGCGCAAGCGGTTAACTTGTTACGAACACTCCCCTCTCTGCTGTAAACTCAAGAATGATGGCCAACGTGGCTGAGATGTGCAGAGCCGGTCACTGTCGGCAGAGTCCCTGACAAGTAGCCCGTGATGGCCCATGTACACTGCCAACTCACCTCCATGATCCCAGTATAATATGAAAAGGGTGTTATCCTCAGGCCCTTTACCATAATATCTGACAGATGGTAAGGGTACAGCATGAGATGATCGCGACTGTACTTGAGGAGCTCCTCGTAGTATTTGCGCTCATCTTTCTTGACATGTTTAACTGGGGAAAGAGAAATTATCCAGTTTTTGTCAGGTGTCTTCCACTTCTATATAATTACAAATGCAATAGGAACTACTTCATAAACCAACCTTAATAAAAAATAAAAGCACAGTAGTTGGAAGAGAGCAAACGAAACACTCCAAGTTGGAACAAAGAAACAACTAGGCCACAAGAAGCCCCCTTCAGAGTACACAAGCAAAGTCTGTAACCGGACAGAGAAGCAGAGAACTAATTCTTACCAGAGCAGAAAGCACAGAAAGTAATCATGGAATGTCCCCTCTGAAAGATGTAAAACGCAACCTGTAATTCATCAAATCCCTTACTCTGTGACTTTACAAGAGAACCAAATTGAATGGTAATTTTCAATGAAGTCTATTTCAAAAAGTTATTGGATAGTTTGTTTCTAAAACGTAAAAAACACCTCCCGCTTTCACAAAATGCATTTAAATAAAAAGATTCTCTCGGAAATACTGTGTTTAATATGAGAGTAACACATGGAGGGGAAGACCAGCAGGGGAACAGACCAGACTAATCAAAGTCATCTGACAAATAAAAAGCAAACAGTTAAAAAGAAAGTTAAAAAAAAAAAAAACAACACATGGAACCAACTATGCTTAAAATTTGTTTCAATAATTACAGAAAGAGTTTTCATTAAACTCATGTGTGGAAAATTTATGGGAAAAAACCCACAATACTCAAAATCAAAATCTATTAAGAACTAAGGTACTTCCCTTCTGGCTTATATTCTCACCTAAAGTGAAAAAACTACCATCTGAGTTGAAATTAATGTTGTAAAGGTAAAATGAATCTATAAATTATACTCTAAAAAATAATTTTAATCAGAACTCGAAAGAAAAATCTACTTGCTACTACAAATTATTGGTGAGATGGGTCAGTACAGAGCTTCTTAATTTTTTTTTTTTAATGTTTGTTTATTTTTGAGAGAGAGAGAGAGAGAGAGGGAAAGAGAGAGACAGAGACAGAGACAGAGACAGAGACAGAGACAGAGACAGAGTGCGAGCAGGGGAGGGGCAGAGAGAGAAGGAGACACAGAATCCGAAGCAGGCTCCAGGCTCTGAGCTGTCAGCACAGGGCCCCATGTGGGGCTCGAACCCACACACCGCAAAATCGTGACCTGAGCCGAAGATGGACACTCAACCGACTGAGTCACCCAGGCGCCCCAGTACAGAGCTTCTTAGAGTGTGTACATGGAATACTTTCAGTACTGTGAAACATGTACTGAAAAGACCGGATGGGGCACCTGGGTGGCTCAGTTGGTTGAGCGCCCAACTTCGGCTCAGGTCACGATCTCCCAGTTCATGAGTTTGAGCCCCGCCTATGGCTCGCTGTCAGGGTGGAGCCCACTTCGGGTTCTCTGTCCCCCCCATTTCTGTCCCTCCCCCATTCGTGTGTGCTTTCTCCCTCTCTCTTTCAAAAATAAGTAAACATTAAAAAAAATTTTTTTTTAAAGATAGGATTAATGAAAACGGTAAATCAGCAATAGTCGTTTCCACCTCAATATAAAAATGTCTCTACTTACCTAAGTTATTTCTGTATCGTAACTGATTGCGGATACTGTACAGAACAACCTGCTTTTCATATTCTCTCTGTGAATTTCCAAGACTCTAAAAAAAATAAAATAAAAAATTCAAATAGTTTTAAAAATAGCCTCTGAACTAAACAACAGTACTTTTTCCTCATACAATTTCAAAACCACTCCCTCTAATTTTATCCTCATACCTCTAATTTCCAGAACTGAATACAGAATATTTTCTTAAATGTTATTATACTAATTTTCATGCTATGACATTAGAGCAAAAATTCAATGTGTTTATTATTTTTAGCCTGCCTTCCTTAAAGGACTTACTGAAATTACCTAAAGTGCTTATCAAATAAAAGAGCAGTCTGAGAGCATATAACTTCATTAACAAAAAACTAAGCTCTATTTACAAAGACTTCGTTCCTGATTGTTCCTAATTCGTGTGTTGAATAGACAGATGGATAAATGGACGGGTGGCTTCATGCACCTACATTTTTCTAAAATGTAAGACTGTCAACAAAAGACCTTGTCTGCTAATTGTTTATAGCTGATGGCTATAATTATCAAAAATTAACATTTCTGGAGAATGTACATTTCAAATGTACCTCTAAATGATAAGATAACTTCTTAAAAACATCATCTCCTTATGGCCTCATTGAAAAATATTTAGGGGCGCCTGGGTAGCTCAGTCTATTGAATGTCCATCTCAACTTCAGCTCGGGTCATGTCTTGGGGTTTGTGAGACTGAGCCCCATGTTGGGCTCTATGCTGACAGCGTGGAACCTGCTTGGGATTTTCTCTCTTCCTCTCTTTCTGCCTCTACCTGCCCCCACTCGCATGCACGTGTGTGTGTGTGTGTGTGTGTGTGTGTCTGAAAACAAATAAACATTAGAAAAAATCCAGACAATTTTAGAATTTTGATGTTTTTTAAAGAGAAAAAACTTTCCCACTGTGCTTTAGTGTTTTTTTTTTTTTTCAACGTTTTATTTATTTTTGGGACAGAGAGAGACAGAGCATGAACGGGGGAGGGGCAGAGAGAGAGAGGGAGACACAGAATCGGAAACAGGCTCCAGGCTCTGAGCCATCAGCCCAGAGCCCGATGCGGGGCTCGAACTCACGGACCACGAGATCGTGACCTGGCTGAAGTCGGACGCTTAACCGACTGCGCCACCCAGGCGCCCCTGCTTTAGTGTTTTAAGTTCAAAGATAGATTCTCATGAAAGCAAAGCATAAGTGTGTCTGATTACAGTCAACATTATATTCAATGTGCGACCATAAACTTAATTTAATATATGACTGCTATCCCCTTCTAATTACTGGGTATGATCTTCCCAACACGCTGTAAAATAAAATTAGATATCACAGGAGACTAATGGCAAAAAGATCAGAAGATTCAGTTATTATACTTCCTACTCACAGGTTTGAAAGCTGAGGTAAACGTACACACACACACACACACACACACACACACGCTTTCACCAAAGGCCATCTTACAAGACAGATAAAACTCATATTTAAATAAACCAGCACCTAACTGGACCCACTGGTGGGATGTATTTTAAGAAAAAGGTGATGTGAGAAAACTAACATCTCTCTTCCTTCATCTAAATTAATTAGTTTATCACAGGCTAAACCGTGACTCAGTTTACTGCCTGAATATATGTGCTTAAATTGTTTCATTCTTCTTTAAAGTTACAAGTGGTTAGTAACAAAGTTTATTATGGAGAAACCGCTCCACATCCTCCACCCAGCACCAAAGCCAGGATCAGTAATTAAGATATTGAGGGGAGTTAAACACTGGGCTTGCTGTGAAATTTGTAAAGGGTCTCCTCCAGCTTCGCTGCCACATAAGTCTCCTTCTCAAGGAACACAAAACACACAGACAGAGCACCACTTTGCTAGAATCTCAGCAACCTCAACATGAGGTTTTGCGCTTCTGTTTTAAAATAAATCTCTTCATTTATCATGACTTACAAGCATTTTCTCCCTTTCTAACTTCATCCCTGGTAACTCGAGAACAAAGAGTGTAATCACGCCGCTCAAAATGGAAGGGTCTGTTATTTCTAAGCTAGTTAGAGAATACAGTGTTTAAATGCCTAAGCCTCTGTGCCAGGCATTCAAAGTAATGACTGGTCCTGATCAATCAATACATATGTGTACCCACAGATATCTAAAAACTACACTAAAAGTTGATTTTATTCTTCACTACCCATATACATAAAATATAATTGCTTTGTTCACAAAGATTCTTTGGCTTCCCTCCCACTCCTACCCCAAATTTCCCACCATTCGCATACTAAAACACTGTTACCACTACAGGAGGCAAACTAAAAGAAAGGTCATTTTACTCTGAGATGCGCTGACCCTGCAGAAATACTGACCAGATCTGACAAATGAAGCTGAGCTGCATATAATGGGAACTATAACAGATGAAAGAGTGACACAGGTACTGGTTATAAAATACCCACTGTGCATCAGATTATGCTAAAAGCATAAGGAATTTTTTTCTCCGGACTTTTCTCCTACAAACCCCAATCACACACCACCCCCCCCCCCCCCCCCCCGCAAAATACACCAAATCTTTAACTGACCTTTCTCACATGACACAGAACCTCATCATAAGACTTCCCTTAAAACACCTACAAATTGTTTTTGAATCATGAATACAAAATACTGATAAACTACAGAAATATCCTGAAATAATGGCCTTATCTATAACTTTTTAATGTACTTTTTAAGTTTTTGTATAGCCATATCACATAAAAACATTTCATCCCACCCATATAAAAACTAATGGCTTTACACACATTTTTTAAAAATCTGAAATCACCTTCTGGCCTGACATACCTTTTTTAAAAAAATCTGAAATCACCTTCCCCCAGTTTTCAGAAGTGGGAAATGAGTCATTTCCAAATTAGACTCATCAAAGCTTACTGGAAATGCTATCAAACTACTTAGTATTATAATGGCAAAAAACAAATTCTTTCCATACAAGGACTACTTCCCACTTTGAAAGTGACTGAGCTTTAGCTCCTTGAAAAGAAATCTCAGACTGATACCATCACTCATTCACTCCAAAAATGTCTACTAAAAGCCAACCACATGGTAGGTGCTCAAAATGCAAAAGCAAAAAACAAGTAATGTATGCAGCAAATGCAACACAGTGGGGTCAGTGCTGTGGGTGAGAAACACAGCGCTGTGGAGGATCAACTGCTCCACATGTAGAAAGTCAGGGAAACCTCCCTGGAGAGTTCTGACATTCAAGAAGCTACAAGTAATCTCTAGGAGGAGACAGGTAGCGCAGGACTGAGTTGGCATTTAGAAATCTCGCTCCGGTGTAATGTGAGGAATGAATGGGAGAGAGTCCCATCCTGCGGGCAAGAGACCAAGTAGAAAGGTGATGTAGTAATCAAAGGCCGAGCTTGACCTAGGCCAACAGTGGCATGGCTACATGAAGTCCAAGGAAGCAAGTTGTACAGATGGGTTTTCCAACACCGTCTATAAGCGGAAGCTCCTTCTAAGCTAAAATGGCTGCTCTTTTTTAAGTGATCTTACCAAAACTAATTTTAATTTAATGTCACGTCTGTACCTAATTATAACTCTGATCTGTGATTATTTTTAATAGTCATGACTAAGTATTAGATATGCTTTTGCCAATACGAATTTAGATCAATTATTCATGCTGAACATAATCGAATCATCCATCTTTCTTCCATTATGCTACATTTATTTCTGTGAAAAGAAAGAGTAGAGGAAAGATGGAAACAAAGAAAAAGATTGTTGGTTCCTCCAGTTGTCTTTGGACACACCACAAAACCCTAAAGAACAAAAGTACCAAAGCCCTCATTCAAGCTTAACAAGAGAAATTTACTCAAGTTTAGAGCTTTGTTCTTTCAAGTCAAGATAAATGCCACATGGGCAGCCACTGACAACCAAGAATTCCTTCTCTGTCTTTCTACCTTCTAGTTTTTTTGGGTATCTCACAGTGAAAGCACTCTCCCTGCCACATGACGCATCACCAGAACCTTAAACTATTCATTTCTTAGAACTAAGCCCCCAAGCCGAGGGAAAAAGCAAATAATCCTTATACCATCACCACCACCACCCGAAACTCCGATTATAACTCCCCAGCACCAATGGAAACCAGAATTTCACCCTCAACCAAGTGGAAAGGGAGGAAACCTGAAGGTCAATCTATGGTCTGTGGTCTGAGAAACAGTGCTTTATAGGCAGCATGTATCACTACCTTCCTAAGATTCAACACCACCCGCTGTATTAGGCTCTTGTTCATTTATTTGTTTACTGTCTTTCTTTGCTAAAATGTAAGATCCATGAAAACAGGGTCTCCGTCTTGTTGACTGGTGCAAATTAACCACCAGCACCTACAAGAAGGCACAGTGTGCAGGTGTTCAATTACTATCTGTTGAGCACTGAACAGAAATGACACTCAAGCAGTTGAGAATTAACCCTCAGAAGAAAACCTCCTGTCAGTCTCCTGTTGCAACATCTCTAATAAACCTATCTTGCCTAGAGGATAAAGTCCCACAAAACCAAGTACAAAAGCCCCTTCAAAATCTGGCCCTGCCTGCTTTTCCAGACTCATCTGCTACAACCTCCACGCACTCACAAAATCCCACCTCCAAACACCAACATACCCACAACTCCACCTCCCGTGATACTAAGTTGCTAGCTACTCTCAGAACACGCTCTTTCACTCGTGCGAGCCTCGTAAAACAACTTTCCCACTTCCCGGAAAATCTTATTTCCTCTTATCTCTCATTCGTCCTCTAAGGCCCAATTTCAATGCCTCCACCACACAGCATCCAGACACTCCCTGGACAATTTCTTACTCCCTCCTCTGTGTACCCACATATACTATAATACAAATACGTATGAGTTGCTATCATCCTGTAACGTATTTATTTAACGTTCGTCTATTCCCCACCATCCTAAAGTTCTGGAGGTCAAGAACCGTATTAAGCAGATTTCGCAAGCGCCTAGCCCAGTGCCTAGTTTAAAGGAGGCTGCGGGCAAAGGTGCCAGGCGAGTCCATCCCTTTTAGCAACGGCCCCATCCTGCCCCTGTGGCCCCACAGCCGTCCCTCCCTAACCCTTGACCTGCAGGTCGATTTCCCCGAGACCGGGGCGGGGGAAGGGCGGGATTCGGCCTCGAGGAGCAGCGCCGGCCCCGCGGGCACGGCAAGCAGGTGACGACAGGGCGGGGCCCAGGTCCCAGGTTCCGGCCGTACCTGCCTCACGTTGGCCGGCAACTTGCTCCAGGGGTAGTTGTGCCGGATGTGGAACTCCACGTCTATATTCATGATGCCGGGAGCCCGGGCCGGCAGCGGCGACCGCAGCTGGAACGACACCTCCCGCCTGCCCGCCCTCGGCCTGTCGGGGAGCCCGCGGGAGGCCTCGCGCCTCACACTGCGGAGAGCCGGGGCTGCCCCATGGCCAGGGCTCCCGACAGCTCCGCGCTGCCGGGCCACGGGGCACAGGAGCAGCGGTGACCCGCGCCAGGAGCGCCTCTGCAGCTCCAAGTTTCTTCCTAGTTTCGGCCCGCCGGAAATGGCTTTGGACTTGCGTCACTTCCGCCCACTGGCGCGAGGCCGGAGGGGCGGGGCGCCGAGAGGCCTCCTGCCCCGCCCCCTGCCCTCTGTGGGGCGGGGCAAGAAGGTGGTAAGGAAAAAGTAAGGGGTAACCGCCCCCTACCCACGTGCTTGGCTCAGGCTGTCAGTCTCCGGATGAATTGAGATACATTCTTGGGTCTGCATTGCCATCGGATGTCTTAATTTCCCCAGTGTGTGAACCCAGGTAGCTCCCGTTTCAGGCACAGTGGTAAGCTGTCTGAGAATGATGGGCTTGGGGAGGGAGTCATAACTGGCTTCAAATAATGAAAGAGCGGTGAGCTCCTCCCCACCCCATTGCCAGCCCTGAGGAATCTCTTCAATCAATGAATGGTGTTGGGAAAACCGGACAGCCGCATGCAAAAGAATGAAACTGGACCACTAGTTTACATCATACACAAAAACAAATTCAACATTGATTAAAGACTGCTAGACGCGAAACCATAAGACATGGGCAGTAAGGTTTTTGACATCAGTCTTAGCAGTATTTTTTTTGGACCAGTCTCTTCAGGCAAGGGCAGGAGAAGCTAAAATAAACTAATGGGATTACATCAAACTAAAAGCTTCTGCACAGCAAAGGAAACCATCAACAAAACTAAAAGGCAGCCTACTGAATGGGAGGAGATATTTGCAAATCATACATCCAATAAAGGGTTAATGTCCAAAATATATAAAGAACTTATACAACTTTGTATTTCTTTAAAAATCTGATTGAAAAATGGGCAGAGGACTTGAATAGACGTTTTTCCAAAGAAGACATACACATGGCCAACAGGCACATGAAAAAAGGCCCAGTACCACTAATCATCAGGGAAATGCAAATCAAAACCACAATGAGATATCAATGCACGTCTATCAGATTGGCTTTTATCAAAAAGACAATAACAAGTGTTAGTGAGGATGTGGAGGAAAAGGAGCCCTAGCTTGTGGGAATGTAAATTGTTGCGGCCACAGTGGAAAACAATATGGAGGTTCCTCAAAGAATTAAAAACGGAACTATCGTGCAATCCAGCAATTTCGGGGTACTTATCTGAAGAAAATAACAGCACTAATTCAAAGAGATACATACATCCCAATGTTCACTGCAGCATTATTTACAACAGCCCACATATGGAATATTACTCGGCCATAAAAAGAAGGAAATCTTGTCATTTGTGACAACATGGATGGAGCTAGAGGGTACTATAATTACCTAATAATAAGTTAGAGAAAGACAAATGCCATATGATTTCACTTGTATGTGAAATCTAAAAACAAAACAAATGAACAAATAAGACAAAACAGAATCAGACTCATAGGTCCAGGTAACTGTTGGTTACCAGAAGGAGGAAGTTGGTGGGGGCAGGCAAATTAGATGAAGGAGATTAAGAGTTAGAAACTTACAGTCAGAAAATAAGTAAATCAGGGATATAATGTACAGCATATGGAATATTGTCAACAATGTCATAATAACTTTGTATTCTGACAATGGTAACTAGATTTATTATCATTTTGTAATGTATAAAAATATTGAATCACTATGTTGTACCCCTGAAACTCATAAGCTATTGTATGTCAATTATGCTTCAATAGAAAACATTTAATCTAATTACAATTGCCTTAAAACTTCTTAACTTTCTATTCTTACAGCCCACAACCATTGTTAGAAACATGCAAAATACAGAGAGAGAGAAATTACCTATTCTTAAAGTCTTCTAAAATGTCCAGATTTCTTCATGTGCACATTATTGGGAACTCCTCATGGGTACGACAAGTAATGCTAAACATAAATCTCCATATTCTTTAATTATGAAAATTAAATTATAACATAGCACATGTAATCAATATATTTAAATGCTATAAAGTTTAGTTAAGTCTTCTGAGAAATTTGATCTCTTGCAATCAGTGGGAAAATATTTTAAGAAAGCAAGAGTTCAGGGGCGCCTGGGTGGCGCAGTCGGTTAAGTGTCCGACTTCAGCCAGGTCACGATCTCGCGGTCCGTGAGTTCGAGCCCCGCGTCAGGCTCTGGGCTGATGGCTCGGAGCCTGGAGCCTGTTTCCGATTCTGTGTCTCCCTCTCTCTCTGCCCCTCCCCCGTTCATGCTCTGTCTCTCTGTCCCCAAAATAAATAAACATTGAAAAAAAAATTAAAAAAAAAAAAAAAGAAAGCAAGAGTTCAGAAATACAACATTTATTTTGAAACAAACCCAGATCTCTTCCCTATTTTAAAATACAAATGTGAAAAATCCCACAGCATCAGACCCCCTTCTCCCACCAGTCAGTGAAGCTGAGGACAGGTAATCTGGCTCAGAGGGAACATGGACTCTCCTATGGACCACACTCCTGACTCTTTCCTACCACCTCTGTCATGGAGACTATCAGTTGTGAAAATATCCCACTTGCACTGTATTTATTTTGGAGTGGAGAAAATTTTCTGTATTATTATGTGTTGAAAGTTGAAAAGACAAGAAAAACACTGAAAGACTCAGCTGTCCATCCTCTCTTGCATTTTACACTTTAGAAACATGAAGACATTTGCCATTGCCTAAATATGCCAAATACGATAACCCCTCTCTTGTGTGCTTCCCCCTACTTTACTTACATTGAAAACTTCTCATCCTGACACTGTGAACAGAGTACTAAAGAATCAAGAGGCAAGCTTGGAGAAGCAGGAAGGGGCAAGAAAAATGTGGGACCATTTTTCTCTACGTTAGGGAGTTTCTAGGATTTTCCTCTGCAAATGTTGGACAGCAACTGAGAGTCACAAGTCTGTTTTAGAGAGAGGCAGAGTCATAGAGCCTGTGAACGATTTATATTCTATATTTATCTATAATATCGGAAATGACACATTTCTGCCATCTGAAGTCAGTCTGCGTTTAGAACATGTCTGGTGTTGGGGCGCCTGGGTGGCGCAGTCGGTTAAGCGTCCGACTTCAGCCAGGTCACGATCTCGCGGTCCGTGAGTTCGAGCCCCGCGTCAGGCTCTGGGCTGATGGCTCAGAGCCTGGAGCCTGTTTCCGATTCTGTGTCTCCCTGTCTCTCTGCCCCTCCCCCGTTCATGCTCTGTCTCTCTCTGTCCCAAAAATAAATAAACGTTGAAAAAAAAAAATTTAGAACATGTCTGGTGTGGAAATGAACATTCCACACAATTAAAACGCTGAACTATTGTAATAGTTAAAGTGCCCACTAGGGGCTGATCTCACACAACATTTCTATACCTAAAACCTGCAAATTCTTCACTTCCTTTTTTATTGACTTTTATCCAAACCAATCTCTCAGGCCTGAAAGTCCTTTAAGTTTTTCATTTACTGGAGCTTTTCTCCTATATCTGATAGCACCAAATGTTGTCAGTTCTTCCTTGGAAATTGATGCAGTGAGGACTGTGGGGCAGTGGTCCAACTGAGGTTTGCACAATCTCAAGGGCACCCCTGAGCCTCAAGTTTTCTGCTTCTTGGTAGGCCAGGGAGACAAGAAAATCCATCAGCTACAAAGCATGGTTTATCCTTAACTGAAAGTATTTTCATGGTACCCATGATGAGGAGTAAAATTACATTTTGAGTGAATGGGATTTGTGAATTCTACCATTGGTATTAAATTATTTTCTTTCTTTATTTATTTATCATCTATCTATTTTTTTTAATTATTTTTATTTTTATTTATTTTTTTTTAAATTTTTTTTTTCAACGTTTATTTATTTTGGGGACAGAGAGAGACAGAGCATGAACGGGGGAGGGGCAGAGAGACAGGGAGACACAGAATCGGAAACAGGCTCCAGGCTCTGAGCCATCAGCCCAGAGCCTGACGCGGGGCTCGAACTCACGGACCGCGAGATCGTGACCTGGCTGAAGTCGGACGCTTAACCGACTGCGCCACCCAGGCGCCCCAATCATCTATTTTTGAGAGAAAGCACAAGCGCTTGTAAGCTTGGGGAGGAGGGGGGGCAGTCAGAGAAAGAGGGAGAGAGAGAATCCCAAGCAGGCTCCACACTGTCAGTGCAGAGCCCAATGCAGGCGCAAACTCACAGACTGTGAGATCATGAGCCGAAATCAAGAGTCTGAGGCTTAACTGACTGAGCCACCCAGATGCCCCTCAACTGTATCTTTTTAAAAAGGTGGCACTCGCTGGAAAAATAAAGAGGTCAAAGGGAGGAAGTTATGAAAGCCTATGAAAGTGAGAAGCCATCTGGAGAGCTCTTCTCATTTTTTGTCCCCTTTACTTCATCAAATAAGTTCATTTACGTATGTGGGTAAGATACGGAATGAAAGTTTTTAATGCCAGATTTTGTGTTTTTTCAATGAAGGGAAGGGAGTAGTCTCAGGAGCATGAGAATGACCTGAGAAGTGTTTAAAATTACCAATGTCCGGGCCTCGCACCAGATCAATCCTATCAGAATTCCTCAGTTGGAGCCCAAATGATTCAACGTACAGCAAAGGTTGGTAACCACTTACCAGGGCTTTTCGGGCTTCGGGTAATCAATAAGCAATTTGTTGAATTTATAAAATGAGGAGACGAACAAAGATGACATCTAACGCGCACTCTAACTCTACAACACAATTAATTCCATGACCAGCCAAAATAATTTACTTTGCATATGCAAAAAAATTCTCCCAGTCTGCCCCAGGCTTTTTTGTACACAAATACACACAAGCATCTGTTCCACATTCATATAGACTAAGGACATAGTTTCTCTCGATAATGTTGGGAGAGCCCTGAGAGAAATAAAGAATTACACACTCTTGGACTAATGGAACTTATCTGAGTTTGTGTTACACCTGGGTCCATCTCAGATAGTTTTAGTTTATTTGGGTGTATTGTCACAGTGGCTTAGAACTTGGCTGAAATGAAGTATTTTTTGTTTCCTTTTACATTATGTCATCCAAATTTTATACCTTTAGCAACACGTAATCTCTTGACTGTCTAACAAGAAATAAGAGTTTATGTACTGGTGTAAACTGTGATCAGGGATTAAATTCACATATAGCGGAACTGCTTCATGACCCCTATTAGTGAGATTTGAGTGACAGATAGATACCTTCCTGGGTACATCTACAACTGATCCCAGAACAACGTAAATCATCTATTTCTTGGCCCAGGTCTTTGTAAACATTTGTTCTCTCACTTTGCAGAAATGTGGAATTCTCTTTTCTTTTAGAATTTGTGAAGATATAGTTAAATGTGGTTAGTGACATGTCTTCTTAGACTTGGTATAGATTTAATGCATAGTGATTTTCTTTTTCTTTCTTTCTCTCTTTTTTTTTTTTAATAGGAACCCAACTGAACCATGTACCCGGTAAAAGGTAAAAGGTAGGCCCAAGAAAGCAAACGTCAGGGAAAAAAATCAATTAAAAGGCCAACATCATCCATTTGCCTTTGAGAAGATAAGGATTACTACAAAGAAAGGGAAAGAGAGAGTCAAGGTTCACCATTGGAAATAAAAAGTAGGATTTTTGAGTGAGCAAGACAGTAGTAGTCTTGGAAGCTAGGCTTGGTTGGGAAAGGTTTTTTAAATTATTTTAGTTCCCACTGGCATATCTTGAGGAAAACAGAAGGGGAAGATGAAATCTTCAAGGTAGAGTATTTCCGGAATAGTCACCCCACCCCCTCCCCCTCCCACCCCAGGGAGATGACTGGACTTCAACAGAAAGAGGTTGATTTAAGAGCATCTTAATTAGCAGATTTAAGGCCCCACTCCCCACCCCTAACACTACCCAGTGGGGTGAGGATGTGAAGATAATAAAATCCATCTTCAAAAATAAAACAGCTACATTTTCGTTGTCTGTAAAGTCACATGTGAACATTTTCACCTCCCAAACACCTGCCAGCTTTAATCTGAGCCGTGATTTACTTTCTGCACATGGAGGATAAGAAGGAGCAAGGCTGAGCTGGAGGGACTGTCCCTCACTATCTGCCTTCCAAGATAGTATCAGTAGCCACATATTAGGATCCCAGGTAGTAAACAACAGCAGGGTTTGTCAAGAGGGGAAGCACGGCAGGTTCCATGGGCCACTGAGAAAGTGGGATGGCTAAGAAGGCCCAAACTGTGACTTACCAAGGGCCTGTATCTAAGGGAACTATGAGAGTCCTTTGAGGGATTAAGTTCCTGTGGCAGACAGGTTGTCTAGGCAGACAACCCTGACCGGGGCTAAAAGAGTATAGAGGGCAAGATTGCTTCGTGGATTCGATCAATGAAATTAACATGAAAGACTGCAATTAATTCCCGAGTGTGAAAGAAACACAGAGCAAACAACAATTGGGACTAAAGAAAATCCCAGAGGAAAATCTCTCACTCTGTACATCAGGGAGAAAGATGGGAAGATTCTCCGCCTGGATCTCACCACCCTCCTGATTCTTGCAGCCCAACAACAGAAATAGAGTGAGTAATTGATTTTTTTTTTTTTTTAATTTATTTTTGGGACAGAGAGAGACAGAGCATGAACGGGGGAGGGGCAGAGAGAGAGGGACACACAGAATCGGAAACAGGCTCCAGGCTCCGAGCCATCAGCCCAGAGCCTGACGCGGGGCTCGAACTCCCGGACCGCGAGATCGTGACCTGGCTGAAGTCGGACGCTTAACCGACTGCGCCACCCAGGCGCCCCAGTAATTGATTTTTGTCCCACTGCCAAATATTGATTTCCGATTCTGGAGAAATATTAATTTAACAAAAGGATACATTCTTTCAAGAAAAATTTGCCAAGTGCTTTCTAGGTGCGAAGAACTATGGTAACTATTTGGGAATAGAGATGAATAAAGCATGATCCTCTCCCTTAAGTGATTTACAGTTTTGCAGGGTTGAGAATCCAGGTTCTTAATTTGATGAAACCAAAGTAGAAAACAATGATGAGTATAAGACAATAAAGGGTCTAGTGGGAGAAAGTGGCTCTTCTGATTAAGGATTCTGGAGGCAATCACAGAGGAGGTAGTGTTTTTACCTGAAGGGATCCTAAGGGATTGGAGGGAAAGGTGCTTGGGCTGGCAAGAAATGGTATGGAAGATGCCATGGAGGCCAGAACACGCTAAAATAAAAAGGATTGAGTGATGCTCTTGTTAGACCCTGGTGACCAGAAAACCTCACTTGAGGGAAGAGCTGTCTTTCTTTAGCTCTTCAGTGTTTTGTGCTATATTAATATATCACGATCGTAATATTGATCTTTGTATTGAAAATACTAATAAACAAAAAAACACAAAAACTCAATAAATAAATAAGTAAAATACTAATAAACAAATGGACCTAGTTTATAATCTGTCCTATTTTTACAGAGAACCCCCCCTCAAAGAATTTCTAACACCCAGTCAAAGAAAGAAATGTGTAAAGAGATTGAGATCACTTGTAGTTTCCTGCCAAGGATAATGCCCCTGGATTCTAGAAAAATAAGAAGCTGGCTGTTCATTTTGTAAGTAAAACACATAGGTTTATCACACACGGCATTAAAAGGATGATAACTGGTACAAGCTGGTACTGCATATTTCTGATATGAGAAGGTAGACACACCTGCAAATAGCAAATAATGACATGATATCGTGCAACAACACCCAGGAGAACATACCAGAACTGCTTAGTCACCTCATTTCATCCTATGGGTATTATCTCCTCACTGGGATACTTCAGAATTCTCAAGACCAGAAGTTCTCGACCAGGGGGCAATTTTTGCCCCCAGGGAAGATCTGGCAATTTCTGGTTGTCACAACTGGAGAAGATGCTACTGACATTTGGTGGGTAGAATGCTGTAATGCTTTCCTAAAATCCATAGGTGAGCCCCTCCCCCATACACACACAGAAAGAATCATCTGGCCCCAAATGTCAATAATGTCAACATTGAGAACTGTCCCCTAGACTACAAACCACTTGGAACAAAAACGAGTACTCTAGGGGCACCTGGGTGGCAACGTTTTTTTGTGTTCCACATAAGATCATCTCGTGTGCTCCACTGGGAGACGTTCCATTCTTCGAGAGCCAACCCCTCTCTAGCAGACTTTTGTCATTCATTTGACTGTTGAATGTCTAAACATTACGGATCTTACTTGGAGGCAGAGCCCGCCTCCCATCAGAGGAGCTATAAATGCCAAATATTCTCCTTCTCAGCTGCCTTTGCAGCTAAGGTGTGAGCATGAGCCTTCAGCTTCAACATTCAGACGTGCTCCTGTCTGGGTCTGAATCAGCAGCTGGTGACCAAAAGAAGAAGGCATGGGGTCCATGGGCTCAGTCTCAACAACATGAGCTCTCATGGCTCCAGGTGCATCCAGCCCTGGGAGGTTAAGGTGGCAGAAATGTTCTCACTACTTCAAGTGACCCAGTAGCAAGTGAATGCCCAGAACTGCAGACTTAAATGCTAGAAGAACTTCAAGACGAATGTGGAAGAGAAACGTGAGCCCAGTCAGGGGGTAGTGAGGACCCTGTCAGCCTGAACATCTGCACTTCACCTAACGAAGGCACCTGCTGATCAGATCCATGTGGGGATACAAACCCTGTGCTATCTGGTCTGATTTTTCAAGGGAAATAGGAATTTAGAGTTTTGTGTGAATCTGATGGGCAACCCATTCAAATTAGACAATAACCCATGGTGTGGGCAATACTGATGGGGACATGCCTATCAGTCAGCTTCATTTGTCAGGCCACCGTATGCAAACTCCAGGGTATTCCTAAATGCTCTCACCTCTTACTGTGTCCTCAGTGGAAGATTTAACTGAGAGAGCAGTTAAAGCAGCCTGTCTCTACTCCTGCAAAATTAGTAATAATACTATTAATTATAAACATTATTAAGTAGCAGTAACAATAATAAATAATCAATATTAGTAAGACTTCAGAACTTCCAGATTTTTTTGCTAGCCTTCCAAAGAGAAACTTTAGTCCCTGAATATAACACAATTCCATGTCTCTGTACTTTTGCTCGCGTTGTTTCATCCTCCTTTATTAACCCCACTTTGCCCGATGATACCCTACTTTTCCTTCTAAACTCTGTTCAAGGGTTACCTCCTTCTGGAGGCCTTCCCTGATTTCCTCTCCCTTTCCTTCCTCCCCTACTCGTTCACCTTAGGTTAGGTCCCCCCATAGCACCAAGGGATAGGATAATATTCCAGACCTTTAAAAGACAATGTCTTAGCCCCAATTCTATAGCAAACAGGTGAATACAGTGCATGCTAACACTTTATTGGGAGTACAATCCCAGGGCACTGAGAGTACAAGAGAAACAACATAAGGCAGGAAAGGCCAGAAAGCAAATATAAGCAACTGTGTTCCTTCAACAGGCCCACAGCTTCTCGAGGAAACACAGTGAGTTGCTTAGTCCTGTGTGATGCCTCTCAAGAAGCAATATGAAACGACTGTACCTCAAAACAGTTACTGTGGGGCAAAGCGGTGAAGAATCTGTTGGCTCCTTCCTGTCTTCAGCCTCCCATTGGTTAAAAGCGGAACCAGGAAATAGTGACTCTCCCAAGCCAGGAGTGTTGGAGCTTGCTGGAGCTGGGGCTGGGGCTGGGGCTAGGGCTGGGCGGGGCTGGGGCGGGGCTGGGGCGGGGCCCGCCCAAGGGCACGAGTTCTGCAGTGAGTGCCTTGCATGCTGTCCACTTCCTAGCAGGTTGCAGGCACCATGGGCCAGCACAACATCACCTCCTCCAAGACCATGCTGGTGTTTCTTAACCTCATCTTCCGGGGGCGGGGGGGGGGGGGGGGGCAGCTGGCATTTTATGCTACACGGGAGGCTATGTCTTTATCACCTCCAAGGACTATAACCGGACTGTTTCTTTGAAGATGTGAACTCTCTCATCCCCTCCGTAGTGATCATAGCTGTAGGACCCCTGCTCGTCATTATTGGGTTCATTGGCTCACGGGTCACGATCTGAGAAAGCCATGCGGACTCGCCACGTTTGTCATCAACCTACTCTTGGTTTTGTCACAGAAGTTGTTGTAGTGGTTTGGGGATACGTTTACAGAGCAAAGGTGAAAAATGAGGTTGACTGCAGCATTCAGAAAGTGTATATAAGGCCTACAGTGGAACCAACCCCAGTGACACTAGCCGGGCTGCTGATCACATACAGAGATAGCTGCACTCTTGTGGAATTCACAACTATTCAGACTGGGACAATCCAGACCGGTTCAAGGAAACCAAAAACCAGAGTGTCCCTCTTAGCTGTGCAGAGAGACCACCAGCAGCTCCAACGGTCTGGCCCACCACTCCGACCTCTACGCCGAGAGATGTGAGGCTCTAGTTGTGAAGGAGCTACGAGAAATCATGATGCATATCATCTGGGTTGTGCGGGCATTTGCAGCTATTCAGCTGCTGGGCGTGCTGTGTGCATGCATCAGATTGTGCAGGACGAGTAGAGATCCTGCTTCTGAGCCCCCATCACTGGTGAAACCTCTGCCTGGTGCAAAGTGCAAGCCTGAGCTTTTAAGTCTTGTTGTTCTGATTTGGAAGGTGAATTGAGCAGGTCTACTGCTGTTGGCCTCCTGAGTTCATTTAGTTAAAGCTCACGCACACAGGTGTTGGACAGATCAGCATGGCTCTACATGTGCCCACCTACCCCACCCACCACCACCTATGACTTTCTTTCCCCCTATTATAGCTGACTCTCCATGTCCCTAAGGTTTTTTTTTGTTTTGTTTTTTTAACCTGAATTTTTTTTTTATATGAAATTTATTGTCAAATTAGTTTCCATACAACACCCAGTGCTCATCCCAAAAGATGCCCTCTTCAATGCCCATCACCTCCCCTCCCCTCCCTTCCCTCCCACCCCCCATCAACCCTCAGTTTTTTCTCAGTTTTTAAGAGTCTCTTATGGTTTGGCTCCCTCCCTCTCTAACCTTTTCTTTTTCCTTCCCCTCCCCCATGGTCTTCTGTTAAGTTTCTCAGGATCCACATAAGAGTGAAAACATATGGTATCTGTCTTTCTCTGTATGGCTTATTTCGCTTAGCATCACACTCTCCAGTTCCATCCACGTTGCTACAAAGGACCATATTTCATTCTTTCTCATTGCCACGTAGTACTCCATTGTGTATATAAACCACAATTTCTTTATCCATTCATCAGTTGATGGTCCGTGTCCCAAAGTTTTTAAGTATGGCGGTATATGTTCCAATTTCAGAACCATGTGCAGGTTGCATGGTGTGGGAGAATCAAAGGAGGGCCCGGGCCTGCTTCTGTTACCACCATGCTACCAGAGTATCACTGGGCCCTTTCAGTCTTCACGACGACGGAGAACTCTCGGCCGAAGATTTTTGTGGAGAGGGGCCCAAGCTGTGGTTGAAGTTAACACTGGATGGTGCCCCTAGTCTGTGTCCTTTTAAAAAAACATATACTGTAGTCCAAAAAGATAGCAACTGGACAAAATGGCTGAAATAGATTTTAGAATCATACAATGTGTATCTTGGTTCATCTTCAAAACCAGACTAATCTTTCAAACTAGAGGTTTTTCATCAAAGCTGGCCTTACAGGAGTATGTAATGTATGTACTACTGTTTTAAGACAATTAGTGAGTGAGTGTGTGTTTTTGTATGATTGAGCCCATTCATAGTAAGTCTAAACTCATTAGGATTAACGTACCCATGTAGACAAGCACGTAGATATTAGCTCAGTTGTGAATAGAAAATTCTAATTTGGGGCACTAGGGTGGCTCAGTCAGTTGAACATCCGTCCAGACAACTTTTGATTTCAGATCAGGTCGTGATCCTAGGTTGTAGGATTGAGCCCCATGTCTGTCTCTGTGCTGAGTGTGGAGCCTGCTTAAGATTCTCTTTCTCATTCCTTCTGCCCCTCTCTCCCACTCGTGCTCTCTCTCTCTCTCTCTCAAATAAAAAAAAAGATTAAAACAAAGAAAAATCTAATTCAATAAATTCGGTGTCACCCCTCAAAAACAAAACAAAACAAAACAAAACAAGAATAATGTCCAGATTACACAGGCCTCACAGCAGGACAACCTCCACGTAGCACTTTCCACATCGTGTAAAATGATGCTTACATGTCTCTTCAGCAATTGTGCAGTGACACCAGTAACGTCTTTATCACTTATATCTTTAGCATTTGCACAGTGCTCAGCATATAGTAGGGAGAGAGTTGGGTTTGGCAGACATTTATAAAACATCTTGTGTTGTCAAGTTGAATGAAGCCTAGGGGTGGGTGATAATACCTCTAATTACCAAAACCATGAGTCAACTCAGTACTGTGTGCTTTAACAAAACTCTCTGTAAGAGTTCTCCAGAAACCAAAACAAAACTTTTATTGAGAGTTCTCCAGAAAAACAGAATCAATAGAAAATATACTTATCACTGACCTATACACACATACACACTATTATATTATATATTATATTATATTATATTATATTATATTATATTATATTAATTGGCTCACACAGTTATGGAGCCCAACATGTCCCACAAGTTGCCCTCTGCAAGCAAAGACTTAGGAAGCCAGTGGTGTAATTCAGGGCAAATCCAAAGGCCTGAGAACGGGGAGCACCACTGTCCAAGGGTGGAAGATGGACATCCCAGCTCAAGAAAAAAGAGCAGAAATCAGCGCTTCCTTTGCCTTTTCTATGTGGTTGGGGGGGAGGAGGGGGAGCACTCAACTGATGGGATGATGCTTGTACTCACCTCAATGAGGGCAGATCTTTACTCAAGTCTACTGAGTCAAATGCTAATCTCTTCGGGAAACACCCTTCCAGACCCACCCAGAAATAATGTTTTGCTAGCCATCTGGGCTTCCCTTAGCCCAGTCAAGTTAAAACATAAATTTAAGCAGCATACTTTCCAACCCAAAGTACACTGACTTCTGGCCTTCCTCTCCATTCCAGTCCTCTCTGGCCTCGCAGGCACCTAGATTCTCTTCAGCTACCACAGTATAATCTTACCTGGGGTGGTTGCTGTGGACAAAATTCTACCAAATTAAAAAAAAATCTGCAACATATACAATATCTATAATTAGACACCTGGGGTTTCACTATTGTTGACCTTGAGTGATGTCCACATGTCTATACAATGCGGTTGATTTTTCTACAAGGTTTTCGTGTATCTTTTCAGCCAAATAAAAATGTTCCTTTTAATAGTCTTTATTGTGGTAATTAGTTCTAAGCACTTGCCTCAGTAGGGCTCCCTCCAACCACCAGAATTCTCCTGATGACACTGAATCAACAACAAATGAATATTATTACATAGAAAAGGATTAGAAAAAAATCCGTATGGGATTTTTATATTTGCTAGCAGGGCGGGGGGGGGGGGGGAGTGTCTTTTTCAATTCTTACCACCATTCATTTTGTGCATCTACTTAGCACATAATCACTTTGTCCATGTGTTGGTTTTCTCAGCTAGCTCTTAAACATCCCTGGGTATTTAGCATCTGGCTAGGTATCTTCCCTCACTGCTAATTTAAAAGGTTTCATGTTTTCTAGCCACTTACCATGCACCCCAGAAATGAAATACAAAATTTCAACTTGCTCTTCTCAGGGCGGGGCGGAGTGGGGGGTGGGGTGGCTGATAAATGTGAGTGGAATGAAAAGGGGGAATTTTAAAAATGAAATTGTGGAAAATAAAATACATCGTTGTACCTAATTACTAATTAAATTCCCCGTAACACTTGATTCCATTGTTACTCTGAGAATTCCATCTCTGTAAGTAGTCTTGACTCTCAGGAAAGGTTAGAAAGACTTAGTTATCCATTAAAAAGTGATGTGTAACCTTTATCACTTCACCCTTGGCAACTGTGTTTTATATGGCATATTGGTCAGCAGGTGATTTATTAGCTTCCTGTTCTATTAATTATTTATCCGCTATTGCTATGCATAACTAATATCACAATGTTCTATAGCATTTATTTAAAGATAGATCTTGAATATTCGAGAGATCTGAAATGCAGGCTGAAAACAATTTTTATGGCACTGCCGTAGTCTACCTTTTGCCATGTGTACATCATCAAACAAAGTTTACAAAGCTCCTGAGGGGAGCCCACACATGTTGCGGTCCTTGAAAGAGCAAAGGGCCTCGGAACAAATAACTTTCAATATGTACCTTCTTTATAAAAAGCTCAGGTCTTGAAGTCAGCCAGGAAAACAGAGCCAAAATGTGGGTGGGTGGGGGGAGCAAAGACATCTTATCTCAGGTATCTTAGTCATTGTGTACCTTATAAAGCAAAATTTGATTTCTAACATGGAACAGGCTTTAAAAGATGGCATGAAAGTAATAGGAGTCTGCTCCTAATAGGCCACTGCTTGGCCCAGAATCACGAAACGAAAAGTCAGAAATAAAAATATTCTTTTGCACATTAACGCAGGCAACGCTAACAGATTAGCAAATCTTTGGAACAACACCAACAAAAGTTTTTTCACTGATGCTAGTACATTTCAGTAAGAAAGGACTAAATAAATTGTCCCACCTGAAATCTTATAATCAAAGTAGTCTTTGATTATAAGATAGAAGGAACCTTACAAGGTACTGGTCTAACCCCCTTGCTTTACAGTTATGAACACAAAAGGCCATAAAGACAAAAGCTTACTCCAGAGAAGCGACATGGTGCAGAGTGCCTTGAGGGTGAGGTGGCCGGGGACAACTATATGTCCTTCCATGATCTTGTGAGACATTATCTGCTCTACTTGAACCCAGTTAGACCGACTCTGACTGTAATCAAATCTCTTTACACAAATTAAAATAAATTTACTAATCTTTAAAAATTAAATTAATTCAATAAGAATCTATTTATTATTAATTAGTCATTAAAAACTAAAACTGAGGAAAGATGGCTTCCAGTCAGGTGACAGGCATATTCCTGAAAACCTGTAAGGTGCATTTGTACAATTAAAACGTATTTTAGACACTTTGTTTGCTTCATATTGCTCTCAGGTGCGTTTAGCATCGTTAACTACTTTCCCTCTTGAGACATTCTTGCCTTTTGAGACATCACAGTCTTCCAGCTTTGCTCTGCTCTTAGTCTCTGCTGCTTCTGTCTCTGTTCCTCTGATGAACCTTCTGACGTCTTCTCACCACCCTCCAAATGTGCTTCCCAAGTCCTGACCTCAGCTCTCTATTCTCTTTCTGCTTCCTTTGCCCACACACATCTCAAGACACTACCATCCCTCTGTGTGGATGGATCAAACGGCTCCATCCCTGACTTCTCAGCCAAATCCAGTGCTCTTCCGCCTCCTGCCCTCGAAACTCTTCTCTCTGCAGGCTGTCTGGTACCTGGGTGCCCACATTGCCTCCTAGAGCAGCTCCATCCTACACAGTTCCATAACTAAAGATGGCAGCACTGAACACCCGCGACTCGCACTTGAAATCTTGGATTTTCTTCCATAGCTTCCCCTTTGCAGGGAATTCAAGGGCAGGCATTCCCATCTAGATGAACTTCCCAAGCTCCTCAGCTTGCCCTTGCCCCTCAACACAGCCTACTCTGGCCACCTCCTGCTCATTCCCTACTCATTCACCACTGCCAATGCCATCCCCTCCATGCCCTTCCCCTCGAGGCCCTTCCAGCCCTGGCCACTCCACATTCCCAGAGTGAGGCCCATGACCCCATGAAAGCCTCCCTCATTCCTTTGGGTTGCCATTTCTTCTTCCCCAACTCCTGTAACCTACTAGTTACAGAATGGCCTGTATTAGTCTGTATTCGTCTATAAGAGTCTATAATATAGTCTGTAGTAGTCATTTCGTACATCAATGACATCCTGGTCTCCTACTATTTTTTTATATCTTATTCCCTACAGAAAGGTAATGTTAAGTTTTTGGAGGGAAAGCACCTTGTTTTCTACCTTCCTTTCTTCTGCCCCATGGAGCTTAGCACAGCGTTATAATTCTCCCAATGTAGCAAATGATACATGTGCTAATGAATGAAAGTGGAGTTCTGAAATGCTGCAGTGTAGGCCAAACGTGGTGGCTCATCTTCACGGAATGACGGACAGTGGAGCCCTGTCTATCAGCCAGCACTGAAGCAAAGCTCACAGGACAAAACCCACAGGAAGGATGGAGCCATTAGAGAGGGGGCATTGCACGGGTGCATGGGCAGCTGTTGAGCATGTCCCTAGCAGTGGCCAACCACAGGCAGGCTGCCCAAGAGGATGCATAAAAAGTTGTACCAGAAGTGACAGCTCCAAGGGAAGGGCACTTTGTTCCTCTTTTGGAGGCTCCGGTGTTGCATCTCAGCCTCTCACTGGGTTCAAAATACTCTGGGCTACTGTTTCCACCTCTCTTCCCATCCTCAGGATCTCTCCTGTTTCCCTTTCATTGTCTCCTCTTGCTTCCTTGATGCTGCTCTGTTGGCCCTCTGCAATGGACATCTCTTGCTTTGAGCAGTCTACCATCCATTCACCCTTCTTTCATTAAGAGCACACAAGTTTTCTCTGGGTGCCCACCCCTTCTTCCACTCTCAGACCACAAGGTTTGGGTGGGGTTGACTCCTCTCTCAGCTCTAGAGGTGACGTGAAATCCAGTCCTCACTACGTCCCCCCCAGCTACGGTGGCCAGCTCAGAGAGAGTATGAGTACTAATTGGCACCAGGGATTCAGATCAGGATGTGTATTTGAATTTGGAGGAAAGGAAAGTTCTCATTTTCTTTTCACTGGATTTGGAATTGTGAGGAAGAAAATGTGGACCCACCGACAGCCATCTTGCCCTTGAGAAGGAGGATCCCTTTGAGAGGGAAGCAAGCAGAACTGAGAAGTGAAGAGAGACCATAGATCCTGGGGCTATATATTGAGTAGCTGGATCCTGCTACACCTGAAGCTAACTAACTTTTCCAGTTGTGTGAGCCAATAAATTCCTTGTTTGTTAAGTTATTATGAGCCAAGTTTTGAGTCACTTGTAACCCAAAGAGTCCCAATAGGTCTTCCTAATTGTTCGTAGTATTTTAGGTCTGGAAGTAAATGTAGAGATGAGTTCAATCCTTACATTTATATAACAGTAACCGAAGAAACGGAGAGAGCGTGACTCTAATATGAGCACACTCCTAAGTTGTAACAGAGCCCACCCTAGACCCAGGTCTTTGCTCTCCCAGTGCCATGGTGCTTCTGCCACAAAACGCTCTATCAAATCGAGGCATTTTTTCTTCCATGGATGTTTTATTTCCCCTACTAGAACATAAGACCTATGTCCTACATTGTCCACATGTCCTTAGCTTAGCACGGTATCCTGCCCGTGGCAAATGCGCAAGTACAGGTTAGCCAGTCACTGAGTTAAGAAGGCTTTTTATACCTTGAGATGTTTGTTTGTATGCTTGCCGGACAATGTGTTACTTTCAGGGTCTTTTTTTTTTTAAGTTTTTTTTTTAACATTTATTTATTTTTTGAGAGACAGAGAGAGAGCATGAGTAGGGGAGGGACAGAGAGAGAGAGAGGGAGGCACAGAATCCCAAGCAGGCTCCAGGCTCTGAGCTGTCAGCACAGAGCCCCATGTGGGGCTCAAACTCACCAACTGTGAGATCATGACCTGAGCCGAAGTCAGATGCTTAACGGATGGAGCCACCCAGGCGCCCTGCAGGGTCTTTAGTACTAGAAAAGTAGAAGAGTGTGGAAATACAGCTGTTGTCAGCAGCTGTAATCACTGCCTGCAGATGCCAGTGTTTTTGTCTCAGTCAAGTAGCCATTCTACACAGACAATGCAAAGACTCGTCAAGCAACAGGCGTGTCTCTGCACTTGAAAATGTATGAACTAATGTGGAGGGAAAAACAACGACAGACAAACGCGCCAAAAAGACAAACATTTTCTGGCTTTTTTACGTAGAGGAAAATAGCAGTCCAAAAATCAACAGTAACGTTTGGGTTCTCTCTAAGTGACCAGACGTCCATAAAATACTGCTAATTATCCCTGTAGAAATGTGCGACTTGACTGCTATCTTTAGAAAAGTAGCCTCTATGTGCTTTTGTTATTTTAATGAGCACGGTAAGCCTACAAAATAATCTGAAATACTTATGGCCTTTTGATTACATACTATGAAATTCTCCCAAAGTCTTTCTAAACGGAAATTTTATTAAATACAAATGCTACAGCACAACGTGTTGCGGTAATCGCAGCAGCTGGTGAGTTTGGGGTTTGTTTTTGCTCTTTTAGAGGTTTTATTAGTTTCCCAAGTCTACTATAACGAAGTACCACAAATGGGGTGGCTTAAGATAACAGAAACTTACTGTCTCACAGTTCTGGAGGTTAGAAGTCCAAAATCAAGGGGCTGGTAGGGCCGTGCTCCCTCTGAAACCTGTAGAGAAGAATACTTCCCTGCCTCTTCCTGGCTCCTGATGGTGGCTGGCCGTCCTTGGCGTCCCTCACCTTATACCCTAAATCCCGCCCTCTGCCTCCATCGTCACATGGCCTTCTCCCTGTGTGTCTGTGTCTTCACGTGGTGCGTTCCTCTTCTTTTTTTTTTTTTTATTTTTAACATTTATTAATTGAGAGACAGAGAGACACAGAGCATGAGCAGGGGAGGGGTAGAGAGAGGACACAGAATCTGAAGTAGACCCCAGGCTCTGAGCTGTCAGCACAGAGCCCCACACAGGGCTCGAACCCACAAACCGCGAGATCATGATGTGAGCCGAAGTCAGATGCTTAAACGACAGAGCCACCCAGGTGCCCCTATAAATGACCTTTTTTAAAAAATGTTCGTTTATTTATTTTGAGGGGGGAGGGCAGAGAGAGAGGGAGAGACAGAGAATCCCAAGCAGGCTCCATCCATGCTGTCAGCATGGAGCCTCACACGGGGCTCGATCTTATGGACTGTGAGACCATGACCTGAGCTGAAATCACGAGTCAGACACTCAACCGACTGAACCAGCCAGGTGTCCCATAAATGACATTGTTAAGAAGTGTTAGAAGCTTAACCTTGGTGGGTGATACAGAAGGAGAGACTTTCTTTGACAAGACTGATCTATGACTTGCTATGGAGACCCATAAGGTTAGAAGGAGATTAGAACTTTGGCTGACATCACCACTTTGAAAACCACCGAAGTTCGGGGCGCCTGGGTGGCTCAGTGGGTTAAGCGTCCGACTTCGGCTCAGGTCATGATCTCACAGTTCGTGAGTTCGAGCCCCGCGTCAGGCTCTGTGCTGACAGCTCAGAGCCTGGAGCCTTCTTCACATTCTGTGTCTCCCTCTCTCTCTGCCCCTTCCCTGCTCATGCTGTGTCTCTCTCTGTCTCAAAAATAAATAAACATTAAAAAAAAAAAAAAAAGAAAACCACCAAAGTTCACGAGATGTAAATGAACAGACCTAGTAGAGGTCTAGTAGAGAAAAATATGAGGCACCTGTAATAATTTGGAATCACTAAATCTGTAAGATGATAGTAAACCAAACAAACAAAAACCCTTCCCTCACTGTTCTGTGCCCTCTCTCCTAAAATGTCCGCTTACTCTTCTTTCCCAGGCAGATCCTCTCCTTTCCCGCTGGGCCCCCAACCATGACGACCTCCCAGAAATGACGTGGGGTCACAGGGAATTCCCTTTCCTTCCTCCTGCTGCTCTTGCTGGGAATTATTCCAGCCACCTTCCTGTGGGCCCATCCAGCTGGGGAAGCAGAAAGAAGATGACACTAGAACAGCTCTGTTCCAGTCAGATCCAAACTTGAGCATGGGCAAAGTGAAATTATCAAGACGTGGCTATAGTGGTGGCATTCTAGAAAAATAAAAGGGTCTGTCAACTTCTCACTTGGCTTCTAAGCTTTCTATCTCACCTCCCTGGGGCCATAAACTGTATCTCTACTGTACCAGTTCCTGTGAGCCCTAAACAGAACTTATCTCCACTTCGATCATTGAAATTGCCCTGTTCCTCCTGAACTTTGAGCTTTGACAGCCTGGGGTAAGGGAGGAAAGGAGGGAGGGAGACTTCACTGATCAAGCACTCTAGGAAGGGTTAGTGACGCAGAGGGTGGTTCCAAACCAGCAGAGAGACATGGAGCAAGACAACTTGTCCCTGAAAAGTCTGGGGCTGGGAGTCCCAATTTGGGCTACAGAGCCCAAATTAGACACTTCAAGGCCAAAATCATAGAGAATGGTCAAAGTCTAAGTTGCTAATTCATGTCTTCTTGTCATTCCCCTCCCCCCACATTCACCGAAAATTCCTGGAGGAGGGTTTTGTCTTGTTTGTCTCCTGCACCTGTCCCCCCACCTGGCGCATTGTAGAATCCAGCCTCACTCACCGTCTTTCTTTTCCTGCAATTAGCAAAGCTCTTTCTTATTTCTGATCCTCAGCGTAAACTACGAGCATCTGATTTAGAACACTCTCTTTTCAAATGATGGGTTCCTTCTCATCCTTTTGTTCACAGCTTAAATGTTATCTCCTTGAAGAGCCTTACCTCTTTTTAAAGTAAATCACACACACACACACACACACACACACACACACACACTATCCTCTATCATAGCATCCTGTTGATTTTCTTCACAGGCTGTACAATATGTTGTAATGGTTTGTTTTTTGAATAGCTCCTCCATTGGACTATATTCTAGGAAGAGAAAATTCAAATCTATCTTGCTCCCCGTTATAGTCCTACCAGTTAGCACATCCAAGGCACTCAATAGATAAAGGTGAAAGAACAAAAGTATAAATATATACAATCAGAATTTAATAAACCTACCAGAATTTTTAACACTATATTATATGGGAGTTTAGCATAAAAAAATGGAATCTTGAAAAAAATAAATAAAGATGGAATCTTGGGCTAGATGAGGAACGATGAATTATTTAATAACTATCTCGGCTTTATTGAATAACCAAAACTAAATCTGAATCCATTCTTTCCTTATTCTACATCAAGTCAATTACAATGGATCAAAGATGTAAGCCTTTAAAAAAGAAGCCATTAAAAAACTTGAAGAAAATGTACAAGAAGTTTTGATCATCTCAATGTAGAGATGTTTTTCTAAGCAAGTCAATACATCCACAAAAACTAACGCTTTTTGCACTCACACATATACGCACAAAACACACTCAAACAGAAACAAAAGACGAACAACAAATTGGGGGGAAATAATTGTTACATTTGACAAAGGCCTAGATCTTATTATAAAATGTTGTTATAAATAAATAACGAAAAGACTTATAACTCAAAATAAAAATAAAGGACATAAGCAGACCACAGAAAAATTCATGCAAATGACTTTTAAGGGAAGTGATACATAATATCAAGAATATCAAAAGAATGTAAGTGAGGGGCGCCTGGGTGGCTCAGTCGGTTAAGCGTCCGACTTCAGCTCAGGTCACGATCTCGCTGTCCGTGAGTTTGAGCCCTGCGTCGGGCTCTGGGCTGATGGCTCGGAGCCTGGAGCCTGCTTCCAATTCTGTGTCTCCCTCTCTCTCTGCCCCTCCCCTGTTCATGCTCTGTCTCTCTCTCAAAAATAAATAAACATTAAAAAAAATTTTTTTAAATATATTAAAAAAAAAAGAATGTAAGTGATCAATGACTAAATTCTGCTCCTGAGAACAGTATTACACTATATGCTAGCTAACTAGAATTTAAGTAAAAATTTACAGAAAAAAAAATTAAAATGATGCTATATAGAAACAAAAAGAATATCAAAAGAAAGGAATGTACATTAAACACTGAGATAACCATTTTTCATCTTTGAAATTGGAAGAAATGAAAAACTCTCATAATATTTAGTGTGGCCAGTATGTAGAAAAATACGGACACTGGCATATTATTTTAAAGGGATATACATTTTGTCTTTAGAAAGTCAGTCTCTGGGGCGCCTGGGTGGCTCAGTCTGTTGAACGTCTGACTTCGGTTCAGGTCATGATCTCACAGCTGCTGAGTTCGAGCCCCGCGTTGGGCTCTGTGCTGACAGCTCGGAGCCTGGAGCCTGCTTCGGGTTCTGTGTCTCCCTCTCTCTCTGCCCCTAACCCATTCGCATTCTGTGTCTGTCTCTCTCAAAAATAAATAACCATTAAAAAAAAAAATAAAAATAAAAAAGTCAGTCTCACAAAATAATTAAATTAATTAATTTTAAAAAATGAAGTCAGGCTCATGGGTTAGCTGGACTTTGAGAGTAGTTCAATGTTTCAATACCTGTGCAGAGGACAGCTGGGCAAGATCTGTCAGAATTATAAATGCATTTACTCTTTGTCCAGCAATTACATCTTTAGATTTTATTCTAAAGATAAACACGCACACACAGGCAAAGATGTATAAATGAAAATACTCACACAAAAAACCCAAAATGACCTTGAAGAGTGGACTGATGATGTAAGGTTTGGTTCATATTCATAGTAAACTACTATGTGGTCACTGAAAAAGAAATGTGTCCGTGTCATATTATGTCTTTAGTATATGAAGCATACAAGGCATGGAAAAGAATGCATTGTATAAACCCACGTGTTGACAACAAAGCAAAACAAAACCAAACAAAAAAACACAGTCCAGAGAAAGAAAGAAAGAAAGAAAGAAAGAAAGAAAGAAAGAAAGAAAGAAAGGTAAATAGACAGGCAGACATGGCTGTGTATGCAAACAATTTCTGGAAGGACTCACAAGAAGCCACCCGGAGGAGGGCCTGGGAAGTCAGTAGGTTTACTTTTCACAGTACCTTTTCACACTATTAGAAAAAAAACTACCATCTGCACATATTACTTTTTAATTCAAAAACCAGCTAGATTATAAAGATGATGTTAACATAACTCAATGTTACCCTCAAAAAGATTCTGTGTAATAATAATGGTGATATTAGTAAAACGGTAAGATTTTTCAGTCTTGTTCGGTTAATGCTTTTATTATTACAAGCTATACAATTTTAAATAAACACCCAAAATAAACAAATTATGACCCTTTCAATAATCCAGAAGTGAGACAGGTTTAGCCCTTTAGTTGAAAAGCAGCTCTCTATTCAACTTAAAAAGCCCATACTTGGGGCGCCTGGGTGGCGCAGTCGGTTAAGCGTCCGACTTCAGCCAGGTCACGATCTCGCGGTCCGTGAGTTCGAGCCCCGCGTCAGGCTCTGGGCTGATGGCTCAGAGCCTGGAGCCTGTTTCCGATTCTGTGTCTCCCTCTCTCTCTGCCCCTCCCCCGTTCATGCTCTGTCTCTCTCTGTCCCAAAAATAAATAAACGTTGAAAAAAAAATTAAAAAAAAAAAAAGCCCATACTTGATGTATTAATAAATATTTTATTTTAAAAAGATGGTCTACAAAGTAGCTTGGGAAGCTTAAGCTCATTTGTAGCTCTCACCACTCCCTACCCATCCCCAATAATGTATTCAAATTCAATGCCAAAAGTTACTTATTAAACACAAGAGATATTACACCCTGGGAAAACTATTATAAACTTGGCCTGAAGGAGACCTGATCTCTTAATGAAATACAGAACAACTATCTTAGAAAAACGAAAATGGGCAATCGTCATGTAAGTATTTATTGCCTTTGGGAATCAAACAAAGTTTTCATTTTAGTTAGCATGTGGAGAAATTTAAACTATGAAATCATGATTAATAATTTTGCACTATACCATTGTGATTACTCCTTACTGTTGGTTTTCACAACAGCATAGCATGCTTTTAAAATGCATTTGGAATATATTTTTTTCTCCATTGGTCAAAAATCTCTTAGGAGAGGCTAAAGAGAAGTATTTAAAACAAGATAGTAAACAGTGCCCCACAGAGAGCAAATGGTTAATACGTGTTTGTGGAATGTATGATTAAAGCTGTTAGTTGTAGCAAAGTTGCATAAAATCTGGTAGGCTCTGCCCATAAGGGTTTTGTGGGGAAGACAGGTTCATGTTACAAATATCCGTAAACCAAGGTAAAAGTACTCCTATGAGGCCAAGGCCATATAACTTGGACTGAAAAGTGAAAATATTATTTCTAAGCAGTATTAGTTCTAAGCAGCATCAAATATTCAGATATTTGCAGATATCCAAGGAATGGACTTAACATTTAGGTTTTTATTCTGAAATGTCTACGCTCATATGAATACTGTGTCTATAAACTATTAATGACTAAAAATTGACTAAAATACTACCATTTGAAACCAACGATACACAAGGCAGGTCTGAGTTAAATTGTGATTTTTTTTTTAACATTGAAAAATGTATATCTAAAACTGTTGCAATAAAAATTTTAATAAGGTTTTACTGCACCAACTGTAGCTTCCCCTGGCAAGAAATGACTTATTGTATGTAAACTAGAAGCAAAGACAAAAAAATTCAAAAATGTTCTGTAAACTATCGCTTTGTTTATGAAGGTTTTTTTCCCTTTGCTATAAACTAAATTTGCACTCAATGGTTGCAAGCCTACAAATATCTTCTTTGGGGAGGTGTTATATTTAAAATCTTCTGTAGATAACATTTTCTTGCCAGTCAAGATTATGAGCCTTACATTCAGTATATCTTTCAGAGAAACTGAAGCCTACTTTTTTTTTAAGTTTATTTATTTATTTTGAGAGAGGCAAAGACAGCGTGAGTGGGAGAGAGGCAGAGAGAGGGAGACAGAATCCCAAGCAGGCTCTGCACTCTCAGCAGGAGCCCAATGCAGGGCTCGAACTCATGAAACCGTGAGATCGTGACCTAAGCTGAAACTGAGAGTCGGGCGCTTAACCAACTGAGCTACCCAGCTGCCCCTGAAGCCTACTTTTAAGATATTGCTGAGAGCCACAGAGGGCCTCAGGAATAAGTGGTCCCTGGCATAGCAGTTCAGGAGGACATTTTCATCTTTTGAATGTCAACCCCATGGGGCCTCTGGCTTGTGTGAGTGGTCTAGCATTTTTATGTATCTCTTTTTTGAATCTTCAGAGCCAGTCTTACTCCCTCTCAGAAGGTAGTCAACATTTGCCCAAAGGGGACATCCAACCCTCGGCAGCCGTGAAGCCTCTCAGCCACGCACCAGGGAATGGAGAGCCAGAGGCCCAACAGCCTGTAAGCACTGATTTTCCCTCCAAATCATAGGTATGACTGGGCTCTCTCGTGGGCCCAGTATTATTCACCAATGACTTGTCACAGTGGATCCTCCACAATCCTCTGGCCTGAAAATGTCATCATCAGGCATTACTTCCAAGCAAAGAAATCTTTCCCCACACAAACAAATGTTTGTTTCAATGTTTGTAGCTAATGTAAAAATGTAATCTAGGAGCTCAGTTTCCATTCCCATCGGTGTCCCCTTAACAGTGCCTTACAATGGAGAGCATGGCCAGTAGGACATTTTAGAAAATACTAATGGAATTTAACATTGCACAAGGAATGAATATGTTCTAAGACTGTGTTTCAAAATAAGTAAATGCAAAACCTTTTTGGACAGAAAACTGTCCTGGTAATGACTTGAATACTCGTATTAGAGAGTTACTTGAACATGTACAAGCTTCAAACTACAATGCTGGTGGTTTTGAAGCAGTTACATAACCAAAACAAATATATAAAATTAAATACTAGTAAAATACAAGTTGCTAATGTGCAAGTAAATGCATGTTATTGATTTAGCATAATAGACCATGTTATTTTGCCGGGATTAAATGACTACACTCAATGTTAAAATGGTCCTGATGGCTATAATGTGGTTTCTTCTGTGTTGCAGCATGTCTAAAATATGATGTGGTGCACGATTTCTTAGTTCTACTATTATGTTTCTCTATCCAAAACTGAGCAACTTTTGTTTGTAAGACTCCCTATAAAACAATCGGGCCTTCTCTTGGCTAAAATGTGTGATTTTTGTATTAAACCTCCCTCTGTTCTCTGTTCTTTTATCATTCGCTTGCAACAATTAAAATATGGCTATTCGGCATATACACATTCATAAATAGAAACACAAATGCAGGCGTTGAAATCATGTGCTAGCCTTGGTCATCCTAATGACTCAATATGCTTTATATTTAGTTTTTAAGTTATTACCAGCAGTAAATACATATTTTAAAAGCCTACTAGGAAAGTTACAAAGTCCCAAGGATATGTCCACAGACCAGGATGCACAGACAGATGCTTGACAAACAATACTCCAAAGCCAGTAGGATATTGGCCAGGAAATTACATTTTCCAAGGTGCTGTGATACAGAGGGCTTCCTAGCCAATTCTGAGAATTGAAAATTTACTTTTTTGTTTTGCGCTTTCCCCCAATCCCTTTGCCATCATTAATGATTCTTTTCAACTGAAGACATTGTGTTTGTGACTAACCTATTTGGAGCAGTAATAATCGCGATTACTATCATTTGCTAATCAAGCAATATTCAAAGAGTTTGCTTAGCCTAGAGGACATGACCTTGTGCTCAGTGAGCTTTGTGCATAGACAGAAAAATAAGATCCACAGGAAAATCTGCTCAGATTTAGCTAGATGACTCTTCTCTTGTGTGGGTTGTTTTCAGAAGAATCGTTATCTGGAGGAAAATAGAAAATTGAAATCAATAGTGAAATCCCTTCGCCATTGGAGTGTGGCTGTGGCGTATGGGCAGAGCAATAGGGAGGGAGCCATGGACAAACTCAAGAGGACAAATGATTTCTGGAAAATTATTTTCAAGGCACTGGGCACGACTTGCCTTGCTACTCCAAGTGTGGTCTCTGGACTAGTGGTAGCATCTACATGGCCTGGGTGCTTGTTAGAAATGCAGAACCCAAAGCTCCTGAAGACCTACCGAATCAGATCTGCGTTTTAGCAAGATCGTCAAGTGATTCTTACGCACAGTACAGTCTGAGAAGCACTAAACTGGGGAATGCGTGCTCACAGTTGGCCGCACATTGGAATCACCGGGGGAGTTTTAAAAAACACTGAATCCTGAGTTCTACCCCCAGAGAGTCTGAATTACTTGGTCTGGTGGTTGGTCTGGGCACTGGGATTTGCAAATGCTCCCCAGGTGGTTCCAAATGTGCAGCTGTGTTTGAGAAACGCGGAACTGGAGCATAACACTATTCTTACAAGAACAGATCAGCATACCGCCAATGAAAGCAGGTGTCATTATAAATGTCCATAAGTGAAAACCGACTTGTAAATGTTAGAACATCTGCTCAGCGATCTGCCATGCTGTTTGTGAGCATGCCACATTTTATGACTTGCTTGTGCCAATATTTAGCCAATGTAAATATTGTCTAAAATGGAAAACAGTTTGGGACTTGGAGCAGATGAACAGGCAAGCTCCGAGGCAGGTGGATTAGGAACACCCAGGAGGGAATTAGGAACACATGAGGTGGGAATAGGTCCAGATGCCTGGGAAAAGAAGGTAGGCTCTGGAGGGAAGTGAAAATGTGACTGGGAGTTTGGGATAAAGTAAGTATGGCTTTAACCAAGAGTGTGCATTGAAGTGTGATTCTCAAACCCTAAAGAAACCACGAAAGAAACTAAGACCACACAGTCCTACCTCTCCTATCAGGAAATCATTTATCCCCCCAAATTAGTCCTGAACACCACCGTGGGTATAGAAGGAAACAAAAAGGGCCTCTGATGTCAAAACAGGACATGCACTAAAGCATACCTTCTTCCTTTAAAAACAAGCCTCCCACTCAAAGTTGGCTGCATTTGAGACACAATCACACACGATGTTGGCTTTAGGGGTTTCTTGTCTCTGGAAGATAAAAAGCAGTCATTTGAAAGTCATTTAAAATTTTTTTAACGTTTATTTATTTTTGAGACAGAGAGAGACAGAGCATGAATGGGGGAGGGGCAGAGAGAGAGGGAGACACAGAATCTGAAACAGGCTCCAGGCTCTGAGCTGTCAGCACAGAGCCCGATGCGGGGCTCGAACTCATGAACTGTGAGATCATGACCTGAGCAGAAGTCGGCCGCTTAACCGACTGAGCCACCCAGGCGCCCCCATTCTAAAGTCATTTAAAGGTGAGAGGAAAGTTTGCCAAGGACAAATATACCAATGGAAGGAAGAACTTGCAAACTGAAAAACTGACACAAGAGCTTTAATGCTGTAGGAGCCTGGGTGGGGCCGTTGGCCACTTGGTGTAGGGGATGGAATCTGGCAGATGCTTGCCCTGCTGTACAGCACCCAGAACTCAAATTCCCAGTGATGGTGGGCATAACTGGAGGCTTCAAGGGGGCCTTCTGGAAGGATGATGAGGATAACTGACATTTCTCAAGTGCTTGCTAGACTGTGAGCTGCTCTGGGGGCCCGGGCTGTGTGCATGAACTCTGAGCCCTTCACTCTACCAAGTCCCCCATGTACACTTGTCCTTTTGGTCCTTTGGTCCACACAACTCTGTGAGGGAGACAGGATTATTATCCCCTTTGCAATCTGGGGAAAGTGAAGCACGGAGAGATGAGGTAATTTGACCAAGGAGAGGTGAAGCATGCATTTGGATTTAGGTAGAAATTCTTCACATTATACCAACTAGATGCTAACCTACTGGGATTTCTAAATCTGTTGAAGTGGACCATTATCTCCTCTTTACCCCCGATCCTGAGCTTCCTCCTCTTCCCCTAGATCTGATGCTCCCCCTTAGTGTTTCCATGCTACTCTGTGTACAATGTCATCACTCCCCTCCCACAGGATTTTAGAACTAGCTGTTCACACATCCTCCCCAGACTGGGCTGATGGCTCACTGGGGGTAGGACAGTGTCTTGTTCATCTCTGTATCCCCATTACTGACACAAACCCTGGCACATAGCAAATGCTCAATAAACGTGTGATCAACTCATCAGTTCATTATGTTTTACGGGAAAGGCTTACTCAAACCAATGTTTTACTCATTTGGAGTCCAAATCCCTATGACCAGTTACACCCCCCACCCCGACCAATGTGTGAGTAAGGTTCTCCTGTATCTGTACTTTTTAAAAACTCCACAACTAATTTCTAATGTACCCAAAGTTGAGAACCATGGGTCTTATGTCACGTGTTCCTCTAGTGCAGGCAGGGATGTGCCCAAATGTGGCCCCCAGGCCATCAATGGAATAACCTAGGATCCGTTAGGAATGCAAGTTATTGGGCCCCACTCCAGATCTATGGAATCAGAACCTCTGGGGCGAAGGCCCAGCAACTGCACCTGAACAAACCTTCCGGGTGATTCTGATGTACACTCAAGTTTGAAAATCAGTGTTGAGGGGCACCTGGGTGGCTCAATCAGTTAAGCATCTGACTCTTGATTTTGGCTCAGGTCATATCTCACAGCTCATGAGATCGAGCCCCACATTGGGCTCTGTGCTGATAGTGTGGGGCCTGCTTGGGACTCTCTCTCTCTCTCTCTCTCTGCCCCTCCCCCGCTCCTCACTCCATCTCAAAATAAATACATAAACTTTGGGGAAAAAAAGAAAGAAAGAAAATCAACTTTGAAGCAAAAGCCTCTCACAGGCATAGGCTGGAGCTGTGCCCCAGCTTTGACTGAACCATTCCCATCACTCAGCCTGCAGAGATGCCCGGATGATGGCTTTTAAAGCCTACTTAGTCCCACACCCTCCTCCAGGGCCTTTGACACCAAAAGCAGTCCAGGAAACTGCCCCATTCTGCCCCTTCCACTGACCCCAGGCTGCAGTCTCTCCCACAACCCATCCTAGCGCTGCATGGAGAAAAGCAAGCTCGAGTCCCTCTGCCAACAGGGGAAGGAAACCACTCTTCATCCTCGTTATCAGTTCAACACATTTTTTTTAAAGAAACTCCCATGAGCCAGGTGCTGTTTGAGGCACCACTGATAAAAAGGGGAATAAAAGAGCACAGTCCATGCCCTCTGAATGGCTCACAGTCTAGCAAGGGAGGCAAACAAGTAAACAATTGCAACGATGTGCAACGGATGCACTAATAGAAACACGTCCGAAACTTAGGGGAGAGAGGGATTCTGTGTGGGAGGAAGGAGTGGGAGAGGCTTCCTAAGGTGCAGAAGGGCAATCTTTATGGTGCCAGAATACGTGCAGAGAGGTACAAGAAGGCTCTTGCCCTGCAGAGCACTGAATCCGTCAAACATCACCTGCCTGTGCAGCTGCTAGCCCCTCCCCCTGGCCGGGAGCTTCTGCAGCCCCGCACTGCCACCGCTCATCACAACTCCATCACTGGGGCTTGACACATAACAGGTGCACCACGCATATTTTTGATAGATCACTGATCAGGGAGCAGCGACTCCGGATGCACAGGGGTGTCCTAAAGGCCCTTGTTTGCTATGCAAAGTGTATTGGTATCCTAGGGCTAATATGCAAAGGGCCACAAACTGGGTGGCTGAAAGCAATGGAAATGTATTCTTTCAATGTTCTGGTGTCTAGGGATTTAAAATCAAGGTGTTAGCAGGGCCACCGTTTCCTCTGAAGACTGTAGGGAAGAATTCTTTCTTGCCTCTTTCAGCCTCTGGTGGCCCCAGGCATTGTAGTCCTTGGCTCAGGGCAGGAGAGTCCCAATCTCATGTTCCCATGTTCCCATGGCCCACCCCTCTATTTCTCTTCTTCTAAGGACCCCAGTCACTGGATTTAGGACCCATTCTAAATCCAGGATGATCTCACCCATGATTCTTAACTAATTACCTCAGCAAAAACTCTATTTCCAAGTAAGGTCACGTTCTGAGGTTCCAAGTAGACATGCATTCAGGGAGCATACTATTCAACCTACTACACCAAGGAAATTGGTTTTTTTTGCTTTAGGCCAGTAGTGTTTTCTAAACGACGTACATCAGATTCCTTTGGAAGGTTTGTTTAAACCGAGAGCTGGGCCCTATCTGCAGAGTGTCTGATTCAGTAGAGCAGGGCCCCAAATTTTACATTTCTCACAAGTTACCTGATGATGCTAATGCTGCTGGTCCAGGGGCTACATTTTGAGAACTAGTATCTTAGGCAATAGAGGAGCCATAACTAATCTCAGACAAGGGAATGACAAGGTCAGAGATGCACTTTGGATGGACCATGCTAGAAGCTAGTAGAGAAAGTTTTGGAGAGATTCCTGACCAAAGGCAAATAAAACACTTAGGAGGCAGTGGCCCTGGAGAAAGATGATGAGCCTGTGTTCCCAACTTAAACAGTGGCAGTGGGATCAGAGAGAAGAGGACTGATGGGAAGGTCAAATAGATGTAACTGGCTAAGTGGACAGGTAGGTGAGGGACAAGGAGGACTACAGAGTGACTCGGGTACCTGGCTTATGTACCCAGGTGAATGGGGTGCATCCTGGGGATAGAACAAACTGGAAGTTTGCTCATTGTGAGGATGAATTTGGCTTTGGGATCTGCTGAGTTTGAGATATCCGTGGGACACCTGGGTTTAACACCTAGCAGGTAGCTGGATCTGAAACTCAAGAGAGAAGGCTGCACTTGAGGTAATTTGAGGAGTACAAATTCATAGTTGTTTTGTTTTCAAGTCAGTATGTGAGTACAAGCAGTAGACTACAAGACTAAGAGTGGCTTAAGTAACAAAGACATTTAATTATTAGCCTTCATACGAAGTCTGAAAGCAGGGGATTCCAGTGTTGGTCGAGTGGCTCAGTCACATCATTAAGGACCCATGTCATGTCTACCTTTCCATTCTGCCACCCTTGATGTGTTCGCAGCAGCTCCCCTCATGGGTACAAGATAGTGGTCTGTGTTTAAGTTCATGATCACACGTGACAGGATCACAAGTAAGAGGGAAGGGGACAGAGAAAAAAATACGTTTCTTCTTACCACTCCCCTATCACTGAGAATAATCTTTTTGGAAAGACCCCAAGCAGGCATCACATCCCATCTCATTAGTCAGAGTTGGTCAAAAGCCTGTCCCTAGACCAATCACTGGCCCAGGGGAAGAGGACAGCCATGAATCGTGATTCATCCCTGGGGCTGGAGATATCATCTTGTCAACTAGCACATTCTTCCTCAATCTCACTCTCTCGCTCTCTCTCCTTCTTTCTACATGTTGGGCTCATTCTCTCCCACTGAAAATGAACCTTTTCTTTTTCCCCAGTGGTGTGGGAGGCAAAAGTTGTTGGTGAGAGGGAGGCATGGCCACAGATAGTTTGGGCACCACAGAGAGGGCCATGGCCTCACGTAGCTCCACGTTAACAACATCAAGGAAAAGAGGTTTTTTTTTTCCCCTAAGTTTCTGTCACATGTCAGGGAAAAATTCTGATTGACTTGGGTCATGTACCTAATCCTTGAACTGTCACTGTGGCAGAGGTTGGCTTTACCAATCCTTGGGGCTTGGGGATATTGCTTTATCATATTGCTTTCTTATAACTATGATTTTTATTAATATTACTACTGCTGTGTCTGCTGCCGTATTGGATGGACTGAAATAGGGAATGATGACTCAAAGATAAGATAGAAAGGCAGTCAAATAATTCACCCTTCCTGTAATGGGGGTTTGGATGGTTGTGGTGGAAATGAAAAGGAAAATTAAAATGTTTAAAAGAATTTTAAAGAAGTAATTAATAGGGTTGGATCCAATGCATATTTAAAGTCTTACCAGGGGAAAGAATAACATTCATTGTTTTGATTCTGATGGAGACAGAAATTTGCTCAAAGCAAATTTAGCTATTTTACCTTGTTTCCTTTTTAGCAAATCAAAACTTGTCCACATACTGTTGGCTATGCCTTTTACACAGCACCATTCAATGCTGTAATGACCCAGCTCAGCCCCCAGTATTTTCTCTTTCCAATTCCGTCTACCCACTTATCATTGACTCTTGAGGACCCCAGAGTACACTTGCTTCTTTTTTTCCTGCAAGCAATGAATCCCAAGTTTATACTCTCATTGAATTGGCAGAAAAACGGCCTTTGGCAATAGAAGAAGGAAATGGATAGTTCTTTTCTAATGAGAATAGTGCTTCATTTTTCATAACTCTTGAAGGCATGGTTCCTTTCATGGTTGAGGAATGACCATCATCTCCCCACAATCACCTTATCCTCCAAGTTCATTTTCATTGATGCAATACAGCAGTAATTGGATATCTGGAGTTTTAACACTCTTTAGAGGTCTCTGACTCCCAAAACAATCTGTGGACAACCTCAAAGCAGTCACTTTCCCCCAGGATGCGATCTTGTTTCCATACAGGGCATGTAATTCCACCTCTAGTAGAAACTCTGAGCTGTCCAGCCCACCACAATACTAAAGGGCCCCTAAGAATGAGTCAGCTGAGGCTGCCTGATGAGGCCCCTGCCAGCTGAGGCTGTGAAGCCTACAACTGTGATGCAGACAAAGAACAGAGGATGATGACAGGATGATGACCAACTTTAAGTCAGATTCTTCCTAGTTACCCAGTTACCTTTCAGATTTGTCATCTAGTTTCTTTGAAATAAAATTAAAGGAAGAAAGACATCATGGTCCACTTCTAATCCTCCCTTTTATGTAACCACAGCAATTCGCTCTTTGTCACTGGGGACCTTGCCTTTGTCAGTACCTATGTGCCATTTGCACCAGAAGCCCAGCCTTCTCAAGACCTTTTATTTTTTTTTTTAATTTTTTTTTAACGTTTATTTATTTTTGAGACAGAGAGAGACACAGAGCGTGAACAGGGGAGGGGCAGAGAGAGAGGGAGACAGAGAATCTGAAACAGGCTCCAGGCTCTGAGCTGTCAGCACAGAGCCTGACTCGGGGCTCGAACTCACAGACCGTGAGATCATGACCTGAGCCGAAGTCGGACGCTTAACCAACCGAGCCACCCAGGCGCCCCTCAAGACCTTTTAAAGAAACATGTTTATAGCATTGTTGCAGTCATTAGGCCAGGGTGGTAGACACTCATCATGTTAGATCTTGGCACTATTGATATTGGAACCAGAAAATTCTTCTGTGAGGGGATGTTCTGTGCCTTATATGATGGTTTAGAGGAATCGCTGATCTCTAGGATTAGAGATAAGTAGCACTCCCTTACTTATGACTACAAAAAATGTCTCTAGATACTGCCAAATGTCCCCAGAGAGACAGAATTGCTTCTGAGACACAGACCTTAGGGAAAGCAAGGCAATAGGGCAGGAGATGACCCCATAATGTCTTTATCTGACTGAACTTCTACCAGCAACCATGTATTCCTGCCCCTCTGGCCTAGATATTCCCTCACACTGATTGCCTTTCTTATCACAGGGTAGAGCCAATCCATCTTCAAGATTGACCCTTGTCCTCCTGATAGTGACAACAGCAGGCGAGAGGCAGCGGTTTCCCCCCCAAAAGACTGTTAATCCATAAGTAATTCTGATGGCCAGAGTGAGAGAGGCTTCTCTACAGAAATATCCAGCACTGAGGCCGTTGAGCTGAGCTAAGTTTTCCTGCCCAGATGAGCAGTGCTCAATGGAAAGTCACTGATTGAAACAATCATGAGTCCATTTGTTCACCTCTCCTTTGAGTGTAGCCCCTGAAAGGACTGCCCCATATAGTCTCCCTATATCAGAGCTCAGTGCATGGTGGGCCAGTCACATTGTTTGTACTTCTGAATATATTGTCAGTACCTTCAGAAATGATGGTGCCCACCACCTTAGCGCGCTAGATGTTGGAGAGTCTTAAGGTCAGATCTCCTTAAGGTCAGGTCCCCACCTTCTAGTCACCTTTTGATAGGTGACCAACTCAATGTATCACACCAACTCAATGCATAATGCCAACTCAACTCACACCAACTCAATGTATAACGCAGAAAGCATAGCCTGAGAAAGTTTGTCTTTCTGGAAAATGATCTAACAATTTCAATCTTCATTAAAAGTGGTCTCAAAATGCCAACGTATAGATAATCCCACGTTTAGAAGACAGGTCATTTACTTTAACTGAAAAGTTTCACTCATTTTTCAAGAATACACAGTCAGCATATATATGTAAATCATATCAAGATCTGATTCAAGTGGATGTTTTTTCTATTTTCAGACTTATTTGCCAAATGATGCAAATATTCCTATCCATTTAGAATGATGGCCAAACACATATTTCATACATGTCACTTTTTAAAAAATTTTTTATATGTTTATTTATTTTGAGAGAAAGACAGTGTGAACAGAGGAGGGATAGAGAGACACACAAAATCCAAAGCAGGCTCCAGGCGCTGAGCTGTCAACACAGCCCTGATGTGGGGCTTGAACCCACAAACTATGAGATTATGACCTGAGTTGAAGTAAGACGCTTAACCGACTGAGCCACCAAGGTGCCCCTCGTATGTGTCACTTTAAAATTGCATCTCTGAAAGGATAGATCAATAGTGTAACAGTTCTATGTGTTCTTATCACCTTTTAAGGTTAGCTAGAACTCTCAGGCTTCCTACACACTGACTGGCTATCCTGTCGACCTCCTTGATTAACAGATCTCTGAAAGGGTCCAAATGGGCAGACGATCTAAGAATGGAGGAATCAACTTTGCTATGACCATGGAGAATGCTAATAGAACAATAAGTACATGGTGAAATACCAAATACTCTTATACGATTGAAACTGTGTTTTGTTTTTTTTTTTTAATTTTTTTTCAACGTTTTTTATTTATTTTTGGGACAGAGAGAGACAGAGCATGAAGGGGGGAGGGGCAGAGAGAGAGGGAGACACAGAATCGGAAACAGGCTCCAGGCTCCGAGCCATCAGCCCAGAGCCCGACGCGGGGCTCGAACTCCCGGACCGCGAGATCGTGACCTGGCTGAAGTCGGACGCTTAACCGACTGCGCCACCCAGGCGCCCCTGAAACTGTGTTTAAATAGACCCCACAGAGTACAATGCAATATATATATTTTTTCTAATTAGTAGTCTCCTTTTTGCTCTATAAGCATTTAAGTAGATTTTGATTTAAAACAACAACAAAAAAAGCAAGACTTAAAAAAAAAAGTCAAATGTATTGTTCCAAGGAAACCATGCCTAAGAAACAATCAACTTAATGAAACAATATGCCACTATCACCCAAGATTCATGTTTAAAGATGTGAATGGCCCCTCTGTTGTGTTTCAAATTGCCCATCAATGTCTACTAAACATGCCCGTGGAAATGTTGCCAGAATCTTTGTGTTTCTGAATCCGTGAACAGTACAATACTTTGCATTCATGCTAATTAGTTTCAAAGTACAAATGAGTAGCCAGTGAGAGGTAAAAGAACATTGTCCTGAGAGGGAGGGCTCCAGATTTTTCCATAAGCAAGTAAGTGACCCTGTGCAGATGACTCAACAATTAGGCCTCAGTTTACCTGTAAAATGAAAGGACTGGATATACATTCAATGTTTCCCAAACTTCAGATTTGAATACGACTTTCATGAATGTTGCCAAACACATATGCTGTCTATGCTGCTAATAGCTCTGTTATCTCTTTTCTTTAAATTCCCTCATTTTTTGACATAAAAAATTAATCTTAAAGAGAAAGTTTATGTTAGTATCATAAATGGAAAATCAATTACCAGTTGATATAAATGTGGATAACTAAATGAAGGCAAAAAGACTATATTAAATTCTAGCTAAATACTACTGCCAGCTGAAGGCTCAGATTCTGTCATCTGTTTTCTGATTAAAAAAATCTATTTGCATAAAGAAGAGAAGGGGTTGGGAAAATAATTATCTCAGCCTTTGTGTGCCACACAACCTCTGTTACAACTATTCAACTCTGCCACTGAAGTGTGAAAGCAGCCTTTGACTAAATGTATATGAGTAGGTTGGCTATGTTCCAGTAAAACTTTATTTATAAAAACAGATGATGGGCCAGAATTTGACCATAGCCCATAGTTTGCCAATCTCCGGGTTGAAAGAGTGTGAAAGACATACTATCACGAGGCAAAGAATGACTCAATATGATGAACTGAGAGAGAATTTTAAAAAGAATTCCTTTTTCAGTTGAAAGTCCAACAGGCTTTAATACATTCAGTGTTCCATGTCACCCATTTTGAAAACCCTGGGTTGAATTTCTACCCTCAGAATCTATGATAAACCTCTTCCCTTTATCTTTTGCTCCTTTAATAAAGTCTAGGATTTCTTATTTGTGTAAAGCCTCAGCACATTTTTAAGTTGTCTTTCTGATTCATTGGGATGTCAATGGGAAAGTTTCTAATTTCTGTCAGACCAGTGGGTCCTAACCCTGGCTTCACGTTGGAATTATCTGGTAAGTTTTGCAAATACTTATATCAGAGATTCTGATTTAATAGGATCAGGTTGGGACTCAGTCATTTGTCTATTTTAAAACATCTCAGGGCGCCTGGGTAGCTCAGTCTGTTGAGTGTCTGACTCTTGATTTCAGCTCAGGTTATGATCCTAGGATCATGGAATTGAACCCCACATCAGGTTCCACACTGAACATGGAACCTGCTTAAGATTCTCTCTCTCTCTCTCTCTCTCTCTCTCTCTCTCTCTCTGCCCCCTCCCCTGCTTTCTCTCTCTCTCTCAAATAATTAAAAAAACTATCTCAAATGATTCTGATGTGTATCCAGGGTTGAAAAGTTATCCATCTGTGTTCAGGGCATCTTCCTCAGAGTCCACTATTTCCTCCATAGGTCTTAAGTCTAAGAGCATCAAATTCTATTTAGCTCAAACTATTCCAGACCTAAAAGCGTTAGGCATTCACTTTCATTTGTGTTTCTTGTTAAGCCTCCAAGTGAGGTCCAGTTGAGCTCTCCCAGGTGTCCTGATTAAGTTTACTGTTCCTTTTATCATTCTCTCTGCTTCATTACCCTAGGAGGCTTGACATCATTATCAGTTCAAGATGTCTAACTGGATAACTCCACTCTCCCCCTCTTCTGTCTCCACTCTTGCCACTGACCCCTGACATTGATACAAACTAGAGTAAGGCCAGGATGCAAAGGAAAAGAGATGTGGCATATTCTGTAACATACCAAGGAAGAAGATTCTTCCGCCTCTAGAAGGGAAGAGAAATACCCTATAGCTGCAGAGAATTCAAATGAGCTTCCATCAATATGTAAACATTTACCAAGTGCCTATAATGTGCCAGGCATTATGATAGGTGCTGGATATGACAAGGAATATGACATGGTTCTTGGTTCCAAGAGGTTTACAATCTAGGGAGGGAGATAAATTAGTGAATAAATATAATAATGTATCTTAAGAAGATCTTATAGAAGTCTCTAGAATGGAGTATAAGCACAAAAAAGAAACTGGTGTGCCAGAAAATGTTTCACAACCAGCTCTTGGGGCGGGGGAGGACAAAAACCCAATTTGTGCCATGAGCCAATTTCCATAGTATAAATATGAAATCACAGCTGATTTCAAGTTACCAACATGGCCTCACTGAACACAGAGTTGGGAAGAGATGCACACAATTGTCTCTTGAAAGCTTGCAAAGTCAGCTCCAGCTTGGGTGACCAACCATCCTGATTAGCCTGGAAACATCACAGTCTTAGCACTGAAAATCTCACATCCTAGGAAACCCTGAGTCTTGGGCAATCAGTTGGCCACCTTAGGCCCAACTGGCAGAAAGTCCTCAATCCTTCCCAAGAGGGTCATAAGTGGTTTCAGAGAGGAGATACAGGTTCAGCAAATTCCCTTAAGTAGATACATTCTCCACTGTTGCCAGTGGACTCAACAGTGGGCAACCAGGTGTTTAAGAAATGGAGGAGCATGAGGCCCGTGCTGTCAACCCCCAAACCCCTTGGCCCTCTGAGGACTCGGGAAGTTACAGTGAGGAGCCTGGTTGCAGTACCCCTCCTCTTCCTCCCCCACTGAACACTCATGGACCCTTCCTAATAAGGTAAATCTGCAGTCAGTTTGCCCAGATTCCGGCAGGTAGGGAGAAATGAAATTTTACCTATGAAAACATGTGACAGTTTATCAGGCTGGAAAGCAGTCACCCCTAAGAATAAACATGCTGGAAACCTTGATCATCCTTCTGGCCTCATGCTTTTCTATCTTCAGACTGCCTCTGCTAAATTTCAACCCCTTGGCACACCACAGTTCCTTAGCTATGATCTCTCCACTACTCAAAGGGCAAGATGTTTTAGTAAACAGGGAACAGGAAGGTTTGAGGTAAGATGGGGAAGGAGGAGGAAAAGGAGGAGGTGTCCTGACAGCCTGCTAGAGAAGGGCAGAAAAGCCAATTTCTCCCCTGCCAGCTCTGGATCATCATAATGAAATCTCCCTGCCCAGAACCCTCACAATATCTTTTCATATGGCTTTGTTGAGATATAATTGACATACAATATCACATAAATATAAGGTAAACAGTGTGTTGATGTGAGACACTTATATATTGCAAAATGATTACCACTATAACCTTAGCTAATGCCTGTATTATGCATAACTACCATTTCTTTTTGTGGTAAGAACATTTAAGATCTACTCTCTTAGTAATTTTCAAGTATATAGTACAGTATTATTACTATAATCACTATGCTGTACATTAGGCTCCCAGAATGTATTCATTTTATAACTGGAAATTTGTACACTTTGATCAACATCTCCCCTCTCCCCCACCCCCATTCTAGTCTCAGTTTCTGTAAGTTGGCTTGATATTCATTTTGTGTGTAAGTGTAAGTGTGTGTGTGTGTGTGTGTGTGTGTGTGTGTGTGTGTGTGCACCACGTCTTCTTTATCCATTCATCTGTTGATGGACACTTAGGTTATTTCCCTGTATTGGCTATTGTGAATAATGCTGTAGTGAATCACATTGTCTTATTTCATCTTCCCAAGATTTTGCTACATAGGTATTAGTCTTAGTTCACAGATGAAAAGCAGAACACATGATTCCATTTGACTCAAAAAGATACTGAGAGCAGAATTTGACAACAGTGCCTTCCTGCACATATGCTCTGCTCACAGGGAGAGGCTATCCATTTTGCCTTGCAAATAGTGGTAGCTGGCCTTCATTTTCCACTTCACTTCCTATTGTCTCATCAAGAACATTTCCTGATCTCACAGCTATGCAAGGGGTCCTTGGCTTCCCTGATCAGTGGACAAATCACAGGTCTTAGCCGGTGTATCTATAAAATACTAGCATTCTGAGGGTTGGACTGAGATTTTCTACCATTAAATTTAAAAATAATAATTTTGAAAGAGACAAAAAAATTAGTTAATGAGAAGCCAATGGTGGAATTTCTGGATCCAGATTGTGTAGGTTTGAATTCCATCAGTTAGTAACTGTGTGATTCAGATAACTTATTAACCTTTCTGTTTCTTGTTTTTCTCAACTGCAAAATAGGAGGTAATAATACTTACCTCAAAGGGTTTTTGTGAGGATTAAGTTGTCTGGGCCAGTGCCTGGCACATAGTAAGTGCTTTGTATTTTGCTGTCATTCTCAATTTTAAGTGTTAATCCCTTAAATTTCTCTTCAACGCTTGGCCCAGCTTACTACTTATCTGTTAAGTACAAAATGGTTTCTGATTTAGGACAAAATTATGTAATCAGTTATTTTAAAGGTGCCACACAAAGCAACATGTCAGGGGCTCATTCAACACTCCATAGGAATCAGGTCAAGATGGAAGGAAGTAATAAAAATAACACTGAACACTCACCATGTGCCCAGCTTCCTGCCAAGTATGTTTGATGCATATCCTTGTAACAACCCCCAAGACCTTGTTATCTTTCAGATGGAAAAGAGATGCTTAGAAAGGGTAAGGAGAGAAAAATAGCATCATGCCAGGTTCAAGGGTAGACATCTTTGGGGGGATGGATACCAACGTGACCACGAAGAAGTCTCTTTCCCGAACTGGACCTCAGTTTCCCTAACTCTCTAACGACTAAAATCTATGCAGGTTTAGCCCAAATCACCAGCACTGGCTCAAGGTACCATTAACTAGCAGGGGCAACAGTCACTGCTTATGTTGGGGAGAATTCAGGCATGTCTGAGGCTCTCCCTGGCACAACCCTTGCCTGCCTCCACCTTGCTCCTGTTTAAAATGCCCAGACCACCACCTGGTTCTAATCCTGGCTCTCATTTTTAATCTCCTCAGCCTCCTCCTGATTTCATGTTGGCTCCAAAAGCAACACCATTGAGATCAGTGTAACAATGAGCCCTCTGCTCTCCAGCGCTTCCTGAGAGTCCTCCTGTCTCAGAGCCTGGATACCAAGCAACCACTTTCAAATATTTACCGAGCAAATTGCAGCAAGCCAGGGCTTCTGGGGAACTGCACTGGAAAGAGCAAACAAAATGCCACTCCCGTTACATTTTGATAATACTTCAGGGCTTACAAATGACCCCTACATCCTTATGTCACTGAGCACCTCCTACGTGCCACCAACCAAGTGCTCACTGTAACCTGGCACTACATCCCCAACACGACTGCATCCAAACCTCACGCTGCCCATGCACAGGTGCACCTCGACTTTAAACCTGAGACAACAAAGGCTCAGAGAGATGGGTCAGCTTGCCTGGGGCAGGGGTCGTACAACCAGTAGGAGCAAAGCATAACTGAACGCTGTAGGTCCCACTCCCAAGTCCACATTACATCGTTGTGTATTGTTTAGATCCATCATGTCCGTTCTGCAGTAGTTCAGTGGCAGGTCACCCCTCCTTATTTGTGTACGTATGTATGTATGTACGTATATATGTGTGTATGTACATACGTATGTATTATGCTTGCCTAACTCATATTTCATGAACGAGCACAGATGTCAACCTCTCCCTAAAAATTCCCCTTCTTCCTCTCAGCGATTTGCACCCAACATCCATGCCCCATTATAAACGGAATTGTCATTGATCTTCTTGCATGTTTACTTCCCTGGGGACAAGACCTGCGCTTCATTGATCAAGTCCCCCTCACCAGGGCAGTGCTGGCCCCACAGCAGACCCTCACTACTTGTCTGTTGAAGGAAGGGGAGGGAGGAAAAAAAGAGGAGGAAAGAAGAAGGAAGCGGGCAGAGAAGAGGAACCATTCAGAGGAGATTCTAATTTGCCTGTGGCGTATTGCTTTTTAATTAATTCCCATGTCTCTCGTGAGAAGTATATTCTTATTTCCCAGTCTTGATGCTCTCCAAATACATCAGGTCACCAGGACTGATGAGTGGGAGTGGCCTTAAATAGGAGTGCGCTTAAGGCTGGGTCCTGGAACATCCTGGTTACCACATAATACATAGCAACAGTCTGCCAATCATATCCCTCAGCTAAATTTTCACAAACTCCATCTCCAGAGTTTGCTGCAAGCTGGAGGAAGATTTTCTTACAATGTTCCCTTTGATCCCAAGAGTTAAGCTTTCCTTGACCTGGACCAGGAGAGAAGCCTTTGGTCAGCTGTCTGTGTCACCACTCTGGCCCTTGTGGCTGGTGGGGCAGGGTAGGGGATGTGGTATCTGAATTGGTACAACAGCCAACCTCCCTCCTAGGCACTCGATGTGCTGAAGTTGGCCTGTCTCTGAGTCATTTCACAGAGTGGGTGTTTTCGGCATTCATTCTGCTTCCAGGCTCATAGCATCTCAGTTCATTTTGTATAACTCCTCCTTCCAGAAAAATGGATCATTCATTTCCTTGTTTAAGATGCAGGAACATGGAGACACAGAGAAGTGACATGTAGACATGCTGGAAGGAAGGAAGGAAGGAAGCAAAAACAAGACTGAAAGTCCCCAGCCCATTTTTGCACCAGGCAGTGCCTCTTGTAGAGTTCACGGTATTCGCTCCCATTGTGAGCCTGACTGGTACATTGGCAAGTGACCCACCCGGGCTGCATCTCAGTGAGATCCTCACACTCCATGAGGTGCCAATTATCACACTAATCAAATGAGGCCGTTAATAAAATGTGGTGTTGGGTGTCATCCCAGGTCACCTGACTCCGTGCAGCCTGAATTGTGAACCACTTCACTGCCTGGTGTGAAATATGTGTCTGGAGCGTTAGATCCAAACTGCAGGTGATCAATGAAAAACCGATCCTTAGAGTGCCATTTACAAGGTAGAAACCCTGTGAGCAGGAGACGGTTTCAAATATTCTAGAAGGTTCTTTGCTGATCTGCCTTCCATTATTAATCCTTTACATTTTTTTAAGCACATGCTCTCTGCTAGGCTTCATTTAGATGTTTGGTATGAATGACTTCATTTAAATTCTCGTAAGAGACCTATGAGTGGAAACTATTATTGGCCACATTTTGCCATGACAAAACCACAGCACAGAGGGGCTCCCAAACTTGCCGAAGGTCACATGAGTAATAGCAATTATTCTGGGATTCAAATACAGTTTCGAGCACTGGAGATAGATCTATATCTTACAATTTCAAGTTTGGAAGACATCTCTCATAGATAGATAGATAGATAGATAGATAGATAGATAGATAGATGTAAATCTTTCAAACTTGTCAAGTGGAAATATGCAGAATTGAAAACCTAACCTCACTGTAAGGCAAAAAAAACAAGAGATGGCCCAAAGAAGCAGAGGGAAAAATTAGCAGTTCTGTGGCTCCTTATCTATCTGGCCTTTGAAATGTTATCTCGCATAAGCCTCAAATCTTACAAGGCAGACATTGTCCCCATTTCACAGGTGAGGAAATGATCACTTAGAGGTTATTGGCTCAAGTTCACATGGCTGCTAAGGGTTAGAACCACATTCAAACTTGGATTCATGTGGGCTCAAAGCCCAGACTTCTATAATCATTTTTATTAACATCTGACATCTTGTCTTTTTAATGTGTCCCTTGAGTGTCAGTGTAAATGCTGTTAAACAACAAATCAAAAGAAAACAAAAAAGGAATGTTGTTCTGCCTCTATTTTGCTTAAAGTTGAAAGCAAGTGGAACATTGTGTATTTGCTCAAATCATCACAGTCCTATCTGTCCTCATACTGGAGTCCCCTGTACCCCCACTTTGTGCCTGACTCATATTCCTGCAGACCTGCTTTATGTGGAAGTTCTGCTCCATGGCCTCAGGTTTCAAAAATGAAATCTGATGGGCAAATGGGCCTGAGGTCCCAAAGTCAGCTGCCTGGATCGCTAACAATGAACAATGAACGGTGGAATGTCCGCTCCGTATACATTCCAGAGAAGATGGTTACCCAGCTCATTAGAACAAGCCAAGGACACCCCTTGCATCAACACTGGGTGGCACTGATGAATAATACGTCCTTTGTGGAGGCAGTCCCAGCCACGCAGAGGGGGAAATTCTTAACAGCCTATTTTCTCGCCTCCCTCCCTGCCTTTAAATAAGTCCCATCATGTGATCTCTTTATTCTGACATCAAATAGCCTGCTGTTATGAGGAACAAGACTCTTTGGATTAGGAAATATAACCAACATGGCTAAGAGTGGTCCTTAGAAGGAACTTGGGAACTCCTAACTTCCACCTGCCTTGATGGCAGATTGAAGTGTGTCGGATGCAGACTTGTACACTGAATTTTTTAAAGATGACATAAACGTATTGCCTTATAGTTCTATAGGTTGGAAGTCCAACAGGGTCTCACTAGCTCAATACTGCATGTTCAGTTAAGCAAAAAAGAAAAAGTTGTCTCCACGTCATCTTTGCTCCTAACGTGTAGTTCAATATTCTCCCACTGCCCTCCCCACCCCCACCCCCACCCCCGATATCACTGTTATTTGGGGACTAAATGACACTTCATCTTTTGGCCTTGGATAAACTAGATATGTTCAGAGGGTCCCCTCCCCCTTTATTTTTGGCTTCTTTAACTCTATTTTTGTAACAAGGACCCACCTCACTAAAATAGTAAGGGGACGAAGGACGGAAGTGTCTCTTCATACTTGACAGAACGAGTCTACCCCTGGCTCCCCCGCAGCCATCACCTGGCCAGGGGATCTTAAGCAAGTCTCCACAAGGCTTCTGCAAGTCCTGGCTGCATCTCTGTGCAACTGAGGAAAAAATGTGTCTCTCTGGGAGAGAAGCAGCCCTGCTGGCTTAGCAAATGTAATCCCAGCTGGACTCCAGCCCCCCTGCCCCTCAGCCAGGGCACAACCTCCCTAGCTATTCACAGAGCCCTGTGCCTCTGTTTCAATTTACGTGAGGTGGGGCAAATATAAGTGTCCCACCAGATTCTTTGCCCTGATGAGGCTCAAATGACATCAGAACGGTTTATGAACAGCTTATTAAGAGGAGATGTGTGCTGCTCTGGTTCAATGGCACCTCACTCCCCGAACCTTCCACAAAATCCTTCTAATGAAAAGCAAAGACACCATTCACTCTTCTGAGATTGCCATTTGCCACTCTCCCACACTCAGAGAACTTGATCAACAGGCAGGACGGGCTCCATAGTGTCAGCCTGTGCAGGTGCACAGACCCAGCACTCAGAAAGGCCTCGAGCTTGCTTTAATGCTCTGATGTCATCATTTTGAAGTTCTAAATCCATTTGGAACAAGGACCCTACATTTTTATTTTGCATTGAGCCTTGAAAATTCTGTCGATGGTCCTGCCAGCAAGCCTTCAGCAGCACCACATAGCTTTCTCACACCACACAAGAGAGTTGGAAAGAAAAAAATGCTGAACATAAAGGCCCCCATCCTACTTAGAGCATGAGGCAGGATGGTGCATGGGACTGAGAGCATGGGCTTTAGGAGGCAAACCACGCTGGGCTTGCCTATATCCGCAAGTGTTCAGACACCTTCCTTACTTAACCTGCCTGATGTCCTTCTCTGTAAGTTTAGACTCCTAATGGCTACTCTTCTGGGTTAATAATGAAGAAAGGTCTGTAAACGAAGAAATTGTCTGGCATGTGGCAGGTGCTCAAGAGATGTAAGTCCCCTTCCCAGCATGCTTCAGAAAGAGATACTTCAAGATGGGCTGTGTAATGGAGGGATCCCATAAGGCAGAGAGATGACTGGTGGCCCTAGAAGATCCCTTTGGCTCTAGGATTACATGAATCTCTATTAAGAAAGGCCTAGAAGTCAGCCCTCCTCTATTCTGTGGATATTACTCAGAACACTTTTGGTTGCAAGGGCAGAAACCCAACTTACTGACTTTGAGAAAGTCATAGTTTATTAATGAAAATGGGAAGAGCTAGGAAACAGGCATTGCTGCATCCGAGGATTTATGCAGTGGTATTCAGTCTCTCTTTCTCTCTCCATATTTCCACTCTTTTTGTCTCTGCCTTGCTTCACTCTGAACTCATGTCCCTTCATGCAGAGGATAAAATGGCAACCAGCAGGCCTAGACTCACTCTTTCAGCTGAACAAGCCCAGTCAGAAGACATCTCTTTCTCTATCTCAATATCAACCAAAGAAAAGACTCCGATACTGCTTGGATTATACTCCTACTCCTGAACCAGTCACAGTTGCCAGAGTGGCAGGGTTTGTGCCCACCCAAGGGCGGGACAAGGAGGCTCAAGCCTCATGACTGACAGCCCCCATGAAAACATATAAAATGGGGGAAAGGGAAGCCCCCTACCAAAGGAATAGCAATGCCAGACATTGTGCATAAGTGCAATATGTCTACTGTGCTTTATGTGGTTTATTATGCCTTCCCAATGGGGACCAAGGAAAACGAAAGGCGGGAGAGGGGAATTGGGTAGGTGGTGTAGACAGCAGCATGATCACTCCTTCATTGAAGGGTGGGAAATAAGTGACACGTGTCATCAAAGATAATCTCTGTGAGGAAAGGCAAAGAATTGCAAAAACACAGGGTAGGTTCAAAGCTAATAGTTGTGTCACTGCAATTAACCTCACATCTTTAAATTTTTAATAGTGATGCATTTATTTTTATGTTGCTTTTGTTTAGGCAACCAATATTGTTTTTCCATTTTAGTCCTAATAGAAAATTTCCTTTTAAAAATAACTTTAAGTAAAACCCAGCTAAGTCAGCTGAAAGAAAAATTGTAAGCAGATAATAATAACATAGACTTAGGTAGCTGTGGACAAATTAGTGCATCTATTATACCAATGACTGAAGTAAAAGGAGAAACCCTAACTTAGTATACGAACAGAACTTTCTCTCCCTGAGGAACAGTAAAAACCAGTAACTCTGCTATTTCTGGTCGGTAGGTGTCTCTGGCAAACTAAATGTTATGTCTCTCATTGTGTGGATGGCAAAGCTTTAGCCCAGGTCACCAAATGGATGGATCTGTCATAAAATCTTAGAACCCTCAGCTTCTGCCTGGCAACACTTACTCCCTAGACACACTTGTGTCTCATGACAAGAGGGTAGAACCAGCATTCCAGGACATTGGCCCACTGTATTATTCTCTGTTTCAGAGGCAGTCACACAAAGGTAGGCTTGATGTCAAAATGGCTCAACCCAGAGATGGCCAGGCTGATTGTCCTTATGAACAGAGAGGCCCATTCTCAGTGGTCTTCCAAGGCCAGCTGGCTCCAAGGAGTACCAGTCGTCTCTCTGGGGCCAGAGTTTCCCAAGCTGATTTCCGCATGTACCTATGTATAAAGTGGCAGCTGGTCCCTCATTTGGATGACTTCTTCATCTTCTAAATAGCTGCCAACATCAGCCAGAGATAATTCAAGAATGCCCATATTGTCCACTTACCTTTTCAATTATTTTCTCCAGGCCAAAGCAAGAAGTCATCAAGGTTTTGATGTGGATCAGGATGCCAAAATGCTGAACGAAGCCTGCAAAGGAATGGGTATGGAATCTATTTTGTTTTTAAATTTACTTTTGAAGTTGATTATATTTGATCTCTTGTCCAACTTTCCCATGATCTTAGGAAGATGACCTCCCACTGATCTTGTACATTCCGAACTAACCCAAGTTAATTACCTCTAGGGTTCTCTTTGTAAAAGATACCCAAACTATAATCAGATCCTAATGCTTTTCAAGGTCCAATAGGATAGTTAAAAACTGGATACTATGACATTGCATCTGACCTTAAGGTGGAAGAAACTTCATGAGAAGTGTAGTTATGCAATCCTAATGTCATCCAAGTCTCTCTGGTCCCTCTCATGAGAGGTGGTAGGGAATTAGGTCTGATGAAAGCTGGATTAGGGATCTGGAATGGCATCTAGAAGTAGATCGAGTAAACATAAAACAGTGGCCGAGGTCAAGAATCAAGGGTCAAGGCCAGGGAAACTATTTACATCAATGCGTCAGGTAAGTGCATAGCCAAGAATAGGAGACTGAGAAAGAGATCAGGAATAAGGTAACCCCAGTAACAAAGTAAGATGAAGGGAAGAGCATCTAGGAATAAGACCATGAAGAGAGGCTCTGAGACCCAAGGAGATCACTGATGAAAAATTTCCTAGTCCCAGAAATCTGGGCTTTAGTATATTCACAGGATCGATAACAATCATTATTAATTCCAGAACATTTTCACTGCCCCCAAACGAAACCCTATTTCTATTAGCATCCACTCCCCACTCCCCCCTCCCTTCAGGCCCAGGCAATCATAATCTACTTTCTGTCTCTATGGATTTGCCTATTCTGGACATTTCATCTAAAGGGAATCATGCAGTATGTGACCTTTTGTGTCTGGCTTCTTTCACTTGGCATATTGTTTTGCAAAAACAAGTGCTAGATTTTTACTTAGAAGTAAATCAGTGAAGATTTACTTTCCTAGGAATGGGTACTTGTGGTAGAACAAATATGACCATAAATTCCTTGAGACTCCACAGAAAGAACTAAGTTCTAAGAAGACATATTTCGCTTCAACATAAGGACCTATCTGAATATAGAATAGTCTGTCTTGCCCAAGAAATGTTGGAGAAGTCCCAAGGGAGCTGGGGCTGGAGACGACCCTGTAGGAGAGTGGTAAAAGGGATTTCTATATAGTAAGTGTTTTGGAATAAATCAGAGGGAGAGGGAGCTGGAAATGAAGGATGACAACTAGCTTGCTTGGTTTGGGGGGGGCATCAGAGAAAAGCTCAGCAGAGAGAAGCTGCTTCTTGCTCATATCCTGACCTGGCTCATGTTGTATTTGGACAACAGCTGCCGGGAGCCATGTTTGCCTGGAAGTGGCAGGATGTTTATAGTTCTGAGTTTTACTGAGTGGCTGAGCCAGCCTCACAGGTGCTTCCCTGCTGCCTCTCAAGTGAGGTCCTGACACCTGGATGTGGGTTGGAGACAGGAGCAAAGTGGGTGTGGGAATAACTCAGCTGCAGTTAATGATACATCCCTGTGCTTTCAGCCACTCGGTGCATTCAACATAGAGTACCTACTGAATGCCAAAGCCACCCAGTGTTTTCTTCTCCCTTTTGGATGTGGCTTGAAGGTGGGAACACTGTTGTGCTGATTACTGCTGTAGAGCACCTTCTATGTGCCAAGTGCTAAGCTGGGCACTGCATACACATCACCTCGTGTAACCCTTTCAACAACCCTATAAAGTTGTATTATAACAACTTAACAGAGAGAATGCTGAAGCTCAGAGGTTATTCTCTGAAGAGAATGCCTTAAACCTGACAGCGTATGGACCCAACACCCATTATCCTTTCTGAAATGTAAAAGGATGCTTGTCATTCTCCCTCAAAGAAACACAGAAACAGTCTCTCTGAAGGAAAAGTTGCCATGAAGATTACCTTAGTTCTAGTTCATGACTTCCTAAAATGTAACGTGCTTTTGAGTCACCAGGATGTTAACACACAAATTCTGACTGGTAGCTCCGAGTGATTTCTGAGATCCTACATTTCCAGTAAGCTCCCAGGTGATGCTGATGCTGTAGATCCTGAGACCACACTTTGGGAGCAAGGTCTAGTCCATCTGAGAGCCACAGAGGTTAATGCTTCTCAAGCCACACCGGAGTGGAACCAGACCTAGAACTGGGATCTGGTAACCCTGAGCCCAGTTCCCTTTCCCCTCACCAGGCATGGGAATGAACTTCGGACCTGGGTTTGAGCCCCTGCTCTGCTACCTACTGGTGCCCCATTTCAACTGCAGAATGGGCTAATAATGCCTCCTTGCAGACAGGTGCTGAGGCAGAAGGCAGCACAGTCTCAGCACGACTCTGGCCCTCATTACATGCTAATCTGCTCCTTTTAAAGGATAAGCTCAGATCCAAAATCCCCACAAAGCCAATTAGATCAGTATGGGCAGCAAAGAGCACCCCCACCCCCGGAGTGGCCTTTGCTCTTTATTACTGAGAGTGTACCAGGGTGAATGGTGCTCCCCCCCAAAGATATATCCACCCAGAACCTGTGAATGTGACCTTAACTGAGAAAAGGATCTTGGCAGAAGTAATTAAGTTAAGGACTTGAGAAAGGATGAAGCTGGATTACCTGGGTGGGCCCTAAATCCATTGACTAATGTCCTTAAAGGAGACAGGAGAGGGGCGCCTGGCTGGCTCAGTCAGTGGAGCCCGAGACTCTTGATCTCGGGGTTCTGAGTTCAAGCCCCACACGGGGTACAGAGATTACTTAAATAAATAAATAAAAATTTTTAAAGGAGAGAGAGCAAGAGAGGCAGAAGCAAACACTCAGGAAGAGGCCGCGTGAAGCAGAAGCAGAGAGTGGAGCAATGTTCCAGACGCTGAGCAAAGGACTGTCTGCAGCCTCCGGATGTTAGAACAGGCAAGGCACAGATTTGACCCCGGAGCCTCTGGTGGGAGTGGGGCCGACATGATTTCACACGTTTGGCCTCCGAATTGTGAGGGAATATATTGCTGTTTTAAGTCACAGGGTTTGTGGTAATTATTATAGGAGCCTCAGGAAACTGACACAGTAGACAAGTACCCTGCCTGTCATGCAAGATCCTCCCCCACTGGTTGCTTCCCCTGCCTTCCCTGCACTCCCATTTTCAACGTTTTTTTTTGTTTTGTTTTTTGTTTTATTTTTGGGACAGAGAGAGACAGAGCATGAGCGGGGGAGGGGCAGAGAGAGAGGGAGACACAGAATCGGAAACAGGCTCCAGGCTCCGAGCCATCAGCCCAGAGCCCGACGCGGGGCTCGAACTCCCGGACCGCGAGATCGTGACCTGGCTGAAGTCGGACGCTTAACCCACTGCGCCACCCAGGCGCCCCACCTGCACTCCCATTTTCAAAGGAGACACTGAGGGACTGGGAAGCCCACAGCCTGCCCCCCTCCGCAGCTCAGCCAGGCCCCTGGGGCTGGCATGAGGGGCCTGTGGGGAAAGCGGAGACCCCACCGCCGCCCGCACACCACTCAGATCACTCACGTGGCACATGGGCCCCCGGTGTGAAGCGGAGGGCACTTCACACCCAGCGGCCTCCATCCTGCTGAAACTCAGCTCTGTCTCCTCCCAGAAAATTGCTGGGAGAGCAAAAGCGAGGAGGCCCTCTGGCACCCCCAAGGCTAATTATCACCCTGGGCCTGACCTCTACTGTATAATTACTCTGCAGTGTCCAATGTACAGTTGGGGCAGAGGTTCCTTCTTGTTTTCTAAAAAGTCTTTCCCAGAACTACTGGGGACTGGCCCCGGTGCCTCAAACCATTGTAAATGTTTACAGGAAACCGTTCAGCAGCACAGACTGCTTATATGACACACATATTGTGAAATGTAAAATGAGGTCATTGTTCAGTAAATCGCTTCTTGGTCGGGTAGTGGGAAAGGCTCCCAGCATAAACCTGACACCAGATTCAAAGAGCTTGAGGGAAATCTAGTCATTTCCAGGCTCTCCCTCCAACCTCCAGGGTGATGCTAAGCCATCCCAGGACGGCGTTGGTCTCCGGTCTCACTTTCTAATGCATTCCAGGAAGGAAAATCTAAAAAACGTTATTTTTAAAATTTTAATTCAATTTTCCTGAATTATCCTGCTATGGGTTGACTCTGGCATCAGAGTAGATTTCCTATTGGTCCGAGCAGCAAGCGCAGCTTACACGAATGCAGGGACAAGGTTCCGTCATGATGCTATGCAAACGTCTCCACTCATTCAATCATTCACATTTATATGCATGAATTTAAATATCCATTCATTCAACAAGTCATCTGATGAATTTTGAGAGGCTTCTATGTGGATACAGCAGTGAGCAAATCCCCCCTCTGTCCCATGGGACTTGCAGTGTGGCATGGCAGAAATGGGACGGAGAACAGGCCATGTGAGGGACATAGAAGGTGGAGTGACTCCTCCGTTCCAGAAAAGTCCAGTGAGTTGAGTCCTGAACGAGGAACGGAGTGAAGGTGAGGATCAAAGATAAAGGTGTTCCAGGTAGAAGGAAGAGCCAGAGGTGAGAAAGAAAAGTGTTGCCTGTTCTAGGAGCTGCACGTGCTTTATGGAGAACCCAAAAGAGCATGAGTGGGAGGGACATGACTTTGAGAGGCAAGTAGGAGCTACTCTAAAAGGCCTCATACGCCCCACTGAAGAGTTGGGACTCTATTCTGGATTTGTAGGGCCCTTTATTACAAGCTTTGATACAGGTGAGCTGCCCATAAGCAAGCACATTCTAGGGACAGTGCATGCCGGCTGGAAAGGTGTGTATAATGCAGGAACCCCATTTGGATATCAGTAGTTCTGCTGAGCAATGTGACAGAGGTGAGGGTGGAGAGAAAAGGGTGGATCTGAGAGATATCAAGGAAGTAGAATAGTGAGGTCTTAGTGGTAACTAATTGGAGTGGGGTGAGGGGAAAGAGCGAGCCAGGGATGAGCCCCAGATTCTGGCTGGCACAATATAGCGAATGAGCCATCTGGGAAGCAGGAAGGCTCCTTTTAGGGATGACACCTCTAAGAATCCAGACCTGAGATGCAGAGGCCCTGGACCTGGGCAGGAGCAGCCCTCACAGAAAGAAAGGGACCGATTCAAGAGATTTTTACCAGAAAAAGAAACCCCTTCTGAGGTGAGATTTCTGGCACTCAAAAGTTAAAAAAAAAAAAAAAAATGTCACAGAGGAAGTAATTGGATACCCCTTGTAAAGCTGAAACAGCAGGAAAAAATTAAGAGGAACAACATAAATAACAGTGCTGGAAATGAACCAGAACGAGGCAGGCAATTAATCCCTGCTGTTCTTATAGGTGAGCTCATCCTAGAATTTTCTATTTCTCCATTTGGAATCAAACAGCTAGGTCTTCCCAGAATTATAAAGGTGGAACTAATCCCTGAGACTAAGTGAATAGTCTGAGGACACAAAGTTCATGGCTGTGCCAGGACAAGCACGCAGCTCTCTTATCCCTGTCTCCCCAAATACTGCCGTGAGGACTGATACCAGGGTCGAGGCAGGGGTAGAACACCTCAAGCCTTCGCCAGCAAAGAAATAAGGGGGAGTCTCTTTGTTCCCGTCCCTCTGTCTGTAGTTATGTCCCCCTTCCACAGTTTCCCCACACCCATGACCCAGATTTTTCTTCCTCCCAACTCTTCTATGAAATGCATCTACCATCTCTTGTTTCTCGGGGATTCTGAGCTCTCAGCTGGGTAGGAGCGATCACGCCAGTTCAACTAAGTCAGTTCCAATCAAAAATGACCAAGCACATGCTAGTTAGTCACAGGGAGCGGCCATTAGGAGTAGGGCTGGGAAAAGGCCAAAGCAGGATTCTCCAGACTCGGGCTGTGAAGACCTTGTTGAAGTCTTGAGACACTGCTGAGGATAATGGGTGCATTAGTTTCCTAGGGCTGCCATAATGAAGTACCACATACCAGGTGGCTAAAAACAGCAGAAATTTATTGTCTCCCAGTTCTGAAAGCCAGAGTCTCAAGTCAAGAAGTCAGTAGGCTATACTCCCCCCCTGAAGGCACTAGGAAGGACCTGTTCCAGGCTTCTACCCTGCTTCTGGTGGCCTCAGGAGTTCCTTGGTTTATGGATGCATCTCTCCAGTCCTCCGTCCTCACATGGCACTCTCCCTGTGCCTTTGTTGCCAAAGGTCTACATTCTGTAGCAGGCTTTCAAACCCCGATCATTCAGCTACCACCTTCCATGATTTTCATCAACCTGAGCACTACTGAGTTAATCTACTCATTCAACCCCTGTCCTTTACAAAATATCAGCAAAATCATGGGTTTAATGACTCAGTGATATCTATATATAGTTGACCTTTGAACAAAACAGGTTTGACCCTTGAACAACACAGGTCCACTTATATGCAGAATTTTACAGTACAGTACTATAAATGTATTTTCCTTATGATTTTCTCAGTAACATTTGCTTTTCTCTAGTTTACTATAATAATATATGATACACAAAACATACAAAGAGGTGTTAATTGACTTTATGTTACCACTGAGGCTTCTGGTTAATAGTAGACTATTACTTGAGTACTAAAGTTCTGGGGGACTCAAAAGTTATACATGAATATTGTACTTCAATGAGACTTGGCACCCCAATCCTTGTATTATTCAAGGGTCAATGGTATATACAGTCAATGCCATATAGTCCATAAGGGTAGAAGAATTACTTGAATCCAGCCTGAAGAATCGAATTCGGGGTTTGCTGGCTAAATAGACTTTCTCATTCCCACACCTGCAATCCCTGGATCAGCTTTCCAATCCTGTCTCCATGTTCTTAAAAAGGATATTCTCCCCTTATTTCTTATTCATTACAGTTTTTGATACTGATCAAATTGCCTACAATGAGCATGTGGTACTTTTGGAACATCAGAGGAAAAAACTTTTTAGAAAGAGTGTAATCTAAAAATGTAAGAGTCAGGGAGCACCTGGGTGGCTCAGTTGGTTGAGTGTCTGACTTCGGCTCAGGTCATGATCTTGTGGTTCATGGGTTTGAGTCTTACATGGGGCTCTGTGCTGATGATGTGGAGTCTGCTTCAGATTCTCTCTCTCTCTCTCTCTCTCTCTCTCTCTCTCCCTCTCTCCCCACCCCTGTTCATGCTCTCTCAAAAATAAATAAATATAAAAAAAATTTTAATGTAACAGCCAGGAGCTTAAAGAGACAATTACCCATCATGGTCCCAATTTGGACTTCTCTCTTGACATTGACAAGTTTAAGGGTGGGCTTCATATTGTAGCAATGTGGGCCTATATTTTATTCTCTTCTACTCAGCTTTAAGTACCTGGAGGCCAAGGAACAGACCATACTTTTTTTTTTTTCAGATTTTTCAGTTTTATTGAGGTGTAAATTCACATCCCATACAATTCACCCACTTAAAATGTACAATTCAATGGTTTTTAATATACTCACAGATATGTGAAATCATCATTGCAATCAACTTTGAACATTTTCATCACCTCAAAAAAGAAACCTCCTACTCTTTAGCTGTCACCTCCCTACCCAGCCCATCCCCAGACACTAATCTCCTTTCTACCTTTATAGATTTCCCTATTCTTGACTTTCATATGAATGGAATAATATATATATGTGTTCTTCTGTGACTGGATTCTTTCACTTAGCATAATGTTTCAAGGTTCATTCAAACTGTAGCATGTATCAGGACTTCATTCATTTTTCTGGCCAAGTAATATTCTGTTGTATGGATATACCACATTTGTTCATCTGTTTGTTCACTGATGGACATTCAGGTTGTTAGAAACCTTTCAGCTATTATGAATGATGAAGCAACAAACATTTGTGTGCAAGTTTTGTGTGGCCATTTGTTTTCATTTCTCTTGAATACTTGGAGTGAAATTAAGGCCATACTCATGTCTCTTTCCACTGCAATGTCTAGCACTGTGCTTCATGCCATGTGAGGCCTCCATGGATATTTGTCAAGTGAGTGAAAAAAACACACTTCTCCACGAGATATTAAAGCTAAGGGATGCATCTAGGCTCCACTGAAGCCTCTAACCAATGCCCCAGGTTCCTTGGAATTGAGTAAAATCAACCTCCATCTTCTTTCTTGTTCACTCTTGGCCTTGTCTCTTTCTCCTGCACTTTAGGAACCGATGAAGCAGCCATCATTGAAATCTTATCAAGCAGGACATCGGATGAGAGGCAACAAATAAAGCAAAAGTACAAGGCAACGTATGGCAAGGTGATTCCAAGCGTCCCTGAAAACGGGCACACAGCCTTGGCCTTGGAGGTCTCTGCTTTCTCTACCTTCCCAAGGCAGCAGAGAATATCTTTAAAGCTTTAATAACTTAGCTCAAGAGCAAACAAAAGTAAACTACTCTTTACAATTTTAATTGATTTCAGAAAAACTGAAATTGCCTTGTTAACTTCATAGCCTATATAATATATTCTTTAACTCCTTTTGAAAACTGACTTCCTTTTCCTAGTAATCCCTCTGTCATTTTCCCATTGATAATTCTACATACTAACTTACAGATAGGCCAATAACTTGAAAATCAGTTTTCACAGGTGGGTCTTTATACAAGAATTCTTCATTTATCCATCTGTCTTCAAGAATGATATGTTCTTCATAAGTGATTGTTATAGAACACTGAAAAAAACCTCCATTTCGTTAAGCATGACCACTTTTTTCTTTCTTTATGTGTCTTTTCTTTCATTTGTTTTGTTGTTGTTGATGTTGTTATGTATCGATTTTTTTTAAGTATGCAGTAGGCTTTCTATTTTCTTTATTAATATAAGATGAACACAATTTAACCTTTTCTTTTTTTTTAGGTTTTTTTTTTTTTTGAGACACAGAGAGAGGGAGAGAGAGCAGGGGAGGGGGCAGAAAGAGAGGGAGAGAGAGATCCCAAGCAGGCTCTGCACTGTCAGCACAGAGCCTGATGGGAGGCTTGAACTCATGAACCGTGAGATCATGACCTGAGCTGAAATCAAGAGTCGGATGCTTAACCGACTGAGCCACCCAGGTGCCCCTACAATTTAACCACTTTTTACTGTCATTAGAATTATCAGCGTGCAAAATGAATATTAATTATCATGCTATATTTTAATACATGTTTATAAAACCTTTACAGTTTCAATCCCTCCATGTATAAATAGATATAGAGATGGGTTTTCTTACTTATTTGACGTTGGGCAGACAATAATCTCTTTAGGCCTTGGTGTCCTCACATACAGAATGAAATGTAATTCTCAGGTTGCTGAGAGAATCGAACAGGCTAACGGCAGCACGTATCAGTAAAGGGAAGCTATCCTAGGTACGATTGTTTCCATTTTATAGAGAAGAAACCTGGAGCTCCTCTGTTTCCATGACTCAAGCAAAATCACACACTTAGTAAGAAAAAGAACCGACACTCCCATCCCAGTCTTCTGACTCCAGGGCCAATGTCCACTCCTGAAGAACTCATTGCCACGAGAGGAGCTATTTATTTCTACACTAAATGGCCCACATGGCTGCACTTTTATAGTTTTTCTGCTTCTCTCTTCAGAATCAGGCTTGTCAGTGTCATTCCTTGATGACATTGATGAAAGTCTGTGAATCTTTAGCTCAGCTGCATGGAATTGAATTGAATGACGTTGAACTTTTATGCTTGTCGGCACGCCTAACTGTAGCAGCCTCTCAAGTGCTATGTGTACCCCCACCCTACTGACATGGAAAGTCAGATACAGGCTTCTTAAACTTGAGTGTAAAGCAGAGTAAATGAGTTCGAGGTGAGGACTTAGGCGCTCTGCTAAAGATAAAGTAGGCATGCTCTAGCACCAAACTTTGCAATACCAACACGTGCCAATCTTTGCTTACTTTCCAGTTCGTGGCTGTTTCAGACAGTTGAGACTGCCAAGGAGGTGGTCTAGAATCACATCTGAAGCTCAAAGATGTTAGAAACAGACAAATCAAAGTCCCCATGGCAACCGAGCTCCAAAGAGAACTCACATCCCAAGGTGACACCGCTAGTGAGCCGGAAAACCGGGATTAGAGCTGAGATATCCTGAGCCGGCTTCTGTGTCCAAACAGAATGTAAACACACAAGGATCTGTTTTCATGCTTGTGGCTTGTAAGAGTAGGCAGCTGGGGTTTCTCTTCTCTGAAGTTCTACGCAATGCCCATCTGACCTGAAAAAAAACATTTCCAGTCTTTGGATGGATCCACACTGTAGAGTACTGACCAAAGGCCTGCCTTTAGAGGATGCAGTGTTAGATGGAGCAGCTGCCTGAAGACAGAGGCAGTGATACCACGGCCCCCACATAAGACTGCAAACCCCACTCATTAGGCAAAATTTTCCGGGTTTTTTTCCCAGGCTCAGAGCTCAGAGGTTCATAAAAGAAACAGTTGATTAGCCTTCTCTTAGAAAGTTCCTTTCAGGGTGGAATAATAGTAATACCCACTTACTGAACATTTAAAGTGTTCCAGACTTGGGCTTTACATGGATTGTCTCAGTTAATTCTCCCAACAACCCTGAGTTGAGTCTATTGGGGTGCCTGGGCCGCTCAGTCGGTTGAGCGTTGGACTTCCCCTCAGGTCATGATCTCACAGTTTGTCAGTTGAAGCCCAGAGTTGGGCTCTGTGCTGACAGCTCAGAGCCTGGATCCTGCTTTGGATTCTGTGTCTCCGTCCCTCTCTGCCCCTCCCCTGCTCGTGCTCTGTCTTTCTCTCTCTCTCTCAAAAAATAAACATTAAAAAAAAGAGGTGAGTCTCATCAGACCCCCATTTTTCAGAGAAGGAAACTGACAATTGGTTAAAGTACATTTCCAAGGTCACACGGCTGCTGTGATCGTGTCATTAGCCATCATGCCACATTGCTGAGTGGCCACACCTACTCCGTGATGTAATTTGAGTTCCTAAGCTGCTAACTGCTCCATGAGTCCCCAGTCTGACCCACATCTGGACACGAGGTTCCCTCTTCAAGGTCCTTCACTAAAGTTGGGACATTGGCAACACTAGTTAGACTGAACACCAATTTTTGTCCCTTTTGTCACTAACCCATCATGTCAGAGATACACAGGTAGGAGCAGGCAGTTCACCTATAAGACCGCACCTCCCAAAAAACATCCTTGAAGATGGACACTTGCTAAAAACAGACGCCAGTGGGCATTTCATATACTTCATTTCTTCCTTAATGTATTTCATTTCTTCTCCCTACCTGAGTGCTTTCCCACGTGTGTCCCTGTCCAGATTTAACAAGTTAACCAAAGTGACTACACATCTGGTTTGCTCAGGGTGGCCCTCGTTTATTCGTGTTATGCCGCTGTAATTACTGCTAGTTTATTATTTCCCCCATTCACTCTCAAAACCACCTCAGGGGGGCCTGGGTGGCTCAGTCAGTTGAGCGTCTCACTCTTGATTTTGGCTCAGGTCATGATCCCAGGGTGTGGGATCAAGCCCTACATTGGGCTCCAGGCTGAGCGTGGAGCCTGCTTGAGATTCTCCTTCTGCCCCTCTCCTCCACTCACTCTCTCTCTAAAACAAAACAAGAACCATTTAAATTTGGATGACAAATGATCTGATCCTCCAGAGACAACAAACTCATGTTTCAGGCCTTTCTAGTCGCACAAGTGTTTGGGGGGGAGTCCTTCATTTTTTTGAGGTCAGTAAATAGAAATGATGCCAATACCTCTCCCCTCTCCTGCCAGGGCTATTCTGGAGTTCAGTGAGAAGGCTCTCTGAACCCTAAACTATCCAGAAAATGCTGTTTGTTATTGTGATTCATCTTTGGGGTCTCCAGCCCTGAGCAAGGGATCTTCTCTGCCTCTCTGCCAGTCCCAGAGGAAGTCACAGTGACGACTGTCCTCCAGAGCAGGTCACTCATGTCACTAGAGCTCTGCCCAGCTCACTCCCCTCCCCCATGTGTCCTTGGCAATCTTCCTGTTGACCCTGAGGCCATGCAGCTGGAAGCCTGTCCTCTGCTTTGGGCCATTCCCCAGTCAGGGCTCCCGCTATCTTCCTCCAGGACCTGGAGGAGGTGTTCAAGAGCGAACTGAGTGGAAGCTTTGAGAAGACAGCCTTGGCCCTCCTGGACCGCCCCAGCGAGTACGATGCCCGCCAGCTGCAAAAGGCCATGAAGGGTCTGGGCACAGATGAAGCAGTGGTCATCGAGGTCCTGTGCACAAGAACCAATAAGGTGAGTGCCAGGCAAGCCCTCAGCCCCAGCCCCTGAAGGAGCATCCAGATGCCCATCAGAGAGGGTTGCAGCAGCCAGAAGGAAAACTACACCTCACATTCCATTCGTGAGGTGAGCAAGTGTCTGGACAGAAACATGTCTGTTTGGCACGTGCAGGAGAGATCCCTCTTCCAATCTTCCAGCTGTCAGTCTTCGTGTTTCTGCCTCTGGCTTGACAGAATAGATCCTTCCAGAACAGCTGTGTCAACGCAGATTTTGTATTTCTGAAAGGAATGCATAGTTTTATATGCAGGAGGCAAGATTCTGCTTTCCTCCACCCAGCCTGACTTTGCAGGTCTTCGGCACAAATAATGCAATAAATAGGCTAAGCGTGTTTGTGCAGCTGCCTTGTCCATGGCTGTCATCTAGCATAGAGTACAAAAAGGACAATAAAGAGGCAGGGAAGCAGTTGGTGCAGAGGGGATCCCCGTGAACACCTCTCGTGGCTGCCAGCACCTTCCTGGAGGTTTCCATCTACTTCTATCAGCAGACCTCTCCCCCTGTCCCTGGGCACATGCTGCCATTTCAGGAGCTGAAAAGAGCCTTTGTTAAGGCTTTAGTCGAAGCTCATTCATCTTTGGTTCCAGAAGCCATGAGGGCCAAGGAATTCATCACGAGTAGAGAGGGTCCACAAATCATTATTTGGAGACCCCCACTCTCTGCTGCAACCACTCATCATGTAGAATGGGGGAAGTCCAGCAAGGAAAAAGCCAGAAAGTCCCCAACATCCTTGAGGCCTCCAGGTAGGAAACAGAAGCAGTGCTTGGAGCCAACAGCAAGGAAAAACTTCAACAGATCTCTGATGCTAAAACAATACTTTAAAAGCCTTGCATGTAGATGACCTTGGGTTGGTTCCTTCTGCTCAGTCTGTGGGGTCCAGCACATTTCTCCAAACCCCTGAACCCCTTTCCTCAGCATCCCTGGACTTCTTTTCTTTCCACAAGATAATAAAAACCCTCCATTTCAAGGAATTTTTGTTCAGGAAGGGTCAGCGAAGGAGGATGGTATCAGTCCGGTCCTGCAGTTATACGGTGTTCCCGGTCGAGGTCCCCCACCTTCCAGAAGCTCCACAGTCCCAGCCAGGAGGCGTCCAATATTAGGGTAATCAGCAGGCTGCCTTGCCAAGAAGGTTCTGATCATTATTTTTCTAATCTCACTTGACCACATGTGGTTCCCCCTCAGCCTAGTTTCTTTCAAGCCCTGCTCTCAAACAACAAACAAGCTCTCTTTCTCCCCCACAATCAAATCGATCTGACAATAAAAAGAAAAGTAGGGAGAGAGCAGGTCTTGGGTTCAGGCACATCCTGGAAGTGGGTTAGAAGGAGAAGAAAAGAAAGAGCTTCATGGACACAAGTGATCAGCTCCCACCAACTCCCACATCCTCCGGCCTCCCAGGCTCCCCCCGTCCCACTGTCCCCACTGCCTTTTCCCTGGCCTGCTGCTAACTCTTAAACAGTTTGCCAGTGAACATCTGGGGAACGCCTGCTCCTAGACACTGCTGGCCTAAATGTAAACTGAGGCAGCTCCTGACGGGGCCACTTAGCCTGAGTCATTGAAATACAAAGCACATCTTCCCAGTACACACCCCAGAGAGAAACTTGCAGCCCTGCACGCAGCACATTGTTTACTGCATGAAGCCTTGTGTCCAGCAGGGAAAAAATTGGAAGCAACCTGAATGTACATCCATCCGAGGCTCGCTAAATACACCGTGGCTTGCTGTAGGCCGGGACGTTTTGTATCCACCTAAAAAACACTAGGTGACTACAGATAAGCGTAGCTGGATCCCCAAGACACATTAGTGAGTGAAAAAATAAGTCCAAGAACGACACATACAGTATTCCACTTTGGAAACACATACACAAAACAATTCTATATGTTTTCAGTAGCACACCTATCTGTATACAAATGCAAGGACAAATGCTTGGGAAGATACCCACTGTGTGACACTAGCCACCTGAGTAGAGATGGGAGCGTGAGACGGAGTGAGGAGGCAGCAAAGTAAGACATTAGCTGAGCTGGGGTAGTTTTGCTTTTAACTAAGGAGAATGTATGCGTGTGTTTGGTGTGTGGTTTGAGATGTTTGCACCCGGGGGCTTCTTCACACCTCCAGGGACCCGCCCCAGGCCTAGGCCCTGAGCCATAGGATGGCTCTCTTTGGAGGAAGTCACGGAGGCATCCTGTGCCTGGAGACAGGTTCTGGCCATTTCCTTGTGTATCTCTGTGTCTCCTACTGATCAACCCCACCTTGGAGTATTGATTTTTGTTTTATTACCCTTCCTAGGAGATCATGGCCATTAAAGAAGCCTACCAAAGGTGTAAGTGACCTTTTGTTCTGACTTTGGATAAAGAATGTTCCTTTCAAAATACTTCTGGGAAATGAAATCATCTGCTTTCTCTCCTCCCTTTTTCTTCTTCGAAAGTGTTTGACAGGAGCCTTGAATCAGATGTCAAAGCTGATACAAGTGGAACCCTAAAGAAAATTCTGGTGTCCCTGCTACAGGTAAGATCAGGCCCACCAAGGGGAATATCTCCTTTGATCAACACAACTAATTACAGACCTTAATTGCATCTGTAAAATCTCTTTTTTATATTAACATAACATCGTGGGAGTGACAGCTTATATTCACAGGTCTTAGCCGCACTCAAGGGAAGGGGGTCATATAAGGGTCGGACCACTCAGGATTCTGCTGGCCACACAGGGCTCAGGTTAGAATTCAGAACCTTCCATGACCAAGTTTCAGGGTTCTTCAGCACTGGGAACCCCCGAGAGGTGAAATAAGATATTTTGAAAGGATCACTATTAGCTTTCCAATGGAGTCACTCCAGGGAACATCACGAGGTTGCTTTCAGCCTGCTTAGAGGTCAGTGGGGTTTGTAAGCCACCCTGGTTTCTAGGAGAAAAACTCAAGTGTTGTTTCAGAAGCTACCCTGCTTATCAGTTGTGCCTAAAGATGGCAGCAAAGAGCAACACTGCCACTTTGCCAGGTTCCATCTCCTCCAGACCACCCTTCTGCAATCACCCCCAGCTTTCCAGGACTTTCTCTTTTTGTTTTCTGTGGTCAAGTGGGAACTCAAGTTAATAACAACGTGTCAATTTTTCTAGGCTAATCGTGATGAAGGAGATGAGGTGGACAGAGATCTAGCTGGTCGGGATGCCAAGGATCTGTATGATGTAAGTGTGCAGATGCACCAGTCCCCGCCAATTCTTTGTCCTTTTTAAAGTTTCTTAGCACTATTTTCAACAAATATTCCTCTGTTTCATGCAAATGGGAGTTTCTTGAGAAATAAGTATGATCTTTAAAATATTTTCAATATATACAGTCTTTGTGAACCTGTAAGAATTGTTCCTATTCTTGGGGCGCCTTAGTGGCTCAGTCGGTTAAGTGTCCGACTTCGGCTCAGGTCATGATCTCACGGTTTGTGGGTTTGAGCCCCACGTCAGGCTCTGTGCTGACAGCTCAGAGCCCGGAGCCTGCTCCGGGTTCTGTCTCCCAATCTCTCTGCCCCTCCCTGGCTCACAGTCTGTCTCTCTCTCTCCCTCTCTCTCTCTCAAAAATAAATAAAAAATTAAAGAAAAAAAGAGAATTGTTCCTATTCTTGCATTTCAGAGTTTACTGCTTCAGGCCCATTTTGGAACAAGGAAGGTATAAATATTATAAATAGATGTGTGAAGTAAACTCTCAGGTATAGTGCTTAGTTGATCAATTTGACTTCTATTCAGTGCATATTTTCTAACTGCCTGTAAGCAAGGCCTGGTCATAGAACAGTATATTCAGTCTTTTACGCAAAAGGCTTTTCCATAATGTTTGCATTTGTCCTGCAGGCAGGGGAGGACCGCTGGGGCACTGATGAGCTTGCCTTCAATGAAGTCTTGGCCAAGAGGAGCCACAAGCAATTACGGGCCACCTTTCAAGCCTACCAGATTGTAAGTAAACAAGCACCAGGGAAATGGAGTTCACACCAAAACTACTATTTCCAAAAGAAGTCCAGATCAGGGATAAGGAACTGTGGGGGTGTTTTACAACAGCAGCTCTTGATCAGAGATGATTTTGCTTCTTCCCCACCTCAAGGAATAATTGGTGATATCTGGAAACATTTGGGTTGTCACCTTGGGTGTTGGGGAGGCAACGCTAAGAACATCTAGTAGGTCAAGGCTATTATACATCCTACAACAGGACAGCCCCGCAACAAAGGCTTATCCAGCCCCAAATGTAGTGCCAAGGTTGGGAACCCCTGCTTAACAGCAGAGGCTAGGAAAACAGAGGAGTGTCAAGGTGAAGAGCAAAGCCCTAGAGTCAACATCCAGGTTCAAATCCATGTCCTATCACTGGCAGACTCTCTGTCCTCATTTGTAAAATGGGACAATAATCTTCATCGTCACACCCTCTTGGGCTTCTTTCAAGAGTTAAATAATATAGAGGAGCCCCAATGGCTCAGTCGGTTAAGCGTCTGACTTGAGCTCAGGTCATGATTTCACTGTTCATGATGAGTTCGGGGCCCCGCGTCGGGCTCTGTGCTGACAGCTCGGAGACTGGAGCCTGCTTAGGATTCTGTGTCTCCCTCTCTCTCCGCCCCTCCCCTACTCATGCTCTGTCTCTCTCTGTCTTTCTCTCAAAAATAAACATTTAAAAAAAGTTAAATAATAAATGTAAAAGGCTCAGAATAGTACCTGGCGTGTGGTAAGCACACAAATGTTCTCTCTTACTATTATTCCAGTTTATAGTTGGGTTAACAGAGTGCCTACCACTCCCAAGACAGATGAGATATACCTCAGAGATACTCCTGAAAAGATGTGTATAAATTGCTGTTTACAATTATTTTTTATTTGATGATAATCTTAAGCCAACAAGATGAATTAGTTACTTCAAAGCATTTAGTGGTGAGTCCTTCCTTGAAAATCAGTCTTTCATTGCAAGAAGCCTTTTGTGGAGTATCAGATTTTTTTGGTCTCCTATTTTATATTTGTAGAGTGCTTTTAACTATTCAAAGCACTTCTGTGCCCTGTATCTCATTCCAATTTCACAACAATCCTGTAACGGTAATGTCGGCTAAGCAGCCATTGTTACCTACAACTGCTGGACAAGGAAAGTCTGTTATGAGTAAGGCGCCATCTGTAACTTATCAGGACCACACAGCAAGCCGGTAGCAGAAAGTGGATGAGAACAGCAAGATTCCCCAGCCCGAGCTTCTACCTCGGCGGGAGCTGGCCACTCCTCACTCGAAATAGCATTTCCTATGTGTTGCCAGCAGATGAAAAGACAATAAAGCTTGGGAATTTTATCATTACTGTATATAAGCCTGGAGGGCCTTTTGCTTTCAAATCATGCCCAGAGTCATGATCAAAGCCAGCTGACCCTGCGTTCCTCTGGCCTCTGCTCCTGGAACGGGGTAGACTCTGAGCTGGAAGACTTCTCCATGACCTACACCCTCTTCCCACGTGGCTGGGGCCATGATTGGAGTTTCTGGGGATGGCTGCCATTGGTGATCACTGTGGAAACACACATACATGTTAGCGTGCATGTGTGCATGTGTGCGTGTGTGTGTGTGTATACATGAACTGCTAACGACCTACAAGGATATTCTCCAGGCCAGTTGTTCTCAAAATTAATCCCCAAATAGCATCAGTATCACTTGCGAACATGTTAAAAATGAGAATTCTCTTATTTAAAGAGAGAGAGAGAGAGAGAGAGAGAGAGAGAGAGAGAGAGGGGCACCTGGGTGGTTCAGTTGGTTAAGAGTCCAACTCTTGATTTCGGCTCTGGTCATGATGTTATGGTTGGTAGGTTCGACCCCCGCATTAGGCTCCATGCTAACAGTGCAGAGTCTGTTTGGGATTCTCTCTTTCAGCCTCTCACTCTGCCCCTCCCCTGCTGTCTCTCCCTCAAAATAAATAAACTTAAAAAAAAAGAGAGAGGGAATGCTCAGCCCCCCACCCTGGACCTACTGAATCAGAGGGAGTCCTAGAGTGTATGTTTCAACAAGTCTTTCCAGTGATTCTGGTGCCTGTTAAAATCGCAAAGGTCTGCTCTAGACTGCTAGCTCTATGAGCCAGAGCAAGTCATTAAGGATTCCGGACCTCAGTTTCCCCAACTGTCAAACAGGGATAACGATGGTACTGACTTCATAGGGTTAGTAAAGATTAATGAATTAATAGAAATAAAGTGCTAAAAATAAAGTGCTGGCATGCCATAGGTGTTCAGTAAACACCAGCAACTGTCAGTTGTCTCCTTATGTGAACCAACAAAGCCCAAATGGACAATAAAATAATTGACTGATTTAGTGATTCTTTACATGAAACTAGCTCTAAAATGCTACCTGTTCCTCTATTCCCAAAACTTCCCCAGAACACCATCTGTTTTGATTCTTATCACTGATTTTTGTGGGTTCACCCTGATCTCATGACCCTAGTTCATAAGTTTTCACAAGGGTCTCTGGCTAAAAGCAATAAACCGCTAGCATGAGATCATGGGAGTCTATTACGTTGCGTAGCTTGCCCTGGCATAGAGATGAATTTTTATTTTTGGCATGAAAACGTTAGGGTTTTGCCCTCTAAGCTTGAGTCTTAACTACTAACGCTCCCAGAAATCCTCACCAAGAAACTGCGTTTGCGGCCCTGCTACACCAGGCAGGAATATCACCGTCCCGAAGGTGACCAAACATGAAAGGCTTGTGCAGCTATAAAGCTGAAGGAAGTTCCCTACGCAGGGCTTAGTATGAATTGTAGGTACACATACCCACAGCGCAGGCACACTGCGTCCCCACCGCGTCAGTCACCACTTCTCTCCTGTCCTCTATGTGTTCCTGAGCTTGTTCCAGAGCCTCTAGTCCTGTACCTTCTGTGGCCAAACCCAGAGGGCATAGGCTTCTGCTATGAGAATGCTGTCACTATGGGTGAATAGGTTTTGAAAGAAAGAAATGTCTCCCCTATTCTTCTAGTAATCTCCCTACGGTCAACGCTACCTGGTAACGAGAGGCCTTTGAGGCTTGTGTGGAATCTACCCCAGTGATGTTTTTTGTACTAAGATCAGAAAACCTGATCTGTCTAAAGAGCCCCCTAAGAATTAAGTGTTCGGGGAACTGAAGTGAAAAGCCTGCCATTTGCAAAGGAGATTCACTTGGGCCAGTCGATTGTTTTCCATTTGTGTTCTCTGGAGCCCCGGGAGGTGCCTTGGTAGCTACCAGGAGGGGAATGTGGGCAGGAGATTGATAGAGAAGAGGGGGCAATGTGAACAGTGCCCCCTGGAGTTGTGTGGCAAAAAGACTGAGAAAGCAGAAACCTGGCAATGCTGTCCCAGCACTAACAATAGAAACAGAAAGTGGTTTAAAGTGAGGATTATTTTTTTAGTAAATGCAGACCCGTGTGAACAAGATGTCCTCTTGAAATGCAATCTCAGCCTACAGAACAAGAACGCTGTTCATGGGAAAGTGGTACCAGTCCCTTTCGAAACACCAGCTCCCACATCAAACCCAAGAGAGGCCAGGAGCAACTAAGGAAGGGACAGAACTGAAAGCCCCCAGCCAATCCCCACCGTCTACGTCCCTTACCCACCCACACCAGACCTCTAGGTGTCAAACCACGACAAGGAGACCGAGAAACCTCATTACATCTCGACCTCTCCCCCCCCCCCCCCCACATCAATTGTGCGTGCATCACAAAGGCTATTTTGTTTACTAGTGTTTTCAGAATAAACTACATACACTCGACTGGTGTGTCCTCAAAGGCCCCAACTATTTATGGAACCACCGTTTTGTCATAGCCTCAAAAAATAACTTCTAAGAAAGAAGTTTCTGTATTCTTAATGCTTAACTGCACTTCCCCAAACCCAACAAAGAGTTCTCCTTTCTTTTATTTGCCTGCCCTGAGTTTGGCCCAGGTGGTACTTGCATTAAGCATTGTCACAATACACTCTGAACTTCAGCTTCTGTAAATATTTGGAAAGAAACCCAGCGTGTAATGCTGTGCAGAGTGATATGTGAGCCGGTGGTGAATATAGGATCATTTAGAATCACCCCCAGAGTGAAGGAAAGTGACGTTTTGACATGGTCAGCCCCCTGGCTTCCAGCCCACGCAGCCCCGTTCTATCAAAAACGTTGGACCAAGTCCTTACTGTGAACTTCACAGCCTGTACTACTTATGTCACCCAAACTGTGGGTGGCTGAGTCCCCAGTCCCAGGACGTGGGAGATGAGAAAAGTGTGGGTAAGATGATTAATAACCACAACCTCCTAGAGAATTGGAAATGAAAAGAATTTTAAGAACATATTGGAAACTAAACTATTATAGAGATGTAAAGAATTATTTTACAATATATATTCATTGTTCTTCTACTCCCAACTTTACAGGTGAGGAAACTGAGGCCAAGGGAATTGTCCTGATCCAAGGAAGGGATCAAATCCATTAGGGGTCAAAAGTCATCAGCCATAAGAGCCCCCACTCAAATGTAAGGCACGGAGCAGGATAGGTTCCTTAAAGTCACGTGACCAAATCTGGAAGAGTTTAGTGCTTTTTGTAGACAAGTGACCCCAGGAGTGCCAAAGCCAAGAGCAAGACCTGTGATAATGGCTGGCCTTTGATTGTCCTTCCAGCTCATCAACAAAGACATCGAAGAGGCCATTGAAGCAGAAACGTCGGGAGACGTGCAGAAGGCCTACTTAACTCTTGGTAAAGTAAACCTAGCAGAGTCCCTGACTTAGGGTGGGCTCCCTGGAATCAGGCTCGGAGTCGGAGGTTTGCATGTGGGAAGACTTTAGGGAATAGTTCGGGAACAACACACCTCAGCAGCATTGGGTAAGGGAGAGAGTAAGCATGACACAGCTGTAATGGGGGGCGGGGGCTTTGCTGGTCCCCCATGGAGCCCTGGAGCCAGGAGGCAAGGGGGCAAGGTGTTTAAACCACACACCAAGCAACCGGTGGATGCTGGCCGCAACCCCGGAGCATCTGCAATGGTGGGTAAGGCAGGGCCTTGGAGGGCCATTCCTGGGGAGGGACTCAGCTGTGAGCAGCCAGTAGGCCGCAGATGGAATGAGTGCATTGGTCCCAAAGAGGGCCTCTGGGCGATGCATCATGGCATCCACTACAGTCTCATTAAGATCGTGGGTCGACGAGAAGAGCATCTGTCAACAGGCTGCAGCATTGTCTAGTCTCAGGGAGCCATACGTGGTTCAGCCAGGTTTCCAACCTATGAACAAGTTTTTGCATATGCCTGATGGCTCGAGGGTGTTCTTTTCCACTTGATGCCCTTCAACATTTAGAATGAATGAGGTCTCTTGAGAAAGAGTGGGGAGGGAGACCAGATCTTTATTGTGCCAAGCGAGCACACCAGCACCTTCTCTCCAGGTGTTGCCCATAGGCAGGAAAGAGCGGAGAGACGGGCATGGGGCTGTGTCTGGCAGGCTCCTTTCTTCCTTTCTGCAAGCCCCGGAATGAAGCCATTGTCCATTGTCCATACTCTCCTGTGGCGAGGAGTCGAGGGCACCATCTCAAATAGCACAAGAAACGGAAAGACGGGTCCCCGGAAGAGGAAGAATTGAAAAAGTAGTCCTGGAAGTTAAAAAATGTGCTCTATCTGCCAAACTTTTTGTTTTGCTTTTTGTGGGGCTTTAAAAAAAATTTTTAAACAATGTCAGCAATTGATTTTTTTTAGTCCGTCCTCATTTTGCATTCAAATTAGCAGGGCCTCGACTAATTTGACCTCTACCATGGTGTAGAGAGGCCTAAACATCCCTAGTGTCACTCCTGACCCCAACTGGACATACAGGGACAACTGTCCTTGGGGCTTAAAAGATGAGTCTCTTAAGTAAATGGAGAGATCCACTAACAGCCTGACCCAAAGGCTCCAAATTCTTCCTTTCTGTGCTGGCAGTGCAAAGAATCAGGAAAATACCAGAGTTCAGTCAGAAGATTATACCAATGATGATAAACCACTATCAATATTATTAACAGTAACAAAGCCATTCAACTGTTTAATATTTAGTTAGCACCTACCCGGGCTGGGGGTTGCGCTTGGTGAGGGGATCAGAGGTAAATAGGTCCAGTTCTTGCTCTTAGGAAGTTTCAAGTCCATGGTGGAAACAAACAAATCAGCAGATTAGGTTACAGTAAAGATAAAAACAAAAACAACCAGAGTGAGGAGGGTACAGAGGAAGGAACGGCCACATCCCTGGAGACGGGGAACATAAAATGCAGGACTTAGGTATGCTCCGGTGGTAGGAAACTTCAAAGTGATTAGAAACGACCTTAAGTATAAACCACACACGCTGTAGAGCATGACTTTACAGTTGTATTTTCGAGACACTTCCCACCCCCACTCATACCTGACTCATAAAGATGCCGGTTTACGGTTCAATTTGAGACCAAATGACTCCTACCACTTGCATGCTCTGGGGCAGCACTTTTCCAGTGGGCTCCAGGGCCCACCTGCACCAGAACCACCTATAGAGAGGTGTGTGAAAATACAGATTCCTGGGCCCCATCTCAGGCTCCCTATTAGAATCTCCAAGAATGGAGCCCAGAAGCCGCACTTTTACAAGCTCCCCAAGGGATTGTCTTCTCCTCATGATGGCTGGCTATCCTGCCTTCCAGATACCACAGGGTATATGCCCACATTTTCCCTGGCTAGCCCCATCCAGACTCTTGAGGGATTCCTTCGGCAGCTAACAACAGACCTTATTCACCAGGCATAGATTGCATACAATAGAAAAGCTGAGAATTCTCTTCCCAGGACATCAGGAAGAAGGAATGTCAGGGGAGAAGACACCTATGAAGGGTTGGAACACACGGACATTAGGCATTTCAGCATCAACGTGTCCTGCCTGGGAGGGGGTCTTAAGTGAGTCTCAAGTATGCCACTCCCCAAATTGACAGGCTCCCCCCACCAACCACCACCAATCCAGCAGCTTTTTGGATTGTTCTCAGGATAAAGAGGTCAGACACCTGGGGCTGGGCTTTTCTGTTCTCCTGAAACTCTGGTGGCTTCCACATGTCCTATAAAAGAGACAGACCCCCCACCTAGATGCTACTTCCCTAATCCTGTTCCCTTCCAGTTCTCAGAAGCATCAATCATATAGGCAATTACATAGAAAACAAGAGTTCCCATCCCAGGACATATCAAGGATGCACATCCCACACTTACGCTCAATGTATTACTTGCTATCAATCACTAACATCAAAAATGTTAAGTGTTCTAGGTAAATGCCAACACCTAAAGAGTAAATGATTCGTTTCCCCAAAGTGTTTGTCCTGATGGGCCCCCCTAAGCATGGGAGGAGGGGAGAGAAACAATGATTTCTCCCCAGGAGTAGAGAGGCACTGTGCTTCACTAATCTGTGGATGAGATCAAAGCTGGCAGGCAAGGGGAGGACCAGAAAAGAGCAGCTAGCAAGAACACAGGAAGGTGGCCTATAGACAGCATCAAACATTTCATGAGGCCGCATCCCAGATGGAGAGCTCAGACTGTGGGGCACTTGGAAAAGATTCCAAGATGAAACTCACCGAGCAAACCAGTGAGGAAAAACAAAGGGCGGGAAAGATGTTTAGCACATCCTGGCGGCAGTCCAGCTGAGTGAGTCTTCGAGATTCTGAAGTTTTATTACAGCAGAGTCCCCAGCCAATCTGTATTTCCCCTCTGAACCCAACGCCAGCATCAGAGATTTCATTCAGATAAGAAAAGTTACTCCTGCTGGTAAGAACCATGAACTTGGCAGGGAAAGCCTGAGGGTGGCCGCAGCGTTCCTCCTCCCCTGAAGGGTCTTCAGGGACCAGCAGAGGGGTTTTGACTCAGTTCTTGGTTGAAGAGCCCAGGTGCCCTGACCCGGGGGAATCTTCCAGATCCCACTAGAGTGTGAAGTCTGCTCCTTTCAAACACCTGTCTCACAACTGAGTCAGCTCCAAGGACAGCCAGGTGATACGGGGGGCCAGCTCCGTTCTTTCAGAGGGTCTCCATGTTCTTCAACAACATGTAAAAGCCTCACCTTCTCTTGTCCCTCGTCCTGCCCAGTGAGGTGTGCCCGGGACCAGGAGGGCTATTTTGCTGACCGTCTGTACAAGTCCATGAAGGGTGCAGGCACCGATGAGGAGACACTAATTCACATCATCGTGACCAGGGCTGAGGTAAGACACACTCCACTCCCAGCACGTGGGCCACCACTTCTCTTTTGGCCACCGCTGATGTCATCAACAAAGCTTTTCTTAAGGGTTTATTTACAGAAAAAGTGAAACAGAGACAGCCCTCGCCTTCCCAGACTTTGTGGAAGACCTTGTGCCATGCTTCAATCTGTTTCTTTTTATAAAAATACAATAATGATAGTTGCTTCTATTTTTGCCATGTGTGGCTCCAGAGAGCTCGGGGCCTGTGCAGGGGGACCTGGGGGAGTGCAGCCCACGCTCGGCTCCACGGTAAGGAAGACGAACCAGAGACGCTGAAAGGATGGGGACGGACGAGGTCACCCAGCAGCAGAGACAATGAGCAAATGACTGCCTCGCTCCCCAGCCAGGCCTTTAATTAAACACACCACAGAAGCACAGCTTTGCACAAAAGACACATCAGTACAAGACAGTATTTCTCAACCTTTTTAAAAAAATTTTTTATTGTTTATTTACTTTTGAGAGAGAGAGACAAAGCACGAGCAGGGGAGGGGCAGAGAGAGAGAGAGAGAGAGAGAAAGAGAGAGAGACAGATCCTGAAACAGGCCTCAGGTTCCGAGCTGTCAGCACAGAGCCCGATGCGGGGCTCAAACTCACGAATCGCAACATCACGACCTGAGCAGAAGTCTGATGCTTAACCGACTGAGCCACCCAGGCGTCCCTCAACCTTTTTTAAAATTATTAGTAGTAATCGTCCCACTAAGGAGACTTTTGGGGCCCAGTTTTTTCCTAACTGCCACTCCCCCCAAAACATGAACACCACAGAGGGACTTTGTATCTGTTTATGTTCCGTTTACACATATTCTGTCATATTCTGTATGTATATATTGTGTTCTGTAAATACATCTATAGATTCTGTTCTGTATGTATGTGCGCGCGCGCGTGTGTGTGTGTGTGCCCGCACGCGCTTTGACATAAAAAGATTAAGGTTCTTTTCACCCTCTAAGAATGCATTTTTGCCCTGTTGGGAGCGATATCGCCCACCTTTGGGAATGCATGACTGTAAGAAAGAGGGAGATGAGCACCCACGGCCTGTGAGCAGCTGTCGAGATTCAGCACTGATGCTCTGGCACACGGGTCACAGAGGGAAGGAGGGACAAGTGAAGGGGAAATGGCATCTCGACCACAGTGGGAGAAGCCTTGGAGAATGAAGTGTAACTGAGCACTTGAAAAACCACAAACATCTTCCCTCAAAAAAAAAAAAAATTGTTAAATGAAGGGGGACAGATCCCAACCCAAATCCTGGCCCATGGCTTTGACAAATAATACTTAACATCTGACACCATTTTTAAATATAACTTAGCAACAAGACCGTTCTTTCGTTTTTATTTCTATTCCAGGAATTTCTCCTCCCCCTCCACTGTTCATAGTTTTCTTCTGGCTTACTGTCTGTTTCCCTTGCTCTCCCTTCCTTCCCTTCCCCATCTCTCTGCCACTCTCCTGAGTTCTCTCCTCCACTGTCTCTCCAGATCTCCATGGTCTCTGTCTCTCTGTCTCTTAGCAAGCCATCCCCATCCCCCCATGCTCCTGCCAAAGTCTCAAGAGATTCTGAGGCTCATAGAAGCATGTGCAACACGGAGCAGGGTGGGGATTCTGAAAGACCCCAGAGGGTTGGAACCTTCTGGAGGGCCCACCAGAGCTCTGTCCCATCTTAGTATTGGCCACATGTCCTGGGATAGTTTAGGAGACTAAGCATCTCCTTGGAATGCTTCAGGCCCAGCCAGATATATTGGCTATACCCTAATCTCCCCAAAGCCCCATAATCCTAGAACAGAACCCCAGTGTGCCCCATCCCACCCCCGCACTGACCCACACCGTCCTGCCCCCTCCCCCAGCCAAGTAGCGGACAAGTCGGGGGACAGGGAGGGGGCACAGGCAACATCCTGCCGGAGTCTCCCTCCTGCTCAGCATCCGCTTGGCACAATCCTTCATTCCCCTGCCTTCTGTTCTCATCTTCTTTCTTAGTTCATCCCTCCAACTGGGGCAGGAGGAAAAGAACCAGAAGGCTGAATGATGGGTTGTGGATCTGTCTGGAATGCACGATAGAGTCTAAAGTTTTAAAAATTATAAAAAGAACACAACTCCTGGTTCAAGAGAGCGCTCTGCTTCTTTTACGAGACACACTGCGTTCTCTCTGTACTTACATCTTTTCTGTTGCCAGTATTGTCTCCCTCACTAGGTTCTAAGAATATCTGGAGCGGAACAATCTTCTTATTTGTTTTTCTTCTGAGTCCTCTGCCCATTTCCAGCACCCAGGTTTTTCAAGCTTTCAATGAATTAGGTCGAAAATAAGTCCTACAAATTGGTATCGATTTGAATTTTATTGATTGGCATTAATGGTCTTGCTGACCAGGGTACAAGAAGGAAAAAAAAAAGCTTCATTTCAAATCTCTGTGTTGATAATTTTCTTAACCTTATACCAAGAGTCAGCAAATTGTGACCTGCAGGTGGGCCTGTTTTTATATAGGCTTGCTACCTAAGAATGATTCGTTTTTATTTTTTTATTTTATTTTTTTTTTAATTTTTTTTTTCAACGTTTATTTTTGGGACAGAGAGAGACAGAGCATGAATGGGGGAGGGGCAGAGAGAGAGGGAGACACAGATCGGAAGCAGGCTCCAGGCTCTGAGCCATCAGCCCAGAGCCCGACGCGGGGCTCGAACTCACGGACCGCGAGATCGTGACGGGGCTGAAGTCGGACGCTTAACCGACTGCGCCACCCAGGCGCCCTAAGAATGATTCGTTTTTAAATGACTGTAAAAAACTCAAGGGAAAAATATTTTGTAATACATAAAAATCATCTGAAACTCAAGTTTTTGTGTCCATAAATAAATTTATACTGGTATATATATATATATATATATATATATTCACCTCTGTAACCGGAGCTAGACTCAGCTTTCCTTTTCCCATCCATAAAATAATAGTAATAATAGTGATACCCCCTACCTCCAAGGGTTGTGTTGAGGCATACATGAGCAAATGAGTGTAATGTATTCAGAACAGTGCCCACCTGCATTCATAGTGAACACCCTATAGATGTCCTTGTCCTCACTGCTGTCATCATTTCTCCTACAGGTGGACCTTCAGGGGATAAAGGCAAAGTTCCAAGAGAAGTATCAGAAGTCTCTGTCTGACATGGTTTGCTCAGACACGTCTGGGGACTTCCAGAAACTGCTGGTGGCCCTCTTGCACTAAAGCAAGCCAGAGCAGTGGAAGGACAGGGAGGAGCCACCTTTGTCAAGAGCCCATTTCAAACCAGATTTGCAAATGTGACTCCAGCACAAAAAGTACTGAAGAGTTCTGGCTTATTTTCTTGCCAGCTTGAATACTGTAGCCAGGCCAAGCTGTTTAGGTGAAGGGCAGCAGCCTCAAGACACTTGTGCAGGTCACCCTGAATGCTGGCTTAGCAAGTATCTGAGCTGCCTTTCAGCTTTCCTTTAGCGTGGCAACCTGAATGCTTTCTGAGCACAAATGAAATTTGCAGTTGATGAAAACACTATACTTGTAATAAAACATTCAGAAGAGTATGTATCAAATAGAGGCGGGTAAAGACTGAATGGTTAAGGTACAGGGAAGACAAAATTAACCAATTCATCAGTGTTCCTTCTGTGCATTCAATCTCAAATGCTCAATGTTAATTAAAGTGGATTATGCCCCATCAGCTGCTTTTCCAAAGACTGGGTTGATTCGTTTTGGCTCTTGTCCTGGAAGTATATGACTTGTGAAATTCAAACATATGTGGGAAATGCATATAACAACTTTAATTAATAACCACCAAAGATAACAATCAAGGCTAGCAGTAAGGAAACAATTGAGGTGCCCGTGTGGAATGTAACTAGGGGTAAGATTCATGGCTACCTTGTATAAATGGTTCTTCTTATTTCTCTAGACATTTGACCCACTTGAGCCTTACCTCTGATCTTCAAATACAATTAGGCTGGGCATGGTGCCAACAGGATCAAGGTCAATGGTCTGACTCTCAAATGGATTGGTTCCACACCAATAGAATCTCTGTTCAAGATGTTTGTCTCACAGCCATGACTTACTAGATGTAGAGGGGTCTGTCAAGAGAACATGGACACTTTGATCCAATAATTACAGTTATCATTCATTGAGCGATTATTTGTGTCTGGCACTGCTCAGTAGCACACTTTCATGTCTTAATCCTCTCAACAGCCCTATAAGGTTACTATTACTCCCATGTATCAGTTGAAGAAACTGGAGAGTTCATTCCCAGGCCAGTAATGTAGACCGATGCCTCTGTATTCAACAGAATGCTGTAAGTAAGTTAATATAGGCAGGTAAAGCTCTCTTCCCATTAGCAAAAAGACGGTACACACAGGTCTGCCTGAAGGAATTGGGGAATAATTCACAGAGATGTATTAATGCTGGATGTTGAAGAATGTGGAAGAATGTTCTCCAGAGAAACAAAATAAGAAGGGTAAAAGCAGAGGCTCAGAAGCATGAGGGAGCAGGATATGTTCAGGAAGTGGTGAAATCCATTCTCCTGGGCATAGATGCGGTGAAAGGAGGGAGAGGGTTGGGGAGGCAGGCCATGAAGCTGCTGAAAAGTTTGTTTGGATCACATTAGCAATGGTTTTGCCTGCCAAGCGTGGGCCCGGTCCTTTGGGCAATGGGGGTCCCTGGAGATGTTTAAGGAGTGAGAAACATGATCAGTTTGGGGCCTTAGCCATTGACTTGGTGGTGCAATCAACATATAGCAAATAGCCCAAACTCTCAGTATAAAAGTATATATCATGGTGTGCCTTTCTAGTGGCTATAAAATGGTGACTGACACATTAAGAAGTTATGATAACATCTGTGTCCTCCACATGCTGCTTTATCAGTCTAGCAGTCATTGTTGTCATTATGAGCTTTAACACATAAAAAAGTTTTCTAGAGCCAAGCTCAGTGATAGAACATACTCGTGTTTACTTATTTGTTGCCAAAGCTGCTTTTAAAAACAGAAACAAGACAACCAGTTCTTGGGTTCTGAACTCACGGTAAGGATAGAAAAACAAACCAACAGAGTGAAAGGAGATCTATTAAAAACAGCCACTGTTGGAGATTGTTGAAGGCCATCACTCACACACAAAGGATAGGAAGGTATTTCACAGGCGAGGAAACAGGCTGAGCAAGGCTGAGGGGAAATGTCATTTACTTGCTTAAGTTCTCGCACAGGAAATGCCAGAATTCAAACCTGCGTTCTTCTGACTCTAATGCCTGAGCCCTTTGCCACACTAGCTCAGGTCCACAAGTGCTCTCTCCAAAATTTTGCTGAGCAAGGCACTGGGTACCTCTTTCTGTAGCTGCTGAAAGCTGATCACTGTTCACAGCAGAAGACCATTTCTGTGTGCTTGCTGGGGGCTGCCTCAGGAGAAGTCTGAGCTGGTCTGACCCAGGAATGCCCCACCCCATGGCAGACCAGGAATTTCCTGCTTCTCCTCTCCACACACCCTTGCCCTGCGCAAGTCCCACCTCACCATTACCCAAGACCCCTGTTCCCAGAGCTGTCAAAAGGCAGGGCTTGCCTGTGGAGGGGGTTCAGGGGAGAAAGAAAGGACAAAGTTAGAAGAGAGAGAGGGTGAGAGCAACATTACCTTGTCACCCTCCCACTGAGTGACACTGTCCCCCACCCCTCACCCTTCTCCTGAGCCACAGCTCCTCCCCAGATATTTGGATAGATGGGGAGGAGTCTGAACACCACCTGTGGAGCTGCATCAGAAGGGAGCAGGTCCCATGGGTTCATGTGGTAACCTGCCATACTTTTCCCCATGAAATTCTGTTCCAGTCCCCATTGGGCTCCATAACACTGCTCACCCAGCCTGAGTCACCCGGACATGGAAACATAGACCTTGGGGGCGCTTGCTTGAGTGAACCACTGCAGAAGCTAATGTTCCTTTGAGGAGCAAAGGAAGTCCCCGACCAACCAACATGGGAGATCCAGCCTCCCAGTTCCTCTCAGGATCTCTGGGAGTCCCAAGTGGTTCTCGTCCTGTAGGCCCACCCCTAACATTTGTGGGTCCCAGCCCATCTCCCTGCTTTTCCCTTTTCTGGGGGAGTGGGAGCTGATTTATAGCATTTGCTTATTTCTGTGGCCACCATCGTCAATTTCAAGCTATTGACATGATGTCACTGAACAGAGTCAGGAGATGAGCGGTAGCACACCAGTATGTACTATCTCCACCATACAGATACGATAGATGTAAATAACTTCAAGAGCATAGATGATAGTAAAATATGGCAAATAATTAGGAAGTAATAAATTTTGTGTTTTCACTACATTTGTATCAATATAATTTAATTGTAAGTTTGTATACTTTAATTTTTAATAATCACTAGGCTTAATAACTAACTTATAAAACTCCTGTAAAGTTAATAATTAAACCTCATGAACTAATAGGAGCCAAGTCCAGCACTCCACTTGGCATGGGTCTTAACCCCTTTCTTCCAGAGGACTCCCAAGACAATTTGAACCCTGATTCCAGGTACTCACATAAGAAGTGGTTATCCTGAACACTCTTCCCTGCAATGGATTATTACCTACCATACATTCAGGGTCATAATGAATAGTTGTTTATGTTGTCTACTGCACAAGGCTGACTGGCTGAGGAGACGTTTGGGACCTGAAATCCAGTCCTAATTTCCCCATCAGATTTTGCCTGCAGGGCTGAAACTAGAGAGGTAGCTAGCTGCTGCCTAGAGAGGGTACTTCCTGCTAATTTGCACAGAGCTACCATATGGAGTGGTCCTGGAACGGTAAGTAACCCCTTTTACCTAAGAGGGGACATTCAAGAGATCTTCCCTAGACAGAATGCCTTGTTATCAGCTTCTAATTCTAAACACTTTAAGTTCTGCCCCTCTTGGTATCTCTTGGTACCTTGGTACCTTTTAAATATTTTTAAACATTTTTTTAACGTTTATTTTTGAGAGAGAGGGAGACAGAGTGTGAGCAGGCGAGGGGCAGAGAGAGAGGGAGACACAGAATCGAAGCAGGCTCCAGGCTCTGAGCTGTCAGCACAGAGCCCGACACGGGGCTCGAACCCACGAACTGTGAGATCACGACCTGAGTCGGACACCCAACCAACTGAGTCACCCAGGCGCCCCGTCGCAAATCTATTCTTAGGAGAATACTTGAAAGCAAAGATTAAGAGGAAAAAGGAGATGGGAATAATGCTCCAGAAGATGAAACAGAGGTTTTATCACATTCAAGGAGATAGATGGTGAAGAAGCACAAGGAAGCAGAAGAGGGCTACCCAGGCTGCCTTCAGGAAGATGTCAGCGTCATCAGAATTAGATGTGACAGCCCTGGAAGATTCTGCCATCCTCACGTGGAGGGCAACGTGTCCCTGACCTAGGAATGCAGTCTGTCTCCTCCAGCAGCAAGAGACAATGCACAAGTCTCCACTAAGCTGCAAATAAAGTATTTCTCAGACATATTATAGCCAATAAAAATGCCTCAGATAAGCCCCAAGAAACTAGATAAGCCAAGAAACAAGGGTGCTGGAAAACCAGAAGTGGTATTCAACTCTTCATGCCAACAAGCAAGAGCTACCACATTGAATTCAGAGAGATGTGAAGGCTGCCTGTTAGTGTCACTGCAATTTATTGCATGACCAGGGCACAGGATGCAGACTAGTATGTTGGGAAACATAGGGTCAGGAGAAAGAAAAGAAGTGGCAACAGGGGTTGGGGCGATTTCTCAAAATAAACTTTTTATTTTATTATTTCTGTACATTTTAGACTTACAGAAAAAGGTATGAGTATACTACAGAGTTCCCATATACCCCACTCCCAGTGTCTCATAGTGCTAACATTAATATGGAACATTTGTCATGACTGATGAACTAACATGGATACATTATAATTGAATAAAGCTTTATTCACATTTCTGTAGTTTTTACCTAATGTCATTTTTCTGTACTAGATTGCCATGAGACTATCACATTACATTTAGTCTGCATGCCCCTTAAGCTCCTCTAGACTGTGACAGTTCCCCAGACTTCCCTTGTTTTTGTTGACCTTGACAGTTTAGGGGGAGTACTGGGCAGGCAGAATGTTCCTCAGTTTCGGTTTGTCTGATTTTTTTTTCCTCATGAATAGACTGGGAATTTGGGGAGGAAGAGCACAGAGGAAAAGTGCCATTCCTACCACATCATATCAAAGGTACATGCTATCAACATGACTTATCACTGTTGACGTTGACGTTGACCATCTGGCTCAGGCAGTTTGTCAGGTATCTCCACTGTGCTCATTAAAAGAAAGTCTCTGTGATGGCCCACACTTAAGGGGTAGGAAATTATGCTCCACCTCTTTGAGTGAGAAGTATCTACATAAATTATTTGGGATTCTTCTGTTCAGGAGGTTTGTCTGTTCTCTCCCTTTATTTATTTATTCAATAATTTATTTATATCAGTATAGGCTTAGGAATATTTATTTTGTACTTTGGGTACAAATCCAATACTATATTATTTATTTTGTTACTCAAAATGTTCCAGCTTTTTCTATTGGGAGTTCTTTCAGTTGGTTCCTGTGTCCCTTTGACATACCCCCTCACTTTGCTTTTTTAGTACTTCTTGAACTTTTGGCACTGCTAGGTGCTCCACATTCATCTTGCATATTCCCTTTCCCAGCCCTAGAATCTGCTATTTCTCCAAGGAGCTCTGGTTCTGTTTATGGGAGAATGGTTTTAGAAACCAAGATCTGAGCACTAGGTGTGCTCATTGCTACTGGGGTGTCATTACTTCTAAGGCCGCTCAGTGGACAGAGCTAGGAAATATAAATGTGTATACACACATATCTATATTTGTACCATATATATAGACATATGACATAGATATAGATTTAGACACAGACATAGATCCATCTGTATCTATACTAAATTACATACAAGTTCATACTATGTCAATTTTCATCCAGGACCATATAGTTCACACTAAAAAAGGGGATTTTGACACCTTAAAAACAGCACAAGGAGGCAAGATAGTGGGAGGGAAGCTCCTAGAGAAAGGATCCATGGGGAGAATCAAAGCAAAGCATACAGTGCCCCTGCATGTGCCACTGGTTGTATTTCCATTCTGAATGGCCAAGTTTGGCCCAGGTCTGGGAAGAAAGGGTAGACCATGGCTGAGTGGTCCTCTGACCTCCTCCACTACCAGGCACCCATGGAATTGTCCTTAGGTTTTGAAGAGAATGCTCCGTGACTCTTTTGTGACTAAGTCAGAAATACCGATGTGTTCTGTTCCTAAGGTAACAAACTTTCAATGAATCCAAAATGTGTTCAACCAATATTGATACCATGAAGGGGAAATGGAGAGCAAGACAACCACCTTCAGTGTCAAAATCAAGAAATAGCGGGTTCTTATGCCATTCTCTTCCTGTTAATGATTTTTGGTCCCCAATAAGTGTCACTTCAGGATTGCTTAGAACAAGGATGTCTTACGACAAAAAAGGCTTGAGGCATTTTTAGACTCTTAGCTAGAAGACAAAAAGCACTGAATCTGAATCATTCCTCACTGTAATGTGGGCCAGGATAATATGACTCACAAACCAAAATGGACACACGAATTGACTGAACTCTGAACCCAACCCAAGTATTGATTTTTTTTTTATTGAACTGAAAACAAAATCAAAGCTATTGTTTTTGAAATCCTACCAGACCAGTTGAAACTGGAACCAGTCTTTGCAAAAGGTTGAGCCAGAAGATAAAAGAAAAGCATAATCACTTCCATAAAAGTATTTCATTCACATGTCTGCACAAAAAAATATGCACTGTATATGTATTTCTACCAGTAGCAGCTCTTTTAACTGAATCTCATTTAACCTATTTGCCAGATTAACCAACATGCCCCATGCTCTCTAGGGAATTTATTTTGTGGATGTCCTGGAGACTCTTAAGGCTGGTAGCTGGCACAGGATTGAGTAGGAAGTCCTTTGTCTTATGGTAGATCATGCATTTGGCAAGAGTGCCCTGTATTTGTTCCCAAATTTGTTCATATCTATTGTTCTCACTATGGTAATTACATAATTTAATTAGATAGAAAAAAAAAGGACTTCTTGTTTCTATAAACATTAAATTGAAAGCTTTGGAAAGACTAAATAAAGGTGTGTTGCGATTAAAATAAAAAGAATCAATGACAACTCTGAAGGTCCATCTTGCAAAAGGTGCACACATCTTTTCCTCCTTCTGAAACACTGATTTGTCTATGATAATCACACAGGCTTTTTTTTAGGTCAAAGACCTCTAAGTCACTGTCATCACCTCCCACATATCCCAATACCTAACCCTCCACACAGTGATTAATAGGAGAAGGAAAGACCAGGGAGAGGCTTCAGGCAGCTCCACTCATAGGCCATGTCACTTTGGAAAACCACTTTGCTCTCCTGAGACCCAGCTTCTTCATCTTTAAATGGGCACGGTGATAGTTCAGAAGCTCCCACACTTAAGGACCAAAAGCAAAAAAAGCCTTCATACATGAGAACAATACCACCCCAGGACAAACAGGGAAGCTCTCCCTGCTAACAAGAGATGTTTTTAGAGGTCACTTATTCCGTCATTTTGAGCTTATGAAAAACAACAGCATGATAACTACATTTACAAATAAGTGGAGGAGCCATACCTACTTTATAGGATCTTGGTGCACATTAAATGAAATAAAGTATCAGAAGCTCTTAGCACAGACATGGACCCATGCCAAGAGCTCCCTACACTCCTGCTGTTTGGTTGTCTAACCAAGTCACCCCATCTGTGCTGGGGTAGCCAACCCTGAAATGGAATCACGAAGCAGTCTCTTGCACGATGAGGCAAATCCAAGGTGTGGATGCCAAATAGATTCATGCCTCCCACCCTTTCCCACCTGGACTAACATGACAGACACCCCCCACTACCTCCCATCACATCCTCCTCCAGGCTATTTCCCACCCCACAGCTGGCACTGCTTTCCCTAACGATAGCTCTCTCCCACACTGTCCCCAGTGAAGGTTTGGCCACTCAGACCACAAGCCTTTATCAGGGCTGCTTCTCCTCCACTGGGATGTCCAATTAGCATCTAAGACTAAATGCATCCAAAGAAAAATCTTCATTTCCCCCACAAAACCAGTTCCTTTCTTGCATTTCCCTCAGTAACTACCCCCAGCCAGTCAGCTGGTCAAACCACAGTCATCTTTGATTCCTTCTATTCCTCAATCCTCAAGGACCATTTATCAGAAGTTCTGCTAGCTCTCTGTCTCCAAACGTCTTAAAGTTTCCATGACTCACCACCTCTATAGATGTCAATCCAGGTCAAGCCTCCATCCTCTCCAGCCTAGACCCCTACAATATAGCTTCATAACTGGTCTCCTACTTCCCCAGTTGCTTCACCTCTGAGTCCTTCAGGCATACACCTCCCTCCCCACTTACCAGTCACTGACTGTGCTGGGCTTTTTCTGTTCCTCAAACTTGTCACCCTTATTCCAGACTCAAGACTTCTGCACCATAGTTCCCTCTGCCTAGAACTCCCCTTCTCCCAGACCACTCCATGATCCAACATCATCACACATGTCACTCCCTCAAGAGGCTTACACTGGCCAACCTATCAAGCCCCATCTCCACCACACCCCTCAGAACATGCCCCAAATTTCCCTTTAACTTTATCCTGTATTATCTTCATAGCAATTGTCACCATCTGAAAGTATCTTATCTCTTTACTTATTCATTGTCTACCCCCACTGCCCCCACCATCAGAAGATAAATTCTAGGGCGTCAGGGACTGTCTCTCTGTTGTTTACCATGTAATCCCAGCACCTAGAACAATGCCTGACACATAGTAGATGCTCAATAAAAGTGGTTGAATTGGTGAACTACCAACACAATTTCCTTCCTCCCTTTCTCCAGTCTATTTTCTCTTTCAGCTGTGGCTCAAGCATAACCCCTTGCCCTGCTTGCCCCTCTCCCCATGCAGTTAGCTACTCTCTCCAAGCTCTCCCTTTCACACAGTTCCATCAGAGCACATACTGCATTATTCTTTATCGTTCTCTTTACCCATATCTCCAGCTGAGACCAAGGGCCACATCTTACCTAGTTTTCCAGTCCAACACACATAGTAATTCTCTATACCTCTAACCACCTTGCCTGCCCTGACCACTAAATGTGAAATAGTCTTTCCCTTCTCAGTCATGTTGCCACCTTTATAGCACTTATCATTATCTCAAATCATCTCATCTCTATTGATTTATTTGTTCTGCATTATCTATTGTCTGCCTTCTACCTATAGCCTTAGTCACTAGAACAGTGGTTGACACATAGTAGGTGCTTAATAAAGATTTGTTTACAAATGACTCATTTGACATGTTTATTAAATGAAGGCCTAATTAATGTATTAGCCATCACAAGCACTATAAATCTCAGGGTACTCAAATGTAGGGAGATGCAATGCTATGTTTACAGCAGTTACTCATAGTTTCCAAAACAAGACACATGGATGTGATTCATGAAAATTATATCACACTAGGAAGCAAATGTTGAAGAGGAGAGGGGAAAGAGGGCAACAGAGATTTGGCTAATGAGGAAAATGGGTCTTGAACTGCCCGAGGCATCCACCATCTGAATTACTACTTGGTTGCTTCTTTTGTTTGGCATTTAGAGGTCCAGACAGGAGCAGCAGGTCTCTCTGCAGCTCTAGTAATTCTATTTCAATTAGTCCAATTAGAAACACGTCCAGAGATAATTGCCCAGATGTTTGATTTCATCAGAGGTTGCATTGCATATGGAGCCCAAGAAGATTATTGTAGATACTGGCATACAGAGATGGGGGAAGAGATGACACCCAGCAAAACAGGTCTCAAATGCAAGTTCCAAAAGTAAATGAGTTTCACAAGTCCCTTTCCAAGAGGAAGACCTTCTACAGGCCCTTGACCTGGGCCAGCTGGGGAGCAGGAGCATGAGACTTGCTGGTGACGTCAGCTTGGCATCTCCGTGTGACATGTAAATAATACCAACCACGTTAAGTCACTGTAGGTCCACAGGATTGCTGAGGACATGGGTGATGTGACAACCATAAGGGCAGCGAAAGTGGATGCTGGGAATGAGCCTGCTGATGGGGCCAGCAGAACAGAGGCCAGCTCAGGCCTGCCAACAACCAACCCCGAAATAAGGTTTCATCAGGATGGCATGGAGATCTGCCCAGAACTGGTCCACCCCAGTGCAGGGAAATGTCTGGCTAATTCCAAACAGGTCATCAAATATAGAAATGCACCCAAGAACTCAGCTGGCTACACTTTACCGTGAGGCAGGGTGCCTCTGAGGAAGAAAAGTTATTGATTCCTACTTTATTTTCACTATGAATAAGATACGCCAGTTAATCATGTCTGAAGTCCATAAGAGATGTGAGCATTGTCTGGCATAGTGGTTCCCACCCTTGGCTGTGCAGTGGAATCTGGCAAGCTTACAGAATCCCGATGCCTGGACTCCACCCCTGAAGATTTGGATTTTATTGGACTTAGGCTGGGGTGCAGCCTGGGAATTGGGCACTTAAAAATTTTCCCAGGGACTCTAATGTGAAGCCAAGTGAGCACCACTGCCTAACACAGGTTGAGGAAGCTCTGAAACCCAGCCTCCATTTTCATCCATGGACACTCCTAGACACGCCCATCACCCTCTGGACTCCTTTTAAGCAAAGAGGAAAGAGAAGAACCATTCACTGATTCTTGTCACAAAAGGGTCCTTCCGGGACATACAGAATACTGCTATAGGTTTTATTGAACCTCATCATTTTCTATGAAATTCTAATTCCTAAGGTTAGCACTCTGAGGTCTCCATCTACCTGCTCATATATTCCTCCAACAAATACTTATTGGGCAACTTCTACAGGCCCAATGTTCTTGTTATCATGACGCTTTCATTCTGTTAAGGGAGACAGAGAATAAACAATGAAACATTACAAATAGAATAACTCCATAAAGCAAAAAGTGTAATAAAACAAATAAAACAGGGTGATGTGACCTAGAGAGACAGGTAAGGAAATGCAGGCTACTTCAGGTGGTCAGAGAAGGGTCTGGAATAATACCCAAGCCGGATCCTGGACGTTGAGCAGCCAGCACAATACTTGAGGGAAAAATATTCCAGCAGAGGGAACAGCAAGTACAAAGGCCCCAGCCCCAGTCTCCTGGTAGCTCCAATTCAGCTCCACCGCTGTCCTGCTGGGTGTCACCATCTCCCCTGCCTCTGCCCTTTGGATTTGTGCCATCAGAGATGCCATCTTTCCACCCAAACCTATTACTTCTTCAAGAAGCTCCTCCTCCTAGAAGGTTCCTGCACCCATCCCCTCCTCATTCTGGCCAGTCTTCAGCTCACCTCAAATGTCTGTAAATGCCCTTGATAAACTGAAGTCAGTATAAAAGCACAAGACATTACTGGTGCTATTCATGCCTCCTTAGCATCCAGCCTGAATCTGCACTGAATCATCACACCTTGATTTTATTGTCTTGTTGTTTCACCTGGGTACAACTGGTCTCCTCCTATGGGATCACTGGCTCTTCGGGGCATCAATCCGGTTTTCTGCAACTATCCTTCATTGCTCCTAGAATGGAGCTAGGCATTCATTCATAGCCCTTAATCAGAATTGTTGATACAAGGAGTTGACTAGGTGGTCAATTAAGTGTTTGTGTGAATGAAAGAATTAATCAGTAAGCCTTGCCTCAAAACCACACAGCCTTAATTCTGTTTTGCACTAGCATTATCTCCAATTTATAGATGAGGAAACCAAGGCACACAGAGATCTAGCTGCTTACCCCAGGTCACACAGCTAGTAAGTGGCAGAGCTGGGATTTAAACCCAGGCCTATCTGGTATCAGATGCTGTATGACACGTCCTGAAGAATGACGGTCGGCAGTCCCAATCTCAATTTTCAATAAGGAAACTAAAATCACAAAAGAATTAACAGAGGTGGTCTGGTTCATAAGCTGAGTCTGTGCCAAAGCCAGGGCAGGTATTCACAGCCTTGGATGCCAAGGCCTCTGGGCTCTCTGCTCTGCCCTGCCCCTTTCACAAAGGTCAAATTTCTGGTCAGGATTCAGCCAAAGTATCAGATCATCACTGTGCCCTCTACTGAATTTAGTGCTGCCCGGGAGCTTCTGACAAGAGCTGAAAATGTCTAATGGAATGGCAAATGGGCAGAAAGCCGGAGTATATTCATTCACTTTAAATAATATTTTCTTTCTTTCCTCTTCCTCTTTCAACTGCTTGAATAGTGGAGATAGGAAAGGACAGGAGCAAGAAGTTAACACTTATCAAAGCACCCTGAGCAGGTCACATAACCTTACCTGTAGTGTGTAATGGAGGGTTTCCAGCTTTAGCAAATAAAAAATACAGGATCCAGGGGCGCCTGGGTGGCTCAGTCAGTTAAGAGTCCGACTTCAACTCAGGTCACGATCTCACGGTCCACGGGTTCAAGCCCTGCTCTGGGCTCTGTGCTGACAGCTCAGAACCTGGAGCCTGCTTCAGATTCTGTGTCTCCTTCTCTCTCTGCCCTTCCCCAGTTTATTCTCTCTCTCTCCCTCTCTCAAAAATAAATAAACATTAAAAAATTGTAATAAAAAATACAGGATGCATTAAAAACAGAAACAAAAATAAGAAGCAACAAAAAGATAAATAGAAATATAGGATACATACTTAAATTTGAATTTCATAGAACAAGAAAATATTTTAGCACAAGTATGTCTTGTGAATATTTGGGCCATACCTGTGCTGAAAACTTGGCTTGATGAAACCCGCTTCACAGGATTATCCTGAGGGTTAATAACACACCAAATGAAAAGTGCTCATAGGTCCCTAACTCACGAGTTGGGAGCACTTGGTTGAAGGGGTAGTGCTAGGTCTGTTCAAAGACTGCTTTTCTCCCTTTATCTAACAGCCAAAAAGAAATAATTCTGTCCCCTTACACAGGTTAGAAAAATGGCCATGGTGGATTACTGACTCAGTTCCATAAGAAAATGGGCCCAGAAAAACCATACCCCCCGCACAGCATATGGGGCTCTCTGCTCTCTCCTTGTCCCCAAAGAAAGAAAGGAGACAGGCTGGAATCTGGTGGCTAAACCAGTGAAGTCCAGATACATTTCTCATGAGCTATGACAACAGAAGAGATAACAAGATAGTGGTTTTGCAAACAAAAATGACTCCGCTGAACAATAGGAGAAAATGAGATGTGAAGATAGTGAGGGGGAAAGTTGAGGGAAATAGGGCCTTTGGAAACCACATGAAGAAAGCTTGTGGGAAAACGCCAAGTGGGAAAGGTCTGTTCCTCCTAAATCAGAACATCTGAGCACCTTGCATGATGCACGGGCAGGAGGACCTTTTCAAAGTTTCTCAAATAAACCTCAGGCACAGCCGGGAAGCAAACAAGTTCCCTCTGTCCTTTCAGTGTTTAACCCCAAGTCTGAGTAGCTCTCTGTCAAGAAATCCCCCAACATCTAAGAAACATCATTCCAAGGAAAGCACCACCTTAATACATCACCATATCCCATGTCTGTCACTGTTCTATTTACCTGTCCAAGGTGCCCCTTCTCAGACCCCAACCCGCTTATCTGACAAACTAATCACAGGACTGGAACATTCTTTCTAGGGATAATTCAAATCTCGATAACACCTTCCAGAACAACCTTTTTTCTTCTCCCCTTCATTTTCCTTCTAATTGTTGTCTCATGAGAGGGAATGTTTTTCAAGCAGAAGAGAGGGCTAGTGTATGGTCTGGTAAAAATGAGATCTTTGTGTGTCTCTCCAAATGCATTCCATGAGCAGGGAATACAGTAGGTGTGTAGTAGGTGTTCAATAGTTTTGTGTTGGAATGAAAGAATCAATTAGCATGCCCTGGTAGCTCTCCTGATATCAGAAAAGGTCATCCTTAGTGCTGTTCTTACACAAGCATTTCTGGAGGCACATCCATAACAATTGGGAATCTCAGTCACGTCACCAGTTACCGTCCCCCACATCCATTGTATGATCTACTTTGGGAGCCACAAGGAGAGAAAGTTCCCCTTCCGGCATTTGTGTTGAAGAGAATTCTGGAGAGGACAATAGGAATAATGTGCACATCTCCCAAGTGGAATGGCAGGTTTCTGATTGCTATTATTACTACCAATATTGTGCAATGTTTTTGGACAACTGACAATGCACTAGGTGTTATAAGGAGTTTAAATAGCCGACTCCCCAACCTCCAACTCATGTCTGAGACTCCATGGCCTGTGCTGGCCTGCCCATTGGAATGGAAAACACAAGATACTCTCTACTTCCTTACTCAAAGCCTTGGGGACATGGGCAAGCTTTCCTAGGAATGGGGGTTGCCAAATCAACCATGTTTGTCTTTGCCTACACTTTTTTTCTATCATTTGATTATTCAGGTGTAGAAGAAAGTAAAGAGGTGACAGGGAAGCCTCTACCTCAGGGGCTCCCGAACCTCTGGTAGGCTCTGAGGACTGAAACCTCAAGAACAATGTATAAAGTTAATAGAAAACGGTATCTCTCCTCTAGCCTCTATTTCCCATCAAAAATGATTTACAAGGAATGGTGAACATTTACCACATCTTGGAAGACTAGGATTGCTTACAACCCAGTATTAGAACCAACCTGATATCAGAAGCAGATGCAGTTGACTTGAGAGAAATAGTGATTGATCTATTCATGCTTTATCCTGTGGAAGAGAAGAAACCTAATTCTCTGAAAGTTAGCAAGAAGATATTTCTTCCACATTCCTGCTCCTTGAGTCATAGACACTGAGACATACATTGATCTAAAACTCTCTTCTAGTTTTAAAACTAGCTGGTTATCCTCTACTGTTGGGGTGATATTTTTTTTACAACAGCCAGAGTACGGTTTTATACACACATGTGCATTTGTTTGTGCACACACACACACACACACCACAAAATCTTTCCATATCTGTACACAGATGGCAACTCTCAAACAAGCAACAGGGTAAGAGGCGGAAAATGGTGGGGAGTGTCCTTGCCAGAAGTCCCTTTGGATCCTGAAGGTGGAATGGAGTCAGTATAAATAAAGTTTTAAAAGCTGTGGGGATGACTGGAAGAGCCTACTGCAGATATTTGTTAGACAGTTGAGGCTTACAGTTTCTCATACAGTAGAGATATAAAATCACACCCCAATCCAGCAGTGCCAAACTACATGGATGCCACTAGATTCTTCAGAATGGAGTGAGGGAGTGGGAAGAACAATCAGCCATCCCTCCAACTGGTAGTATAAGAAGGATATTTTGGTAGCACCCAAAAGGATGGATAGTGGTTCCAGGAGCAAGCTACATATAGCCTGTTTGTTGGCCATCACTGAGTCTGGATAAATCTTCTCGTTCAAAGATGAATTAGTAGGTAAAACTCCTTAGTTCTAAACACCCAGTAATTGAAACCTATTTGTATTTTCCCATAGTACATGAAAATAATATTAACACTTACTTTTTGAAGTAAAACTTAATCTTTGGGAATATACAATGTAAATAGGATTTAAGAGTAATAGTTCCATTAATTTCCAGGTCTGTTTAATGTATGATTAAGTAAAACAAGGCACAATAGCCATCATTTCCATTGTATTACCACATTGATCATGCACCTTGATAAAATGGCTGACTAGACAAGATGTTGATTTGCCTATAAAATATGGCCATTGGTTTGTATACTTTGGCCATTACTCAGCCCAGGAAATTTTTCTTCAATTGTTCTTCAAGCTGCATTCTTCAATTCCCCTTTATAGTCTTCCATTTCTGTAATGTTAATTTCTTTTATTGCAATATAAAATAAAAGAATTATGTCTTTTTAACTAAAAAAATGAATAAATAAAGAAAAGAGGAAAACTATGGAAAAACACTGCAGAACAAAGGAAAACAACACCATTCTGAAGACCCAAGTATATATCCAGAAGAAATGTTTTCAAAAATTTCAGCATCAATAGAAAGAAAAATGACATTCTTCTGTAAAATAGGCAGAAATCCATAAAGATCAAAGCTAACCACAAAGAAAGCTAGAAGAGCCATGAGATTATTTTGGAGCAATAAAAATGCAATAACATATTTCAAATCTGCATTAGGACGAGTAAAGAGAAAAAGTAATCCTGTGAAAAGCACACCAACAGTACAAAGGGTAAATCTGGGATGTGTTCTAGAATGTAAGGGAAAAGAACAAGCAAGTAAATATTTAAAGAGATACAAATTTACATGAGGAAGCCATGTTTAAAAATATATAGGTGTTGTACATGAAGAAACCAAAATGCAATTGAAGTAATAATCAATGATATAATTAAAGAAAATTTTCCTATGCTGAGTGAAGGCCAAAGTATACAAATCAATGCCTATGATTTATAGGCAAATCAACAGCTATATTTTATATGCTTTAAAAAGGACATATACCTGGGCACATCCCGGCAACATTTTTTAACTAAAAGGATGAAGAAAAGAGTTTAAAAAACAAAAAAAAGAGGGGCGCCTGGGTGGCTCCGTCAGTTAAGCGTCCGACTTCAGCTCAGGTCATGATCTCACGGTCTGTGAGTTCAAGCCCCGTGTCGGGCTTTGTGCTGACAGCTCAGAGCCTGGAGCCTGCTTTGGATTCTGCGTCTCCCTCTCTCTCTGCCCCTCCCCTGCTCATGCTCTGTCTCTCTCTGTTGAAAAATAAATAAACATTGAAAAAAAAAAAGATTAAAAAAAAAACAAAACAAAAAAAAGATATAAATTAGTCAATTATCAAGTTTCTACTCCCTAGCTCTGTAGCCTTCCCAGAATAAAATGGGTGGTTTTCAGAAATTTTTGAAGAAAAAAATATTTGATCCTAAACTATGATATACCTAGCCAAGTTGTTGCTTGTAGATGATAGGAAATGAAAAGAGAATCTTTGATAAGGAAGGATTTGGAAAAATGCACCTCTCTCATATTCTCTCTAAAAAACTATTGCAAGTTAATGAACTCAAGTTGATCAAAATATGAGTCAGAATTAAACATTTAAAAATGGGGAAACTGGCAGTGAAAATGTAAACCAGCCAAACACAGAGCTAAGTCTAAATAATTGTTATAAATAGGATGCAAAAGCAAATAGTAAAGCCATTCATAAAAGATAAGATATAGAATATAAAGTAATTTGGTGATAATAATCAGGGCCTTAAATTCCAGGTCATCTTTACAAAAGCCAGGAAGAAAGAAGTAAATGGGTTTCAGATTCTTTTTCCAACCTACCAGGGAGTCAACAAGCATCATTTTGTTTTTACTTATGATCACCAGAAAAACATACGTTAAAAAATGTTTTTGGAAAAAATTAAAAGAAAGCCACTAGTAAAAATATAAATAGTCTGAAAAAGTCAAAAGTAAGCAAAAGGTCTCCAGTGTCAGTCTCTGTCAACCAATTCCATTATACTTCTCTACCTTTCCTAAAAAGCAGGCAGGGAGTTAAGACTTATCCTTGCCCCCGAGGAGGTACAGGAGAGAGATGGAAACCCATTTTGCCTGATATGAGAGCTTTTCAAAGATATATGTTTAATTTCTCCATTTATGGGGTCTTAGAATTCATGGTGGGTGGTGCATGAGGTGGGAAGGAGGAAGGCTGGGTAAGGCTTTCCTTCAGAACACTTATTTTTTTTTTAACGTTTTTATTTATTTTTGGGACAGAGAGAGACAGAGCATGAACGGGGGAGGGGCAGAGAGAGAGGGAGACACAGAATCGGAAACAGGCTCCAGGCTCCGAGCCATCAGCCCAGAGCCTGACGCGGGGCTCGAACTCACGGACCTCGAGATCGTGACCTGGCTGAAGTCGGATGCTTAACCGACTGCGCCACCCAGGCGCCCCTAGAACATTTAAATTTCTTATTCATCTGTCTTCTATACTGACTCAAGCTCCACAAAGGCAGGGACTTGTTTGTCTCCCTAGGGTCTTACTAGATAGATTGTTGGATGGATGGATGGATGTTGGATGGATGGATGGATGTTGGATGGATGGATGGATAGATGGATGGATGGATGGATAAATGGGCAGATGGATGGATAAATGGACAGACAGATGGATGGATAAATGGACAGACAGATAGATGAATGGACCTTCAGTTAATTAGACCCTTACCTTGCTCAATCTACATTTCCCTTAGGGATCCTAATTAATCCTACCTCTAAGGGAATAAAGTTCACCCTCCCTCTGCAGGTCACCCACCTTCTTCTATACCACAGCAGCAAATCAAAACCGTGGCTGAGGAGCCTGGAGGGAGTAATATTCCTGCCTAAATGCCTCTCTCACCGTCAGGGGGCACCTGCCCTGGGGAGCAGCGAGGCCAAGGCAGTGTATTATTCTTTGTGACTCACAGTGCTAAAATGGGAGAGTAAGAATGCATCCTTGATCACATTTCTTTCTTCCCAGTTTGACTTAGAGCCCAGAAAGCTGATCTGTGGCATAAATGTTGTGTGAGGTCAGACTTTAGTTTGTGGGGAAAAGGCAGGGTAGACATCTGGGTTATATACCAATAAGCCACCAACAGCCCTGACTTCGTCTCTGACCTCCCAGGGGGAAAAAAGATATTTTCTGGTGGTAGGGCAGGGTGGAGGAAGAGTTGTGGATGCAGTCATTTGCACTGCTGGCCTAGTAAAAGTAGTGTTGCACTTGTAGCTCTCAAAGGGCAGTCGTTATGGCAACCTTGGGATCAGGGAGCAGATCCTCTTCTGGCCATTGTCTGGAGTACAAAGTCCCTGTTCAGCTTTCCACAAACTGGTTTAAAAAAACACATCCAGCCAGATAGATACAGACACTGATAGACAGGCACTCACATTCACAGAAAAGTTTTTAATCATATAGCAAGAGTCAAGTTCCTTCCTACAGCTTTTAATGATCCAGTTCACCGAAACCTCATTCTGCTCTTCATCTGCAGACTGTGGCAACAGGAAATATTCTGGTGCCAGCAGAGACAGCCTTCCAGTCACCAAGAAGCTGTCACAAAGCCTTTAAATGCACGGTTGTGCATTCTTGCAGCCCAGCTCCCGGGCACTGCCACAGCGAGGGTTTGCTGGTAAAAGTGATGCCTGACCCCAGAGGGTGTTAGGAGGCCTGGGCATGATGGAGCACATTTTGTGGCCTCCTAGACTGTAGTTGTCAGATCTGTGGCTGACTCGAATCAGCCTGCCTCTCCACAGGAATCCAGGCCCAGGGCACCCAGACAGGAGAGAGGCCTCCTGAGGCGAAGCGCCCTGTATTGTCAATGCAAAACTCTATGAGGAAACTGAAGGCTTTATGAATTTACTTAAAAAGGCAAAATAATAAAGAATACCAGCTGGCAGCCCGACTGGCGTTGAGGCCAGAGCTTCTGGCTTCAGGCCAGAGATGTACGGAAGCTCAGAGGAGGTCCCTTTGCTGAGGCACAGCCTCTAACAGTTTCTTCTCTGGCCACATCAGGACACAAACCACAGGGTGAACTGGAAAAGGCAGGGTTCAGATGTCACCTGGCCCATACCATCACAGCCAGGTGAGAAAGTAAGTACAGAGAGGTTAAGTGACTTGTCCAAAGACACACAGTCAGTTCATGCCAGAACTTGGACTGGAACAAATCCAGGATTCCTGAAGGCTGAGTAGATAATGAGGAGCATAGCAAACTGTTCAAGGCAAAGGAAAGAGGTAGAGTGAAAGGAGATCAAGTTAGATGTTGAAAACTAGGCACCAAGACCTATAGGAATCTAATAAGATTATTTTCTGAGTAACAATATAATACTAAGCATGATTTACTGTGAACCTACACACTATGCCAGCCACTATACTGGATGCTTCCCATACATTATTTCTTTGTGACAAGGTTGGTTATCCCCATTTAACAGATGATAAACTAAGGCTGGAAGACTATAAATCACTTGCCCAAGACCATACAGATGCTGAGAAGAAACGTTGATTCTCCTGAGTCTTTCTGCTCCCAAAGCCTGCATCTTGACTCGTTATGGTACTGACTTCCATCAAAAGGAGGGGCAAGGAGCTGAATGTCCTCATTTATTTTAGGTTTCCATATGTTCAGACCCTAAACTAAGATGTGTTCCAGAGAAAGTCAAGACACAAAGTTAAGACAAAAAGTATAGAACTCTCAGAGACAAATAGATTCATGAATTGAAAGTGGGTTGGTTGGGGTTACATGCGGGTGGTAGATATGCTTTTTGGATTGGACTTGGGTTATTTGTGTGTGTTTGCTATGAGGTTAATACCAAGACTCAATCTGACTTTTCCAGACGTTTAATGCAGAGTCAGAATTCTCTTAGTAGGCCAGGCCAATGGAATGGGCCTATTTTTTTCTAAACCTTAGGATCCAAAGGATTTATTAAAGTTGGTCAGACCTTGATACGGCACACCAGGGCTCATTTGAACTCTTGACAGGGCTGGATTCCAGAAATTCTAATTAATTAGGGAACATAGAGGAAGCTCCAAGATGCTTGCCATGGATGGCGCTGTATTTGTTCACTCCCAGAAATCCCTACCTATTGCCCTCACAACAAACCCTTGGCTTGATCACTAGCTGGAAGAGAAATAATGCAGGTATTTCAGAGCAATAAAAAGTTATTTTTCCCTTGTGCTGACTCTGAGGCCAAGGACTAAAGCACTAGCACGGGGTTGGGAAGATCAGCTCCCAACCTTGAGCTTCATAATTCTTGCTCTGTGGTATAAAGCAATTATTTTACTTTTCTCTTTATCATGTTATTGGACTTTATTGAAATGAGGGACATCCAGATGGCTCCAGAGCGCTGTTTACATTGCAGTCTAATGGACATGTGCCAAGCTGCACGTGGAAGGCCCTGCTACACCTGTATGGTGAGGGGGGAGGGGTATGAAGCCCACCTAACAGTGCTCCCCCTTTCCCTAGTCTCCATTCTGCTATGCTCAATTCAAGAACTACACATAAGTTACCCACTATGTGTCAGCCACCGTGCTAGGCACTAGGGATAGAGAGATGACTGAGACAAGGTTCTTGCTGTCCAGACACTGCCACTCTAAGACGGGGGGCACAGTCAGGTAAACGTGACTGCACTGAGGGAATGAGGCATGTAATGTTAGAAGTATGCAATAGGAATGGAAATAACACAGAAGGCTGGGGAATTAATGATGTGAGAGGGTCAAGGAAGACTTTGAGAGAGGCTGATCTACAAATCAAATTTTGAAGGATGACTAGGAGTTCAGAGGTGAAAGTGGAAGAGATGGCAAAGGGAAGAGCAAGCAAAGGCACAGAAGCACAAAACAGAGGGGACTCGGACCTTTTAAGGAATTTGGCTACTCGCCTGTCATATCGCCAGCTTGGCTCAGAAGTGCAGAAATAATCACCAGCTCTGATAGCTATTAAACCGCTCTTCTCTCCAGCTCCCTGCATGTACCCCGATGGGTCTCTGACCCCCTTGGCTCAGGTGTTCTGCTCCTAGTTCTGGCCTCTGGGCGTCTGGCCCTAATGACATGTTATGGTTTTACTTGCCTGACCTTGATCTTCTAGAGTCTTTGGGGTAGGATCCACTCTGTGATCTGCAACTAACAAGGAGAGATACCCCTCCTTCCACCATGCTCTGTGGTACCCTAAAGGCCAGGCCCGCCCAGCCTCCCCAACAGAGACCGGGCACATATAAAGATCTGCACTTCGTCTACTAGAGCTAGAATAAAAAATGTACGTGGGAGAGAGACGCAGCAGGAGATGGTTCTCCAGGGAGGCAGCAGACCAATCTGATTCCTGCTAAAGTCTGGGCTTCATCCTGCCAACACGGGGAGCCACTGAAAGGCATGATGCAGGGGACTGGCAGATTCCAGTTTGCCTTCCTCGGGGTTACTCTGCTGGTTATTCAAGGTGATTGTATTAGAGGAAGAGAGACTGGGAGCAAAGGAAAAAGTCAATATGGAGAGGCTGTTGCCACAGTGTGAGCAAGACTGAGAAAACCAGGCTCCCCTGCCACTCACTGCTGGTGCAGTCAAATCAGCATCTCCCTGGGGGCAGAGGCAGGACAGAGCTGGCATCAACCTTGTGGTTCCTTAGCTGTCCATTGTGGCTCTGATTCTTACATTTGGGGGCTGCCTCCTCCTCTCTTTCTTTTTTCTTCTCCCTCCCTCCCTTTCTCCCCCTTCTCTGCCTCCTTCCTTCTCTTCTTGCTTATTCCTTTTCCTCCCTCCTCCCTTCCCCTCCCTCTCTGGCACACCCTGGAGAGATGTGCCTTGCCTCCTGCATCCAGCTCAAGACTCCCTGATGGGAGAAAACAGAAAACCAACAGAGTTTTGTGTTTTCCAGAGTCTGGAGACTCCGGGTGCCCCACAAATATTAAAAACAACTTTTGTCACAGATTCCATCACCTCGGAGCCTGCAGGAGGAAATCATAGCCCTCTCCAACAATCCTGCTAACAGACAATGGGAAATAAGAAACCCACCGACCAGTACTCTTGGGCCCATGTTCCAGCTTCCTTAAGGCCATCCACCACCTTCAGCTTGCCCCAAACTATCTCCAGTGACTCTCCCCAGGTCACAGCAACCTGTTTACAAACATCTAGAATTCCCAGGCACTTTTAGGACAAGGGACTCAGGATGTGTCCAAGTGGGCAGCAAAGTCTTCTCTAAGAGAAGCTGTTCCTCCAGATCTATTTATGACGACGTAAACACTTGCCAAGGAAACAAGGCATGTGGGCATGCGCCGGCCCCACAGTCCCTCGGGTTGCTGCAAAAGGCAACTGAAAAGTCACATGTCATAACAGTGGAAAGTACATATGCAACTATTCTTAGCCCTGGAATGTATACACTGTCTCCCTGCCCAGTGCTTCTTTCCCGAAGTTCTAGAAAACTGTGAAAGTACCGTTAGCATAAACAAATCCAGAACTCTCCCAGGACAAATCATCTGCCAACTGAAGGAAAGGCTTGGGTTTATGGTCTCACTTGGATCCAGAGGTGGAAGCTCTCCGGAGGGACCAGCCGGACCAGGCATCATCAGTGGATGTCACTGCAGCAAATGAAGGTAAATATCTCTAATGTTTAATTCTTCTGTGGGTAGACTGCCAGATGTCATCCAGTAAACCCTGCCCAGGGTACTGTTTGGTCTCTGCTTTCTGTTTATCACATGCTTAAAACAAAACCCCAAAGACTGTGTGAAATCATGTTTTAAAAAATAATTTGCAAAGGCCCATTTTCATCCTTTAGTACTGTCTAGTTACCCGAGGGCCACGCCTCCAGAATGACATCCTTGGGGAATGACTAACACCCAGAAAGATGCTTAGATGGGTTTACTAAATAACACATATGCTGAGAAGCTCACAGAATTCGGCTGGTCAAATGCATGGACTGTCACTTTGCTTCAGGCTCACATTTAATTAAGCCCCTGACAATCAAGTAACTTCCAACAACATTGGTGGTTCTTTTTCATTTTTCTCAGATTATCTGAAGATGCTATTTGCCTATTACCTTTGAGAGTAATCACAACCAAAAAGAGAGGTGTTGGCTGTGAGGTCTTGGGTGTAGGTGGCCTCTCTTTCCAATCTTCACTAAGCAACATTCTTGGTGTTATCCACAAGCATCTTGGTGAATAGACATAGATGCTGTAAGTCTTGGAGCCAACACAGTTAAATACTTCAGCACATGCTTCCCCTTGGGACCTCTTCCCCACCTTGTAGAATGGATGAGGAGTTGCCAGATGAGTTGCTCTTCAAAGACCATGACTTCTCCTCTGACTTACTGAGGCAGCTCAATGGCTTAAGGCAAAACAGGATGCTGACTGATGTGAGCATCTGTACCGGGACCTGGGAGGTCCCCTGCCACCGAAGTGTGCTGGCCTCCAGCAGCCCCTACTTCAGGGCCATGTTCTGCAGCAACTTCCGGGAGAGAAGCGAGCCCAAAGTCCAGCTGAGGGGCATCGACCCCCCAACTCTGGACCAGATCATCTCGTATGTGTACACTGGGGAGGTGCACATCACGGCTGAGAACGTCCTGCCCTTGATGGAGGCAGCCTCCATGCTACAGTATCCCAAGCTTCTGGAGGCCTGCTCCTCCTACCTCCAGAGCCAGCTGACCCCCGGCAACTGCCTGGGCATGATCAGACTCTCTGAAATCTTAAGTTGTGAGAGCCTCAAGAAAAAAGCCAGGGAGGTGGCCCTGACGTGTTTTCCAGAGGTGGCTGCATCGGCAGACCTGAAGGAGCTCTGCGTCTTGGAATTGAGAGACTATCTGGGGGACGACGGGCTCTGTGCGGAGGAGGAAAAGGTGTTTGAGGCCCTCATGGTTTGGGTCAAGCACGACCTCCAGGCCCGGAAACGACACGTGCAGGAGCTGTTCAAGCAAGTCAGGCTTCAGTACATCCACCCGGCCTTCTTCCATCATTTCATCGCCAACAATGCCCTCCTTCAGTCCTCACCCTCATGCCAGACCATCCTGGAGACAGCCAAGAGGCAGATGTTTGCTTTGCACAGTGCCACCAGTGCCCCAGACCTCCAACCTCCATGGCATGTCCCCCCAAGAACCTCTTACCAAGATTTCCTCGTCCTCTTGGGTGGAAGGAAGGACAGCCAGCAGACCACCAGGGACGTTCTGCTGTACAACAGACAGACCGGCCAGTGGCAGAACCTTGCCAAACTCCCGACCCGGCTGTACAAGGCCTCAGCTGTCACTTTGCACCGCAGCATCTATGTGCTGGGAGGCATGGCTGTCGGCACAGGGAAGAACATGCCCAGCCACAACATCTACATCTACTCCCTGAAGCTCAATCAGTGGAGGCTGGGGCAGCCCATGCTGGTCGCCCGCTACTCGCATAAAAGCACTACCCATAAGAACTTCATCTTTTCCATTGGGGGGATTGGAGAAGGGCAGGAGGTCATGGGCTCCATGGAGAGATACAACAGCATCTTGAACATCTGGGAGAGTATGGCCAGCATGCCAGTGGGGGTTCTCCACCCTGCAGTCGCTGTGAAAGACCAAAGACTCTACCTTTTTGGGGGAGAGGACATCATGCAGAATCCTGTGCGCCTTATCCAGGTAAATGACTGGTCCTTCCCATCATGTAAGTGCATGAGTGTATACCCACACATACACACAAGTGCATGCACACACATACTTATACACATATGCATATATACGCATACATACACACATGTATATACATGCATGCATATACACATGTGAGTACATGCATGCATACATATAATACATATATACACACTATCATTTGCAGGGGAAGCGTAAAGGAGGGAGGAAAGGAAGGATGGAAGGGAGGAAGGAAAGAAGAAAGTTTAAATTCAGCAAGATTTCATCCATTTATGAATTCTTGTTGTATAAGATTAACACATACAAAGGAACATCAAATACAATCTCTGTACACAAAGAGTTTATCTTCATTGGAGGAAAAGTCCAAGCTAGAACACAGTGAATGTCTGATAGTGAAATTCTTTTTTTTTTTTAATTTTTTTTTCAACGTTTTTTTTTATTTATTTTTGGGACAGAGAGAGACAGAGCATGAACGGGGGAGGGGCAGAGAGAGAGGGAGACACAGAATCGGAAACAGGCTCCAGGCTCCGAGCCATCAGCCCAGAGCCCAACGCGGGGCTCGAACTCATGGACCGCGAGATCGTGACCTGGCTGAAGTCGGACGCTTAACCGACTGCGCCACCCAGGCGCCCCTGATAGTGAAATTCTATAGGAATTTTGCAGATGCTTCTAACAATTCAGCAAGGCCCTGTAAGATTCCCAAGCATTGGTCCACAGTCCATTACCAAATCCCTGGGAACCCAACCTCAAATCAGCGGAATCAAAATCTCTTTGTGTGGGGTCCTGACATTTACACATCAGAGACATCTCCAGGAGATTCTCAGTTGCAGCCACGTTGGGGAACCTTGCCTTAAATGATAAGTAGATGCTAATATCACTAGCAAGCTCTCTTAGAAGTATTATTAACAGAGGCTAAAATGTCAGAATATGAAGTGTTTCATGCAAGTTCTAATCTCTGCAGTTTACCTAATGAAATGAAAAACTTGAATAATGAGCCTATCTTTAAAGATATGGAAATTCCTAGTATTTATTTTATTCAAGAGCTATATTGAGCCCCAGCCATGGTAAGAGCCCTGGGGATGTGGGCATGAGGAAGAAAGTGCACTTACACTCCAGGAGCTTGCTGGACAATTGCAATTCAGGTGCAAAATGGAGGGGTGCTTTAAGAGCATGGGGAGTGCCTTAAACCAGTCTAGAAGGAATCGGGGATGGTATGACTTTCGAGGTTGGTCTGCTGACTTGAACAGAGAGGCAAGAGAGAAGGGGAGTAAATGAAGAGGGAGAACCATTGGGTGGATAGAAGGATCTGACATGGAGGGAGACGGGAAGCTTCTCTAAGCAGAGGCAGAGTCCTCTTTTGAGGGCAAGGTGGTGAAGCTGGGCAAGGGAGCAGCTGCTCAAAGGCCCTGAAGCAGAAAGGGGCACAGCCCATGGCCTGGAGACACTGAAAGCCTGAGAATGTAGCTGCAACACAGAGCAGGAGGAGAAAGGTGGTATGCCAGGCAGGGCTGGGGGGTTAGTCCCCATGTGCTCTCCACCCAGACTGCTGCCCCTGAGCCCCTACTATAGAAATTCTGGAACATTCTTAGGGGATGGGTGTTTGTCCAGATGAGGCTGACCTGACCAGCTTTCTGGACCTTGTCAAGGAATTGGGGTTGTAGCCTGAGAGTAACAGTGTGGCTGAAGTAATCAAATTTACATTTTTAGAAGTTCCCTTTAGATGGCTTGGGGAGACAGGACTGGTCTAAGTGGACAACAGCAGGAGAGCTGGGGACTGTTCTAGAGGTCCAGGCCAGGGTGACTGGTGGCTTGGGCTAAGTTGGTGCCAGTGGAGATGGAGAAAAGTGAAAAGCTCCAATTTAATTTCTGTTTTTTCTTGCCTTCACTTCTCCAGCCCATATTTTCAGCTCCTCCCTGACCATCTAGGCAGATTCTGAGTCTGTTCCAAATCCCAATGATTTATTTGAGCCAGGAGAGACATGTTTTGCTCTCCACCAAGCTCTGGCCACACAATTCAGATGTAACAAAGTGCTTCTATGTAAAGCTAGAGCCCCTCCCTCTTTTAAAAAATATTTTTCAAAATAAAGTCAACAACTATGCTAAGTATTTCACATTGCAAAATTGTTATTGATTTCCTAAGAATAAATACAAGGCTCAGAAAAGCTTTTAAGCTGGAACGTCAAAAAATGCATAGTACCATCAAGCAAGACTCTTGCAAAGGCAGAAAAAAATCCACTAACAAATGAGTGATCCTTTTATACTGCAGTAGTGAGAAGGGGGAAAGGGGAAAAATATTCATGGAAACCTTTATTGTCTACCTAGCATTAACTTTGATACGAAATTTTTATTCATTCAAATAGAGTGTAAAATCAATGCTGGGGGTTGCTTGATGGAATAGGTTGGATTTTCTGGCACAGGTTCAGAGTTTTCTTTAATGGATGGTTCTTCTGCGGGCATGCATTCTTTGAGGAACTATACCGCAGTGGGGTTACTGTGCACTTTGTGTGTGTATGTGTACCTTTCTCCCTGGCCTTCTTTCTACCTCTGTTTCTGGAGGGCATTAAGCAAATCCTTCACCATAACATCACTTCCTCCACAGGTCAAAGACCATCTTTTGTTATCCTTGCCCCAGCCTCTCTAGGGGTATTATGAGGATTATGAGCAACTGTTTAATCTATCTTTGAAACCATACCCCAAGCTGACAGAGAACAGAAAGTCAGGAGGCAATTACTCATTCAGTGTTTGCTTTTGCTCCAAGGATCCTACTTTCCAAAGTGTCACCTACGTATTTTCAGATGAAACCATGAGGCTTAACAGCCATCAAGATTGCCTCTGTCTTTAGCACATGGCCTCCTCTATGCTTCACCAACTTCAAGAACGGACAGAGACCCTAAGAGGTCTCCAGTCTCAAAGGCTCCATCAAGAAAGGCAACACTTACATGGCCCCAGGCAGAGCCATGAGTGTGGTGGTTAAGAACATGGACTCCGGGTGGGGTCAACCAGACCAGCTGTTCCACTCACTCTAGCTGTGTGACTTTGGACATGTCACTTAACCCCTCTAAGCCTCAATCTAATCTGAAAAAAATGGAGGCAAGTAATGGTACCTACTTCACAGGATGATTGTGAAGACCAAATTTGGTAAACTAACAAAGCATAGAGTCTTTCATATGGTGGCAATTATATTTTATATAGAAAGAATTGCCAGCAAAGAATTATACTTCATATAGAAAGCATTGCCATTTTCTTCTGTAGGTAAATGTTTTGCCCCTTCTTTTCTTATATGAGTCCATCCTAAATCTCTTGTGTTAAATTTTGCTAACATTGAATTAATTTATATTTGATATTTGAACTTTATTTAAACTGAGGGGAACATGTTCTGGAAATCATGATTTGTGACTCTATTTCAGAGCATGGCCAAGGAGTCCTGCCCCACCTCTATGCTCTTTTTTTCTTTTCTCATACTTCCTCTCTGATCCTAATGACTTTCAGGCACAAACTGTTCGAAAGCCTTCCTCTCCTAGCCCCAAATGTATTCTTGGCTCTAAGGCCCTCTCTGATACACTGGAACATTTAGAAACCTAAACATGAGCCGGAAATAGAAATGATTGAAAAATCATTGGTTTTATGAATACCCAAGTTGCTTCATTTCCCATTAAAAGAAAAAAAATGTTCCAAGCAAGGTAAGAAAACACATACTACAATGCCTAACTCTTGGTCCATTCTATAGACACATAGCCAAGGATCTCATGGGCTCACATAAAGACCAATTTCTAGTAATATATTCTTTCTGTTATTTAATTATATCTTATTGATAGCAATATATCAGTATTGCTTAGTATATACCAATATATCAATATTGCTTGGTATAATAGGTATTATATCTACCTACATTTCAAAAACTAGGAAAAAGTGAAAAAAATCACTCCTATTTCACTCTCTTAACTACTACTTCTATCTTTTTAAAAATACATATCCCTTTACAATGCAGCACCATGATTATATTTCTCCCTCAGGTTTACCACATTTCCAGAAACACATGGTTCAAAATGGAGACAAGAATGATCAAGAATGTGTGTGCCCCTGCAGTGGTGCTGGGGGAGCGTATTGTCATCGTGGGAGGTGAGTTTGAACAGAGGATCGTGAGGCTGAACACAAACTTGGCATCTCCCGTGGAAAACGGGTCACTAATAGAAAGATGTTGTTCTACAAAACAGTGCTGTTAAAAGCATATCCATCCAACTAGGGGAGTGTGGACGACTTGGCAAAGTTTTTTTCTCATCCAGAAGTTTTTCCCTGTCTTTATCTATAAACAGGGAATGAAATAATAGCTATTTCACAGAATTGTTGTGATAATAAAATGTGTTCATATATCTAAAGCACTTAGCACTCTCCCGGGTACATGGCAAATACTAAAATAATGTTTGCTACTGTTCATAATATCAGCCATTAAGAGATAATTTCTCTGCATTTGCAGTATAGTGTCTTGGTTAAGAGGACTGGTTTTAGGGTCAGACCTGGGTTCAAATCCTGACTCTGCCACTGGCTGTATACTCTCTGGCAATTTATTAATCTTTTTTTTTTTTTCTGTACCTCCATTTGCACATCTGTAAAATGGGAATCTTAAAAGTGGGGACTGGTAGGGACCAGGTAGGGCTGTCGTGGAAATCATTCCTGAATTCCCAACGGCTCCTTCTCTGGATTGTTAAGGCTCTTGGGGAAGGTGGGGAGTGTGTAAAAGAAACGAAAATGACATTGAGGCTGAGAAAGCCACTGGAATCAGGAGGCTGCTCCTAATATAATGCTGCCTTAACTTGAGGCTAAGGATTCAGGGGCCAGAATCAGACAGATTGGAGTCCAAACCCCACCTGTGCCCACACCTTGGGCAGGTTACCAAAGCATACTACACCTTAGTTCAGAGTGCAGCCTTGATACTGGGCAATGGCAGAGATCAGCCATGTTTCCCGACTACAGCCTTCCATTCCCAACTGAGCAACACTGAGCTTGCCGATATGCCATTTGGTTTTCAGGTTACACAAGGAGGATTCTTGCTTATGACCCTCAATCCAACAAATTTGTCAAGTGTGCGGACATGAAAGACCGCAGGATGCACCATGGGGCCACGGTGATGGGGAACAAGATCTATGTAACGGGTGGGCGGCGGCTGACCACAGATTGCAACATCGAGGACTTGGCCTCCTTTGACTGCTACGACCCTGAGACAGATACCTGGACATCCCAGGGACAGCTTCCTCACAAACTCTTTGATCACGCCTGCCTCACTCTCCAGTGCATACCTCACACTCCCACCTTCTCATGAAGTCGGCGAGAAACTATTGGTCTTAATCAAGATGCTTTCTGTTGCAAGGGACAGAAACCCAATTCCAAGGAGCTTAACCCTAAAAGGATGCAGGAAGTGCCCACAGGACTGAAAGTTCCAGAGCCCGGAGGCCTGAAACCAGACATATTGTTGCCAGAACTCTCTGTCCACACCACAACTCTCTCTCTCTCTCTCTCCCCCTTTCTCTTTCTCCTCACTTTCCCTCCTTCTCTACCTCATCTCTACTAGATTTCATTCTACAAACAAGTTTCTTGATCCACAAATTATGAAGACAATGGCAACTGATAAACTCAGACTCACATTTTCTAACTTTGCATCTTCAAGACAGAACTTGACCATCATCCATATATTAATCCTGAAAATAATCCTAATTGGACGTTTTTTAATTCCATGGCTTCCTCTTGAGTCAATCACTGTTTCCAGGGCTTGTGCTACTGTGTAATCCCAGATCATGTCCCTACAGGCTGAGGTCATGTTAACTGTTATCACTGACAGTCTATCCACTGCACATGATGAGATAGAGGCAGTTTCCCCAAAGGAAGAACTGCTGGGCTGACCAAAACCACATCTGCCCAGATCATCATGGAAATCCAGAACTAAAGGGCTGAGAGACCCGGAAGAGTCCCTAGAAGCAGGTGGTCCAGGTGGCAGTGTGAGACATTGACCGTGACCCTGTTTCTTTGCATTCTATGGATGTAGTACATTGGGATTCCAGGGAAATATGTCAATTCAGTTTCTAGGGTTTGCAAAATTATCTATGCTGCCAGAATAAAGTTTGTTTCTAGTGCCAAAGGATGTTTTCCTCCAGCCTCTGGGGAGCTATAAACCTGCAGAATTAATCAGGATTTTCATTTTGGTAAATGTTATGAGAATTGCTCTTCCGAGGCAAGCCAACAAATTCCTTCACAGATTCCAGCAATTATTGCCCTCTCCATGCCAGGGCTGAATATCCCCTAGCCCTTTTTATCTCAAAGTTCTTCCCAAGCTGGCTCAATCCCAAGCTCAAGAATAAACTGAAGATGGTGACACATTATAATCACCTGGGAAGCTGTTTGAAAATGGGGCTGAGCTGCATTCCGGAGGGACAGACAGGGATTCTCAGGTGGAGCCTAGATCATTGAAATGTGCGGTCAGGATTAAGAACCACCATCCTGGGCACTTGGGTGGCTTAGTCCATGAAGTGACCAACTCTTGGTTTCGGCTCAGGTCATGATCTCACAGTTTGTGGGATCGAGCCCCTTGTCAGGCTCTGTGCTGACAGTGGGGAGCCTGCTTGGGATTCTCTCTCTCTGCCCCTCCCCTGCTCTCTCTCTCGCTTTCTCTCTCTTAAAAATACATAATAAATAAATAAATAAATAAATAAATAAATAAATAAGCTTTTTAAAAATTAAACAAATAAAAAAACAAGAACCACTGTCCTGCTCGGCTGCAGGTACTGAAACATTCGTGTGCTGACCCGCTTCCCAGCATGTTCTGGCCAGCCCTGTCGCCACCCAATAGCATAGGTAAAAGTCTTCTCTCTAGCAATGGAAGCATCTGGAATGGGTCTCACTGCCCTGAACCTGGCACCAGAGTGACCCCAAGCTGGAGCCTTTCTCCTACCCTGCTCTTCAGGCTTATGTTCTGGACTTACCCTTTCTTCCTAATTTGTATTTTTTGCCCTTCAGTTTCTCCTGCTGGGGTCTGAAGCTCTGCTCTGCTCCCCAGACCACTTGGCTGTGGTCCAGACACCTGGCCCAGATTATCAGCCCCTACTCTTGATCATGATCACTGTCACCTTAGCAGTTGGCTGGCCTCTTACTATAACCTATTCTCTTTGAATCTCTCTATTCAGGCTCTCAATCCCACCTCTTCCAGTGATGCCTCCAGTGCCTAAATGGAGGTCCATTTTGATTTCTCATCTGACTTGACCATTCAACACAGATGACTCTCTCTCCATCTAGAAATGTCTTCCTCACTCCACCTCTGGGACACCATTCACTGTCTCTTCCTACTGCGTGCAGTTCATTCTTCTCTCTTTCTTTCCCAACTAATAAATGGAGGTGCACTCCAGTGCTCAGCCCTTACACCTTTTGTGCATCTACCCTCACTCCCAAGGTAAGAGACACCCCGCCGCCCCAGTGTAGGGCTTATCATTCCAGCTATGTGCTGCTGACTTCCCAGTGTTCTCCAGTTCCAGACTCTACAGCTTGCTCCATGTTTCCACTTGGATGTTAAATACCTCAATGTAAACATGTTCAAGAACACTTTTTCCTCCCGTGATAGGCTTCCCCATCCTGGGAGAGGGAAACACCTGTGTCCCAGTTTCTCAGGCCCAAAGCCTTGGATGCTACTCTTGGCTCTTGGCTCTCACACCCAACTCCATCTGTTTCAGGTGTGACAGAGCCCAGTCGCCTCACCAGCCACAGATCTTACTATGGTCCAAGCTGCCATCTTCTCTCATCTGAACTCATCACTGGTGTCTCTGCTTCCACCTTTGCCCCCAAATCTCCCTCAACCCATCAGCTTGGAGCATCTTTCACAAATTTATAAGTGAGAATAGATCCTTCCCTTGTTTAAAATTCTGCAAAGCTTATACTGGAATTAAAGTAGAAAAGTTGGGGTACCTGGGTGGCTCAGTTGGTTAAGCATCCGACTTTGGCTCAGGTCATGATCTCATGGCTCGTGAGTTCAATCCCCTATGCTATTGGGTGGCATCAGGTCCCGCATCAGGCTCTGTGCTGACAGCTCAGAGCTTGGAGCCTGCTTTGGGTTCTGGGTCTCCCTCTCTCTCTGCTCCTCCCCCACTAGCACTCTGTCTCTCTCTGTCTCTCAACAATAAATAAAAGTTAGAAAAAAATTTTAAGTAGAAAACTTAATTTAAAAAATGTCTTTAATTAAAAAAAAAAAAAAACAACCTCTCCAAAGCCGTCCCAGCTTTCTCAGACAACTTTCAGACACCTGCAAGATTGCTCTGCGACCCCACACTGCTGCCCCCGCTACTCTCACTCTGCACCGTGTCCCCCAACTCAGCATCAGCCACACTGGCCTCCAGGCTCACACATCGTTTCCACTGTCTGTGTTCACACTTGCTGTGCTCTCCACCCAAACACGCTTGGCCCAGATACCACACCCACAGGGTCCCCTCCAAACAACAGCCAGGTTAATCTTTTAAAAACACAAACTGTTCATGTTCCTCTCCTGCTTAAATGACTTTACAGCTTCCCAGAGACCTTTGAACAGAGCCCCCCATCCTTTATCTAGCCTCTAGGGCTTTCTGCTGCCCAGTACCCATCCATGTCTCTGACCTTGCCTTTTGCTGCTCTCCACGGTGCCCACCACTGCCTCTGCCTTTATTATTCCCCCTCCTCTCTCTTGCCTCTGGGTCTTTGCTCTGGTCTAATACACACCTCTCTCACCTCTTCACCTGACATAATTTCAAGTCATACCAGCCAGATTAAAATTCACTGCATCAGAGGACTTCCGTGTACCCCACCCTTGCCTGGGTCAGCTCTCTCTCCTATTAAATGTCTCCATTGTCCCTATACATCCTCTTTGAGACCCTCATCCTACTTGTAATTACTTGATCACTATCTTCCCCTCCAGGCTCATATCTGTCCAATCTCTTCCACATTTCCAGGGCTGGGCTTGGCATTGCCTACATGTATTGTAGGTCCTCAATAATTATAGCATGAATGGATAAAAGAATGAGGCTGCTGAATCTACACTGTCTCTAAAATCCATCTCAAACTCAGAGGTCAGTGTGGATAGGCCCTAGTTCAAGCATCTCAGATCCTCTGCTAAGGGATCACTGTGTACTTCCTTTATCCTCTTTCTCTCTCCCACCCTGGGGAAGATGTAGCATGGCCTACCTATGTCAGGCTTAGAGGATGAGAGCTTCTCCTAGAGGGTCCTGTTTGTCTGGAATTGGAAGTGAGAGTCTTGCCATCTGTAAACTCCTGCAGCCTCCAAAATTCCTTCTGTCAGAGACTTGCTAATGCCTCAGCTTTCTCTCCCTTCATCTTAATCCAAAATTTAATAAGCTGCTGGCATCTGTGGCTACTTGGAGCTTGTATGAGTCTCACTGGGGCACAGAAGCACTAAGTAAGTTGTCCCCTGGAATGTATAAAGAAAGATGGCACCAGGGCCAAACACATTGGGACACACACGGCAGGCCGCTTTGTGCGTCCAGTAAGAGGTCTCTGTGGCAGGTGCATTTACATACCTGGGGGTCCGCCTGGCCAAACCCCATATCTGAGCTGAGTTAGGAAATGCCCTTCTGCCATAAGGGACCCTTTGCAATCTGCTAAGGAAATCACAGTCCAAAAAGAAAGAGGTTTTAGCATGAGGCTTGTGCATCTCACTGGCTAAGGAGAGAGTCACAATCCAGAGCTGAAGTCAAAATATATTTAGCCAGCAGCAGTTAAACTAAAACATTGTAAGTAAAAAATGTCAGATAGCCTGACTAATCACTGCAACAGGCAACAAGGGAGGGGGATGGAAATGAAGTGGACAGAACAAGGGCTATGCAAGAAAACGCTAACAAAAATATCAAACACCCTGTCCCAACATAAATCAGTGAGCTGGAGAGGAGCCAGCAGAGAAAACAGTGTTGGCAGGAAGAAAGTGGCTGAATTTACCTTCGCCACCTATAACAAAAATTTGCGATGTCCCAGAGGACAAGGACTATGACTGGTTTTACTCCCTTTATCCTTCTCAGGATGTCTGACACAATGCTGCCCCCCTCCAACATGCCATGCTTGTCCATGTCTCTGTGCCTCTGCACACGTCATTCCCTCTGCCACGACGCCTTCCCCTGCCCTGCCTCGTGAACTCTTACTCAGCCTTCACCTCCTCTGTGGAGCCTTCTCCAGCCTTTCTACCCACCTCTGCACTCCCCCTCCCTTTATTCCAGCTCCTTCTACATCATAGCACCGTAGAGACTTGTTAAAGGAATTGGAAGGAAAGCTCTTCATAGGAGCAGACAGAGTCTTGGTCCCTATGAACCTCTAGGTTCAGGCAGTACTTGACACACAAACAGTGATGACATGCCTGCAGAATGAATGAGCAGGTGCACAAGTGAAAGGGCCCTAAACATCACTGGAGTATATGGGCTGCTCTGGGTGGAAAGAAGGAGTTAATTATCAGGAAAACTGCCATTCCCTAGTTTTTAGCTGCATTTCACCCCAGTCTCTGCTTCCAGCATCACATGGCTTCCTTCTGTGTAAGTCCTCCTCTGTCTCTTATTGGATTTAGGGCGCACTCTAAACTAGTTTGATCTCATCTTGATCCCTTCCTTCATTACATCTTGAAAGACCCTATTTCCAAATAAGGTCACGTTCTGGGTTCCAGGTGGTCATGCATTTGTGGGGAGACACAATTCAACCTGTTTCAGATACCATCTCCCACAAGAAGGCATCCTTGATGAGCCCTCACCACCACCACCCCCTCACCCCAGGTGGAGCCATGTGGCACGGACTCCTCCTCTCCCCATCTCATCAGGAGCACCTCCTGGGAAGGGACTGTGTCTTTCATCTCTGTATCCCCCACTCCAGCCCCACAGGGCCTGGCACTGCAAAGACACTCAGTGAACATGCATAAGCTAAATCCAACCATTTCACAGGGACTAGCAAACATTGTATGGACTCTGAGACTAATGTGCACAAGACACAGCTTCTGAGCAGCTTCCCAAGAGTACAGGGTGAACAATACCTGCCAAATGCCAATCAAGAAGGAATTGGTTGATTGGGGCCGGGGGGTGGGGGGGGTTGCAGGGGAGCTCAGTCAGCTAAGCATCCAATTCTTGATTTCGGCACAGGTCCTGATCTCACGATTCATGAGATCAAGCCCCACATCAAGTTCCACACTGACAGCACAGAGCCTGTTTGGGATTCTCCAGCCTTTCTACCCCTTTCTGCTCCTCTTCTGCTCTCCCTCTCAAAATAAATAAATAAATAAACAGTAAAAGAAAAAAGAAGGAATTAGGGTCGGGCATAAGAAGTTATCTGAGAGAACTAATCTGTTAGCACAGTGTCACCCATAATGTCCTATTTTTGATCTTGCCAACATAAGCCTTTGGGGTGATGTCATGAGAGTGAATCCGATGCTAAGGATGCTGGGGAGAAGGAAGTCTGTTTTCTGAAATGTCAGCTTTCACGCAATCTTATAGGAATTCTAGGCTCCTATTCAAATGCCACGTTATTCTCTTCATGTGGGGAATTTGGTTTTTTGCTTTCCCTAAAGACATCCATGAGTCTCTCTTCCTCCTGATTTCACTTATTTGATTTAATTAGAATTCCAGGGCATGCAATCCAGAATTCCCCAGTAACGCTCCCATAACAAGCCAGCTGTCCAGGAAAATGGTGCTTTGAGGACACAGACAGGGATTCAATAATGTGAGGTGTTTCTAAGTTAGAAAGATACAGACAGGAAATTCTGTCCTATTCAGAATCAGAGGCTGTCTTTGTAGTTTCTCCAACAGTCCCATTAGCACTGCGCACATTCAGAGACAAGAGGGCCACCTCAGGACAACTGCAAAATCAGAACCTTCCAAAAGGGGTTGGGAGGGAAGCAATGCAGAGACATCTATGCTCAAGATAAGACCAAGGAGAAAAATAGCAGAATTCATTAGCAGAGTCTCTGAGACATTTATCTTTTGTCGAGTATTTGAGAAAAAAAGAAAAAACAGAATTAATCCCCACTTGGAGTATAGATTGATTTGGCTTACTTATCTGAAGAGTAAACTAAAGCTGTTAATGGATTTGCCCATTTACTAAGCACTGAACCTGCATTACCCAGCTCAGTTAACACAAGAAGCTTCTCGCACCTCCTCAGCACCCTTCCTGACCACCCTAACCTAGCCCCCATCCCACCCACTGCATTGTCCTCTTGCACTCCTTATTTCTTCCCTTCACACCTTTTAATCATAATTATTTATTGTCTTACTTGCTTTCCTGAGTTTATTTAGTTGACATCCCCACCCAAATGGAAGATCCCTGAGAATGGAGAATGGCTGCCCTGTTCACGTCTGTTTCCCTGGTACCTGACACAGAGAAGGCAATCAACAAAGATTTGTTGAATGAATGAATGAATGAATGAATGAATGAATTGAATGAATGGCAATCGAGACATTTAGGATGAGCGTAAAAGAGAGAGAAGGTAAGTTTGGGGAATGACACAGGAGAAGGGGAGAAATATGGGGACGTGGTTGACTGGCATGGGAGGGCACAGTGGTCTTTATCCAGGTGAGTGTTGTAAGAAGATCACTCTGCCGGCAACCAGTGGAAGCATGGAGAAGTCCAGAAAGTTTAGATGGCAGGCTATTCCCATCGCCAGGAAGGATGATGAGGTATGGCCACTAATGTAACAGTTTACAAGTCTTCACATGTCTGTGCCCGTCACAGAGGACAGTGGGCATTTGCCCGTAACCCATCTCCTCCCTGGACATAATGATGAGACACAAAATCCTAAGCGGTCACCCTCTAAATCCTCCCACGTGAAAGAAGACCCCAGGCAAACCACTTACCCCACTAGAACATAGTTGCCAAATTATATTTTAGGCATTATGATATTTTCCTCATTCTCAGGGCTTGATGAGGGGGAAGCACCTGAGATGACCTTATAAATGTCTAAAGCAACAGTAGCCACTATGAATGCTGGGGGTAATAACAGATGTAGAAGTAAAGTGTACAGTGACATTTTGAATGTCAGTGACACTTAAAATTTAAATTTACAATGACATTGTAAATAACAATGGTAGCAGAAAGGATGGGGGGGGGGCGGAGAAGGTGGCAAAGCTTTAAGGGTGTATTGCATAGGGATACAATGATCTCTCACCAGACTATACAACAGGCCCCCTAACCACTCTTCCTGGCTCCAAAGTCTCCTCTTCTAGCTCCCCGTCCCCTGCTAGGGGCAATCCTAGCGGGCTTGGGGAAAATCAATAGATCCATTTGCCTTTCTGAAAGATAAACCTGGCCAGATATCTTTCTTGCTTAAACCCCTTCAATGGTCTCCCACCTCAAAAAATTCAAGCTTCACTTCCATACCTATGAGGTCCTTGTATGTGGAAGAATAAATAGCCTCCACCAGAATAGGTAACAAATAAAATGATAGTGGAGGACCCACCCAATAGGCACTCAGTAAGTGCTATTCTCCTTGCTGCCCCACAGTTCCAGTTCAACTGGCCAAAAAGAAAACTCTTACTTGCCTATTAACAAAGAATGTTTACCTATTAGCTATAGCTGTAGATACATAGAAAAAGAGACTAAATAGATCTCAGATACCTGGCCACCAGCTCCTCATCCGATGGGGACACCGTGACCTGCTCTTCCATGCCAAAGGCACAGTACACTTATCCCAGAAGGGCTCAGTCCTGATGAATGTGGTCAAGGCCTTAGTTTCTCAAAATGTCTTCAGGGAAATATTTTTTTGCCCTCAAAATTGCCTCCTTTTCATCTAGAATGATGATTCATTTCATTATTCAGTGACTGAAAATTCATGAAATTTTGTGGTTAAAGCAAAAATGTGTCACACACAATTCCATATGTCCGTGCAGTGGGGCTGAGAAAATCTAATGATGAAAACCATCATTTCTTCCCCCAAAGTTTAACAGATCTCTCCACCTCTTTTTTTTAACTTATAATATTTTTATCTCCTTAATTAAAAACATTGCTTTGAAAAATAATTAGATATAAGACTCCATAAATAAACATAATGGTCAAAGCACTGTACTTTCTTAGATTAGTTTCAAGATTCAAATTCACAAATGCAAATGTAACATTTCTGAGTCAGAGAGTTGGAAGGAGGCCTGGGTGACCAGTTGGTCCAATCCAGAGAGACAACATGGAGAAACAGAAACAGCAGTGGGCTTCATGAAAAAACATCTGAGGACCTGGATTTGAGGTTTGGCTCTCCCTGTAGAGAGATGGATTCCTCAGGCAGGTCACTAAGCTACAATGTCCTTGCCTGTAAAATGAATGAATCTCATCTGCCAAACACTCTTGAGAAAATCACAACTGTTTGGGGCATCGGGGTGGCTCCGTCAATTAAGCATCTGACTCTTGATTTCAGCTCAGTCATGATCTGACTGTGAGATTGAGCCTTGTGTTGGATTCTACACTGACAGCCCAGAAGGTGCTTGGGATTCTCTCTTCCTCTCCCCCTACTTGATTGATCGCACAGTAGCACTCTCTCTCTCAAAATAAATAAATAAACATTTTTTAAAAAGAAGAAAATCACATCGGGGCACCTGGGTGTCCGACTTCCACTGAGGTCATGATCTCACTGTTTGTGGGTTCAAGCCCCACGTCGGGCTCTGTGCTGACAGCTCAGAGCATGGAGCCTGCTTTGGATTCTGTGTGTGTCTCTCTCTCTGCCCCTCCCCACCCCCCCTCTCGTGTGCACACTCTCTCTCAAAAATAAATAAACATTAAAAAAATTAATAAAAAAAAATCGCAGGGCACCTGGGTGGCTTAGTCGGTTGAGTGTCCAACTTCAGCTCTGGTCATGATCTCACAGCTGATGAGTTCGAGCCCCGCATTGGGCTCTATGCTGACAGCTCAGAGCCTGGAGCCTGCTTCAGATTCTGTGTCTCCCTCTCTCTCTGCCCCTTCCCTGCTCGCACTCTGTCTCTGTCTCTCAAAAATAAACATTTAAAAAAAATAAGAAGAAGAAAATCGCAACTGTAAAGGGAAAAGAAGACATTGCTCTATGATGGCCAGCAAAAAATACCCTCCCACATTCTTCACTCCACCCCTCTAGGCTCAACATCCTTTTAGTCTGGGGAAGCAAGAATAAAGGGATGACTAGAGAAAGCCACCAAACACACTCATATAACCAGCTTCCAGGTCAGGAAACAGGACATTACAGCACCCCAAAAGGCCCCTTCACAACTCTACCAGTCATTAGACTCTCCAAAAAGAACTACTATTTGGACTTCTAACACAGATTAATTGTGCCTGTTTAAGAAGTTTATATAAATGGGAATAGATAGTTTGAACTCTTCAGTACAGCTTCTTTTGCTCAACATTAACTTTGTGAAATTCATCCATGTGGTTATGTGTAGTTATAGTTTGTTCATTCTTGTTGCTTATAATACTCGACCGTACAACGATATTACAATTCACGTTTCTGTTTTACTCTTGATGGGCATTTATGTAGTTTCCCATTTGAAGCTATTATAAACTTTCTCGTACATACCTTTTGGTGAACATATGTTTACCTGTCTGTTGAGTATGTAACTAGGAATAAAATTGCTGGGTCATGGGGTGTACATATGTTCAGCTTTATAGATATGGCCAGTTTCCAAACTTGTCATACCAATCTCTGCTTCCACCAGCAGTGTATGAGAATTCCAGCTGCTACACATCTTTAACAATACTTGATATTGTCTTTCTTTTTCATGTTAGCCATTCTGGTGGGTGGGAACTGGTATCACATTGCAGAATGATATTTTTAAAGTGTAAATCAGATTATGTCACTCTGCCAATGGTTCCTTTAGCATTCAGAATAAAACCTTCAAGACCCTGGTTACCTTGGCTTTCCTGCTGACTTCATAGTGACACTCTACTCACTATGTTTCAGCCCCACCTCTTTCTTTCTAGTCTTCAAATATGCCAAGGTCATTCTCAACTCAGGATCTTTACCATTGACTGTTTCCTCCGCCTGGAACGTTCTTCCTCCAAGTATTCCCATGACTATCTCCTTCTTGTTCATTCATACATTCAACAAATACTATCGAGTGATAATCAGGTTCCTTCTCAAATCTCAGCTCCCTCTAAGAATCCTTCCCTGACCACTGCCTAGTGTAGTCATGGGTACTCCCTCACACCACACCACATTCACTCTCTAGTCTCTTGCTTTATTTTACTTGTAGCACTTATCACAACCTCTACTTTTTCTTTTAAGATTTATGTGTTTTCTGCCTTATCATATTAGGATATAAATTAGCAGCCGAGACAATATATCTTCAATGCCTAGAATAAAACATAACATAAGTATTTAACAAATATTTGTGGGATGAATGGAGAGTTCACATAAGGGATTCACACATAGATTCCCAAAGATAATTGTAGAATATTAAAGTTAATAGAGCCCCTTCCTTCCCCCCCCTACTTGATTGATAAAAATGAAGCTCAGGAAGATAAAATGACTTGGCCAAGTTCATGGTCAGCAGCAGAAATGGGGTTTGAACCCAAGCTCATGACTTCTAGTTCTAGTACATTATTCTACCTATGAGAACTAGGGAATAAGTCTTAATTGAATGAGTCTCTAATTATTGAATGTTGGACATTAGGAATTGATTCAGCACAGTGAAGTCCTCCTCCAATACCACTCATAGACCTGTTTGGAAGACAACACTTCAAGAAGATATGACAAGGAATTGTTTCTGGTTCCCCAAAATCACCCCTGGCCTTGCCTCAGAGAAAGAGGACAATGTTGAGAGGGTTAAAATGGACAGGGCTGACTCTCAGTCCATCTTCCATTCTCTACAGAGAGGAAAGAGAACTATCTTGGCAGGAACAATCTCCCTGGACTCCCAGGGCCTGGGATCTACCAGGAAATCATGCCCCACCAGGTGAGGGCCCTGTCTCATGCTTAGTTTGGGTGAGAATCAGGTTGTACCACAATGTGAGCCTCAGGACTAGTTACATAATTGGATGTGTAATCAGTACCTTCCAGATCTTCAGCCAAAAGCACTCCTGATACCACTTCAATCTTGCTGAATCATCTCTAAACCCCATGACTGGATGATTCACTGATCTCCTCTGGGGTCATGACTATCAGGTGTTCACCCAGAAATGAGAACTAAATTCATAAGGGGAGAGATGCTCTTGTTGGAACTCTGGTTTTTCCAGTGCTTCAACCTACCACCCCTTGGATTTCCAAAGAGTGATGGAAGCCACCTTGGTCTCTTCCTCATTAATCTAAATAAATGGGTGAAAAATAACCAGAGACCAACTATGTAAGATAGGGAGCTAGTGTTTGGAAAGAAATCAACCTAGATGATAAAAAACATAGAAATCCACAGTCTCTTACCACATTTCTGAAATCCAAAAAGCTCTGAAAACCAATTCTGCTTCTTTGTTCTTTTTTGTATATTGGCAGTGAATTCATTTGGCAGCAAATCCTGACAGGAAAAACTGACATGAGACTATTTTTAGTCTTTATTTCTCCATTTCAGGTGCATACTCATACATTTTCATGCCAGAATATCACTGTTGGATTATGAGGTGCTGAATCAGACCCCAATGGGTTGTTTCAGAATATAGTATATAATGCATCTTGGGGTGCCTGGGTAGCTCAGTCGGTTGAGTGACTGACTTTGGCTCAGGTCATGACCTTGCAGTTTGTGGGTTCGAGCCCCGTGTGGGGCTCTGTGCTGACAGCTCAGAGCCTGGAGCCTGCTTCAGATTCTGTGTCTCCCTCTCTCTCTGCCCCTCCCCCCCACATGTGTGGGTGTGCTCTCTCTCTGTCTCAGAAATAAATAAACATTAAAAAAAATTAAAAATAATGCATCTTATCACTTTAATAAAAGCTGAAAAATTCTTAATACCCAAACATATCTTGTTCCTAAGATTTCAGATAATAATGGTAGACCTATAATTCTTCACTAATCATATTTGTTCTGCACAAAAAGCTAGGGCAGGCAGTATTGTCCCCATTTATCAAATGAATTAACTGAGGCTCGGGGAAGTTAAATGACCTGTTATTTATTGCTGTATAACAAATTGCTCCAAAACTTAGTAGCTTGGAACAACAATAAACGTTTGTTACTTCACAGCCAGGGATTTGAGAGTAGCTCAGTTGAGTGGTTCTGGCTAGAGGTCTCTTGTGAAATTGCCATCAAGATGTCAACCAGTTATCCGGCATGTTTTATCTGAAGGTTTCATCAAGACTGAAGGATCCACCTCCAAGATGGCTCACTCACATGGCTTTTGGCAGGAGGCCTCAGTTCCTTGTCACACGGACCTTTCCAGAGGTCTGCTTAAGTGCCCTCCCAACATGGCAACTCAATTTCCCCAGAGCAAGTAATCCAAAACAGAGCAAGATGGAAGCCACATGTCTTTTATGGCCTGGACTCAGAAACCATATTCTGTCATTTTCACAATACCTTACTGGTTACACAGGTCAGCCTCTCCAATGTGAGAAGGAACTACGGAAGGACATGAATACCAGGAAGCACTTATCAACGGGGACCATCTTGGAAGGCTGGCAACCACAATTAGATAAAATCATTTGTTTACATTTTACAGATGAAAATCTAAGCAATTGGTCCAAGGTTGCACAGCTGGTCAGATGCAGAATAGGACTTAAATCCAGGTTGACCAACTCCAGAGTCCATACTTTTTAAATTATTACATAATATCACCTCCTTCATTTACTTAACCATCCTCTGAATATATTGAATTTAAGTAAATTCCTATTTCTTGTTACTATAAACAACACTGAACACTTTCTACATAAATCTGTACCTCCATATCTTGTTCTTTTATTGGCACAAGTGCCTAGAGGCAGAATTGCCAGGTCAAAAGACATGAACTTTTTCAATTCTCTTGACACATATTATAAAAAAATAATTGCCAGAAAGGAAACACCAATTAACAATCTCAGAGAAAGTTTGCATGAACATGTATCTCACTACATCCTTGATACAATTGTTTGAATCTCTGTTAATTTTATAGGCTATAAAGACTTATTTCAATTTGCATTTATTGGAACATTTCTTTTTCTCATATGATTTTTATTATTTGTCTATTTGTATCATTTAGGGTCTTTGGTTGTAAGAAACAGAATTTGACTAATTTTAATTAGACAGGGAAGTGTTGAAAGAATACAGGTGGTTCACAGAATTAAAGGAAAGCTTGGTAAATCTGGCAGGGACCAGAGCATCCCCAGGACCCTAGGCAACAGAAAGAGAAGGATGTCTTGTAGGCCACCATTACTAGGATGCATCAATTTCAACATTCTGTTCATCTTTGGGTCAAAGAGCCCTAGCTTGAGTCATATATCTAACTTTGGGTAGGGTAAGGTGAGGTACTTTGATTCAACCAAGACAGCACTTAATGGAAAGAGATAATTACCCAGAAGTCAATAAGTTGCTATTGGGGTGCCTGGGTGGCTCAGTTGGTTAAGCATCCAACTTCAGCCTAGGTCATGATCTCGCCATTCCTGAGGTCAAACCCTGCGTCAGGCTCTGCGCTGACAGCTCAGAGCCTGAAGCCTGCTTCGGATTCTGTGCCTCCCTCTCTCTCTCTGCCCCTCCTTCTCTCTCTTTTTCTCTCTCAAAAATAAATAAACTCTAAAAAAAATAAAAATAAAAAAAATAAGTTGCTATTACCCAAAGAAAGGAGAAATGCAACCTGGACAACCAAAGAACAATAAACGTCTATTACAGGGTTTAATTGGATGGGTCCCAAACCCATTCTCTTAAGTTAAAAGTCTTCTGCTCCTTATGCTGGTTCATGATCTACCCTTATTAATTGTCTAAGTAAAGCAATTTTTTAAAATCCCATTACTTTGTTTTTACCTAAAAGTTCAGCATTACTAGAGACCCCACCATGGACAAGCTGGAGAAGAGTTCTTTTGGGCTGGGGAAAAAAAAGTCTGGAAATGTGAAATGTGGAGATAAGACTCCTTCAAAGTTGCCAAGTAAAATAACCAAAATCAAAGGGTCATGAAGAGCCCTAGAATGGTCTGAATGTTTGTCCCCACCCCCACCTGCAAAATTTACATGTTGAAATCCTAATGCCCAATGTGATAATATTAGAAGGTGACGCATTTGGGAGGTAATTAGGTCCTAAGTGTGGAGCCCTTATGAATGGGATTGTCTTATAAAAGAGACCCCATATCACTGCCTAGCCCAGTTTTCATCTTATGTGGATACATTAAGAATCTACGACCTGGAAGACAGCCCTAAACCAACTACACTGTCACCCTAATCTCAGACTTCCAGCCTCCAGAAAGTGAAAAATAAATGTTTGTTGCTTATTAGTCACCCAGTTTATGGCATTTTTCTCATGACACCAAATGGAGTAAGACAAGCCCTTTATCAGAGGTTAGCAAACTTTTTCTGTGAAAGGCCAGATAGTAAATATTTTAGGCTTTGAGAGAATACATAGTTTGCCACAACTACTCAACTCTTCTGTTGAAGCACAAAAGTAGTCATAGACAATAAGGAAACAAATGGGCATGGCTGTATTTCAATAAAACTTTACTTACAAAAGCAAGTGGCAAGCAGGATTTGGCCCAGGGTGGGTGGGGGGTATAGTTTGCTGACTTTCCTTTAAATTAAACAGCAACAAAGCACATAATGCTTTTGTTTATGGCTGTTTCAACCCTGGCTCCAAAATGATAAGTTTTTCCCTATTATTTTAAAGAATTTAGCTTCAGTTGCCAATATTTAGGACAGTGTTCACTTGATTTATCACCTACATTTTAACCATAAATTACTTCAGATGATTTTTGCTTAAAAAAAAATATGGGAGCAATAACAAACTATTAGATAGGAACTCAATATCCACATCAAACTCAAACTCAACTCTATCTATGTAGATGGGGAAAGTAAATGTTTTTATTCATTCAAGAACATTCAACATGCATTTACTTAGCACTTACTGTATGCCAGGGACTGAGGCTGGATACATAAAATACACAGGCCCAGGCCTTAAAGAGTTTAAGCCTGATGGAGAAACTTGCAGTCTAAAAAAACAATCCATAGTTGAGTGTTATTCTAATGGATAATAGATGGGTATTACAGAGAACCAGAATCAGGTTTAAATAGCTATAACTGTCTGAAAATGGAACAGGGTGCCTTATGGAAAGGATAGCCAATGCCTAAGGGCAGTTCCTAATTTGAGTAAATGCTCAAGCTAGATAATCTATAAGATTCTATAATCATCAGACATCCCTTAGAGTGCCTGTTTTAATGGGTGCCCTCCTAAGTATGCCAGGTTGAGCCCCCAGTGACTAAATCTGTATCATGTCCCCATCCCTGTGTCCATGATTGATTGGTGCAGGAGCCAACAACTGAGCCAAGCAAGGTATAGTAGAAAAGTCTTCAAAGATGCGCACTCTTGATTTCTTTCCTCTCTCTATGCACATGCTATTCTTCACATCATCGTGGGGGAGGTGTGTTTCATTCTATGCTTGAATCTGGGCTGGGAGTAATTTCTTGACTTACAGTATATGGTAGAGTGACGCTGTCTGACATCTAACACTATGTCAGAAGAAGCTGGCAGCTTCCATCTTAGTCCCTCAAAGCATTTGCTCTTAGAACCCAGCGACTGTATTGTGGGGAAGCCAAACAGCCCCATGGAGAGACCCGTATGAAAGAGACTGAGGTCTCTCCATTGGTGATCTGGCTGAACTCCCAGCTAACAACCAGGAACAACCTGCTGGTCATGGGAATGCACTGTCTGGAAGTGGATCCTTCAGCCTGCTATCAGCCCCACCAGCTGAGCCCTGCCTAAATTCCTTACCCATACATCATGAGATAGAATTGTTTTTTTTTAAAAATTTGGGGGTAATTTGTTGTTTAGCAAAAGATCATTGGAACATGAAACCAATCATGGTTTTTCTCTCCCAAGAATTTGAAATTTAGGTTGTAAACAGGTATTAAAATTTTTAGGAGTTGAATCTTATAAAAGCAACCCTTGATGTGCGTTAGATTCACATGGAGAAATTATATAAAATGTAAAGTTCCAGGCTGTCACCTTTCCCCCAAATTTCTGAACCAGTCAGATTGGGTACAGCCTGGTAATATTTTAAGCAAACATTTTAAGCAAGCATCCAGGTGATTCTGATATCATGGACTAAAACGATAATTTGGATACACAACTTAGAGAGCTAACAGACATATATACTTAGACTTTCCCTCACCCTGTGTCCCCAAACTGGCCTTGACTTGAGCCCCTGACAATCCAGTGTTAGCTATTTGTAGCCTGAAGTCTGGTTGGACCCCAAGGTTAAGAAAAGCCCACACCAATAAAAAACCCAGTAGAGGAGATGGTACTTGAATCCTCACTAACCCCCAGTTCACTTCTAAATTGAGCTTGAAGACAATCACCTGCCTAATTTTAGAAACCTGAAATATCTAGGGCTGCAAGACTAAAGACGTCTTTAAACTACAATGTTAAATGCAATATAGTCCTTGTTATATTTTTTCCTCCAAAAGGCAAATCTCATCAGCCACCTTGGGGATTCTTCTGGATTATATCACAGCCAACACGATTCTCTCAATAAGACAGGCCTGCTGTAACTGCCATTATCTGCAGACAGAATTTCAAAGGGCTGGTCAGTGTGTGTGAAGTCTGGCATGAGGCGACTGCCTTGGGGAAGATTTTCTTTGAGGAGTTCAGAGAGGGAAGCTGATTTATAGGCACTGGACTCCCACAGTCCTGCTTTGGTGAGACATGAATCGGGTCAAGGTCTGTGTGTTCTTTCTTGCTTGAAGGTTTATTTGGGAACAAGGAAAAGAGGGAAAAAGATCTCTGCAAGTTAAGTTGGTGTACTATTCATCTCTTCCCACAGCTGGCCCCAAAAACAAATACTATGGAAGGGGGCATTTGACGGGTCTCAGAGGGAGGAGCCTGGAGCTTTCAACCATGGAGACAATGCCAGCAAACTCCGGAAGTGGGTGAAATTCACTTTGGCTGCCTTCTCTCAACTTTGTTCTTAGTAAGACCTCTCTCTTCCTTGGCCTTTGTTCTTCATACTGCCCTTCCATTCCTCGCTTGTTCCCCAAACTAAGGTTCCCCACCCACAAGTGGCTTATTCAGGAAATAACTTAAGTTCTAGAAGTGTTTTCTCCTTTCCCTTCTTTCTTTTTTTAACCAACCCATCCCTTCCATCAAAACCTACCCTTCCCATCTCCCATGCCCTAGGGACCCTTCCCACTGCCTCACCACTGCACTAATAGGTGATGATTTTATTATTAGCCTTCAGCAAAGATGCAGTCCCTCGGGCACCAAGTGATTGAAGCTTTAGGCTCACTGGCAGTGAGTTGAGAGGGTTTAAAGCAATGCATGGCCCCCTCTCGGTGCCAGGCACACATAGAGGCTCAGAGGAGTCACAGGTACCACAGTGGAGCCCCTGAGAAAAACTTAGTTACTGGGGAGGGGAGATTTCATTCTTAATGAGGGTGTAATTGAATATGTCTAGATTTTGGAATAAAAATGACCTTTCCGGTAACTTAGAATCTATTTATTTTTCCCTGTGCAAATGAATAAAAGTTGTTTTCTTTTTTAATCCAGAAATTAAAACCACCTCAAAAATTGAATTAAAAAATGGAAGTCTGACACTCATCCCTCCAAGCTGTTACTGGCTGATTCTTGGCAAAGTTTTGGTGGGTGGTTCAAGTTCAAGGCACATCACAGCCCTTGGCCCTCGCTCATCAAGAAGGAGGTACTACATCAGCCCAGCTGACCAAAGTTCTTTTCCCAGCTCACCTACCTTGGAACCAAAGATTCCCATAGTGACTCTGTTCTCGCAGGAAGAAATCTGGACTAGAAATCAGAAAACCTGACTTCTGACCCACATTCTGCTGTTAACTGTGGGGTCTTGACCTTCACAGGAAAATGAGGAGTACAAACCTGGAAAAGTCTCTAATCCTAAAATAACTAGGAACCCAAGATTAAAGGCCTCTGTTTAAAATACAATACCCTGAAAACAAAATCAACATATTAATCAACAATTACCCACTACCGTTTAGCTCAAATGAGCCTCGTGGCTTAGCTTACCCATTTTCTCATAGGTCCTAGAGGATACTGCAAAAGACCAGTAATTTGAGTAGGGTGATAAGAAGGGAATGATCTAGGAGATGGGGGTTTCTTAAGGAAGGAGAGGAATCTGGTGGGAGGCCCCTGCTGGACCAAAGGAAAGCATAAGACTCCGGACCCCCAGGCTGGAGGCACCACAAGGAAAGAAAGTCAGGAACAAGGCACAAAAAACTAATTTTCCCCATTTCCCGTTATTTCCCTTGGCTGGGCCTAAAGAAAAACTGCAAGACGTTGGTCCTGGTGAGAGCCTTTTAGACCCCCGTAGACGCTTATTAAGTGGTAAATAACTCCAATAATGATGAACCTAAGGAATTCTAGCCCGATCGCTACCCTGACACAAGTCAAAATAGCTGTTCTCCTTCCTGTTTGAGAAATGAGACTCAGCTGATGTGGGGGCAGTGGGGAGAGGAAGGAAGAAAATAACGAGCAGTTACCTTTATTAAGCATCCACTCTGCACCAAGCACTGCGCTGGGCTCTCTTGTTAGATATGACCTATTTGCAAGGAAGACATTATTCCTATTCCATATGGGAGACACTGAGATTCAGAGAAGTGTCACTTGCCCAAGGTCATCTAGCCAGTGATGGGCACAGCCAGGATTTAAATCCATACCTCAGTGACAGCAAAACATTCTTTCCACAATGGCCATGGAAAATAAGTTTTAGCAAATGGGTTTTAACTTTCCTCTTAAGTCATAAGCAAAGTAATGATAACAATTAACGTTTGACGAGGGCCTACTATTTGCCAACCACTGTGCTAAATGCCATCGTTTATCATGACATTTAATCCTTACTGTGACACTGTGAAAGAACTAATATCACCCAATTTCACTTCTAAGGAACCTGAAGTTAAGCAATTTGTTCAGGGACACATGGTGAGATGTCAAAGAAAAGAGATAAGCCAGACAATCAAACACCAAAGACCATAATCTTACGGCTACACAGAGCACACTTATTTTAGTCCAATTCCCTATAAATAAAAGCTTGTTATTGCTCAATGTATTAGCAGGGATGAAGATAGAGGGAATTTTAACTACCATCCAGGCTGTTGACAGATACAGAAATCACTCTTTGACAGCAGCTGGGAGTGACTGAGGGGTGAATGTTTTCAGAGTGGCAGGCCTGCCCTCAAAGCTATTCAGGCCCTAAACAAGACCTTCTCTGTGTCCCTGATGTTCTTCAAACACACACACACACACACACACACACACACACACACACACACACACACGCATGCGCACCAATTTCAACTGTCCTGGGACAAATGGCTGCCACTGTACCCCATCCTGCAGGAACAGCACCCTGACCTTCTCCCGTCAGGGCCTGGAAAATGTTTCTGGCATCTTTGCAGAGATGGGAAACCGGAGCGAGGAGGAGACGGAGGGGAGAGGTTAGAAGAGGGGGAAAACCCAGTGTCTATGTATGCAAAGTGCAGAGGGAGGCTGAGCTAGTGAAAGAACATATTTCCGCAAACGGAACCAAAACATATTTCACAAACGCTGTTGGCCTTGCAAAGGATTAGCTGCTAAAGGACATGACCGTGGGTACCAATCTCTGTTTACAAGCTTCTCCTCTGCCCTGCCTGGAGACGTGACTTTCCATGTCCTCGATAAAGGGCTCATTAGCTGGTTACCTCAGCTGCAGAAACCCAAGCAATTCCTGGAGTCTCCAGGACAGGACTAAGAAGCAAGACCTGGAGGGCCTCTGGCCGTGGACACATTTTCACCATCAGCAGGGACTCGTGTGTCTTCAAGGGTCTCCCCACCACAAACAACTGCCTGTATACTTCTAAAAAGTCAGTGTTGTGAAAGATAAAAAAAGAGCTGAGGAGCTCTTCCAGATTAGAGAGGATTAAAGAGGCATGACCACTAAATGCAACGCATCATCTTCTGTTCCATTTTGGACTAGGAGGGGAAATCGCCAGTAAGGATATGACTAGGGCAACTGAGAAAATTTGAATATGGAGTGTATCCTACTTTTCATCTCTTGGTAGTATTTTTCTTGAACTTTATGTTAAAGGATAACATATATACAGAAAACATGGCAACGCATACATACTGATCATCAATGTACAACTTAATGAAATTTCATCAAGTGAATGATACTTTTGTTAATCAGCATGCTGATTAAGAAATAGAACATCGAGATTTCCCATGAAAACTCCTTAATTGTCCCTTCTTGTCACCATTTACTTCCAATTCCACTCTTGCCATCCAAGATAACAATCACCCTGAATTTTAGCATTCAATGTTCACATTGAATTTTAGATTCAATTTGCCTGGTTATGCCTGTACATGTACATGTGCCTGTGTAATTCTTACTTTGATATAATTTTAAACTTACAAAAAGTTGTAAGAAAAGTAGAAAGAACTCCCGTGCACTCTTTATCCAGATTCAATTTTGATTACATTTTGATGTATTATCAGCTTTCTCTCATGCTGTCCTATCTGAACCATTCATGACTTAATTGAGATGTCAGGCCCCTCTACCTGTAAACACTTCATTGTGTACATCCAAAATGTCCAAAAAACAGGACATTCCCTTATGGAATTACTTTCTATTATATAATTACACTACAGTTATCAGAATGAAGAAATTCTACAGTATCTTGTAGATTTTGCTTTATTTTAAAATATGCTAGGTATCAATTATTTGTTAGTGGATTAAACACAGATTTACAACTAAATGGACATAATTAGGACCACTCTTTCTTTGTGGAACTTATCGGCATATTGGAGTGTATTCTAGATAACAGTGTTTTACCCAAAGTTAAATCTGAAGCTAATCATTATATTGTGCGACTGAATATACAAATGGACAGTGGCCAGACTGTATGTAAAAATAGAACTCCGAGGGGCGCCTGGGTGGCTCAGTTGGTTAAGCGTCCGACTTCAGCTCAGGTCATGATCTCACAGTTCGTGAGTTCAAGCCCCGCGTTGGGCTCTGTGCTGACAGCTCAGAGCCTGGAGCCTGTTTCAGATTCTGTGTCTCCCTCTCTCTCTCTGACCCTCCCCCGTTCATGCTCTGTCTCTCTCTGTCTCAAAAATAAATAAATGTTAAAAAATTTAAAAAAATAATAAAAATAGAACTCCGATTGACAACCTGCAGCCACCTGCCTGGGAAACCAGCCCCTTATCTTCAGCAAACAGCCCTAGAAGCCAGACTTGCAGGAAGCCAGATTGCCATCTCCAGTGACAATCCAGAAAACCCAACGATAACTTCTGTAACCATTGGCCCCCAAAGGGTGAGGACTTGATTCATACCTGACAGCTTCCCTGATTTTTGTCCCTGCTTCCAACGTAGGACCAAGCAGGGAAAGTCAAACATGCACCGCTGAGCAACCACACGGATCCTCCACGTCTCGTTAGCCCATCTCCACCTTCCTCGTGCCCACAGCCTCCAGTCAGGGCACACCTGAAGCCTTCTGCTGTCTCTCCGATAAAGCTTTCCCATTCCTCTGCCTACCTTTGAGTCTCTGCCAGAATTCAAGTGATGGTGGCCAACTCCCTTGCTATAGCCAGAATAAAGAGCCTTTGCTTTTCTCATTTGGTGGGTCTTCCTTTATTTCCACAGTTCTGTGGTTATAATGAGAAAATGTCCTTGTTCGTAGGAAACATGTGCTGAAGTGTTTAGGGGCAAAGGTTCAGAAAAATATGTGTGCATCTAGACAGAGAGGGGGAGTGATAAAGTAAATGTGGTTATAAGTTAACAAGCAGTGAATCTGAGCTGAAGGTCGGGGGTGGGGGGTGGTTCTTTAGAGGAGAATCTTGCAACTCTTTTGTACCTTTGAAATTATGTCAAAATAAAACATCTTTTAAAAGTGTCCCTGGGTGATTGCTTACATCCTGACCAAACGGACTATACCTGTTCACTAGGGCCTTGGATGATGGACTTGTGCCTTGTCTGTGTCCCTTGATCCGTCTGCCAGTGCTCTCTCAGCCATACCCTCCCCACCCCACAGCACTTTCCCAACCCTCTGACAGTTATCCATTTGGGTGACTGGCTGCATAAAGAATCAGAATGATCTTGAAGTCCCCTCGCCCCTCTCCCTGGGGCCAAGGGGCACAGAAGAAGTGAGGTGTTGCTCTCATCATCAGCCGTCACATGTACCCCAGGCCTCGTGATGCAAATGACTCGTGACCTGGGGGTTGCAAGGATGGTTGGAGATGGGCCATCAGTTTCTTAAGACTAAGCTGAGTTCTTGGAGCTGGCTGGACTTAACTATTACATTCCAAAGCTGCAGTATGTGACTATTCTCTAACCTTGACTTCTTACTCTTCTTTCTTCCTTGCAACTCACAGGGGCACCCTCTTATTTGTTAAACCTCTCTTATCCCTTCACACAGTGCTTCTTAACCCTGGCTGTACATTGAAATCATCTGAGGCTTTAAAAAATATTGATGTCAGCTCCTATGTCCCAGAAACCCTTATTCAATTATTCCAGGGTACAGCCTGGGGTTTGGGCTTTTTGTTGTCTTTGTTTTTGCTTTTAAACCCCCTGGAAGATTCTGACATACGGCCAAGATTGAGGACAACTGCCTTCATGCATTGTCAAAGACATTGACAAAGCTCTTCTCTCCCAGCTTTTCCATCTTTCTCATTGCTCTGGGAGGATTTCTGACCATTCCCTCAGACCTCACTGAAGCTGCCACATAGGGAATTTTCTCTAAAGTAGTTAGAATTTACTTGGCCTTTACAAAAGTGATTTATTTGAAAGTCTTGTCCCAACAACAAATTAAGGACAGATGAGATACATGAAAACCTTCTCTGGCCAATAACAATCAAAGGTAATCTTCGTAATTTCCTATAAATAAACTCACCCAGTCTATATTTACAGGGCAAAAGCCCCAGCACACATCCCCTTGTGACTGCACAAGCTGCTACAAGGCAGAAAACAACAGATTATCCATCCAGATGTAGTTATGAGATACTGAAAATACATGGGGCAAAGAGATGATGAAATTGCACCAGATTTACAGCAACAGGTGGTGGCCTCTCCTTGCAGGCACACACGTGGTCATCTGACCTCGCAGTCACACTAAAGGGAGAACAAGGAGGCCCAGCACCAAGAAGTCTGTTGAAAGATCTGTGGCTTGGATTCAAAGCAGGGAGAGCCCAGGAGATGCTAAGAAGCATGCATTTGCCCACTTCTCAGTCCAGATATTCATTAGAATCTCAAAGGAGACGTCTAGAAACTACTTGTCTATCTCCAATCCCCCACTTGGCCCAATTAAATCAGTCTCTTCAGTCAGGGCCCAGGCATTGGTATGTTTAAAAGTTCCCAAGATATTCTAGTGTGCTGCCACTTGACTTTGAACATCACCATCGCTCATAGAATCCTCTTATCTCACCATCCAGGCAGGACACTGAGTTCCCTGTGCCCTCTGAACCAGGTGCTAGAGCCACATCACTTCCCCTCCCCCATAGTGTTGCCTTCTCTTCCCGCACCCTTTCTCCCATTACACACACATGTACACACTCACACATAGCCTCACACACATGGGCCCACAGAACAAAACTCCCAGCAATCCCATGTGAGTTATTACAGTTTCTTACAAATGAGTTATTTCCTTAATTACCCTGTATCTGAGAGAAAGTAATTCTTCGTACCCTGTGGGGGCCCCACAGCATGTAGCAGAGCCTCAGGATCAATTAAATGTAAGTGTCAAATGGCTGAAAGTTCAGTTGATCCACTCAGCCAGAACTATCAGGAGGGAGTTGACCTCGCTGAGCCCAAGACTTGGTATCCTGCAGGAGAGTCAAACAGCTACTAAACATTATGTACCATTGGCTGGATTTAAATTCTCACTCCAATATCTATGAGCTGTGTGACCTTAAACAAGTGACTCAATGTTTTCTCCAAACCTCAGTTCCTATATCAACTAAATGAGAAAATATCAATATCCAGCTCCTAGCATTGTTAGGTAACACATGTGAAGCACTTTCCAACTGCATAGTGGCCGACAGACAGTAAACAATAAAAGTTCATAGCTAATTTCAATAGCCACATTCTTCTGGGCTCCATAGCACCTGGTGTTTATCTATTATAGTTTTTTATAACCATATATGTAATAGGCACAGACTTTTTTTTTATTCAGATAGTAACTTCTTTCTTTCACACTGCTGTGCCACAGCTAACCCTACACATTTACCTTCTCCTGAGAATGGGTTTGTGTCCCAACCCCTTGCTGCTCCCAAAAACAAACCCACAGCTTCACTAAGCAACAGACAACAATACAGATAATCTTCTAAAATATACAAAATTTCACCCAATTTTGACTCCTCCCTGGGATAGTCCCTGAAAGTCCCTGGAAACTCTGGATCTCTGTTTTCATTCCTGAGGGTGGTGTTCACCAAACCTTCCCATCTCCTGAGCTCCTCCTTTGGGTGGGCCTGGTGTTCCCTTCCCACATGAAAGCCCCTCTTCTCAGTCAGAGAGCATTGGGGTCAGACCATTGGTGTCTATTACTGGCCTCCAGTTGGTGCCCAACTGTCTCAAGTGAGTGACTTATATCTTTGAGGAGCACCGGCTAAGGAAACACTCACCTCTTTGGGCCCTGGCCTCTGGGGACTTTCCCTTACGTGAAAGGGTAATGGGCAGTGAGTCAACAATATTACCAAACATCCAGACTCCAACATGCATGTCACTCATATTTGCCCAGCCAATCTGCCTTGAGAGTGCAACAGGGTTCCAATGACAACAACAGTAACACAAAATTTGGGGGGAAATTTGTGACTCCTTGAAACTGCCACCTCCACCCAGCTCTTTCCCAGACTGCCCTCAAGAACGTGCTCATGTGAGCTAGAGAACATTGTCTTCTGGGCTCTCCTATGGGGTCTGTCTCCTAACAAAGTAATGGCCCTGAAACTCCTTCTCCATCCAGATGCAGGCTGGTCTGGCCCTCTGTTCAGGCCACACCACTTCCGTGCCCCACTGAGTTCTGCTTCACAGTCTTTGTGCTCACTGCTTTTCACGGGGTCAGATTCTGACTCTGTCATATAACAATCTCCCTCCCCCTGGTCAAAGAGCCAGGAGAGAGAGAAAGCTCTTGAACCACATACTTCCTGCTGAGCTCAGAAGCCTCCTTCCTTCCAACACCAACCCGTGGCCTTTGAGTCAACTGTTTGGCCACCTCCACCTCCCTCTCTCTCATTCCCAAAGGGCCCCTCAATCCCTCCTATTCACCGACCCATGGAAGATGGGCCTTACTGGCCTCCGGACAAGCCTAGACATGTCTGCAGTCAACAGAAGACATGCTTAACCTTCAAGTTAGGACCACCAACAGCCACAGTTTTCTGAGAGACACAGGGAAATAATAGATCTTGCAAGATATAGTCCTTGGTGGGTTTAAAACCTAAAACCTAAAGAAGTACCACAGAATTGTAAGATGACAACATTAGGGGAAACTGAAACTGGGTAAGAGGTACATGGGGATTCTCTGTACTATCTTTGCAACTTTCCTATAAATCTAAAATTATGCCAAAATAAAAGGTTTGTCTGAAATAAATAATTGAAGGAAGGAAGAAAAGAAGGGAGAGAAGAAAGTAAGAAAGGAGGGAGGGAGGGAAAGCTGAAAATATTGTGTAAGTTCAGATGAGGAACGGCCATGATGAGGAAATTGAAGTCAGGTGTATTGCTTAGCATTGGTACAAAAATATAACACAGTAATAAACTGTAAAATCTTTAAAAAGTAAAAATTAAAAAAGGAGACAAGCCGCCCTTTCCCCTCACATACACTTGCACACTGTATCTTCTCGACACACACAAACCTTCCACCATTACCACCCCACCAACAGAGAAGGAATTTCAGGCCCATGATCCTACCCTCTTGTAATCCAGGGTAAACATTAGTGCTGCTTACTGGATATTTTTGGCTCTCCACCTTCTGGGTTCATGAGGAATGTACTTCCTGGCCCCCTTGTGGGCAGTAGAGTCATTTGACCAGTTCCAGACAAGCACTTGCAACCTGAAGTGACATATTCCAGAAGACATTGCCAGATGATACTCTCCAAAGTTCACTTTCCTTCTGCCTCATTGATTACCTACACCCAAATCGGTGACTTCTCTGGCATCCTGAGTTGAAAGGATGCCAAGCCTCCAAGTGATCCACAGTAGATATACATATAATATGGGTGAGAAATAAACCTTTGTTATTATAAGCCACTAAGATTTGGGGTTGTTTGTTACTACAGCATAACTTAGCCTATCTTGACTGATACACCCTCTTTTCCTGACAGATATTCCAGTCTTTCTCCCAACTGGTCTATTAGTTATCTGGTTATAGCATTCTGCCACCTACCTTTCATTCTTCCTAGATACACTTTAAATACCTCTGAATAATAATATCTTCACGTCTTTGCTTGGCCATTTTCTTGCCTGAAATGCCTTTCCTCACCACATGTTGAAATTAGGTTCATCCTATAATGCCCTATTCAAAATAACCCTGGAGGCTTCCCTAAGTCCCAGGTGGAAATAAATTGCCCCTGTTGTATTCCATAATATTTAATTTGATTTATTACTATAGATCTTATCATACTTTAGTAAGGAGAGTCTGTGTCAAGAAGAACTAAAGCTGGTTCACCTCTCTATTCTCCGTAGGACCTACAAGCACCCGGCACGCAGGTGGCACACGATGTTATTCTCCCCAGCCTTAAAATGCATTGGCTTTAAATCTGCAAAAATCAAGCTAACGTTTATTAATTACTCTTAGTCCTACAAACATTTATTTAGTGCCTACTGAGGGGCAAGAACCATACTGGGTGCTGGGATTCAGAGATGTAAATGACATGATTCCTGCCTTCCCAAAGTCTTAGCCTAGTGGAGGAAGAAGACACCGATGCAGGTAATTATAAATATGTACATCTCTATTCAGTACAACTTGCTTCATCAACTTAGGGTTGTGAAATGCTCGCATGTACTTCTGTTTTCCCAGTTAGTAACTCAGCCCCCACATGCCAATATTGGCAGAAAATGTGGTATCTCCTTCAGGACATGACTTAGTCTAAAGAGGTTGGAGGGACGAGGCAGAATCTTGCAGGCAGAATCTATCCTTTTCCATATCAAGCAGAGAAGAACTGAAGCCATCCCTCCACTTCCCACTCCTTCCGGTGTTGCTGTGGACCACGGAGCCCACACAGCTGAACAGATGGTGCTTGTCTGCTGTCACAGTACTGCACTCATGGATCCTGCCCACCCCACAGGGCTGCCCTCTGAGCAGGTGCCTCTCTATGGTTTCCATACCTCTGCTAAGCCACTATTCTCCAAAGCCTAGGCCCAGGGCTAGCCTAGGTTGCTTGGTCTAGAGAACCTGCCAGCATCAGCTGGAAGACAGTGCTGGTCCATCTCTCCCACACCAACCCTCAGATCCTGCATGTAGCTGGAGGCCCAGCCTAGATGCCCCCTTGCTTGAGGTAATTTTATTTTAAGAGCTACATTGCCCCTTCCATTTTCTGTCGCAAGCTTTGATCAGAGCAATCCCAGTCTATTCTGTGAGAGCTCCCTAACTTCCAGTCTCAAGACTTCAGAAGTTGAGATATCAGCCCCTTCCCTCCCTGAAGGTCCCACTCATTACTCAAGTAGGTGTCTCACCTCTTCCCCCAGAACTTTGTGTCTTAGGAAAAAGACGGCTTTTGCTAAAGCGTCCTCCTACACTCTGCTCTTTGGACCCAGGGTGTCCACTAGCTTTACATTCACATAAATAAGAGGACAACTTTCATGATTCTTCATGAAACAAAAAAGGGGGTAGTCATTCCAAATTTAAAAAATAAATCAGTCATGGAGATGTAACATAAAGCATGGCGACTATCGTTAACAATACTGTGTCGCATATTTGAAAGTTGCTAACAGAGTGGAGCTTAGAAGTTCTCATCACAAGGGGAAAAAAAACGGTGTAACTATTATGTAAGGTGATAGATGTTAACTACATTTATTGTGGTGATCATTTCACAATGTATACAAATATCTAATCATTATGCTGTACACCTAAACTAATACAATGTTATGTATCAGTTACTATCTGAATTTTGTCTGTGCCTATTACATATATGGTTATAAAACACTATAATAGATAGGCACCAGGTGCTATGGAGCCCAGAAAAAAAAATATCTGATCCAGACTGGCTTCGTGGAAAAACAAAGAAGGAAGTCAGGGAAGGCTTCCTGTATCATGTATCTACATTATGATGTCCCAGGTCATGTTCATCCTATATCCTGAGTGTCTGCAGCCAAAGGGGGCTTGTCTGTATGAACTCAAGTCCTCAGGTTAATGGCAGCTCAAGAACAGTCTCCACAGAAGTGAAGCATATATACCAGAGTAGAGGAGGAGATGGGGGGTCACAGTCAGGCCAAGATATGACCAGACAGGATTTTAGGGAGTCAGGCATCTGAGTCCCAGCATCAGCAATCAGAGATACGCACACAAAGGTTTCAAATATGGAACAAACTCTTACTGTCCAGGCCACATTTTAGGAGCTGGGAATGTCACGATGAATAAGACAGACACAGGAGTACAGGCCAAATCATTCAACTTCCTAAAGACTCCAATCCAGGAATGAGCAAGAAGAGAAGTATCCTCTGCTCAGTGCAGGGGGACAATGTCGGAGGTCAATCTATAGGGCCTCAGCTGGTCTGAACAAATTTGGGAAAGGGAGACAAACTAGAAAAGAGGCTCCTACTTATGGGTTGACACAGAGTCAACTCTTGGTGAGAGGAACATGGGCCAGATTTCAGGCGCCACTCACCCTCTGGGCCAGGTGCCTTGGCAGAGTGTGCAAAAAGCAAATGCATTTGGCCTTAAAGGATGAATAGGAGAGCACCTCCAAATAAGGGGAAAGACACTCTAGGCAGAGGAACAACATGGACAAAGGCCAAGGGCTACATTAAGGCTTGAGCCTAGAGAATCTTTTAAACCTCCTGTTGAGGCAGGAAGTGGTCCCAGAATACAGGTGACCTGAGATGCAAAATACAGATAATCTGGGGTTCAGGGTACAGCTGGCCTGGGATTAAGAGTACAGGCAACCTGGGGTTCAGGGTGCAGGTGATCTGGGATTCATAGGTGTGAATTTTAAAACAAACACCCCCAATCAGAGAGCAAAGAAAAAATCATTGCTACTGGAGATCAGTTCCAAATCTAAGGAAGGTAAGGAAGCCTCTAAACTAAAATGACAGGGTGGCTCTGTCAGCAGCAGAGAAATTATTTAGTGAGTTTCAAAAATGTGGAAAACACCTGGGACCAATTCAGTCTTTAAAAATAAATAAATAAGGGATTTCTCTTCCTTGTGAACTAGGATTCAGAGACTGGTTGTCCTGAAATAATTGTCCCTAGCTTTTCATTTCCCTTTGTGAGTTTGGAAAGGAACAAATACATCTGACTTGGCTGGATTTGACCTTCCCCATGGTAGACATACCATTCTCCCCACCACCTCCCCAGCAACCAAGACTGAATCACTAGGAAGAACATTTCGATCAGACCACCACCATCCACAGACAATTCAAGGGGATAAAACACATGTGAGTATGGACTTTAAAAGCCAATTTTTAAGTAAAATAAAATGGGCTATTTGCTTATGCTAAGTTCTCCCAGAATTGGCCTGATAAAAAGGTGGGGGAGGCCATCCTACCATAACAAATGGTATGAGCTGAAGGAGACAAAACATATTCCGACTTCAAAATAGCTATTCCCCAAGTTCAGCAAGTGCTATGAAAATCATTCCCTTGGAATATGGCACTGCCTCCTGAAGGTCCTATGAGGACCTTAAGAAGACTCATCTACACAGTAGCCATGTTCCCCTTCCCTGAACACAGTAGCTGATTTCCAGGTATCTGCCCCCAGATGGCCAGGGGCGGGGGGCAGGCCCAAGCTAGGAGTCAGGATTGGTCCAAGCATGTCAGGGGGATCTTACTGCCCTTGCCAGTCTTGGTTTAGCCATGGGCACATGCCATAATTCTGACCAATGAGATATAGGGAGAAGTAACTTATGGAAAAAAATATCTTAGCTCCTAGAAAGACACACTGGAAGGAAGAGAAGAGGAAGAGACACTGGATTTCAGATTCTGACTATTGGTGTATATGGATGTGTTTTCTGAAAGTGGTGTCCATCTTGTAACGTGGATGTCAGTTGGATTGAGTGATATGCACTAAGGGTAGCAAAGCCAAAAGGCAGGCAAAATCTGGGTCGACAATAATAATATGGAGCCATAGAATTAACCAATCCAGAAATGGCCCCTTTTTTAGGACTTTTGTTATAGGAGTTAATAAGTATCCCTAATTTTTAAAGGCACTTTAAGTAAGGTTCTCTATTGTTTATAGCTGAAAACATCCTGATACAGACATTTTGATGTCTTCCTTACCTTGATACCCATTTACCCCTAAACACACTGCAGTTTGGATTGTGCATGCCCCAAATGCCACTGAATCCATTCTTTCTTCAATCCCCAGTGTCCCCCTAAAAAAGAGATCCACTGGTAAATCTTTAGACCTTAGCTGACTCAACTTCCCTCTCATATTTGACCCGTGCTCATAGCCTCCTCCTAGAAACTCTCCATTCCCTTGACTTTAATGACACTAAAATCTCCTGGTTCTCCTCCTACCTGTCTGACCACTTATTCTCTGTCTCCTTCTTCCAATCATTTCAAAGAGGTCCTTGGCCAACAGATACATTTTGTTTGACCTGGGTAGTGTTTTTAAAATTTTGTAAATTCATTTCCAACATTAAAAATTGAGAAATTTCACTCAAATATAAGGCTTCTAGCTTCCTGGAATAATTGCAAGACTGGACAATACTAGCCTGGTATTCCCACGTGAGACTTTACAGGTTGGGAGCAGGACATTAGTCCAGCAAATAGGCAAAAGAATCATCCGGAGTCCAGGTGAAGGATGTGTTTGTGTCAAAAGCTGCTAATAGGTCAAGATGAAGACTCAGAATAGATTTGGCAATGTGGAGGCAGCTGGTGACCCTGAAGAGAGTGTTTTAAGATTGAAAATACTCTAGGGGCACTTGGGTGGCTCAGTTGGTTAAGCTGCCAATTCTTGATTTCAGCTCAGGTCACGATCTCGTGGTTGTGAGATGGAGCCCGGCATGGTACTCCATGCTTGGGATTCTCTCTCTCTCTCTCTCTCTCTCTCTCTCTCTCTCTCTCTCTCACCCTCCCCCACTCATGCTCGCTCTCTCTCTCAAAATAAATAAATAAACATTTTTAAAAAGGTAGAAAATACTCTTAAAAGAGTAGTTTCAAGACAGAAAGAATGGGGGAAAGTTGGCACTACTAGCTAAGCTGTAGATTCTCATAACACATAATCCAGCAATTTCATTTCTAAGATCTACCACAGAGGAAATGTAGTACACATGTACCACAAAACATATATAAGAATGTTCATAATGGCCCCAAACTGAAAACAACCCAGTGTTCATCAATAGTAGAATAGATAACAGACTGGAGTATATTGATACAATGGGATAATGGGCAGCAATGAAAATGAATAGACTATCAGAGACAACATGGAAAAACACCATGATCATAATGCTAAACATTTAAAATAAATAAGATACAGGGGTGCCTGAGTGACTCAGTTGGTTAAGTGTCTGACTTTGGCTCAGGTCATGATCTCATGGCTTGTGAGTTTGAGCCCTACATTGGGCTCTGTGCTGATAGCTCAGAGCCTGGAGCCTGCTTGGGATTCTGTGTCTCCCTCTCTCTCTGCCCATCCCCTGTTCATGCTCTGTCTCTCTCTCCTTCAAAAAAAATAAACATTAAAAAAATAAAATAAAATAAAAATAAATGAGATAAAAAAAATGCAACTCAACTCATAGAAAGTTTTAAAACAGGAAAAACCAAACTGTATTGTTTAAAGTGTTCATGACTAAGTGATATAACTCAGAAAGAAAACCAAGGAAGTTATTATATATATTAAAAAAAAAACAGATAGCTATCAGCCCTAGAAGGGAAGGAGTATATTGCAAGTGTATGGGGTGACTCAGAGATGCTGACAATGTCTTATTTTTTTACCTGGCCTTTGGTTACATAAAGGGTGGCTTTATATTATTATTATTTGAATTGTGTGTGCATGTGTGTGTATGTCGTATATAGATTTTAAGGACTCATGCATGCTATTCTTACCATTTAAAAAAGAAATGAGGACAAGCAATTAAAAACCTTTCTTAAGCATGGTTATGACTGGCCACACATCCTATGAAAATCACTGGCTGGGACACAGTCAGAAGTCACTGCCTCATGAGACCTCTGGAACCACTCAGGCTAAGCTAGCCCAGGTTCATCACTTCTATTCCTCTGTAGTTTTTCTCACTATATTAAAGCATCATGATCATTCACCTTTTACTTGGCAATAGCCTGTCTTCCCCATGGAGGAAAAAGGAGAATGGGAAGAGTAGAAATGGAGCCAGTGGAGGTAAACACCTATTCCCATGATTTTTGTTCAGGGAAGAATAGAAACGTAGCAGGAGAGAGATGATGAGTCAAGGGAGATAGTTTTTTTCTTTTTTAAGATGGTATATGTTATGGTGTATATATATATATATGGTGAAGGAAATCATCTGGAAGGAAGAGGGAAATGTGGTGATCTAGCAGGAAGAGAAAACGATTGGAAAGGCTACATTCTGGAGAAGGTGACGGGAGCAGGTGTCAATGCATGACTGCAAGGCTGCACCTGGGCCAAGAAGCAAGGACCATAGGGAGCAAAGGCAGAGCACATGGGGACAATGGCCAGGAGGTCATAGGTTTGGTAACGGAAGGAAGAGGAAGTTCTCTTGCAATTGTTTCTATTTTCTCAGAGAGTGAGAAAGGGGGTGTTTGAGATTGGAGGGGTAAGTGGAAAAATAGCCCTCTGGGTGAATGGGATGGAAAGTGACCAGAGAAATACAGTAGAATGGCTATGGATGCCTGAGGGCCCCCTTAAAAATTAGGGTCCCCAATTTAAGTTGAGGTTGGTCAACATACTGAGTGCTTTCCTCCAGGCTTGTTCAGCTACTTGATGCAGGTAAAGAACCAGAGGAGAGCTGGAGCTTAATCAGCTGAATTTAACAGGGGGTGAAGGTGCAAGGGGGTGGCCACCACAGCAGACCATGGGCTCTGAGCTGTGCAAGGAGGGAAGCACAGAGAGTAGCAACCTTCACATTCACTGTTATCACCATTTCCAACTACAAATGCAATTATTCTTTTCATTTGTGTTTTAAAGCATAGCAATAGAGTTTGCCTCAGTAAGACATAGTATTTTATCTTCTTTTGGATATATTTTCTAATGTCTATAAAGATATGAAAGTCCTTGGGGAAACTGGACTTTTTGGATCTGTCATGATAGGCTCCTGGTGTTTGACAGAATAACTGATAAGACATAGGAACGCCTGGGAACTACTATCTTATGCGATCCTTATCCATGTAAGGGTCCATTTCAGAGAACCACGTGTGCTGCTGATTAACAATACAGCCATGACAAGAAATCTGGCGTCAAACCCCATCTCCATCACCAACTGACTTTGGCTAGTTTTCTTGGCCTCTTTTAACCTCTGTCTTCTCATCTATAAAATATCTATAACAATAGTATCTACTTCTTGGAATCCTGTAAAGAATCAAGTGAGAAAGTTCATGCATAGCACGGTGCCCAGCACAAAATAAATATTCAGTAAAAGACAGAGTTGCTTAGAATAAGTACTCAATAACTGTTGGCTGATTTGGTTGGTGTTGGTGGTTGCTGAATAATGGGTTAAATGTTTAAGTGCTTGGGTAATAAGGAGATCTCAATCTCATTGACATTCTATTCTATACTTGGACAACCTTAATTTGATCCAGATCTTTCTGCTGCCAACGTCTATGCTTTGTGCCCAATAAAATACTCTTCTTCTTGAAAAGTTGGTTCTCATTCTGATTTATTCTAATTCTCTTCTCAGGAAGGACCCAGAGGAAGTCAACTCGTCTACTGCAGGACAGTTTCCCTCAAATGAAACAGAGACTCTCCAGAGTTGTGGATCACACCAGGAAATTGTACCCCTCACACCATGGGGACCATTAGGGAAGTCAGCAGGGGCAAATACAGAATGGCCTCAGGATCTAGGAGCCTCTCTCAGAGCCTCTGTGTATGGTCAGAAACCCCTTCCCAAGGAAGGTCCTTATCTAGTTATTTCTCTGAAGTCCAGGGGATCTTCCTCAAGGGAAGCAACTTCTCTCTCCAGTGAAACAAAAGTCTGATGATCCCATATTCCCAGTATATGATCCTAATGCATGACTCTCTAATTTAAGTGGATGTGCCATCATTCCATTATTCAACCAGCAAGCTTTGAGTGAGTGCTTGCCAAGCTACATAGGCACTAAGAGGAGTGCAGAGGAAGTATAGAGGCTGGCCCTGAAGGACATGAAGACACCCCATAAGGACATCCTGATATCCTGTGTGACCACAGACAAATCTTCACCTTCTAACTCTCAGCTTCCTTGTGGTGAAATGGGGATAGCAGTAATCACCAATACAAAGATTATTGTGAGGATTTAATGAAATGATTCTAACTATTATTATGGAAGATATCTCCACACAGACACTCCCCTTCCTTGTGGGGAACAAAACCCCAGTTTTGTTCAAGAAAGCACTGTGCTTGCCCCAGGCTATGAATTAAAATTGATCTGATATGGTCATGATGATCCTAATACTCTCTTCCAGATTCACCTTCCCAGACCCTCTTGTGCCTGGGAATGTTCATCTGACCAATGGCCAAATTCTGGCCAATGAGAAATTAAAAGACGTCATCTGGGAGCTTCCGGAAAATTCTTTGCTTTCCTATAAGGGGACAGCAATAAAATAATACACATAAGTGCTCCCACCCCACACATGTAAACACATACTCTCTCTCTCATCCTTCTTCCTTGAATTCAGATGTCATGCCTGGAGCTGTGGTAGCCATCCTGTGACCATGAAGTGGCAAGCATGAAGGCAATGTTCAAAAGCTAAAGATAGAGAAGCAAAATGTTAAATGACCCTAGATTCTTGATGAGACCCTAGAGCTGATAAACCAACCTCAGAATGCCTTCCTCCAGAGTTATTAAGTGAGATAATAAATGCTTGAGTATTTCATCCACTGTTGCTCAAATACCACTCACAACCCAAAGCATCCCTAATTGAGTCAACAATATTAATTATTGTTACATTTACTCCAAGCTCCTGTGATTGTTCTTTCCATGACTTGGAGCAGGGAGCCACATCTCTGGGTACTTTATGAGTGTATTACTTTGGATTAGGACATACACAGTAAAGTTGAGTCCCTCTACTATTTTCCAGAAAGTCTCTTCTACAAAGGATGCCAACACAATTCACAAATGAAGGGCCTTTAGCCCAGCATGGCTCAGAAAATGCTTCTCATAGATTCCTCCAGTTCAACACCATATTTACAGCCCCCCTTGGCCAACCCATGATTCATATCTCTAATATGTTGTATTAACACCATTTTGGGTTGTGTCCTGGGCATTCTGCTCTGCTTCAGTGAAAAAACTTCTCCTGATTCTGAGAACCCATTTTCACAATTGCCCATAAAGGCAAAGGAGAGATTGGAACCTGTGAACATATAAATAGAAAATACTTAGCACAGTGGCTGATACTTATTAGTTCCTCAATGAAAGGTGGCTATTATTATTATATGACACAGCTGTTGTTGCTTCTAAGTTCAGCTCTTCCACAAGGGCATAGACAGACCCTGTACTTCTCAGTCCACTCACCTTCAATGACTTAGGGACTACACTCCTTCTGGCTTGGTATGCTCCCAGAGTGGGAGGGGAATGGCAGGTTCTAGTAAAGAAGCAGGTGTCTGGTAGGTTACATGGAGAAAGAGGCAGAACTTAGATTCACCATTCAGAAGATGAGTCAGGACTGTGGTAGAGAATCACACCCTGTCTTCCCAACTTGGGCTGAAAGTCAAGACTGATTTTACATTATTCATCACCCAACAGGTATGTATCAAGGTATATGGCTCAAAACTATACTGTAAAATTCCCCTTGAAAATAAGGGAGACAATGGGATATACACTGCAGAGGCGATTTATGGCTTGATTAAAAGCATTCATTTCAGAAAAATACTCTCAGGTTTCAGTTACTTAATTTCCTGGAATTTGGACTGAGGTACCAAGGTGACGGATCCCGAAAGACACACACTGAGCTTTCCAAAGAGCTCTCCTGTAAAACACACGCTGCAACTCTATAAACAAGCCAGTCTAACACGTTTGAATAACGCTGTGGTGAGACTTCCTTTATTTGGTGCCGAACCAACAAGCAATCTCCTTGTTATTTCCCCTCAGCCCCAGTGGGGAGATGTCCCAGTGAATGGTGCTGTACGGGCGTGCAAGACTGCAGCCAGGGGGCCTGCATTTCCGTGCTGCCCCCTCCACTGAATCGCTGCATGACTCCAAGCACATCACTGGACCTCCCTGATCCCTGTTTCCCCATCCATTAGGCGAGGGGGCTGGACTCAATGACTCCTATGATGGTTAATTTCATGTGTCAACTTGGCTGGTCACACTGCCCAGGTATGTGGTGAAACATTCTTCTGGATGTTTCTGTAAGGGGATTTTGGACATTTAATCTGTGGGCTTTGAATAAAACAGATTGCCCTCCACCATGTAGATGGGCCTCATCCAATCCACTGAAGGCCTGAATAGACAAAGACTGACTTACCCTGGGCAAGAGGGAATTCTGCCAACAGACAACCTTTGGACTTGAACTGCACCTCATCTCTGGGTCTCCTGCCTGCAGCTGAACCTACCCTGCAGATTCATTTTGGACTTACCAGGCCTCCACAATTGCAGGAGACAATTGCTTTAAAAAAAAAAAAAAAGTGTGTGTGTGTGTGTGTGTGTGTGTGTGTGTGTGTGCACATCCTATTGGTTCTATTTCTCTGGAGAGCCTTGACTAATACAACCCCCAAACACCTTTCCAATTTTAAGATGCCAGAAGTCTGAATGGTAGCAGAGGGGAAGGTTAGGTCCATTTTCAGTCTGCAGCTCCCCAGGGCAGGGATGTCAAAGTGATCAGGACAATGTCCTCTTTCAGGAGAACTTATGCAATGGGACTCCTCAGCACAGCAATAAATACCAGTAGTTCCAGAACTGGTACACCAAGTACTCTGGGGGTATGGAGAGAGATAAGTTGATATGAATGCAGCCAAGAGGAAATCCAAAATGGGAGGTTATAAAGACAGCTTCACATTCCACGAGTTTTGCCATCTTCTGTTGGGACCTCCCCAGCTACTTGCCACATTATAAAACTGTGATCCCTGAGGCAGGAAGTGGGTTTTTGCTCATGATTGATGATGTGTTGCTAAAGATCAGATCATCTGCTGCTGAAGAGATGAGGAGACTGTCTCTGCAAAACATAGTTTGGGGGAAAGGAGGAGGGAGGGAGAGCGGGAACAGGCTGATATTGAAATCCATGCAAGGACCATAGCAACTCACAAGAGTCCGCCCCACACCATCTATTGTCCAGAAGCACCAGAACCGTTGCACGTGTCTCCTTTAAGATATTTCAAGCAGATCCCAGCCATAGCTTTCAGAACTAGAGAGGCCACAGATGGAAGACGGTGGCTCCTTCTCATACTCCTTTGTTGTTTCTTCGTCCTCCCTAAGTCCTACGTGTCCCATGTTCTGTCCAAGGCCCTCTTCTCTTCCATTCTACATCTTACATTCTACATTATACATGGATGGTTGTCCCATTCATGCCCATCCATTACCACCCCTGTGTGGATGAACCCCAAATCTAGACATCCAGCTCTTCTGTTCTCCTGTGCTGCTGACCTGAGCTCCCCCAAAACGTAAGCTCCGTGGAGCAAGGATGGTTACCTCTTGTTCTCTGCTGCATTTCCAGTACCTGAAATAGTGACTGGAACATAACGGTGATTAATAAATATCTGTTGAGGGGCACCTGGGTGGCGCAGTTGGTTAAGCGTCCGACTTCAGCCAGGTCACGATCTCGCGGTCCGGGAGTTCGCGCCCCGCGTCAGGCTCTGGGCTGATGGCTCAGAGCCTGGAGCCTGTTTCCGATTCTGTGTCTCCCTCTCTCTCTGCCCCTCCCCCGTTCATGCTCTGTCTCTCTCTGTCCCAAAAATAAATAAACGTTGAAAAAAGAATTTTTTTTAATGTTTATTAATAAATATCTGTTGAATTAATAAATAAACCTGCCTCCAGCGGCCTTTAGACATTTTCACTTGGGCTTTCTTGGACTCAGAAAGTATAAAACCCAACACTAAATCTTCCCCTCAAAACCTGTATTCTCCAGTTTGCTCATTCACTCCACCGTCCATTGCCTTACTTAGTCCCAAAATCTGGGTGTCATATCTATTTTCCTTTGCTCTCCATTGCTTCCCACTTTCAATGAATATCCAAGTCCTATCTCCTTATTATCTCTTACCTGTTCAGTTTTCTCTTTCCCCACCTGGATTGAGGAATGTGACACCCGTCATTCCTGTTGTATTACAGTCATCGATTTACTTTTCTGCTTCTCCAACTAAACAAGTCATATGATGGCAAAGACCTGAGATATTGACACCTATCTGTGTGTGTGTGTGGAGGGGGAAGAAGGAGGTAATTTCCAGAATCTGAATACTCCCTTGTTATTTTGGGAAGATCCTCCATTGAGTGAGAATTGGTGAAAGGCAGGGCCTTTGACTCCCGCTGCAAAAGCCAAGAGAGCCAGACAGACCCTCCCTTGAAGTTATAACCACATGACCCGGCCTTACCCAATCAGAGGGAGGAAAACAAAGGCGCAGGCTCACTCAGAGTTTATTCACGCTCCAGACATTGGTGTCAGCTGCCCAGCAGAGTGGTGCTGGCAGTGAGTCTTAACCAGCAGACTGTCCCTGGTGAGCCCTTGGCTGTGTTCTTAGCAGCCTGGCTTCCTTGGTCCCTGCCTGGTGCCTAACCCTGCTCTCCAGCTCCCCATCAACTCTGAGAAGTGACCAGTATCCTTCTGACACATCCCTTTTATAAATAAGTTTAGCTCAAGTCAGATTCTGGGCTATAACTAGGAACTCTGAGTGACATCTGTTCTCATCTGTCTCTTAACCTCAGCATCCAGCAGGGTACGCAGCATCTAATAGATAATCAGTGTGTGAATGAATAAATGAAAAAAGGAAGGAAAAGAAGGAAGGAGGGAGGGAAAGAAGTATGGAAGGGAGGAAAGACAGCATTCTCATTCTTTTGTGACCTTTGACTACTTCTCAGATGAACTTGAAAGTAAGGAGAGAAAGTTTGCAAAATTAGGACAACTATATGTATACAAGCTTCAGGGTTTTGTGAATTTGTTGTTACTGTTGTTTTAGCATGAGAACCCTCCCTCCTTCTTCGCTGGCTGCATCTGGAGGTCCTTAGGGAATGTGAGAAAATATACCATAATCCCAAGCTTTAAGAAATCAGTAGGAGCCAACCTTTATGTTGTAGGAGGACAATGACTCCGAAATGTCTCCCAGGCAGGGCAGGGAAAGCAAGGGAAGAAAGGAGCAGGGTTTGAGTGATTTTGGAAGGAGAGATGCAGTTGGGAGCTGAGAATCTGAGGAGACACATAAATAGAGCCTGTAAAATTCCCATGCTTTATAAAAACCAGCTGAGAGCACAAATTGGTATAAGTTTTCTGAAAATTACTCTGGATTCCCTTTGACCCAGTAATTCCACTCTAAGCATCTTTTAAGCAAGCAATGGGAAATAGAGACAACAATTTATGTATAAAAATATCCATGTTAATGTTATTTATAACCAGGAAAAAAATTGGAAGCAACTTGAGGTTAAACACTAAGGAAATAACTGAGTAAAATATGTCTCATTGATACGATGGAATATTAGGCAGCCATTAAAAATAATGTTCACAAAGAGATCATAAAGCTATAGGAAAATGTAGTGACATAATGTTATGCAAAAAAAGTGATCACAAACAGATAAAAAATATTTATATTAGAACAGAAGCTGGAAACAAACTATCAGAGAGTTTGCAAGGCTTGTCTACATGGTAAGGTTATAAATTTTTTCCTTTTAGTAACTTTTCTATAGTTTTCTATAATGAGTCAACTTTAATTTGATGATCAATAAAAAGGAAAAACAACAGTAAAATGTAAGAGCAGAAATTTAAATTATCTGATGCCAACTTGTATAGGAACTGTCATGTCTTAGTTTTGAGTTCACAGGTTTTCTGGTTACTTCTGAGTAAGAAACCTTACTTTCTGCTCCAATCATTTTATATTCCACCCGCCTCCTTCCTCCTCAGATGAGATTAAAAATAAAGGCCCCAGGAATGCTATCTCCTTCTTCTCTCCCACCCCTCCCCAGTTCTAGTTCCTTTCTCTTACTCCAACTTCCCCCACCCACCTCTGCCAACCTCTCCACAGAGTCCTAGGCTGGATCCATCACACCTGACCCATGGGTGATGCTTCTACAGAGCTACTCTCTCAGGTGGGTATGTATCTGAAAGAATGTGACAAAGTAATTCATGTTCAATGAATAGGATATATGGGACGTGTTTGGGTCATCCACCACTTGAAAAGTTTGGGATGACAACCCATGACTTTCCAAGACTCATTAATTCCACTTAGACTCTCTGAGTTCTGAGTAGTCACTATAGGTGCATTTGTTAATACATCCAGCATCTTGACACCTCTAACACTGAGAAATAGGGATGTGCATCCTATCTCTGAATTAATACACTTTCTAACCAAATATAGAGCTGCTGTCCATTCATGGAATAATGCATCCTTTTTATTAATCTCAGCTTCTTCTTGCAACAGTATAATAAATAGAACAGTATAATAAATAGAACAAACAAAATAGTAAATAGAACAAAGCTCAGAGAAGTAACTTAAATACCCTATCACTATACTACTATACAGCCAAGTTCAACTAATTCTCGGGTCTAGTCCAGCCTGTTCTGAATCTTACATAAAATAGACTGTTGGTGTTAATTGCCTCAAAGGTAATAAGAACAATAACAATATTAATAAACATAGCAGCTTATTTTGTGCCAAGCACTGTTGTTAAACTCATTATTTCCTTTATATTTACAAGGACGCACACGGAACCAAGGCACAGAAAGGCTGAATAACCTGCCCCAAATCACTCAGCTAATAATGGTAGAGCTTGCTCAGAGCACCCTGCATACGCCCTTTGCTATACCTATGGCTCTGTCTCATAGCTCCGGCTGTGTCGTCAAAGGAGAAATGATTCTTAATAACCCCTAACAAATAACCACTTTAGAACATCTGTCAGCATCTTTAAATTCTGTCTTGTGATCCAAAATTAACTGCTCTAAAACTTTATGCCTTCATGTCTCTGACTGTGGTGCTTTTATCTATTCAACTTGAGTATCTGTAGAATCTACTTTTTAAAAAATGTTTAATGTTTATTTCATCTTTGAGAGAGAGAGAGAGAGAGAGAGAGAGAGAGTGAGCAGGGGAGGGTCAGAGAGAGAGGGAGACACAGAACCCGAAGCAGGCTCCAGGCTCTGAGTTGTCAGCGCAGAGCCCGACGTGGGGCTCGAACTCATGAACCGTGAGATCATGTCCTGTGCCGAAGTCAGACCCTTAACTGACTGAGGCACCCAGCTGTCCCTCTAATGTGATTCTTGATCAGTACTTTTAGGTTGCTTTTTTTTTTTTTTAGAAACTTTTAAAAGTGCCAAACCTCCCTCTCTTAAAATATTTTTATATTTTAGAAAACCTATGGAGGGGAAGCCGAGTATATCATTAGTAGGAGCTGGTTACATGGGCAAATGAATGATAGTATATAAATAAAGTAAAATTATTTCAATGAAGCTGAGAGCTTGCATGCCTAAGGGTGGAATTTGATTTGTTGTCAACAGTCCGATGAAGAAGACATTTTGGGTTAGATCATCTTCCACCAGAAGTACAATATATCAAGCAAAAACTACTCTTCTTGGGAAGAGGGAAATGGGAACCCAGTAAAATTTCTACCTAATGATCTGGCCTGCCAGGAATTTGCCTGCTTTCAGAGAGTTGTCTTCCTGAGTCTGGCTGTGGTGTGGATGGCAACCATCAAGAAGTGTCTCTGAAAAAAAATTGTGGCAGGGAAAGGAGAAAAAAATAGAAGTAGTAGGAAGTATGGGGTGTCTGGGTGGCTCAGTCAGTTAAGCATCCGACTCTTGATTTTGGCTCAGGTAATGATCTCACGATTTGTGAGTTCGAGCCCCACATGAGGCTCTGCACGCTGAAGGCATGTAGCCTATTTGGGATTCTGTGTCTCCCTCTCTATCTGCCCCTCCCCTGCTCATGCTGTCTCGAAAGAAAGAAAGGAAGGAAGGAAGGAAGGAAGGAAGGAAGGAAGGAAGGAAGAAGAAAGAAAGAAAGAAAGAAAGAAAGAAAGAAAGAAAGAAGTAGGTCATATAACTGTGCTAAATTTCAGCTACAATTGTTAAGATGCCACAAGATATTGTCCAGTTGATAAAATAATATTGACAGATCAAAGAATAAAGGTATAGGGGTGCCTGGGTGGCTCAGTTGGTTAAGTGTCTGACTCTTGGTTTTGGCTCAGGTCATGATCTCACACTTTGTGAGATGGAGCCCCACATCAGGCTCTACACAGGCAGAAAGGAGTCTGCTTTGGATTCTCTCTCTCTCCCTCTCTGCTCCTTCCCCACTCACATTGTCTCTGTCTCTCTCAAAATAAAGAAAGAAAACTTAAAAAAATAAGAGTATAATAACATATAGGTTTATGGTTGTAGCCATAACATTAATTTATAAAAATTCATATCAGGAGGTGGGGTAATGTGTCCCTCTAGGAAATGGAGTGGTGGGTTGGGAGGAGAACAGAAAGCTTTTTAATTTTCCATACACCCTACTATACTACTTGAATTCTTAAATCAGAGAATATGTACTATTACTATAATAGAAATATTAAAAGGCCAAAACTTAATGTATTTATACATAAATCTATCTATCTATCCATGTGTGCAAATGTCCATACACATGTGTACATGGATACATGCATACGCATGAATATGCACACACACACACACACACACACACAACCATCCTTTCCAATATATTTTTTTCTCTGAGGGTGTTTGTAAAACCCCTATAGGTGTCTATTTTCAGACAGCTAATGCTGTCTTTTTAATCAAGATCTGTATGCTTTCAAAAAACAAAACAAAACCAGTGACTCTGAGAACCTCTAGTCAAAGAGGTTGTAGGTGGAGAGAGAAAAACACCCATCCCACTAACAGCTATGGAGCAGCTACAAGTACCACAAGACACGGTGTGAGGCCTTGAGACAGAGAGATGAATAACTCCCAGGGCTTCTGATCAAGATCAGGGACAAAAATGTCGATGGCTGGCTATAACACAACACAAATGCAGTGAGTGGAGAAGCAAGTAAAGGGCAATCACCCAAGACCGCAGAAAGTAGAACCAATCACAGGTGTGAGCTCTTCCTCGATGGGGAGGGATGTTCTGGAAGGCAGGGAATTTGAAGCTGCTTCCACTTGTCCAGAGGTTTGGGACCCTAAAGTCTCCCCTCAATTCTTCCCATGTGTCATCCTACTCCAGCCAGATCAAGGCTGAGGCAGAGCCCAGGGTCCAGACACAGACAGAAATCCTTTCCCTGCCCCTGCTTCCCCAGAGCCAGGCTATTTTAGGAGTCAGACAACTAACGAACATTTTTAGTCTTCCTAAACACCTAGATCCCTGGCAGTCTAACCGGACAAGTGAGTCCTATTCTTTCTCATGAACTGAGGGCTTCTGCATACAAGAGGCATGCAAATGGTCCTATGCGTAGGAAAGCTCCCTGGTTACCATTGAAATAGCAACCTCATGCTTCCATTTTTCACTCCTCAGATTGGCAAAATTCCTGAAGGCGGAGAAAATCCAGTGAGGCTGAGGATGTGAGGACAGAGACGCGCTCCTTCACCACTGGTTGGAGTATGACCCAGCTTAAACTCCTGTAGGGGGCAGCTGGAAGGAATTCAAAGCCTCAACGTGCGACTCCACAAGGATATATGCGTAAATGCGTCCTTGCACAGAAACGTATGGACAAAATGCTCACACAGATGTGTACAGTAGCAGAAAACTGTAAACAACCAAAATGCCCATCCATCAAGAAATGGTGAGATCAGCCGAATGTATCCATACTACAGAATACCACCATGTGCAAAGTTAGAAAGAAGGTGGCGAATCTCTTCATCTAGTCATAGACACAAGGATAAATGAAGGACGCAAGTTTCATAATAGAACAGAGTGTGATCTTACGAATGTTTTAAAATTTTTTCTGCATTGTGGGAATGCAGATGTATAAGAGACAGTGGTTGCCTATCTGTTGTCTGGAAGTTTGCAACGTGTGTTCATACTTCACTCACTAAATTTTTTGGAAGTGACAGAAAAATAAAAGTACTTTAAAACAGGCAGTTGAAAGAACTTTTAAGTCAAGGGAGACAAGGGAGAGGCCCAGAGCTCTAACTGGTGAGTCGTGGCAGAGTCCAGGTGTCGGTCTCCAGCCTGACAGGCCAAGAGACATGCTTATATCACACCGAGAGTTGTTTAGTGTCTCAGCAGCGAATTCAAGCTAACTTGAATTCAATTCAAGCTAAGCTTGCAAGAGATGGAGGGAGAGATAACCATTTATCATTTACAGCAGGGTTTCTCAACCTCTGTGCTATCAACCTATTGACATTTGGGCCGGCCTGTGATGGGGGTATTGTGAGATGTTTCACAGCCTCCCTGGCCTCTACTCACCAGATGCCAGTATCACGTCCCTCCCCACACCGTGACAACCAAAAATGTCTCCAGTTATTGCCAAATGTTGCCAGAAATGTCCCTGGTTGAAACCACTGATTTACAGTGAGAAATGTAACTGCCAAGAAAACCAGACGTCGTCACTGCTATCCCTGCAGGAAAATGACACGGACGACCAAATTACAACAGGAGGTTGCTGGGAGAGTAAGAAGTCAGAACAAAGGCAGTTTTTTGAAGAAAAAAATAAATATATATGTAGTTTAAATATTTGATGGCTGTAGCCTGGGAAAGACTGAGGCACCACCCTCACACCAGGAAAATCCCTGGTTGGATGCTGCCAGCCCCTTCCCTTCTGGCCCACGCCGATTAACGGTTCCCATTCTGACAGACACTCTTTTTCCCCAGAGACACCAATGTCGTCCATTGTGTTAACGCTTCTCAAACACGCCAGTGGCCTCGAGCTGCAGAAGAGCATAAAGCCATGGAAGCTGGTGACCCCTGGGAGAGGCAAAGCCCCAGTGCCTGTTTTTGAAGACGTCTCTTACCTTAAAAGTCCACGTGATTTTGCCTTCTGCTCTATACTATACATTTATATTTATTTTAACAAAAAGCAGGTAAATTTCCCAAATCCTAAAGAGCAAACTTTGGGAGGATGTGCCAGTTTATCCTCTGGCTCTCTGTCCTCCCAGGCATGTTCCACGATACAAAGAACAGCTTCCTGCAATTCCTTCATCTTGTCCGTGGAGAGTATTTCCCTGAGCTTGAAAAATGTTCCAAGAAGTTCTTTGGAGAATCATCTTTCTCTAGGGTGCCTCCTGTGTCTACCCAATCTCCTCCAGTGCACGGTTTACACTCCCAGGGTCTAAAAGACACCCTTTGCCAGCCACGGGCACTGAGGAGCTCACAGCCTGTTGCCCAAGCTGAGTTCGGGCAGCAACACCGAAGAGTGAGTGATGGGCCAGGCCTCCACTGTCTCCGGCAGACTTTCAGTTAAAACAATCCCATGGCTCATTTTGCTTTCAAACCATATAGCTTCTTGAGATTTTATTTTTAAAAGAAATTTGTCTTAGCAAAAGAGAAATTGGGGTAAAAACGCGTGGGAGTATCCATTTCTAAATCAGACTTCCCTTGGATTTTATTTGCTCTTATTTAAGGGATTTCATGTTTCAGTGGGGATGGGATTTTTAAATAAAGAAGCCTGTTTCAATCATGGCTCATGTAAAGCACGTATCAGGCCTGAATGTGTCGGGCACAGAGGACTCATAAGTAGAAGACGTGGTGGGAGGTGCCCAAGAAACACGGAGCTTCCTTCCCACGTCGGTTCTGAGGTCCCAGCGATGGATCCCGCTGTACTGGGATAGGTCTAGGATTTTCTGAGGCACAAACACTTCTGGGGTTGCAGTCAGGATTTCATAAATCTCATTTCAGTATCTTTTGCGAGCCTGCATTCTTTCCTTATTCCCATCTCTTCCCTTCTAACCCCCTCTTTATTTATATGCCAGAAATACCAAACGTGAGAAAGGACAGAACTACACACAGCCCTTTCCTCTGATTCTTCCCAGAACTGGGACGGGCTTCCATGTTCTGTGGTTGCCTCCCTTACCCAATTCTATACGTGATCCTGTTGTACTTTTGTCCTTAAATAGCTCTTTAGCAGAACAAGTTTTTCTATTTTTACATTTTCCTCTAAAAACGACCAAGAGAAATGGGCTCTGGATTTTCACTCTTTTCTTCTCTATTTTTCAAGGACTCAAATGCCTATCTTTTCCTATTCATCTTCAGCACCACCGTATCTAAGGAGGGAAGACCCAACGTGATGGCAAATTTGAAGCCCTCTTGAAAGGTTTCTGGAGAGATAGACATGGTGTTGGTTCCTGCCCTTTCCAGGCCCATGGCAAAACCGCTCGGCCTTGCCAGGGACTATTTACACAGAGGGGGGCAGGGAGAGATGAGAGGCACAGCTCAGGGAGATAGTGTTCCATGTTAAGAAAAATAAGGCCCAGCACCAATTAGGTAGCATGCCGAGCAGAAAAGTAATCTGGCTCATTTAGTCCGGAAGAAGAAATCTGACAGGGAAAGGTCACAGCACTATGAGGCCAGTAATGCATCAGGATTAGGGTGTCTGTTTGGGAGACAGGCAGCTTGGGTTTGAACCCCAGCTCTGCTATTGTATTAACTGCAAGTTACTCAGCCTCTCTCTGCTTCAATTTTCTCATATTTGAAATGGTGATGATGGCATTGAGTCATTGAACAAATGTTGACGAATGCCTAGTATATGCCAGGTGCTCTTCTAGATGCTGGGGGTGGGGGTGGGGCAGTGGTGAGCAAAACATTCGTGGTCACTGCTCTTGGGGGGTTTACATCCTAGGGAAGAGTGCTAAGCAATAAAGAAATGTGTAGGATAAATTCCCTAAGAAATGCTACAAAGAAAATAAAACAGGATAGTATAAGGGAAATTGATGGGGGAAGGGGGGTGGTGAAACATTAGAAGAAACAAATGAGCTGATAGCCGATGATGGAAACAAACCAGCCACGCAAAGATGGGGAGAGGGTATTTCATAAGGATCCCATGAAATAAAGTACGGAAAATCTTAGTGCAGTACCAGACAAAACAGATGTAAGTTGCTCAACAAGTGTAGGTAGCCATTATGATTCAGAGGGCTTGGAAAAGTTCCCGGAGTCAGACCATGAGGAAGCTGGGAGAGGGAATGGCAAGGACATCAGGGAGGAAATTGGAGCCAGTGAATTAACTGTATAGCCTCAACCATGGAGGCCAGATGGAACAAAGGAGGCATGGCAGGGAGGGGGTGTCTGGGGAGGGGGAACCTGTGGAGGAGACCATGGAAAACTGGAGAGCTCATGTTCCATCTAGAAGGAGCAGCTGGGGCTCACTCTGCTTCCCTCAATTACTCTGATTCTTGTGACTTGAGGACCATCCTGGCCTACACATAGCCTTCCTGTCAGCTCACCCTACCCATGTGCCTCCCTTCCCTGTGCCCAGGCTGCCTCCTGGACTCTTGAGCAGGAGGTCAGGAAACAAGTCAAAGGGCATCTATCTAATCTCCCTGTTTTATAGATAAGGAAACTGGAGCCCGGGGAGATGATGAGATTCTAGCAAAGAACACAATTACTTCCTCAGCCTTGACAAAGAGTGCACTTCCCAGAGCAGAGAAGGTTGTCTTCTTCCATCTTGGCCCTCTCTACGTCGGTCCTGCAGCTCCAGGGGTGGTATGCCCAGAGCAGCAGGAGAGAGGGGAGACCCACCCTGCCAACCAACCCTGCTGATCCACAGTCACCAATGACAGAATGGACTACCCCCCATACCCAGAGAAGTGAAGCTCCGTGCACCTAGATTTTCAGAACCACCAGAAGTAGTTTTGGGCCGGTTGTGGGGACAGAAAGAAGGCCATGGCATTAGCACCACCAGGGGCACTGATGAGCAGGTCAGGTACACACCAGGGCAGGACGTGAGAATAGCTCTAAAAAACAGATCTGGTCAAATGAACAACTCAACCATCCAAAGTGTGTTGACAGTGCAGCCTCCAGCACAGCACTCAGAGGAGCCCAAGAGAAGCAGTGATACTCCTTGCCATTTGAAAATGGAAAACTGCCTTTGTCGAGGCAGTTTACAGAGGAGGTAACTGAGATGTGACTCCCTCATGCTCTGTGCTCATAGAAACCAAAGTCCATGATATTTGGGATGCCTTCCATTTGTAGGTTCCCATCCATGACACAATGAGAGAATAGCACAACACACATAGCACCACGGCAGGAAGGCCCGTGCTCCGGACTTCTGCCGTGCCCAAGGCAGAAGTCAGTGCTCCGGACTTCTGAACAACTTGTAATTTCTGCATGACACCGTGCTCCTTTCATCTGTAGGCTTTTGTAAATACTATTTCCTCAGCCTGAAATCCCATTCCTCACTCCTCTCCCCACCATGACCCACATTCACCTGGAAAAATCTAATGCATTTTGTTCCAACTTAAATATCACCTCTTCCAGGGAGCCTTCTCCCCCATCCCTGTGCCTCTTCAGCACCTGATGCCTCTCAGATCAGTCACCAATCACACTGTCCTATAACAACTTGATTTTGTCTCTCTCTCCCCCATTAGACTATGTCCCATGATGGCAGAGGTCGTGTTGTGTCTGCTGTTATATCTCCTGGCCTCATAAGTTGTCATTTATAGAATCAGGAACAGGGACAGATCCCTGCTCTCTCAGAGCTCACAGAGTAGTAGGGACGCCCATGGCCCAGGAGGTTCATTCCACGGCAGACTCTCATCCTGAGAGCTCCATGCCTCTTCGGGCTCCCTGTCTCTCTCTTTTAGGAATTTCTACCCTCCCTCATTGTCAACAACTCCATGTTAGTCAGAGGAGATCTGGATAATGCCAACCCATACCGGAGCCAGCCAGCTCCTCTCTGCAGACTGGGCACTGGTCCATCTGATTTTCTCCCCTCCACTGGCATGAGACATCCAAAGCCAGCCAGGAAATCAGTCTTGGGAATGTTTGGCCTTTTCAGACCCTTGGGATTAGAGTCTAAAAATCTGATCCAGGGAGACAAGCTAACAACCCATTCCCCTATTGCTTGGTGAGGATTCTTTGCTTTCACTGAGCTACCTGGCCCCACCTGTCTCTTCTCTCTTTTTAGCACATTTTGCAGGTTAATTTTTATTTTTGACAGTGACTCTATGTATAGGCTATGGGGGACATATTTTGGGGTAGCTGCCCAGTTTATGTGACTCCTTAGGCATACCTCATACTCCAGCCCCTCACCAGTACTGACTGGACCAGGATTGGACCCCTGAACCAACTGCAGCTAACACATTCTTTCACCTGGGAACTGGGACTAACAGAGTCTAACTCAGTCTGAGTTGGTCTCTTAAATGGAAGTGATGTAAATTAAGCAGCTGTCTGGTGGCCTCCTCTTACCTACTAAGTAGACAGGGAAGCATAGAGGTCTGGTCTTCAGAGAAAGGAGAAGCAACCAAAGACATTGGGTTGAGACATCTGGATTGGCCTTTCTGTTCCTTGTTGCAGCCCCTTCCTAAGGCCCAGTCTTTTTCTCTCCCACACATACCTCTTTGACATTCAACAATTATCCACTGAGCACCTACTGTGTGTCAAGCATGAGGGTCTAAGCACTTGGCCTAAGTGTTGGGAAAAAGGAAACATAATCTCTGCCCTCATAGAGTGTACAGTCTAATCAATCAAATAATGCAAAACTAAATATTGAATCACAAACTGATTTAACTGCTGTGAAGGAAAAGTACAGAGTGATATATATAGTGCAGAAAAGTGAAAAGTGCAGAGTGAGATATATAGACATAGATAGATACATAGATAGATATAGATAGATGTATATATATATATGATATATATATATATATATAACATATATATGTTGTATATATATGTAACAAATATATATATATGAGATATATATATATATATATATATATATATATATATATATGTAACAAAAAGACCTGACCTGGTCTGGAGAATTAAAGAAGGCTTCCCTGAGAGAGTGGTATTCAGACGTACTTTTGAAGCAGAGAAGATCCTGTAGGCTGGTAAGATGACTTCTAAACCAAACCAACACAGCAGGAACACACTTCAGGAACAGAAGTGGCCATCAGAACATAAAATTAATAGTAAGAGGGAGGAGCCTGGGCCCTCAATCTCATCTAGATCTGAAGAGGCACAGTGACACGTGGGTCCATCTGATTTAATTGGCTGGGACTATACTTGAGCACTGGGAGTTTTTAACTCTTCAGGTGGCTCTGATGTGCAGCTACAGTGGAGAACCACTGAATCATGGCCTGCAGTGAGAGCCCAGCAGACAGCAAAATCATGACTTCCTAGAAGCCCAAATCTTTGCACTCATGACTGTTCTCTGGACTCACCAACCCACCCCTTCCTGTGATCAAATCTTGCACCCTCTATGTCATAACTGATAAGACCCCTGACATGTAGCATGCCAGCAACTTAGACAAAAAAAGAGAGAGAGAGAGAGAGAGAGAGACCCTGAACCAGCCTGAGGTGTGATCTAGACTCATTTACCAGGAAATAAGAAGAGCTCAGATTCCAGGGAAAACAAGTAGAGATAAAGCCAAGAAAGAGAAGGAGGGAAGACGACCAGATGAGGTAGAGCACACAGAACTGAAAACAAGTCTCCTTAGCCCTCTAGACTCCCTGCCTATTACAGAATACCAGGAACTCGGAGGCAGAAAGCCAAGCCAGGGCTCCCCTGAGGTCTTGTGTGAGAGCCAGAGAAAGGTGTAGCGTCAGTGGCTGCAGTAGTGGTGTGCTGATAAATGTTTACCAACCCATTCTCAGCAGAAAGCCCTGGTTTATAGCATTCGCCCATTTCCATGGTGTAAATACTCCCACCAAGGCCAATCTCAAGTTACCTGTGTAAACATCGCTGCAAGCAGAGCTGGGAAGAGATGCTCACAGTTGGCATTCTGAGCTGATGTGAACCGGCTCCAGCATACCACTGACCTTAGTAGGTAACCCGAATGAGTTCTATAGGTCGGGATCACCCAGGAACTCTGGGCATCTAGCATTCACACTTAGTCTGACATAGGTAATAAATAGCATTTTCTGTTAAGTAACATTCTAGACATGAGAAGGGAAAAGATTATTTGTCTTCCAAGAAGGGCGAGTCCTAAAGAGGATGTGTCCAGATAGCAGGACAAGCTACCAGAAGAGGTGGGAAAAATTTTTTGAGGGGTGGGGGGGCGAGGGGAGAAATGGGGTTGCTAGTGTTGAGAGAGGAACTTTCAGGAAAGAACAGGAACGTTTAAAAAGAATTTTTTTGCAAGTTTTGCTGGTTATATACAGCATTATGATCCAGATTTCCCCAAGTAATTCTTCAGTAAAATCTGTGTTTCTCGCCAAAACTTCTATAGTTCAATTTGATTTGAAGGAGGGAATCCAGTAAGGTGCTACATTTGGTCTCAAGGTGGGTAAAAAGTGAGAGAAGGGGCTGCCCAAAGGAACACAGTCACATTCAGATTAGAGGAAAAATAACAATAATACCACCACAACAATAACAACCTCACTGGCTGAGCACCAACCGTGTGTCAGCACTGCTCTACTCAGCTTTACAAACTCAACCATTAACGCTTTTCATATGACAACATCTTATGTGGTAGGAACTATACAGATTAGTAATTTACTTGAACCCAGAGGGACTGGTCCCAGAAATGAACTTGACTGATTGATACACTATACAACCTCTCAGCATAGCATATGGAATACAGTGTATATTTTTAGATAAACAGTATATGTTTGTTTTTAATGTTTACTTATTTTTGGGAGAGAGAGACAGAAACAAAGTGTGAGTGGGGGAGGGGCAGAGAGCGAGGGAGACACAGATTCTGAAGCAGGCTCCAGGTCCTGAGCTGTCAGCACGAGCCCAACACAGGGCTCGAACCCACAGACTATGAGTTTATGATTTAAGCCGAAGTCAGACGCTTAACCAACTGAGCCATGCAGGTGCCCCGATGAACAGTATATGTTTCAGTATAGAACACCTCAGACCTCTGTGATTAGGATGTTTATCTATAATTCAGATCTTCCAGGAGAGCTGAAAAACCTGCTAGCCCTTTTCGTAAGTAAACATTGCTTGAAGTGAAATGAAAGCCTTACATGAGTTGTAAGGGGGATTTCAGTCATCAGACAGGGAGTGAGATGCTTTCCATCTGGAGCTTCTGAAACCACTCTCGAAATTCATTGTGCACCAGCTGCCTACCATCAAGTCAACAGACATTACAAAGCACCCTTTGAGGCCCTACAAGATGAGGATGACAGTCTCTTATGCACCTCACCCCGCCAGAGGGATGGGGCAGGGAGTCGAGTGGAAAAGGAAGTACACCACTCTCACCTCTGACAGAGAGAGTAAAATGGGTGCATGAGAGGCAAATTCATAAGCACAGCTCAGAGCCTGACACAGAAATCATGAGAAACTTCATGGGCTGAGAAAGTCTGGGTTTGGCTTTGAGGGATTCCAACAGGTACTGGTGGAGAGAGAATGAGGGAGTTCCAGGGAGACAGGAAAGACCAGGAGAAGGTGTAGAGGTGAGCTAGACCAGGACAGGGAGCAGGACCATGGGCACAAAGACAGAATATAAGGCACAGAAGCCAGATGCAATTCTCAGGGAGCTCTCACTCTTCTCTGTATTGTTTCATGATAATGAACCTATGATATAATGATAATGAGATATTGTGAGAATCCAAAACATCAATAGGACTGTTTTCATTTTGACGAAATAAAGAGTACCTTGAAATTTAAGCAAAAAAAAAAAAAACCCCAAAAGACAAAAAACAAAAAACAAACCCACACTTCCACTAACCTTAGTTAATAATAATTGAACAATAATGAGCCAGCTCACTGAGGCTTAAAATTTTAAAGGGAGAGTGGAATTACTCTGCCCAGATCCATGGCACAACCAGATCTCCACCCCTTTCTCCCTATAGCCCATCTCCATTTTTCCATCCTCCTCCAACTTAGTTCATGAGGCTTCATATTCCCTCAGCTACTCTGGGCTCTTGTCCATGTTTTCCTTTCAAGGTTTCCTTTTCTGATTGTGCCTTTTCGGTCTTCTGCGTCCCAGGCCTTTAGAGTCTGACATAATCCTAATTGGAGCTCAAGTGATAACAGTTAGTGATGCTCTTCAATGAAAATATATTGGCTTCAAAACCAAAAGTGCAGGTAATGGGAGAATCCCATGCCAGTAAGAGAGATTGGGGCTGGACCTCCGACTTCCCCTCAAATCACACCAAGCAGGAGACTCATTCCACCTGCAGGGCTGGCATTGATTGGGGAAATTTCTTTAGGAGACCACAAGCCAAATTTCACAAGAGAAAAAGTAGAACATGGTTAGAGTATCCTCTATGCCCTCTTTTGCCCTGGTCCCTGTTTTCCTTTCTCCCCTGAGGAAGTGCAGAGATGTTTTTGGAATGTAATTCTAGATAACTCAGGCTATCGAGTTACATTTCATCTGGCAATCCAGACAGGCTGGATGAGCCAGCATAAAGGGAGACTGGGGGTGGGGGAAGGAGGAAAAGGCCACAGGGGAGAGCAGGGTAGAAGGGAAGGTGATGACAAGAGAAGCTTAGGGAGGTAGGGACCTGGAAATCTGGACCCAGCAGGTTCAGCTTCTGAGGCCACTGTCTGTCTGAAGGCCAAGGACACTGCCAAGAGCCCTATGGGAATCTCCAGCATTTCCTAATCGCCTTGGCCAGAGTCCACACAACTCATATCTCTAGGCATTTCACTGTTTACAGAACCTTTCCCAGACAAAATGTCTCACAAGAGCCCTGGGACGAGGACTACTGGTGTTAACAATCCTGTTATACAGATGAGTAAACTGAGGCTGAAACACCCTGTGATACACCCAAGGTCACTCAGTGAATGAGAAGGGAACTTGATTCCATGGTAGGTCCATCCATTTTAAAGCCAGTCCTCTCCCACCTGTCCTTCCTTCTCTTCTCTACCACGGTCAAATAACTAAGCAGAAACTCTTTGATTCCATTTAGCCAATGTCCTCTGAGCACCTACCATGAACAAGTATGTGGTACTAGGCAATGTCATAAGAAATAAAGGGATAGAAAAAAAATGTCCTCTCTCCTCAAGTTACTTACAAGCTTTAGAGATTTTGTTCTTGGGGGGTTTGTTTTTGTTTTTGTTTTTTTAATATATGAAATTTATTGTCAAATTGGTTTCCATACAACACCCAGTGCTCATCCCAAAAGATGCCCTCTTCAATACCCATCACCTACCCCCCCCTCCCAGCCCCCATCTACCCTCAGTTTGTTCTCAGTTTTTTTTAATTTTTTTTTCAACGTTTATTTATTTTTTGGGACAGAGAGAGACAGAGCATGAACGGGGGAGGGGCAGAGAGAGAGGGAGACACAGAATCGGAAACAGGCTCCAGGCTCTGAGCCATCAGCCCAGAGCCCGACGCGGGGTTCGAACTCACGGACCGCGAGATCGTGACCTGGCTGATGTCGGACGCTTAACCGACTGCGCCACCCAGGCGCCCCTGTTCTCAGTTTTTAAGAGTCTCCTCCTATGCTTTGGCTCTCTCCCACTCTAACCTCTTTTTTTTTTTTTCCTTCCCCTCCCCCATGGGTTTCTGTTAAGTTTCTCAGGATCCACATAAGAGTGAAAACATATGGTATCTGTCTTTCTCTGCATGGCTTATTTCACTTAGCATCACACTCTCCAGTTCCATCCATGTTGCTACAAAGGGCCATATTTCATTCTTTCTCATTGCCACGTAGTACTCCATTGTGTATATAAACCACAATTTTTTTATCCATTCATCAGTTAATGGACATTTAGGCTCTTTCCATAATTTGGCTATTGTTGAGACTGCTGCTATAAACATTGGGGTACAAGTTCCCCTATGCATCAGTACTCCTGTATCCCTTGGGTTAATTCCTAGCAGTGCTACTGCTGGGACATAGGGTAGGTCTAGAGATTTTGAAAACACAACGTTTATTGCATGCCTGTTCTGTGTCAGGCCCTGTCCTAGGTGCTGAGGTTTTAATAGAGACCAAACAGTTAAGGCCCTTGCCCTCATGAAGCTTATATTCTAATGATGAGAGACAAGTAAGAAACTATAAAGAAAAATAAACAAGTGTGTGTTGAAACTAAAACAGATGCAAACAGAGCTTCTCTTGGACAAAAAGAAAATCAGATCATATGAATGTCAGGCTTGGCTTCACAAATCAGCCTACAGTCTTCTAAATTAATAACAAAGGTTGGTTCTCCATTTACCAGATTATATTAAAACAAGTCCTTTATTACAAAACCACAACAAATACCAGGTGAGAGCCCAGTCAAAAGTCAGACTGGAAGAAACTGTTGCAAGACCTAAGGAAAGATGTTCCTGCTAATAAATCACAGCTCTATCTCCAAGGCTATAAAGAAGGCAGAGCCTGAGAAAAGGGCAGGTTCATTCATGTCGAAATGATCTAGGAAGATGACATTATCATTATGACTTCAGGGTTGAATTGGAGACTCTTGTAAATTGAAATTAACAGTATCACAAGCAAGAATTGCAGCTTCCAGGATGTCAGTATGTTTGTTCACATGTGGCTTTTATATTCCAAAGGATAATACTGTCTGAAGCCAGCCCAGCCCACCCCATGGAGAGTGTTCTCTCTTTGAACTTGATGCATTTGACATCCACTACACTTGTTTGGCAGTTAACCACGCACTGCCTGTGAACTCATGTTATTGTTTTGCATTGTTCCTTTTCTCTTGCAATGTTGAACTGGTAGATGATTCATCTACCAACTGGTCTATAGGGATCACCTCTCACCCTTGTGCTCTTTTAAACTTGCATTATAAGATAGACTTCATTGAGCCCACAACTTGTTGACTATCTACCGCATGCTGGGCACTGCATTAAATACTAGGGAGTAAGCCTTCTTGGAGATTTTAGTCTATAGGGAGAGACAGACATTAGCCATCATTCAAAGGAGCCTATCATTACATAGAGTCTATATGGTTATATAATGAGCCTATAGTTATTTATTACAGACAGAAACAAGTGCAGGAAGATAATTTAATTCCATGAGAATGGATCACCTTCAGGAAAGTCAGCCTGGGCTGGAAGGAAGGAAAGGATTCCCAAAGAAAGTAGAACTGGAGCTGAGAAGGGAATCAGAGGAAAAATGTGTAAAGGCCCCAGGCAAAAGGATACATGGCTCAATATGTGCACTGTACAAAGTCCGCACCGTAAACTGGTCCTGGCGCCAGAGTAGAGAGAGTGAAGGAGGGTGGGAGGGGAGTGAGGCAAGAGATTTAGGTGGATCCTTGTAGAGCTTTCCTTAAAAACAATGAGAAGCCATTAAGGGGTGTGCAGCACATAGCAGCATAATCATATCTGCTCATCGAAAAGATCTGACTGCATCGGGGAGCAGCCTTCTCTCAACATTTGATTACACGAGTCCTCATGAGTGAAAATGTTTTGAGTACACACTTTTGATTTGTGTAAATTTATATACTATATATTTGTATACACTGTAGAGCTCATGTACGTTATAAAACATACAAACACAGAAATTTTTAAAAGGGAGTTAATGATGAAAATGGTTTTTTTAAAAAAAAATTTAATGTTTACTTAATTTTGAGAGAGAGACAGAAAGTGAGCGGCGGAGGGGCAGAGAGAGAGGGAGACACAGAATCAGAAGCAGGCTCCAGGCTCTGAGCTGTCAGCACAGAGCCTGACGCGGGGCTCGAACACACGAACCATGAGATCATGACCTGAGCTGAAGTCAGACATTTAACCGACTGAGCCACCCAGACGCCCCTGAAAATGTTTTTTTACAGTTTTGTCTTGACGAAATGCTGATAATCATTGAGGCTGAGCAATAGGCACATGGAGTTTCAATATTATATTTTCTTTTTTGCATATGTTTGAAGAGGTCCACAAAGAAAAGATTTTCTTTACATCTCAAAAATTATTATGATGACTACATCCTATCATTAGTAAATATCTCAAAGCATAATATACACTTAGGGTAACGTTTGTGATCAACAATCATAGATGTTTGTCTATACTTCATTTGATATTTTTGATCACTCTGAATTTGGGGGAGCCAACTTAATGTCAGACATAATTAGTTCATCACTGTGCTTACGGATTCTAGGATCTATAACAGCTCAGCCTCTAGCTTTTCGTTCCCTCTTGCTTGTCCTTAGTGTTATCTTCAATCTACAAATGTGATGCAGGAATCCTTTTAAGTTGTTTGTCCATTTTTTGAAAGTTCATTTAATGAAAACTACTTAATGTAATCCAGAAGTGGGTTTCCCCTGGAGAAGATATAAGCCACAGTACATTGCAACACATTGAGAGAAAATGGGCAGAGGATCTGAATTTTTCCAAAGACATTTCTCCAAAGAAGACCTACAAATGGCCAACAGTTATGAAAAGGTACTCAACCCCACTAATCATTAGGGGAATGCTAATCCAAATCACAATGAGATATCACTTCATACCTGTTAGGCTGGCTATTATCACAAAGACCAAAGATAACAAGTGTTGGCAAGGATGTGGAAAAAAAAAAAAAAAAAAAAAAAAAAAAAATCTCTTGCACTCCATTTGCAGGAATGTAAATTGGTATAGCCACTATGGAAAATAGTATAGAGGTTCCTCAAAAAATTGATCCATATGATCCAGCAGTCCCATTTTGGGGTATACTTTGGGGTATACATCCAAAGGAAATGAAAACAGAATATTGAAGAGATTGAAGACGTATCTGCACTCCCATATTCATTGCTCCATTATTCACAACAGTCGCGATATGGAAACAAACCAAAAGTCCATTGATGAATGAATGGATGGATGGATAAAGAAAATGTAATATACATATTACATAATATGATTCAGCCTTATAAAAGAAGGAAATCCTGCCATTTGCAACAACATGGATGTACCTAGGAGACATTATGCTAGCTGAAATGAGCCAGATGCAGAAAGGCAAATATTTCATGATCTCACTTACATGTGGAATCTAAAATAGTTAATCTCATAGAAATAGAGTAGAATGGTGATTGCCAGGGGCTGGAGAAAATGAGATGTTGGCCAAGGTGTACAATGTTTGGTTATGCAAGATGAGCAAGTTCTAAAGATCTCATGTACAATAATGTATATATATTTTACTATAGTTAACAATATTCTATTGTGTACTTGGAATTTGTTAAGAGGGCAAATCTTCAGTGTTCTTACCATAGAAAAAAAAGTAACTATCTGAGGTGATGGATACCTTAATTACCTTGATTGTTCTGAATCTTTCATAATGTATATGTATAAAAACATCAAATTGCATATCTTAAGTATATGCAATTTAAAAAATTTTTTTATTGTTTATTTATTTTTCAGAGAGAGAGAGACAGACAGAGTGTGAGCAGGGGAGGGGCAGAGAGAGGCACACACAGAAACTGAAGCAGGCTCTAGACTCTGAGCTGTCAGCACAGAGCCTGATGCAGGGCTCGAACCCACAAACCCTGAGATCATGACCCGAGCTGAAGTTGGTCGCTTAATTGACTGAGCCACCCAGCATCCTAAATATATACAATTTTTAATCATCACCTATACCTCAGTACAACTGGGAAAAAACAAACAAACCAAAGAGCAGAAACCATGAGGACACCCCCTGAACCCCGCCATGAGCTGGAGCCTCCAGGATACCTCTTGAACCAAACGTGATATGTGACTATCTGACACTAGGACTGGGTGAGAGGTCAAGGTGAATCCATTTGTTGAATATCAATAAAGCTTTATTCGTAAAGCTTTATTCCTTCTTTTTTAAAAAATAAATAAAAAATCAAAATTCTCATGTTTTCCGCAGACACTTCAATGGATCATATTGTGTGCAAAGTTTTAGAGACGCTTCAATAAAGCCTGGCTAGGAGGGGCCCAACAAAGATACACAGAAGGCCCCTGCAGCATGGACCGGAGCGATGGTGGGGTGACAATAATGATGAGGGAGGGAAGCAGATGGATTCAGGATAGTCAGAAATGCATCATGGACTGTGCACTGGACTGGACACAGGGGTGGAGAAGAAGAAGGACACAAGACCACTCCTGGGTTTCTGCTTGTGCAGGGCTGTGCCTTATACAAAGGACATGTATTTATTCAAATTTTGAATAAAATTAGCCCACTGACATAAAACTGAAACCTATGTGTGCTATTTAAGTGGATCGTTCATACTACCAGTGCTTATGGTGATCTGTTCCCTGCTTTGGTCTCCTAATAGCTCCACTGAGAGAAATTGTACCAGGTTTTCATTTAGCTAGTTTCACTGGGGGGAAACTTCCAGTTTTGAACCCTGAGCCCAGGCTATGCACAGACAGACTGGGGCAGAGGCCTAGGAGACAGGATATCTTGTAGTATCCAAGCTGCACATTCAACCCTCTGCACTGCAGCCCACATCCCAGGGGCTTTGTCTCGGGTGAGTGGTCAGTCCTTCTCCTCCCACCACCAAAAACCAGCTTCCCAGATGGAAAGTCCTCAATGTGGAGCCTATCACATATCGGGAGGGTGGGGAGAGAGGAGTGAGATGAGCCCTGGATATGGACCAAGCAGATGACCACTCCTGTTGTTTGACTGTAGGGGCTCCAGGAAGACCAAGCCCCAAGGTCCAAATTCTTTTTCCCATCCACTGGGCACTGTCATCTGAGATTCTCCCCCTTGGAAATGAGTTACTTTGCATTAAATCGCCTTCCAGGCATTCTGAGAGGAGTAAAACATCACTGTCACCTTCATGCGAGTGGGTTTTTCTGAGTGACAGGAAATGCCCAGGGCTTCGCAAGAAATATACAATGTTTGTCTGGCAAAGCATGAAAACTGACATGCAGGAAAGACCCAAATACAAACATCATTGATGTGCCCTTGCAGCACCCCCCAAGCTGTACGGATCAGGCAGATACAGATGTCCCTTCCTTCCCATAAGACCATTCTCTAGGGAAATTGTGCTGTTCTAAATTACAGAAGGATACTAATAATCTCCTTAGGAATTTTTTTAAATCTTGAATTTACTGATTAATAAATCTCATGTTATGTGTGCCAGGCACTTGGGAAAGTACTTTTCAGGCAAAGTCTCATTTATTCCTTACCATAACTCCATGAGGTAGGCAACTACGACTGCCTGTATTTTACAAATGAGCAAAGAAGAGAGGTTAAATACTTGTGTTAGGTCGCAAAGCATGAACGATGGAGCCAAGCTTGTATTCGAGACAGCAGGATGTTGTCGATTAGAGAAAACTGCACCAAAAATCAAGAGATTTGAGTCTGAAGACCAGCTTCACCGGTCAATAACTATGTGAGTTTGTGTGACCTCAGAGCCTCAGGTTCCTCCTCTGTAAAATAAAGAACCAGATAGTCTCCTCCCAGCTCTGATGCCCTACGAATCTGCTGGGACATAACCTTCCATCCACCAGTCTTCCCATCCAACTAGACACTTTCCCTGAAATGCAGTTTAATTAGCCACTCTGTGCTCTAAACAACATTTTCAAAGGGTAACCATGTGTTATAATGGTTTTCTTTGATTCTTAAATTAATTTGAAAAAAGCTCAGGCTAACAAGACCAATGCCCGAGCATTCAGAGGGTTGAATGGAAGGAAAAATATCAACCTGCTGAGTGGACAGGGCATCGCACGCTGCAGTGTAATGGCTCTGTGCTGCTGTAACCAAGGCCTGGGCAGGCTTAGTGCCTTGGCTGTTCAATCAGCTGAGACCTAGTCATGTTTCTCAATTCTCAGACTTACTCTGCCTTTGGCAGGATTGTTTTCCACACAGAGACATGACAGGTGGCCCAGGGTCCCTCCTTAGCACCCACAACAGCCTTAATGAGCAGTCCTTGCTGCAGACAACTTTTCAGAAGAGGAAGTGCCTTCCTTTATAACTGGGAGGAATCTTCATCTGGGGCTGCCTCTTCTCGATTCACCTCATGTGTACCTAATCACCAGAGGCCAGTGTCGTTAATGAGCTCTGCCTGGCTCCAGCCATGGGGTCATAAATCTTGGCTTTGCCACTTTAGAATACGACCTTAGCCAAGTTACCTAACACCTCCAAGCCTCAGCCTCCTCACCTAAAAAATGGAGATGATCATACTTTACAGGATCATTGAAAGTTTAAATAAGAGTTTCTTTATATGGGAACACGTGTGGGACAGGGTTCACATACATTCAGTACTCAACAAGCATAAATTAAAAACTTTTTTCATCTGAATAATAACTTGTAAGTCAAAGCCCGGAAGGGCGAAAGTTAAAAATGTTTATGTCAAACAGAGGAAATCTTCAGCCCTCAAAAGTAATTGGAAATTTATTTTGCAAGTCTTTATTGAGTGCCTACTGTGTACCAGGCACTATTCTAGGCACTAAGGATACAGACATGAAGAAGACACACAAGAACTTGCTTCAATGGAACTTATTTAGTATAAGGTATTTGAGATTTTCAAAAGTTTAAATCCATCTGGGGACAACAGTGTCATATGAAGCTCTTAGGCCATTAAGGAGAACCCAGTCTCTGGCCTCCAAGCTTGGGCTCAGCAGAGGGCAGCCACATGTTCTTGCAACACTTTCCTTGGTGGCCCTATCACAGAGTACATTCTTGGCCTTGAAGGACTATGGCTCTGACCCAGTGTGACATTGCTCATGTCCTCAGGTATCCTTTCTGGCCTAAGTGAACAGGCAGTATAGTGTACCACAGCCTCTCTCTCCCCAGGGATGTTCCTTAGGGTGTGACTAGCTCAGGAAACACTGAACTGAGCCAATTCCAAAAGGTTTCTTTGCTGCAGGCCTTTTCAGAGTCTTAATGAAGCTAAGGTACTTGTGAATGTGAGTGGGTGAGTGTCCAGCCTTTGACAAAAATGCTGCTTTAAGCATTTAACATGTATTTATTCCAGAATATATGGTAAGTCTGGCCTTCCCCAGCATGCATTTGGGACATGTTGGATGCTTAGAAGGAAGTCTGGAGCCTCAAGTTCTGATCCCAGTATATCAGTGACTTGTTCCATGACCTCAAAAAGGTCAAGTTACCTCCCTAGGTCTTAGTTTGCTCAATTAGAAAATGTGTTTGTGCTGTCAAAGGAGGGCAGTGGGCAGGAGAGTGATGAAGACAAAGGAGGAGGCTGAACCACATCAACTCAAAGGTCTGTTTCAGGAGGACCAGTCTATCACCTGCAAGGTCCCTAAGTTCCCAGGTGTACAAGCAGGCTCATGGCTCTGTGTGCTGGCCCTCAACACTCAAGACCCCTGGGTTTGACTGAGATGCATTCTCTATCCTGAGAATCACCCCCACTCCTCCCCTTCAATCCTATTAGTTTTGAAAAGGATCACTCAATATCTTGTGTTAGTAGCAAAGTGGAGCCTTAAAGATGCTCCAGGACAAGCCAGAGTCAGCCCAGTCTTATCTGAACCATTCTAGAAGACTGAGTGAAAATGATACAAATAGTATTAGCTAATATCTTAACATGATCAACCATGTACAAATATGTCATTCTTTCTCTCTCTCTCTCTCTCTCTCTCCCCCCCCCCCTTCTCTCTCTCGATTACATATATATCATCCATCAAGAACCAGAGAGGACAGTCTGGAGAAAATATAAGAAAATATTAGCAGTGGTTTTCTTTAGGTCATGGACAATGGATGGTTACTATTTTGTTATTTAAACTTTTCTATATTTTCCAAATGTCCATCAATAAACATGTATTGATTTTATGACAACAACAAAACTAACTCCTCCCCCCTTTTTAAAGAGTCATCTGGTGCAGGTCTGGGTGTGAAAGAAACCATCCAGCGGATTTTGTCAGACTGCCCCAGCAAGAGTCCTCTGCGTTCCTGTCTCCCATTACCTTGGCTTGTGTCCCTGATTCCTAATCTTCAACACTAACACCCAAGCACAGTTTTTTTATAGCTCCCCAACTGAGTTGCTGGAGTTTCCATGTGACCTTCTGCTGTTGGCTTATGTAAGCCCCAAGGCCTCAGAGTGGCCACAATGTAGGTTGTCCACTGCACAATTCCAGGGGTTACAGTTAACATCGATGACAATGTGAATGCCACCTCCTGAGTTGTGCAGTGCACAGTCCACACAACCATACAAGGTGACCCTACCTGGTTTCCTGAACCATTATCATGATCCTCTAAACATTTTGCTAAGTGCTACTCAGAAAACAAAAGTAGCTGGGCTTGGAAGGCAGTACACCTAATGTATCACAGCATGGGCTCCAAAATCAGACTGCCTGGGTTGAATGACCTCAGACAAATTATTTCACTTCTCTGTTAACACAACTTCAGTTTCTTTACATGTAAAGTGAGATAACACTAGTACCTTCCCCTAGGGTTGTTCTGAGGATTAAATGCAGTTAAAATATAAAGCACTTAATCAATTTTCTGTCTCATGGTAAGTGATCAATAAATGTTAACTGTTATAACTGTAATCTCCTCTGAAGTCATACACAGAGACCTGGAGACAAGGTCTTCAATGCAAATTAAATCTTGCATTCTTAGGATGTTGGGGGGAGGGAGTCAGCCAGGGTAGGAGTGAGTTTCCTAGGGCCAGAACTGGGTCATAGATGCTCACCAAAACAGACTGGGGTTCGGAGAGCCAGAGGGTCAAGCTGAATCAGAATTGGTTAGGGTTGCTGCTGAAGAACAGACATCTACAGCAAAGGCAGGAGACAGGATGGATTTGGGGGCTGCAAAGCCAAGATGGCAGCACCTGATGGAAAAGGCTCTGGGGGGCACTGGGGAAAGAGTCAGCGATCAGGGAGGAGCCCCCGAATCATCACTGGAACACCCTTGGGATGCTCTCACCTTGTAGAGACTGGATGTGTTGGACTTCCTGAAAGGTCAGTGTTAATTCCTTTTTTTCCCAAAATAATTAGGTTTGGCTCCAACTGTGAGTTTTGAACATGCCCATAATAACAGTGACTTGAACAACATAAAAATTTATGTCTCATTCAAGTCAAAGTATAAAGGTAGACATTTCAAGGCTGCCCTGTGACTGCTGCTTCCAGCTCATACCTCCCCCCTTCTCTAGGGTATGGCCTCATCCTGGTGGCCCAGTTAGCAACCAGGTCTAAGGGAGCAGGATGGAAGAGATGAAGGAGGAAGAGAGAGGGCACTTTCTGCTGCCTGAGATTCCCAGGCACTGCCACACAGCCCCTCCCCCTGCACCCAGGACTCAGTCCTAGCCACCCCTGGGTGCAAGAAGCTTAAGCAATGTCCTTTTAATTCTGGCCAGTGTGTTCATATCCTATGGCAACTGTAACAAATTACCACAAATTCAATGGTTTAAAACAACACGAATTCATTATCTTACAGTTCGAGAGGTCAGAAGTCTAAAATGGGTCTCACTGGACTAAAATCAAGGTATCGGCAGGACTGGGTTCCCTTCTGGAGACTCTAGGGGAGAATCCATGTCTAGTCTTTTCCAGCTTCAAAAGGTCACCCACATTCCTTAGGTCATGGTCCCTTCCACCTTCAAAGCCAGTGCTGGCCAGGAAAGTCTTTCTCCCAATGCCATCTCTCAGATTCTGACTTTTTTGTCACCTTCTCCCTGCCCCCAGCCCCATTTAAGGACTCCTAGAATTATATTAGTCCCACCTGCATCATCCAGAATAATCTCCTTATTTTAAGGTCATCTGACTAGAATCCTTAATTTAATCTGTAACCTGAATTCCCCCCGTTCCATGTAACATAACATATTCATAGTTTCTGGGAAGTAGGGTATAGATATCTTGGGGGGAGCATTATTCTGCTTACCACAGGTGACCAATTCTATCTCTATACAAGAAAGATGAGGCAATGATCTCAGAGAGCAGGTATCATGGACCTTCAGTTCTGCCATGCTGATGGCACAGAGGTACTCATTGTGAAGGAGCATTCTTGTCTTCCCAGGATCTCTGAGGGATTCCCCTCCCCCATGCACAGTTCAGGTGGGGCAGCCCTATCCTCTCAAGCTTCTGATGGTGTCAATCAGAATTCTCCTAGGTAGAGTAATTGCTTCAGGAGATGTGCATGTGAGCCAAGCCAGGTCAATCATGCCATTCCTGGCATGTGGGCTGGAATTTTGGAAATGATGTTCTCCCTTATTTCTAGGATCACCAGCTCTAGGGATAACTAAAGCTGAGAGGTGCCACTGACTACCTTTTTCACCATGGAGAAAAGCCTGTCTGAGGTTGAAGCCAGCACAGAGGTGAACAAGGATGTGAAATGGAGAGATAGACAGAGGCACAGAGGATCTGTAGCCATGCCCATAGTCCAAGAGCTACCCCTGGGCTTTTCATGGACATGGACCAATAAATTCCCTCTGCTTTTTTATTATCTGTTAAATAATTTCAAGTTTCTTTCACTTGCAGCCAAGTGCCTTGACTAATAAATTCAGGAGACACCTATCAGGTCAAGTCACAGCTTCCCAGAGCCCTGGAGTGTCTCCTGAATCCCGGCTCTCAAATGCTCTGACTCTAAGTCACTGGTTGGGACCCATGAGACCCTTCCAGATTTTATATGCCCTAACAGGTACTCATACATGCTGGCCTCATTTGACCTAGCTCAGCCCAGAGGCATATACAATTTCCCCAAGTCACTTATTCTGCATCGGAAATGTCTGTGTAACCAGAGGCTCTTTCTGGCAACCCTACTTCTTATGTATCTGTTGGAAACACTAACAAATACTCCAGGGTAACTAGAGACCTCCATGGCTCTTCTAAGGACATCCATATGGAGGGAGAGGATGTAAGAGAGAAAGAACAGCTTTCCTTCTTTGAGTGACAGCTGCAAGAGCCTGTGGTTATTTCCTTTCTCCTGTAGTTCCATCCCTAGCACAGCTTTCCTGGCCTGAGTCCCTCTCTGCAGTCCAACTCATGGCTCTGTTTCAGGGGAAAGACATTCCCTAAAGTGTCACCTGAAGCAGGAATACTACCTTTAGGGAATCCAGCCAGTGAGAAAGAAATTTAGGAGAAATAACCATTCCCTAACCATCCCCTGCCTAGGATGACGTCCGAATCAGAGCCTTCTGACTTGTCATAAGGAGCGATGAAACTAAAGAATTTTACAAAGCACCTGGGAAGTTGGAATATAAATGTCCCATTTCAAAATCCCCCGCCGGTAGTATGCCTGGCTGGCTCATGGGAGCAGCTGTGCACATCTCTTCCCAGACCTAACATTCACCAGTTCCCTTTATGTTTTCCCAGCTGGGTGGAACCTACTCTGCTATGCTGGAGAGCCTCTAAGACCCACCTGGATTCTGATGTCTGTAAAGAAAGCAACACCTCTTAGGTCATTCAACAAATGAGAAATCAGGGTCCATATAGTCTTGGAATTTTGACTAAAATCAACTATGAAATCATAGTAACAATTGCCATTCACAGAGTGTCTCCCACATACCATCACCTTACACCGTTTCCTACTCTAAACCTAACCGCAACATATGGAGGCCTTATCGTTCCCATTTTACAAACACAGAGAGGGTAAGTTACTTGCTGACAATCAGAATTCAAAGAATTCTTTTGATTCAAAGAATCAAAAATTCAATCCCACTGAATTAATTAATAAATAAAAGTTACCTTGGAAGTGAACACAAAACAAAAGGCCGTCAGCATATGATGAGTGCCCATCCCTGTGCTCCATGGAACAGCACCACCTCCAGCCATTTGTCTTCTGTATGATGTATTTTTTCTGAGAAAAGTCCTGTGGTACCACACAGTCCTGTGGTACCCCCTCTTAGAGAGGGGGAGGGTCTGGGATTAAATTCTGGCCCTGCTACCGACTAGTCATGAAATTTTGGACAAGTCAAGCAACCAAGTAACCTTTAGTTTTCTCATATGAAAAGTGGAGCTAGGAATACCCATCTCTATTTCAGATAATTATTTCAGATCATAATTTGCAAAGGACCTAACAATGAGCACACAGTAAGTGCACAGTGTGTGGTATTGGTAGTAGTTAGGCACTAAAATTGATTGATCTGGGACAGAGCGATGGGCTCCATGAGTGGGAGGATGATGAGGGCAGAGAAAGCACAGAAGGAAGGCCTAGGGGAGGGTGCTCTTAGGAGACGGGATGGCCTGAGACTGAGGTGGGCAAGGAGGTTACAGAGTGGACCATGGGCAATGGAAGGAGAACTGAGAGCCACAGAAGACAAATGCGTCTATCACCAATGTGCCAAGGACTCCATGGCCTGGAACCCAAGAGCTACCTGGATCAGGACTCACTGTAAGACCTCTCTTCCAGAAGGAATGTTTGCCCAGATGCTGACCTAAGACCCTTGAGTTGAGTTTCTATGCAGAGCAGCTGGGACTCGAGCAAGGTCACTTGTTCGCTTGCTTTCCCATCACCAGATAAACCACCTTTCTGCCTCCTCCCTGCTCTTTCCCCCCATCACCCTCCAGGAGGCAAAGGAGAAGATTTACCTAGAGCTGCCTCTTCTTGCAAAGCCATGGGAAGGAATCTCTCTAAAAGGCAAATGTTCCACCTCATAAACATGTCATAAATCCATAACCAGTTCTCCATGTTCTTTGTGTTTTTATGTGATGCATCTAATAATCATTCTACCCTTGACTTTGAACCCACATCTTCTGGGTCCAGGTTACCAAGAAGTGGCTGTTCACAGGAGATTTCAAAACTATTTATAACTTTTGTATGGATGGCACAGTGGCTTCTTTTTTATTAATCTCCAAGAAAAATACATTCTCTGAAGCACTCAGACTAAATGTGATAGAAGATATATTTTTCTTTTTCTGAAGAAGTTGCTTCCACTTCTGGTAAGATATTATCCAACCTGAATCTCCCAGAGGCCGACTTGTCTTAATGATTTCAGAGTGGTGGCCATTGTGTGGGAACCTACATCGATTTCCTTCCCTCAGAATGAATGTACTCAAGACAAGTGCCATCTGATGCCCAGCAGCCCCCTTGCAAATTCTATCCATAAATATGCAAAGGCCGCAATAACGGGAGAGGAGCCAACTCTTGATTAACCAGCCTTCAACGCACCAGAACGTCAGTTACTCAAAACTTTGTACTTGAGTTCAAAGGAAAAGACTAAGACCACAGAGGGGAGAAGGTAAGACCGGTTTAGCTTTAGAAACAAATACCTTCCAGTGGTTGTTATTATAGCTAATCCTTACTAGGAGCTCACGGGGCACCAGATGCCATGAAAAGTAGCATAAATGCACTATCTAACTTAATCCTCACAACAACCCTTGAAAGAAGTACTGTTATAATCCCCATTTTACAGATCAGAAAACTGAGGCTTAGAGTCTCAGTTGCCCAGTCATGCAGAGTGCCCTTGCTCTCAAGACTCTGGCTTAAGGATCCATAAGCTTAACTTACATCATCCTGTTCCAGGAAATCAATAAAATCAGATCCAACGTCTATACCTTTGACAGAGACATCTAGAATTGAGAAGAGCTTATTCACCTCCTCTTGTTACAGTTGAGGAAATGGATGCCCAAAGAAAGGAAAGGGTCAGCCTATATGCACCTAGCTAGCAACTGAGAGAGCCAGGATTTGAAATAAGTTCACCACTCAGGACAGTACCCAGAGGTTGCATGATCAAAAAGACTGCACAGCCAAGTTCCTCAATTTCCATGTCAGCCCTTTCTACTGCTCCTGGCTCTCATTAAAATAGAACAGTGAGGGGCGCCTGAGTGGCTCAGTCGGTTAAGTGTCCAACTTCAGCGCAGGTCACGATCTCGCGGTCCGTGAGTTCGAGCCCCGCGTCGGGCTCTGGGCTGATGGCTCAGAGCCTGGAGCCTGCTTCCGATTCTGTGTCTCCCTCTCTCTCTGTTCCACCCCCGTTCATGCTGTCTCTCTCTGCCTCAAAAATAAATAAACGTTAGGGGCGCCTGGGTGGCACAGTCGGTTAAGCGTCCGACTTCAGCCAGGTCACGATCTCGCGGTCCGTGAGTTCGAGCCCCGCGTCGGGCTCTGGGCTGATGGCTCAGAGCCTGGAGCCTGTTTCCGATTCTGTGTCTCCCTCTCTCTCTGCCCCTCCCCCGTTCATGCTCTGTCTCTCTCTGTCCCAAAAATAAATAAACGTTGAAAAAAAAATAATAAAATAAAAATAAAAAATAAAGAAATAAACGTTAAAAAAAAATGTAAAATAGAACAGGGAGACCTTAGCTTTTGGATAGATCTCCACAAGAAAATTTGGAGGGGAGTAATTGGCCACTTAATTAACTTTTTAATTGACTAGTCAAGTAGCAGGACCTAACTGAAGCTTCCTTTGGGTGACAGATTCAATAAACCAACATAATAACTAGCATTCATTTAGCACACACAATGTGCCAAGTCATATCCTGAGCAACTTACACATTTGAACTTAGTTCGTCCTCACACAACTGGATGACACAGGAATGATAAGATTATTCCCATTGCACAGGTGATAAGATTGAGGCACAGATAGATTAAGCATTTGTTCTGAGTCTGCTAAATTTACCTAGTATTTGTATAACACTGCTTCCATATATATTTTCTTCTTTGTTGCTATAACAAGCTTATGATTCACAAATGAGTATTTTATTATTTTTACACCTCAATTATTTTGGAGATGGAGAACCAAAGCTTTGCCTGGGCCCTGTCACTTTTGAGCTATGTAAGCTTGAGCATGTGCTTTACCTCTCCAGGCCCCAGTTTCTGTAAAATAGTCAAGGAGGAACTAGATTCTAAGATTCCCCAAGCTGGAATACCCAAGATAATAAAGAGAGACAGCCTTGTTTTCTGGAATGTCCTTCCCCTGTGTTCTGACAAACCTGAGGTCTCTTGGCTTAAACACAGGGAGGCTGGCATCTCCTCAGGGGTTGTGAATAATTAGGTGGCTTAATTATCCATGCACTCAGGGGCAAAGGAGAGTGGGTGCATTTTTACACAGATCTAATCAAAGACTGCTTGATTCAGAATGAGGGCTCTCAGAATGGGCAACAAATGTTTCCGTGGGCACAAGATGGATGGTCTGGGGCTGGCTTCCCTTGAAGTATTGTTGAGGAAATGGCACTGAAAAGTCCCGGGGATATTAACCAAAGAAAAAGCCATGTATTTCTCAATATAGTCCCCTTTGGTGCAGAGGGTGGCAGATAGGTACAGCCATCAGACTACTCCTCTCAAGGTCTAAAGCAACTGGGATACTCCCCAATTATATGGGCAAGGCCAGATCAGAGGCTGAGGTCCTCATGTTCTTCTAGGTATTTGGGGGTTTTCTTTCTTTCTTTCTTTCTTTCTTTCTTTCTTTCTTTCTTTCTTTCTTTCCTTCCTTCCTTCCTTCTTTCTTTCTTTCTTTCTTTCTCTTTCTTTCTTTCTTTCTTTCTTTCTTTCTTTCTTTCTTTCTTTCTTTCTTTTCCAGGCACTCAATTCTGTTTACATTTAAAAGGGCACTGTGCTCTGGCAGGATTTGCCTTTAAAATAAAACGTGGGGAATAGACAAGAAACTAATAGGCCTCCCTCAGTACATGACGACCTGTCATAGTTTTGACACCTGACATGTGGAGAGTGGGGAGTAGATGAAAAATAACACAGTAAGGCTTTCACTGACTCAAAACGTTCAGTGAACTGAGCGTCTTGTCAGAAGCTATCAAACAACTATAATGTATTCAGTTTGGAGAGACTTGGCTTTCTACCTATTACCAGAATAAAGTTATTTTTTGCTACCCAATGCTAAATCTTCCTGTTCTAAAGAGTTCCCTACTAAGAGTAAGGGAGACCCCACCTCCACTATAAGAGCCTAAAAGACCATACATTTATTTTCCCAGCTTCCCTTGCAGCTAAACCACATTCAATCAGACAGACTTTCAATCAGATGCTGGTAATGCAAAGAAGTAGGGCCGATGGAAAAGGCCTTCTGGGGAGACCAGCAGCAATGTCTGCTATCCAGAGACAGTGATGCTAGCAGTGCTGTGCTGGCAATGTCCTCTGTTCAGGGGGAAGGTGGGGATGTCACCCATGTCCTCACTAGGCTGCTTCTCAGGCACCATTTGGGCCTTGGTGCCTGCCGCCATCTTGTCTCCCTTGTTCCGGCTCATTTTTTTAAGCCTGGGTCTTCCTGGTGATTCTGTGAGCTCCCCAATAGGCTTCGAGTAAGTTCTTTTTCTTCTTAAATCAGCCAGAATTGGCTTCTGTTGTTTATAATTACGAATTGTGATGGATACACTTGTCGTATGCCTTGGACAAGTTAATCTCTCTGACTAAGCTTCCCTGTCTATAAAATGGAGAGCATACTCCTATGTCTTCCATTTATTCACTCAGCAAATACGTAATCATCGAACAGCTACTAGCTGTTAAGCATTGTGTAAGCTTTCCTGCACTCCTAGATTCATAGTCTAATGGGAAAGGGAGACATTAACAAAGTATATCATGGAAATAATTTATTACAGTTATGTAAGATGCTATGAAAACTTCATAGCAGCATAATTCATAATAGCTCCAAACAAGCCAAACGTATACCAACTGGTGACTGCAGAAACAAGATGTGGTATGTGCATACAATGGAATATTATTCAGCTATAAAGAGAAATGAAGTACAGATACATGCTACAGTATGGATGGACCTTGAAAACATCATAGGAAATGAAAGAAGGCAGGCACAAAAGACCACATACTGTGGATGAAATGTCCAGAAGAGGCAAATCTACAGAGACAGAAAGTAGATGAGTGGTGTTCAGGGGCTAAGAGGAGGGGGTATTTGGGAGTGACTGCCAATGATGACGGAGTTTCCTTCTGGGGTGATGGAGATGTTCTGGAATCAGAGAGCAGCGACGGCTGCACTAACCTGTGACCACACTAAGAACCACTGAACTGTACGCTTGGAAAGGGCCCATTTGTGGATATATGTGGAGTATGTCTCTAAAGAGGGCTCTCATTCTTATTCCACTCCTCACCACTGTTCCCTTTGTGCCCTATCTTCTTTCTCCCTTTATGCTGATCTTCTTCCCAATGCTGCTGAGAAAGAGAGCATCTGGTATCCCTAGATGCACACACTTCTGCTTTAGCAGATGCATCACTGGACCCTCCCTCTCTCCAGAGCTCTCTCAATCAATTCCAGAGAAGACCTGACTGGCTCCACTTAGGTCACATGCCCACTGGACTAATAGCTGTGAGGGACAAGGGGTGAGGGCTAGGGACTATGACTGGCCCAGCTTGGTTACTTGGTAACCCCTGTAGGGAGGTAAATGGGCACAGAGATTAACAGCCCCATTGGAACCACGTAGAAAGGGGGGAGTTTTCCTCCAAAGGAAGGGAGGAGGAGTTACTAAAATGGAGGAGGGATGAGATGGTGAGCTTGACAACCAATATCTATCCTGTTTCACCATGATCACTATGGAAACCAAGCCGTTCTATACGCATGCCGCATGCCGGTAAAACCTCCCTAAGAGCATTTAATAAAAGACCTAGAGAATAAGTGGAAATTAGCAAAACAAAAGCCAGTACCTGAAAAAGAATGCTAAGGATGGAGGGAATACATATGTTAACATATGTTAAGATGTATCATCAACTCTAAACCAATAAGTAATGAAGTAATTACTCTAGGACCCAGGAATCTTGCCCCCCCCCCCCGCATAGGTCTCTGTGTGTCCTGAAGAGCTGTGGTTTAGAACACACTCTGCCCCAGGTTGCCTGCCGAAGCCCCACCATGAGACCCATCACTGCGGATGAGCCACATACCTGATCCATGAAGATTCTCCGGCTGTTTCCTATCACAAGCAAAATAAATACCATTTCATGCCTAGTGTTCCAGCCCTCTTCCCACATAAAAGTTGCAAGGAGATATTTTAATAGTCCTCACTTTCATCTAGGTAAAACTGTGCCAAGGGATGATAACATCAGCTCAAGCACATTGCTTGCATCTTGGAACACTCTGCACAGCGGGTTTGTTTTGTTGTGTTTTGATGTTAAGGGGTGGGGGAGGTAGGGTTGCAAGACTGGGCTGACACACATGCATAAACTTTATGGGGGTAGAAGAAAACATAAAAGTCATCCAGCCACTCATCTGAAAGATGGAGAAACCAAGGAGTACTGGAAGACTTTAGTGACTTGGTCAAAACCACACAGTTGCCCCTGGTCCCCTAAGCTGCCCATTTCTGGCTCAGTCAGGACCCATTTGGCTGCAAAAGAGAGAAGGCAATGAAAGTTCACAGGCAGGGCTGGGACTTGGGGCTCAGGTGACATGATCAGGACATACTCCCATTCTGTCCCTAAGGTAGAGACTGTCCCAGTCTGCCCAGGACTGAGGGGGTTCCTAGGATGTGCGACTTTAAGTTTTAAAATCAGGACAGTCTGGGATCAGTTGATCACTCTAGTCTGTATCTTAGCCAGGCCATCCTCTGTGTTAACTCCATTCTCTCCAGCTTCTCTCACGTCCCTCCTTCTCCGCAACTCAGGCAGAAAAGAGACTTTTCAATACCACCAGCACAAGTCCTGCAATTCACTCTGTTTGGGTCACATGCCCTGAATACCTCACTATATGCAAGAGATGATTGTGTTCAGCCCCTCCTGGACCTTCTAGAGAAATAGCTACAGAAGTCCACACACTGTTCATCATCTCACGGCTGTAATTTGATGCCCATGTGTGATGCCTGGAACCATATAACAAGTTATATTTATATAAGATGATTGAGAGATATATAACTGTATAACAAGATGGTGCTGGTGACCCATAAGAAATTGTTCACAGAACCTACATGTCAGATCTCCATGACATTTCTTGACAAAGGCACTCTTTGCAATCATATAAAATGACACTGCGGGAGTTTCAGATAAGACCTCACCCTGGACAGGCAGAATCCCATCACCTCAAACCCAAATGTATCTCCTAAGAGGAAACGGGGTGCCTACAGACACAGTTCTCCCAGCACATCCTCCAGCCTGAAACCTCCTGGTTCCCTTTGCTGAGCATGAACCTTCTGGGCTCATCACAGAAAATTGTGACATTTTTAACATTCAGGGTCAGTTTCGCCGACTGCTTCACTTGGGCCACATGGCCACCCTGTCACCTGCACGTGCACGTGGGTTAAGCATCAAGGAAGGGTGCCGTTGCCAAAAGAAGGGAGACAAAGGATGTCAGAAACAACAGAAATCCATCCCACCTTTCTGTGCTGTTTACTCCTGCTGACAGTCATCCTCCAGGTAATTGTGAAGGTGGGCCATGTAAATGTGAGAGAGCTACTGCTTTAACATGGTGAGTAGAAGTCATGAAGTCAGAAAAAGTAGGGAGTTAAACCTCCTCTTACCAGTTGTGCTGGCTATCTTCCAACTGCCTTTCCAGACTCAACATTCTGCCCTTCTCTGCCTTCGCTGCGCCCCAGCAGGCTGCATCAGTGGGCATTCTTGCTCTCCAGCTTCCAGTTGGGTTTCTCAATGGCAGGGACAGGTAGGAGACTGAAGGAAAGGAAGAGAGTGCAGTCAGGGTATTTATTGCTCTTGGTACCTTTCTCCCAAGTCACTGGGACTTGGCTATATCCTTTACCAAAGGCCACAGCTCCTATCTGGTGGCCCTCTGCTACAACCATGGCTCCTTTCTCCAGGTTCCCATAACTGCTCCCTCCATTTGCCCCAGGGGCCTTGCAGTAGGAATAGTCCTCTCCACTGCCATCCCCACAGTGTCCCACCATCCCTCGTTGGTTTTCCTTACCTGCTGATGCCATTGTAAGCTGTCCCTTTACTAGACTGTCCTCCCTTACCCCATCCGAGTGTGTCATCTGTTCCCTGCAGAGATATCTGAGTGATAACCCAGCTATGGGACCTCAGGCAAATAACTCAGCTTTCAGGAAATTTAGTTCTCACAACTGAGAATGAAGATAACTATACTTGCCTCTCATGGTCATCATGGGATAACATATGGAGCCTAACACCTTGCCTGATACACGGCAGGCACTCAGTCTAAAGACAACTATCTCCTTCACTAGTCTGTGAACTCCCAGGCCAGGGATGTAATTTTACTCATCTTTGAGTCAACAGCAGCTAGTATGTGCTCAATAAATGTTATTTTATGGATTGTCAATCTATTGTTTGGCCCTTGTTCCTTCCCTTTGGTTCTGGAAGATAGATAAGAAAAATATGGTAGCACTTGGCATTAAACTTCAACCAAACCCAGAAGCTTATAGTGCTGTTCTTTATGTTGTATCTTGTATTTTTTTATAGGTCACGAAAAGAAACTGATTTTATCATACATCATCTACGTGCTTTCTTTAGAAGAGTCCTGCTAAGGAGGGGTGCCATTTAAACATGTGATCCCAGGGGCGCCTGAGTGGCTCAGTGGGTTGAACATCAGACTTCAGCTCAGGTCATGATCTCACGGTTTGTGAGTTCAAGGCCCACATGAGGCTAGCTGCTGTCAGTGCAGAGACCACTTTGGATCCTCTGTCCCCCTTTCTCTGCCTCTCCCCTCCTTGCACTCTCTCCAAACTAAATAAACATTTTAAAGAATAAATAAAAAACAAACATGTGATCCTGAATTCCTGATTAGCTCAGCCAGTTGAGTGTCTGACTCTTGATTTCAGCTCAGGTCATGATCCCAGGGTCATGGGATCGAGCCCCACATCAGGCTCCACACTTAGTGGATTCCCTCTCTCTCCCTCTGCCCCTCTCCCCTCACTCCCTAAAGTCAAAAAAATCAATCAATCAATCAATCAATAAACAAAGAAACATGTGATCTTGCACCAATATTTGGACACTCAACTCTGTAACAGCACTCTGGACCCACTGGTCTCCCCAGGTTTAGGGGCTCCTAATGCTGCTTCAGCCTTTAAAACCTTTAAAACTCTTATGGTTTGGCTTCCTCCCTCTCTAACTTTTTTTTCCTTCCCCTCCCCCATGGTCTTCTGTTAAGTTTCTCGGGACCCACATAATAGTGAAAACATAAGAGACTCTTAAAACCTGAGAACAATCTGAGGGTTGATGGGGGGTGGGAAGGAGGGGAGGGTTGGTGATGGGTACTGATGAGGGCACCTGCTGGGATGAGCACTGGGTGTTGTATGGAAACATATGTGACAATAAATTGCATATTAAAAAAATAAATAAAATAAATAAAAATAAAAAATAAAAATAAATAAAACCTTTAAAACTGTTGCAAGCACAAGAACATGGAGAGCTCCACCCACCAGGACAGGCACGCTGGCTCAAACATGTCTCCAGTGCTATAGGATCAAACACCATGGAAGATGCTCACCTCACCTCCCAAAGGCTCTCTGCCCTCCATATGGCAGAGGAGGGTCTTCAAATTCAGGCTCTAACTTGCCTTCCAGATTCATTTCCTGTCTCCTTTCATGCAACCTCTGCTCCAGCAACACTGAGTCAGCACGTTTCCCAAACACCCTGGGCTCTCTTATTCCCACATGGCTTTGCCCTCTGCCTGAATGTCTTCCTCCTTGTCCTTTCTCCAGTGAAGTGAGGCTTGTCCTTCAGCTGTACCTCTCCTGTGGAACCTTCTATGACCTCCCCATAACAGAATAAGTGCCTATCTCCCCTATGCACCAGATATACTACACGTTACATTTTAGTGCAATGAGTCTGTCTCCCCAGTAGATGCTCATAATCTCTAGCATTCATTAAGCATCTATTATGTGCCTGTGGCTCCATGAACATCTCATTTAATTCTCACACCAGCTCTTCATTAAGTCCTAAACTGTAAATGCCATGATTACAGAGACCACCTGAGTATGTGTTTTGGGTGCTGGTTTTGGGGAATGGTTTTGTTTGTTTGTTGGGTTTTTTCTTTTTTTTAGTTTATTTATTTATTTTTGGAGAGAGAGCAAGAGCAAAGGAAGTACAAAGGGGGGGGAGGGGAGAGAGAATCCCAAGTAGGCTCCACACTCGCAGCACAGAGCCTAACACAGGGCTCAAACCCATGAACTGTAAGATCATGACCTGAGCCGAAATCAAGAGTCAGATGCTTAACTGACTGAGCCACACAGGCACCCCTGTTGTTTTTTTTCCCCTTTTTTGCTTTGTTTTTGTCCTTATTTTTCTTTTGTTTTGTGTATTTGGACAGTTTATTATATGCATTTTTCCTTTCAGTCTTATACTTCTGATACATAGCGCTGTCCCATTTCAAGTGTTCAACAAATACTTACTGAATGAATGAAAGTTGGCTTTTCTTAAATTTTTTTAACTTATGGAGGCACTCAAAAGCAGAGACTGGAATGAGTTTACCCATGGCTCTCTCACTGTGCTCAGCCTGTGTCTGGTGGGCGAGGGCCACACCCCATTCATCTTTGTTTTACCAATGGCAAGACTTTATGTGGCATCCAGTAAGCACAAAATAAAAGCTTAGAGAAGGAATAAGTGAATGTTTGGGGAATGCATATCCCAAAGGATTATAACCTAATGACAGGCAACTGAAAAAAAGGTAGAGTCACAGCTAAATTCTACCACATGTCTGTAGAAATCAACTTTCTCATTTAAAGTATAAAAATGTTACTTGCCATAAGTAATGCTAGGAGGAAAGTCTATTTGCCCAACTTGCTAAGGTAAATGAAACTTTTAAAATAGCCCTGCTCTTATTTTGCATTACTTCTGGCATGCCTTCTTCCTGGAAGTCTCCATGTAAATCAAACATTTGTAGATCGAATTGATTTAAATATTGTAGGAACCCTTGATTTTTCAAGAAACACTACTGCATAGCCTTTGGGAAAATCAAGACTGCTCCAGTAAAATGATAATTTTATGCTTCAATAAAATGAAGTCATCTCCCAATTTGTATCACACAGGGGCCCAGCAGGTTACAAAACTCTGTTCAAATGGTTTAACTTAAGAGGTTTTAATAAAGGGATCTGTTACAGAGGTGTGGATAGAGTTAAGGGAGCCCTCAAGAGGTGAGGGCAGCAGGAAGCTGTTACTACCTCTGGGTCTTAGGGGCAAGAGGAAGAATGTGATTTTGCAGAGCCCAATGAGAGTTGAAATCAGGGCAGAGCAGCTGCCTGGCAGGAACTAAAATTGTGGAAGGGCTAAGCATATGATGCTAAAGCAAAAAGGGAGAGAGGAAGAAATCAATCTCTCTCTCTCTCTCTCTCTCTCTCTCTCTCTCTGTCTCTCTCTCTCTCATCCTTTGCCAGTAACTTTCATTGACCAAACCCAACCAGAAACCAGAGCACGAGGAAGCCCAGGTGAGATGGTCTGGATGGACTGGAGGGAAGAGAAGGGGAGGGATGCCGGGGAAAACCTGAATGGTTCCCCCCTTTTGCATTTACTCAGCATCCATCTTGTACCTCATCCAGATGAAGAAACTCATCCCCAACATCCCAGAGGACCAAAGTCCCATAAGCTGCTGTCATAGTAAGGAGAGATCAATACAGTCACACTTTCACTTGGAACCTATATTGTAACATGCCCTTCACATGAGGCAGAAAGTCAAACCCATAAAGAAGACCATAATCAATTAGAGAAGACATGCCTACCAACAACAATCCCAATGTCATCTTCTGGTCATGGGACAAAAATCAGCAATCTCTCCACCACCACTATTCTACGTTCTCCCTCAGCACTTCAGCTAGTTGGAGTTTATTAGCTGACAGGATGAGCCAACTCTTCATTTCCTGAGGATCAGAGCCCTCAGTGGCCCTGTACTGACCATATTATCACGGTTTTTCATTAACCATTATTATTGTGGTGCTAAGAAGTGACCTGGTGAGCCTTCTGGGCTCTGGATATGGTCTCTCTTGCCTTCACTGGGTAGCAATAACCTATTTCCATTAATAATTAGGATCAGTCACTCCAATCAATACAGTTACCTCCTGCCTACTTGTTGATTCAGTGGCAGGAGGAGCTTCAAAGGGCTAAGGACAGTTTTAGCTTCAACTTTAATGGAACCATGTCTGTGCTTTCTGGTGGAAGCCAGAACATCTAAACCCATCAACCCAAGATTTCAGGCATGGGAAGCCAAAGCTCTCTAGATGGCTTGTTAGGTACAATAGCCTAAAAATGAGATGGGGGCTACGTTCACCTCCCCACTTCTGGACATGGTGGAAACACTGTATTTACTGCATTCTGTAAGACAGGAGCCCCAAGCTTTTAGAACATTATTCCCCAGCAGTCTTTAGAAGGTCATTCTACAGTTCTGTGAAGCTTCTGAGTGATGGGTCACATAGTCAAATCAGCTGACTTTGCCAGCAAGCACCCAGTGCTATACTTCTTTTATCATAAAATGAGTCCCTTGGTTATTGACAGGTAGAATACCAATCCAATCGCGGTCTTTCCAGACTACACACTGGCCGCTATGACACAAACCGTTAGCCATGTCTGTGGTCCTGAGTCTCACACGCATGAAAGAAGATTTTTCTTCCCAAGGTCTAGAAGTGTGCTTTCTCTGCCCTTATGCTCCCTGTTGCCCTCACATAACCTTCAGGAGGCAGAATTGTTTCATAGAAAGAGCACAAGCTTTGGAGTTAAAAGTCCTGGATTGAAATCCCTGCTCTGCCATGCATAAGCTGTGTGAGTCTAACTATGAGTCTGACTATTTATTCTTTGTGAATAAATAGGGATATGATACCTTACACTGTTTGCGGGGGGGGGAGGGGTTAAATAAACCAATGTAGATAAAAGTCAGACAACAACAGGCATTCAATAAATATCACTTCCTTCCTCCTGCCTTCAAGCTAAATTCCACATCTGAAGCATCAATTTAGGAAATGGTTTGTAACAAAAAGTGTACCTTAGGGAAATTTATAAGATATTCTCTGGGTTCAGCCATGCTGCCCTGATGAGGTTCATGCCATGGATTTATAAGAAAAATCTACAGCTCTGAGCTTTTGAATTCCTCTTGTTTCACTTTCACACATGGGCAGTTCAGCAGTCTTCCCGGTCTCCATATTTCTAAATCCGCCGGCTTTGTGCGAGCCAAAATCCCCTGTCTGGGCTTGAGTCCAGTTTTCTCAGTGGATGATTTCTTTAGGTAAGTCCTAATACTTACAAATCATCCTCTCTGGTCTAATTCAACTGTTGGCCCAAGTGCACACATAAGCACATGAGATCACAGGTGCTTGGAGGGGTGATGGGCAGAGGAGACAGTGTGTTCATATGTGACCCAGGCCCCAAATGCCTCCTACATGGAGCTTCCATACTGTCGCAGTCACTGTTTGCAAGGAACAGAAATCGACCCCAACTCTTCTAAGCACAAAGATTTTACTGGAAGACTATCGGTTCATAAAGGCTGAAGAAACAGGCATGGAAAACCGAGGCAAGAACTGAGAGGGTCCCCAGAGGAACAGATAGCAAGGATCATAGCAAAGCTGCTACAGCAGGGGCCAGCCAGGGTCAGCATCCCTCCAATGAGGAAATGCCAACCTCCTTCCAGCACTTCTCCAGGAGAGTGTATGTGATTGGTGCAGCCCAAGTCACATCCTGCCCCTGACTGAACCACAGCAGGGAGAGAAGTCCCTCTGGATCCCGGATTTAGAAGTCGGCACAACCTCCCACCATACTTGAGGCATCCCCTGTCCCCCACATCAGGGCACTCACAGGCGGTACAAATTGGATGGTAAAAATATTTACCTAAAACAAATTTTCAGCACCCACCCATTCACTTGTTGGTTTTAGGCAATTTCATTCTTATTTGTAGTGAGAATGACACTATATATTCATAACATTTTTAAAGACAGGTGAAAAAGGAACATTTCATTTCATGGGACAGGACTGTGTACTATCACCACTGGTAGAAAAAACAATCTTATTCAAGATGGATCAGATAATGGAGGACAAAAAAGAAGATCCCTTTTGAATGTTGTTCCAAATGGAGCTCCTTCCTCTTCCCTGGGCAGGCCTTGGCAATTAGAAATAAGTCCCTTCCACAACACAGGCAACGTCCCCAGGGAAGAGGAAATGCAGAGTTTGTCCTGTCCACGGCCCTAAAATGAGTGAAAGTGAGGACTCACTCAGTACAGTGAGACAGTCCTCAGACCCTCACCCAACCGTTGGTTTATTCTTTCACCTAATGTAGAATCTGTCTTGATATTGAAGTTGTGAGTTCAAACCCCATGTTGAGCATAATAGAGCTTACTTAAAAAGAAGGAAGGGGGGTTCCTGGGTGGCTCAGTCAGTTGAGCATCTGACTTCAACTCAGGTCATGATCTCACAGTTCATGGGTTCAAGGTCGCATCAGGCTCTGTGCTGACAGCTAGAAGCCTGGAGCCTGCTTCAGATTCTGTGTCTCCCTCTCTCTGCCCTCCCCCGCTTGCATTCCATCTCTCTCAAAGAAAAAAGAAAAAAATTTTAAAAAAATTAAAAAGAAGGAAAGAAGGGAGGGAGAAAGAAAGAGAGAGAGAGAGAGAAAGAAAAGAAAGAGAAGGAAGGGAGGGAGGGAGGAAAGAAGGAAGGAAGGAAGGAAGGAAGGAAGGAAGGAAGGAAGGAAGGAAGGAGAATCTAGAAAGCCTTCCTTCTTCCTTGGTGCTGTCCTTTCTTCATCCCTGATCAATCACCAAGTCCTGGGTGTTTGCCTCCTACAAGAGTCTCAAGTTCATCTCCTCCTCACCGCCCCAGCTACTACCCTCCTGGCTCTGATGCTCATCAGCTGCTGCCTGCAAACAGTGACATCCTCCTGACTCCTGTCCGTTCTGTGTGCTTCTTCCGTCCTTCCCTCTGCCCTCCCCCACCAAGAGATATCTATTACAGCACAGCCTACCTGCGTCATTCCCTGTTTACAGCTCTCTGAGGCTCCTACTGCTTCAGATAAAGCCCAAGCTTTCTACCAGACCTCACAGAACCCTCTGCAATCTGCCTCCACCCCCTCCATCCCAGCCTTTCTCACTATCTGCTCACACTCTGTCCTTCGAGGCACCCCAGGCTCTTCCGCCCCTTTTGTCACTGTTCCCGCCGTCTCCTCTACCTGGAGGCTTTATCTCCATTCGCTTCATCAGTTCCTACTCATCCTTTAAGATCCAACTCCTGGCAGCCTTGCCTGACCAGGCCAGGTTCAGTCACGTGATTTACCCTTGTGGGTGTCCCAACAAACCCTGTGCAAATCCCAATCACTATACATGGCACATAGTTTTAGGAATACATATTTGTATATGTCTCTCTCCCTACGGCCTATACACTCCCTGAGAGTAAATGTTCATTTTTGTGTTCCCAAAGTTGCTTCAGAAGAGCACCAGAACATAGCAGAGGCATGATATCCCCCTGTTGAGACAGTGAATGAATGATATTCGACAACAGATTTTACAGCCTGTAAAATGATCAAAATCAGAACTGAAGATAACCACTCCTTTTGCTTAGTTGGCAGAGGAGAGAAAAATCTAATTTATGCCCCATCTCTTCAACAGATACACAATTTGAAGAGATTTAGCAAAAGCTTTTATGCAATACCATTTTTAGCAAAGCAGATGTTTAAAAGACTAAATTATTTCTTAAATTACTATCAACAGTAAACCCTGGTTGAAAATATTATGTCCCTTAAGGGACTGGATTTCTCAGGCTGTAGTCAGAATGGGAAAGAAGATGAACATTCTGTACTTATTTTTAAATTACATTCTTCTTCCTGAAATGAATGTACTGCTGTTTAAAAAAAAAATATCACAGGCTCATTTTATTTTTATTTTTATTGAATCATCTGAGACAAACAGTAAAACGGTTTTCAGTTCATGGACCACAATTTCTAGGTGACGACTTAGAAATTCAGTCCCACTTACACTGAGACCTCCTTGGCACTTTGATCTTTGATATGCACCAGGCATCAGGCATACAACAGTGAGCAGAATACTTCTAGAGACTTTTGCTTTCTTTTTTTTTTTTAATGTTTTTTTTTTTATTGTTTACTCCTTTTTTGACAGAGAGAGAGAGAGAAAGAGAAAGAGAGCATGAGCAGGGGAGGGGCAGAGAGAGAAGGAGACAGAATCGGAAGCAGGCTCCAGGCTCTGAGCTGCCCGCACAGAGTCTGACGAGGGGCTCAAACTCACAAACTGTGAGATCATGACCTGAGCCAAAGTCGGATGCTCAACTGACTGAGCCACCCAGGGGCCCCTAGACTTTTCCTTTCTAATGGAGGTGACAGGCAGCCACCCAACAAGAAAGACAGGAGAGAGTTGTATTTTTCTATTTCCCAAAGAAAATCTGTAATCATGTTAATGATCACCCTTCAATCAAGGATGCCATAGAATCATACAACCATCTTTATGACGTGTGTATATAAATGTGAATACTGAACACCAAACAGGTTAAGTGATTTCTCCAGGATTTGACAAGTCAGTAGTTAACTCACGTGAGGAAACACACTGCATAACTCACCAACCATTCTAATCCCCAGGGCTGACCAGTCAAAACCTGCAGTGATTACCACAATCTGTCAAAAGGTAACAAGCAGTAAATCCACATTCAATCTGGTGGCCAGGTAAATGCTGATTTTTCAATTCTGTCGTTTCTCTAGGATCCTGGTTGACTTTGAAGAGTAGCATCTCTAGGGGATCAAATTGTTTTTCTTGTACCTTCTGGAACAAACTCACTGATGAGAAGCCCTAATAAGATCTGATCACTGGATCAAATCACAGAGGATTTGAATTTTACTTCAAAGTGTACATTTCTCAGGGACATTGATCAGCAAGATTACTGGAACATCCAAACACTGTGGGTTTGGTCTCATGGTGCCCAAAGAAGAGAGTTTCTCTTCTTTGAGACTTAGCTTTTTCAAGGGTAAAAGGAAGGAATTGAATTAGGTAAACTCTCTAAATTTTGTTCTGATTTTTAAGCAGACCTTTGAGTAAATGTTTAACATATCTAAGCCTTAATCTCTTCATCTATTAAATGGGGATAAAAATACTTACCTTGCAAAATTATATGAACATTAGTGATAATAACAAGTAACCATGAGATACAATGTCTAGATGAATTTCAGTCCAAGCTATTTTTGTATATGAGAAATCTCAGAACTAAAATTTGTTACTCAACTATTCAAGATACCATATGAAAGGTTATAGATAGGATGATTTTAACCAATTTCAGGCACTAATAGTGTATTTAAAACTTGACATCCGTAACAAATTTAAGATCCTCATTTTAAAATGTGTTTTTAGGGGCACCTGGGTGGCTCAGTCAGTTAAGCATCTGACTCTTCATTTCGGCTCAGGCCAAGATCTCTCAGTTCACAGGTTCAAGCCCTGTGTGGGGCTCTGTGCTGACAGTGCAGAACCTACCTGGGATTCTGTCTCCCTCTCTCTCTCTCTCTCTCTCTCTCTCTGACCCTCCCCCACTCATTCTCTGTCTCTCTCTCTCTCTGTCTCTCTCTGTCTCTCTCTCTCTTTCTCTCTCAAAAGTGAATAAACATTTGGGGCACCTGGGTGGCTCAGTTGGTTGAGAGTCCGGCTTCGGCTCAGGTCATGATCTCACAGTCTGTGAGTTCGAGCCCCGCGTCGGGCTCTGTGCTGACAGCTCAGAGCCTGGAGTCTGCTTCGGATTCTGTGTCTCCCTCTCTCTCTGCCCCTCCCCTGCTCATGCTCTGTCTCTCTCAGTCTCAAAAATAAACAAGAACATTAAAAATATAAATAAACATTTAAAAATAATAATGATAAATAAAAATAAAATGTGTTTTTATAAAAAGACACTAGAAGTCTGGACTATTCGTAAGTGTCATTTCATTCATTTCTCTATATTGTACAAAAGTTAGCAGCCTTGCCTCCAAATCCTATTTACTACTTATTAAAAGAAAAAAAAAAGAATTTTCATTAAAATTGAACAACTGGGCTATGAAAGAAGGAGGATTATAGCAAAATGCCCTTGACCCTCTCTCAAAAACAGAACCAGGCCCACATTTGAGGAATGCCAAATGATTCTCATTAAAGTAATGAGAATATTTTCAGTGACATGTGTCTGACCGACTTTAATTTAGTTGGCAGGACTCATGGCATCCAGAGACCCAAAAATACCACACAGCCAGCAGTGCCTGCTCACACACACCTAACAGACGTATTTCACACTGTTTCAAGGATGCCCCACCCTAGACAGACAGGGTGTAGGGTCATATGCAGATTGTTGTGGCATTAAACACACGGTCCTGCGACAGCACTGACAGGTTGAATTTAATATCCTGAGTTCCTCTAGCTCCCCCTTTACAAAATGCACTCTAACTTGGACAGAGCGAGCCAACAGATTTGGTTGCTCGCAGCCCCCGCCCCACCCAACAAGCTATTTTTAACTTACAACGACTGCTGATAAGTATTAAAAAAAAAAAAACAAAAAACAAAAAACACAACCTTTCAGAAAGAGAAACTATGAAAAAACAAAACAGCATTGCATTTTAGCGAGAAGTAGTCAGTCCCTCAGCCAAAACCATAAACAAATGTCATTTGGGGCTGGAAACAACAGAGCACTTCGTATTTATCAATCCTTTCCACAAACAATTTCTATAAACAGCCTTATGAGGCAGTGGGCAGGCTAAAATTATGCTGGGTTTGCCTTTGGAAATGTAGTCTTCTGAGCAGAATAAGACCCATTTCCATAGTTTAAGTGCAAGAAATTGCAGCTAGTAATAGGCAAGCTATCATTTCATTGTACAATTTGCTCCAGTATAGACGGTTTTTCCCCACATCTGGAAATTAGCTGGGTGAACTATGCTCCACGCCCTCAAAAGTTAAAATTCGGTGGGTAGACACGGACTTAAGCAAATAAAAGATGGAGGTGCAAATTTTGCATAAAGATAATAATACTCTTTACCATTGGTGCTGGCACCTTTATGGATATTGTATGCACATTAACTCAATAAGTCCTCACTACACCCTTTGAGGTGGGTACTATCATGATTCCCATTTTGCAAATGAGGAAACTGAGAGGATAAGTAACTTGTCCAAGGCCACACAGCTATTTAAGTGGGGAACTATGATTCGAACCCAATCTGGCTCCCGTCGGGGTTGGAGACAGACCCGGGGACGAGCTTGGGTTTCACCCTACTGGCTGGCTGATCTTCAAGACAGGCTACCTAACTTTTCAGAGCCTCGGCTTCCTCAGCTGTAAAACAGGGAACGATCACACCCATTTCACAGGCTTTTGTGAGGAGTATTAAACCGGATCACGTTTGCAAAGTGCTTGACACAGTGTCTTCAGCATGGCTAGCCTCTGCCATGGGGGAACAAGTGTTTAAACACTTAAAACGTTTTTTTCTAAGATGTCACCTTTTGACCTCCTTTCCTGTTTGCCTCACTAGCTGGTAAGGCCCAACTCGTGGAGGATTCAGCTATGCGGGCTAGGATTCGGGGCTGCCCACCCTCCCTCCTCTCTACCCTGCTGTGTCCTTCGGAGGAATTAGGGGTCAACAGGAGAAGACAGGGGAATAACAGCATCCTGAGTAGTTCAACACTTATTGAGTCATTTACTGATTGCGAGAGTCACATACTAAACACCATGACAAGCACTGTGGTGACTAAAACATGAAGACACGGCCCTACAAGGGGTTCACAGCCCCATAGAGGAGAAGCACACGTTTTTTTTAAAAAATCAAATACCCAGGGGTGCCTGGGTGGCTCAGTTGGTTAAGCATTCGACTTCCACTCAGGTCATGATCTCACGGTTTGTGAGTTCGAGCCCCGTGTCAGGCTCACTGCTGTCAGTGCAGATCCTGCTTCAGATCCTCTGTTCCCTTCTCTCTCTGCCTCTCCCCCACTCTCACATGCCCTCTCTCTCTCAAAAATAAATATTTTTTTAAAAAATCAAATACCCAGCATGTCACATGGGCAATCTGTGGTAGGAAGCTGGTCAGGAGAGACAGTGGCCCAGTGTCCATGCAAACGTACTCGCATTGTGTGCCCTGCTCAAACCAGGCCATGCGGGTCCTCCCCGGCCTGTGCCTTGTGAAATTCTCGGAGCATCTGTCTGCCTCTGCATCTTCAGTCGGAAGCTAAGACACCTTAGCTGATACCTTGTCTTTGTGGTTCTCAAATGCTCAGTCTCGATATGGCCTCCAATCGCAAGACTTTGCAAAGTCCAGCCAGTATCTGATATGAAGCTAACTGTTCTAAAGATAGTCTAGTACTTTCTTTATCCTGAGGGGCTCAGCACTGAAAGGCTTCCTAGCAGAAACCATATGTTTGAAGAAGTGTCGAGTTAGATGTTTAATGGTGTGGGAAATCTAAAGCAGTCACTGACACTTCAGAAGAAGGCTGGGTTAGATAGGATAACCACAACTTGTTTTCTTTTCTTTTCTTTATTTTTTTCTTTCTTTTTTTTTTTTTTAGAAGGAAGATAGAGCTGAAGTACAAGAAGCAAACACTGAGGCTCTCTGAGATTAATTCTTAGCAAAAAAAAAAAGTGATTTCCTACATATGCTTGAATTTTAGAAGTGAAAAAAACTTTGACAAACTTTCAGCCACTCAATCCTTTGTCGCTACTGGCTGTGTAACAAAGACCACAATAACGTCAGTGGCATTCAAGAATAAACGTTTATTTCTTGCTGATGTATCTGTAGGGTAACTGAGGTGTCTGCTCCCTGTGTGCCATGCTGGGACCAAGGCTCTAGCCGTGGCCACCCAGGGTATACCCTTGCCACGGAAACACAAGAACACACAATCAACCAGACAAGCACGCACCCCATATCTCCTCATGTCATATCCGCCGGCATCCCACCGACCAAAGCAAGTCACCTAGCCAAGCCCAACTTCAAGAATCAGAGAAGTACACATCACTAGGGGGCCATGGGCCCCGTGGATGTGTAACGTCACCAAAGAGGATGGAAGAACTAGTACGAATAATCCCATTTACAATGATTTCAATCCAGAGAGGGAGGCATTAGAGGCTCTATTTTTTTCTTGATTGTTCAAAAAACTGAGCCTCCAGAATTTAAGTCATTCATCCACATCAGACAGCAGTGTGTTGCCCTAGCAGAATTAGAATTCAAATCTTCTGCCTTCTCCGGTTTCTATAGTGATGTAGCTTAGGGACATGTAACTAGCAGGCATCTTTAATAATCACATCCCTCAATTACGCTCCCTTGCAGATATCAGTTCTGTCCAGCAAAGGCCAGACTCAACATTGTCTCATCTGTTAGCATGATCACTGTGTTTATCATTTGTTTAGGATCTTCTGCGCTGTTTTTACAAGCTATTTTTACTATTACCACACTAATAAATTATTTATGGTGGGAAACCTGAATCAGAAAACTCTGGCTACTTGAAAACAGACTTTATTAAAAACATCTCCTTCCCCCTCCACCATGCACCCCTCCCAAGGCTCACACGATCACTTTGCCTACTTTAAGCCTTAAAGATTGCACAGTCTGTGGAACAGAAAATACTTGTAGATGGCTGCAGAGGAAGGAATATTGAGGGGTCAAGTTTGAAACTAATTCTTGAGGGTGGAATTTTTACTTGCTACAACTGCTATGTGCCTTCTCATTGCCAAACAGATCAGACTGTGAAGCATCATAACCAGAAGTCACGAGGGGTTTCCTGAGCTACCCCAAGCCAGCAGCCTCCCACATCCGATCGCCTATTCCTACAACAAATAGTTATTGAAAGTCTTCTCTTGGCCGGGCAAGGTGCTGGGATATCCCTCCAACAAGACCTAGGAGCTCTCAAGGAGTTTATGTTCGGCAGAGAGGGACGGAGAGGAATGGATTACTACAAACAAACTAAAACTAAAACTGAACAGGGTGATTTCAGATGGTACTAAGGTTTGTGAAGAAGTTAGCTTTGCCATCCTGGGTAAGTCACCCGCTTACCTTTCCTCTGGGGCCCTTAGTGCCCTCATCTGGAAAACCCGTGTCGCTCCCACACTGGCTGCTTGCCCGAGGTTATGAAGACCGGGTTAACAGGCTAGTCCCTGAGGGTCTCGGCACCTGCACTGGGGCACCGCCAGCTCACCGCACTTCCTTTAACCCCCATCGGTCGGGTGGATGGGCTTCTGCGTCCCTCGCCCCCAACGCACACCAAAACTAAAACATAACTCCTGGCCTAGTATTTCCCGGAGAGAAATTAACAGCCCTGAGGATGTTGAACAGCGGGAAGGAGAGGCGGGCACAGCCCCGGAGCTGGAGCGAGGCTCGGACACCTTTAACGTGCGGCCTGGTGCCCCAGAGGTCGGCGCTGCTCGCTTAGCGTGCTGAGAGAGAGAGTAGGGTGGGGGACTGTCTCTGCTCTCCACTCCCACCCCGCAGGCACCAGAAGCGCCCGGCCTCCCTGTCCTTGTCCTCTCTTTGGCACCCTCGGAGACAGGCCTGGCAGAGGACACGTTGACGGCGGCTTGGGGGCAGGGTGGGGTGGGGGCTGCCCCTCCTCCCCACCGCCGCCCCGCAGGGGTTGCCCTCTTCCCGTCCAAGAGCCGGGGCTGGGGCTGCGAGAGAGGCTCGGAGGCTGTGGTCTCCTCCCCCGCTCTGCTCCTGGCCGCGCTGTGCTCCCCCAGTTCCGGAAGAGCTGCTCTGATCGCGGGGCTCGGTGACAGCTCGGGGATGGGAGGGGAGCTCTCCCTCCTCCCCACCCCCGCCCAGCAGTGACCCAGACGCCGCTCGGGCCTCCTTTCTGCGCCGCGCCAGCCCGGGAGCCGCGGGCGGACGGGGCGCGGCTTCCCGAGCGCCGGGCCCCGCTCTCCCGGCGGCGGCGGCAGCTGCGCCCTGGGGGGCGGGGAGCGGGCGCCGCGGGGCCAGGGGCGGAGGGGCGGCGGGAGCCCCGGCCTGGCAGCGCGGCTTCAAGTTTCCACCGGCGCGCGGTTGTGCAACAGCCTCGGGAGCGGGAGCCGCGGGCGCCTCGGAAAACAAGCCGAGCCCATAAACAAAGCCACGTGGGCTCCGGCGGGGGGGCCGGGCTAAGAGCAGGCGGCTCTTCCGGCAACAAAGGGCCGGGGCCGGCGGCCCGCGATAAATACTGCGGCCGGGACGGCGGCGCGGCACACTGGCCAGCCCCGCGCGCCCTGCGGCCCTCCCCGGCGCCGCGCCCTCTCCGAGCCCAGGCGCTCGGCTCCGCGGCCCCCGAACCCGCAGCCCTCCACGCCGCCTCCCTGCAGCCGCCCCCGCGTCGGCCCCAGCACCCCTGAGCGTCCGCCCAGGGCAGCGCGTCCCCGAGGCCGCCCGGCCGGTCCTGTCCGTCAGTCCGCCGAGTCCGACCGTCGCGTCGCCCCCAGAGCCATGCCATTCCTCGGGCAGGACTGGCGGTCCCCCGGGCAGAGCTGGGTGAAGACGGCCGATGGCTGGAAGCGCTTCCTGGATGAGAAGAGCGGCAGCTTCGTGAGCGACCTCAGCAGGTGAGTGGATCGGCCACCAACGTGCAGCCCCGCGAAACAGACCTGGGCTGGTTTCGGGGGCGCAGGGGCGGGAGAGTGGGGGGCACGCAGGGCTGGAACAGCGTGAGGAGGAAGCCCCTGGACCAGGGCGGGGGGGGGGGGCGGTGGAGTGCAGGGGAGGAGAGAGAAGTTGACGGGGTTTCTGCAGAGGTCGCTAGAGCACGAGATTCGGGGAATTTGGTTTCTCTTATTGTTCAGGGTCTGCGTCTCCAAGTGGGCACAACTCTTTACAGAGCCCCGGGTCCCTCTGGGAATCTGACGACAGACGCAGACCTTGTCCGCAAACGTTCAAACTCAAGCATACAACTTCAGGGGACCCCCGCCTTAAGGACACTGGAGTCGCGCCGTCCGCCTGGGCGGGGGCGCGGGCGAGTGGGCTTCGCACCTTTAAACCGCTGGGGGTGGCGGGGCTCGGAGCACCCTAGCGCAGTGGGCACAAGTCGGGTGACGCGATCGGACATGGGTGCAGCACCTCCAGGCTCTTCCCACGCACGGGCGACCGCAGAGTGGGCAGGGAGGATGAGTAACCAGGAAGGGGCGGCCAGATGGTCCCTGGGGCACCGGCGCTTGCGGGGCGGACTGGCGGAACCAGGGTGAAGACTCGCGACTGCGGAGCTGCGGAGGAGGGAAGGGAGGCGGGAAGGCCACCCACAAGCCTTCTGCTTTTGAAAGGACGAAGCGCTTGCACCTGTTTCTTCAGTGGCCCTTTCGGCCAGTTTTCTGAGCGAAATAATGTCAAGTGATGCCCGTCAATTGCAGAAAGTACCCCACCCCCCACCCCCCGAGCCCCGTCAGTCTGGTTGAAAACCCGAGGTCCGCTCCGTTTGGTTATAACACAGAAGCGCTGTCTAGTAAGTGAAGTGGTCTGGAATCTGTCAGTCCCGGATCGCAACAGTTGACTTCCAGATCGCTGACATTTGGAACAGGTGGGAAGGGCAATGAAAGCGGGTCCAGAGGCGATCAGTGCAGCCCAGTCACCCTTGGATGCCTGTTCGTGCAGCCTTTGGTTGAAACCACTGGCACCAGAACCCTTAAATTGATTCCGGTGATGAGTTCTGTAACCGGACCAGGTTCCCACTTACTGAGATTTACCAGTGGTTTTTTTGGCTGAGCCCCCTGGCACTCAATTTTAAGAAAACTGTCAAGAAAGTGTGGTTATTTTGACAGCTTGACCTCCAGAGCGCGCCCCCCCCCCCCATCTGATTGTTATTTGTAAAACATCAAACTCCTTTAGTCTTCCAATGGAAAAAGAAACAAAAGCATTTAATCCTGGGGGTCTGTCAGGAGAGACAAAAGCATATATAACCCTTATGTTAAAGATATTTTCAGGCAAACTGTAGAGTTTGGAGAGCAAATAAGAAGTCTTATTGCAAATCAGATAATTTACTTAATAGAAAAATAGACCAATTGCTGTCACTAGACTCTTAACCTTTTAGGGAGGCGAGTTACCAATTATGCCTAAATTATTTTCCCTTGACTAGAAGCTTGCTTCTAGTAGAATACAAGCTTCCTTCCTGCCTCCTCATTCCTAAGGAATGATGATCTTGATAGTTTGTTTCTTTTATTTCTGTACAACAGTCCAGATTCTTTCTGGGGAAATACAGCAAGGATCTGCTGAATGATGTCCCAGCGGCTCACCCAAATATGATTATAGGTTGCTCATCAGTAGGATGCAGTCGTTCAGTAGAAGAGGATTCAAGATACTGAGCCTCTGGTTCACGTAAATATTCACACTGTATCTGCTCCAAGAGATAAGCTGGTATCACTCCCCTTTAGAAGCAGATAGTGGTGCCTCTCGCCACAGAGTGGGAGACCTTGAGGATGGTTTTAACTTACCACAAAAGTTTAACCTAGGCTGGGATCAGGTAGCTTCACACCCCTCAGACCCCTTCATGAGCCTCCTCCTTTCCTCCCATTTCGTGCCTTCTGAGCCAGTGCTGTAGCACCGCCATAGTTACCACAAGTGGTGATCAATATAGTGGCCACCTGTGGCTCTTGGAGGAGTCAGAGTTTAGGAATCGTTTGGTAGCTCCTGGCAAAGCAGCTGGCTGTTTGTTTGCGGAGTATTTTTTTCCTCCACCAATTGTAAACAATCCCTTCCCTACTTAGCATGAGAAGTCTGCCAACTTCTTAAAAGCAGTTGGCCTTCTTGGACCTAGGTCTGGAGTCTCAAATATCCCCACTGTTTTTAGTCTTGGTCATGTTTCTCTGTGATGTAAGGTTTGGGCTGACCGCCTGCCTACACAGGTGAATGCCTCTCCTGTTAGGAGAAAACAAAAGGCCGACGGCCCTTTCCAAAGGGGGAGGGGAGGTAATAAAACAGAGGACAACAGAGGCCTGCTACACTTCTCTAATTCCACATCCAATTCTGTGAGCTGCCTGAACAAGAGTCGGGAATGAAGGGTACATTTGGTGTGTTCCGACCTGGGGAGAGTGTTTACAGTTGACCACAGCCCGTCTGGACAGCACGCCTTCTCTGGACTCTGCTGGCCATTCTATGTTCTGGTCCCTGTCCCCTTCCAACAGCAGAACCTTACAAAGCCCATCCCAGCCATGAACAGAGATCATGGCAGGCTTTAGGATAAGTTTAAAGCAGTACCCCTCATTTAAAAGGGTACTTGCATAAAACAGCAGAGGAATGACCAGTTTAAATGTGGGTGGGCAGATGAAAAGTTCAGGGAAAGCGCTTGGCATGAATTGGGGGTGGTCCAAGAATGCTTCAAGGAAGTGGTAGTTGAGGTACCTCCAAGCCTCACCAACAACCCTCCAGCTTCCCCCACCCCCAGAATGAGTCATCTCAGCGATCGGAGCCTCAGGCCACTCTTCTCCAAGTCTACAGGCCTGCAGCTGAAAACTCCAATGTTGCTCTGCACATAGCTGAGGCTGAACCAGGAAGCAGGAAGCTTGGTGCCCTGGACGAGTAGTGCAGAAGACAAAAATAATAGGTCAAATTTTTATGAGTGCTTACTGTGTGCAAGGCACTGTTCTACAAGCTTCATATAGTAGGCTGTTTGTTTCACCAGAACAATCTGGGTAGGGAGTCTGACGATTTGCGTCTGTATTGGAGCAAATTAGCATAGAAATCTCACCAGCTTTAATCCACCACCAAATCCTTTAGGCCCTCCATAGCTTTCTTAAATGGCCTGTGATTGTGGAACAAAATGAGAAATAGGCCTTTCCCCCCACCGGTGCCCTTATCTCCTCTGCCCAAATGGTCTTATTTTGAAATCTTTCCATCATTTCTAAAGTTGTCTTTAAATATCTAGGTACGTGTATATTGATAGTATAAGGCTGGGAGAGGTCTTTTTTCTTATTCTGTGCCTGTGCCTATAAAAATCAAGATTAGTAAAAACTAACCACCAAATGGCAACTTCAGTGGCTATTCTTGAATTTAATGAGGTAATTAGCATCCTTAAATAGTTCTACTTAAAAAAAAAAGTTAAATGTCATGGTTCCTAAATGGTGGTGGCTTTTCTTGTTAAAAATTTCAGTTGTAATTTTCTCTTGGCTTTGCATTTCCTTGAAATGGATGGACATAATTGAACTCTCAGAATAACCTCTAACTGAGTATGTTATTGCTTGAAAGAAAAGCTACAAGCAGACAACACAAATAAACCTCCTAGCCCTTCCTTCCAGGCCCCACCTCTGAAGTCCAAAACCTAATAATCAAGAGAAAAATGCAGGGTTTGTCTTTGGTTGAAGCGTTTCTACATTCTACAGTGGAAGAACATCATCAATGATGTCAAATTCTTCTTCAACTAACTTTGGAAATGAGTCGCTTGGGCTTAAAGCAGATTATTGTCATTTCTATGAGGAAAGCAGGTGCTCAAATTCCTTTGAGTAATGTTCTCAGTTAGAAGAGAGTAAGGTGAACTGTAAATATTTAAAATCTCTGGGGAATGGCCACAATCTAAGGTCCAGGCTCTGGAAACTTTCTGCCAAACCTCAAAAGTATGACTGAGAATAAGACCGCTTCATTTTATGGTTCTCTACAGGTGGAATTTAAGCTCTAGGTTTTCGTTCATGGTGTAGGAGTGTGTTTTCTTTAAAAATAAGCCTTCGTGTGGTGTTTTTACATGAAACACGTTCTTAACTTTGCTTTCTAAAGGCTGTTCTCAGCTTTGGTACACCATGGACCAGTCAAGTAACCTTCCATGTTTTCCCCTTCTCAACTTTGATTGAAATTCTTAAGTTGGCTTTAAGGACTCAGAGTCCAGCGCTCCCTTGTTCTCTCTTTTCTTGCTGACCTTGGAGCAGATCACTGACCAGTCGGTGGTTTTGTACACTACTGTCATGCAAGTAGACAAACACACACTCATGCGTGACACAGAGCCTGGCCCCAAACACTCACCCTTGGCTCGTTTAAGAAACTGTCTCTAAGAGAAGACATTTCTGCAGTAATCGCTATGAAACCTAAAAATATCCAGTTTCCCCAAATGAAAAGAAGGCTAGAGATGTTAGAAATCTCAATAAGTGGTATTAAACATGGCCTTACAAGGGCAGATTAACAAATGATAGATTATCCATCAAGCTTATTCCTCTGGGTCCAGAAACACTGAGCACGTTGTTGGTGATATCATGTGTAAGCATTTATGTAGCAAGATACTTATTGTACTTATTGAAGTGCTACTTGAGACGACTGTAGCAACAGGATACTGGAAATTGTTTCAAACCCTCTTTTCTCTTGTACCATTTACATAATGTCTGTGGAATAGAGAAGTGCAGGTGTGCCTCATTTTAGCCAACAGATGTATGTCCAAAGAAGATGTAAAGCAGACCACATTTTAAATTCAGCAAAGGAACTCAGAAAATTAAAGAGCTCTGATATATCGGTGATACAAGAAAAAGCCCCTGATTTATGTTTTACTAGTGGGAATTCTAAATCCTGCCTTGTACATACATCCCCATGGGGCTTGGGGGACCTACTCACTATACTTCAATATTTCTCCAGCATCCTTTCAATGAAAACTCTTCAGAGATTTACCGTGAAGTTATGTGGTATCACAGAATAGACTTCAGCCCCCCAAAATAACAGCTCAGCCTACTGGCAGAAATATGCACCTGACCCAAGTTGAATCTGTGCGTCCTTCAGGGACCTGTGAATTGGGCAGTTCTGTTTTTTCAGCCCTTATAAATTTATGAATTGTGAAATCAGTTGGTTTCATTTAGGACCCAAGGTCTTCACCTCGCAGCATGATGCTGAGTGTTAGTCACGGAATTCCATGAAATCTAAACAATTAGCACTGTATGCTCAACGTCTCCTAGAAATGGAGTGTGTAAGTCAGATTTTTGTTAATATGATCATGTTTCAAAGGCATGATGGAAGCATGCTAGTTAAAAGAAGCTTGGGTACACTTTAAATGGGTGGATTGTATGGTATGTGAATTGTATCTCCATAAAGACTTTTTTTTTTTCTTAGAAAGCAGCTTAGGGTGGATACTTTTGCAAAATGAAGGCATTGTGTACCACAGTGATAGCAGTAATCATCCCTCTCCCTCCCCCCTGAAGTCGTCATTTTTGCTTAAAGTAATATTGTAGTGCCCGGCATTGCCTTTAGTTAAAGGGTAAAGGGCTGTGTGTCAAACACAATGGCAAGCACTGTTGGGAATTCAAAAGCAGTAGAAGCCCCCATCCCTGCCTTCCACAGAGATGTGACAATATTTCATCCCCAAAGAGGGAGGTCTGTGCCTGAACAGACTTCTTTTGAGGGGGTTATTGTTTTGTTTGAGGAGATGTATGTTTGTGTTTTATAACCCGGTAAGTTATTTATAGAAACAGCTCTTATTAAAGTATAGCTGCTATAGCTCATCCCCTCTCCTGTTATTCCTAGTTATTGCAACAAGGAAGTATACGATAAGGAGAATCTTTTCAACAGCCTGAACTATGATGTTGCAGCCAAGAAGAGAAAGAAGGACATGCTGAATAGCAAAACCAAAACCCAGTGTAAGCCATTTGTTTTGAACTTAAAAGAAAGCTGTTTGAAGATCGCTAGGATTGGTTCTTTGCGGGGGGAGGGGAGAAAATCAGACCTCGAGTGTTAGACATCTGCTTTAATGTTTACTGTGTCATTGACAGAGGTCATTGGGAACTTTGCACTCAGAAACCCGGCCGTGCATTTTACAAGCAAGATCAATGTGTTCTTTATAGTCTTGTTTATAAGTCAGTTGCTAGTCAGAGTGGGGTTTTTTCCCCCCACTTGTCACTAACATTTGACGTAGTTAATTTAGTTATTATACAGTGATATGGTCGGCTGAATCAGTTCCAGCATGTGCTTTTATTTGGCACTGTGTTGTGAGGCTTTGAAAATAGATTTGTTTCTCCCTCTTTCCTTGTCTAAATACTACTACATTTCTAGATGCTGGGTGTAAGAGTATAAAGTTCTAGAAATAAGTCGGAATCACAGATCTTTAGTTTAATCCACCCATACTACATGATCTCTTCATGTTATCTGCTTTATTTCTACTTTTTATGACCTTGTATAAGTTGTAGGTTTGACATTTAAAACAAACTTGTACTTGGGTATTTGATTTTTTTCAATTTGGAGCTTTGGTATATACTAAATCTGATGATCAAAGATTTGGAGAGCTTCAGACCCGGTAAGCATAACTCCGATATGTATACACTGCAGAAATTAGGCATTTGCATTTCTTAGATTGTCAGTAGAGTCTCTGTCTTTTTTTGTTAAAACTTTTTTAACACTTTGGAGTATATGAAAAAGAAACAAGTTTAAAATTTGGGGCATGTTGCAAATTGTAAAGCTGTGGGGTTTTTTTTTTATTTTTTTTTTTTATTTTTTTTGCCTCTGTAGATTTCCACCAAGAAAAATGGATTTATGTTCACAAAGGAAGTACTAAAGAGGTGAGCATCCATCTGTTCCTTAAAGCATATGCTTAGCTTTATGCCTCTCCCAACAGGAAAGGGAGGGAAAGTGGGCAAGAATATGACTTCAAATCATGGCTGGGTGTGGGGGGTAGTGGCTAGCAGCTCACCACCTACCCAACCATCAGAGAGAGTGAGAAGCCAAAGTCACTAGGTGGACTCCCCAGTCATGCAGTGAGATCACGTATGTAAAAGTGCTTTATAAAGATTAGTATACCCATCTCAAATGTGTTGTTATAAAGCCTTGGCCTTGCCCCGAGAACAGTGCCTCTTTCTTGTTCTGAGATCTCTTCAGACTCCGACTTTGTTAAGTTTTAGCCCTGGAGGGGCTAATCACTAAACGCAGCAGAAATTTTCATGTCTGCTCAGTATGAGACACTGAGCTAGACCTAGAAGGGGACAAGACACTGTAACAACTACATTTGCGTGGCACTTTATAAAACCCTTTTATGTGCATCTTCTCCCTGCACAGGCCTCTGCTCAGATATCTAGGTTATCAGGCAGTGTGGTAGAACGATGGAATTTCTACCACTGTCAGAGACCTTGGTGAATACATAAGTCCCTCTGCGGTTTGGAGGCCAAGGGCACACCCGCCATTATCCAGATACTCAGAGCAGAGCTGGGACTGTGAGTCAGGGCTCTCTGCTCCCAGTGCTTGTGCGTTCATAGGTAAAAAATCAAAAGTTCTTTTTGCCTCCTCATGAAGCCTTAAAAAAAAAAAAAAAAAAAAAATGTTTCTAGTGATCCCAATGAGAAGAGCAGTAAAGATGCGAGGCAAGGTAGCAGGCAGGGTTGACACAAGGAAGTCTAATTCTCCTCCCAGGAGATGCTACAGTGACCAGCTATCTTTGTCTCCCATCCTATGTCCAACTCCTGACCTTTCCCAGATAAGCAACTACTTAGGATTTTCCCATTCAAGTTCATGCGGAGAACAAGGGTCCAAATGGTGCAAGTCATGAAGGGGGGTGTTTAACATGTGAGTCACAGACTAAAGCAGCTGCTAGCTGCACTGTCCGTCTTTGTGGCTCGCAGGGGGCTCCCAGAAAGAGCTTATCATGGCCCAGGAAAACAGCATATGGCCACAGGTTACCTAAGACAGGCATCCAGCTTGCCAGTAGAGTCCAGGTGGACCATTCTGGAGAATGACCTCTGTGCCCCCCGTTTTCACATTCAGCGCCATGGATATTGCACTCTGGGGGAAGCTTTCAACAGGCTGGACTTCTCAACTGCCATTCTGGACTCCAGAAGATTTAACTACGTCGTACGGGTAAGTCTCTATAGGTTCCCAGGGTCTCAGTTGAATTATCTTTTTCATGTTCTCTTGAGATAGTTCCCCCCCCCCAAAGAATAACTCTGTAGGACACTGGGAATTTTGAGGAAAGCAGAAAACAGACTTCTCAACTCCCTTCTGTCCAGATGTACTTCGAGTCCTTACGTGGATCCCATGAGGATGTCCCTGAGATTGGCCGTGACAGACAGGAACGGCCATAGTCCTCGTGTGAGCCACTTCCCGCCCCCCACCATAAATGGGAACACACTGCAGGCAGCAAGGGCTCTGGCAGCCACATTAGCAAGAGAGAATTCAGTAGTAAGAAAGCCAAAAAACACCATGGCTTATTTTAAAACCTTCTGTACCTCTGATTGTTCTCACTGTCCTCCTCCTTGTCCTGTTTTAGCAGACTCTAGGTGACCCCACGGCATTCTTGGTTTAGGCTACAACACCAGACAAGTTCAAAGCACCTCAGTGCATCTTTCCCGTGACTCCCTCCCACCCCACGTTCAGTCTTTTGTTCACCTAAAGCGTGAAACTAACTACCTGTTCAGGTCCGTTGCTTTCCATTTGAAACCCCATGTCGGGGAAAAAAAAATTTTAAGGAGCTTTGGCAAGATATTAGTGATGAAGGTAGTAAAGCAAATAAGTCTAAACATGCCCTCCAAATCAGTGATTCTTTTTAATTGGTTTATTGTTGTTGTCCCCCCCCCCCCCAACCCTTAGCTCTGTTGTGCATTTCTGTCAGTGGTTCAACCTGAGAGGTAGCAGCTGTTTGGGTTTTAGTCTCAGAAGTAGGAGGAACTAGGGGCTCCTGGGTGGTTCAGTCAGTTAAGCAGCTGACTTCAGCTCAGGTCATGATCTTACATTCACGGGTTCAGGCCCTGCATCAGGCTCCATGCAGACAGCTCAGAGCCTGGAGCCTGCTTCAGATTCTGTGTCTCCCCCTCTCTCTGCCCCTCCCCTGCTTTCACTCTGTCTCTCTTTGTCTCTCAAAAAACAAAATAAAACATTAAAAACAAATTTTTAAAAAACGTAGGAGGGGGGGCGCCTGGGTGGCTCAGTCGGTTAAGCGGCCAACTTCGGCTCAGGTCATGATCTCGCGGTCCGTGAGTTCGAGCCCCGCGTCGGGCTCTGGGCTGATGGCTCAGAGCCTGGAGCCTGTTTCAGATTCTGTGTCTCCCTCTCTCTGACCCTCCCCCATTCATGCTCTGTCTCTGTCTCAAAAATAAATAAACATTAAAAAAAAAAAAAAAAAACAGAGGGAATTTACCCCTTGTGGGTGTTGGGTGGCTGGGTTTTTATCTTCTTTTTCCTGGGTCGTTGTGCTTCTCAGTGCCCCGTCACTGAGTCACATGATTGCCACGGCTCAGCCAGAGCAATGACATTCAAGGCCCCTTGAGGCCTGGATCATTCACCTGTCATCAGGGCAGATGCTGGCCTGGCCGTCCCAGCTGACCTGATAAAAACCCAAGCCTCCTTGTAGGTTAGAAGCTCTGAGCTGAGCCTGTGACCACATGAGTAAATCTGTCAGCTTTCAGCTGAGCCCTTATTCCAATCCAAAAGGGATGAAAATAAGAGACCTTCTTGATGAAATGTTCACGTCATTCAGTGTGACTCTGCCATTTCAGGGAGGTCACTGTGGCCTGCAACCCAGCCCAGGCTGGTTGGAGACAGGCCCAGCAAGAGCTGGAAACTCTGTTGCTAAGAATATGAATACTTTCCATCTTCTAGGTGTCAGAGGAGGACACCCAGTTCTGATGTCTTAATTACAAACTGATCAGCAAAACAGTCAGTTTGTAGATGGGTCTTCCTACTTGTTTTCCCTTTCACAAGAAATACAGCAAAGGAACAAGGTCGTAATAGCAAAACTCTATCTTCGTGCAATTATGTGCCTTCACCTTTATTCGTCCATTAACCCTATGAAGTGTGGGTACTTTTATTATCTGTTTCAATAAACGGAAATACAGCAAAGTAAAATGGCTTGTCCAAGGTCACAAAGCTACATAAGCGACAAAATCGGGATCTGAAACCTGGTCAGTCTTAGAGTCCACAGTCTTCACTGCTACAGTAAGTTCTTTGCAAGCAGAGGACTGAAGGTACAATGGTCTGAGGTCAGGCCCCAGCCCCGCAACTTTCATACTGTTACAGCCTAAGGCTCAGCCGCCCCTTCCGTAAGAAGGATTTAGAACAACCTCAACTTCACAGGGTAGCTGTGAACTCAGTAATGTTATATATGAAGATACCCTGCAAATCGGAATCAATTAGAGTCAGCTACTAATATTTATTATTGCCTACTCACCTAAATTATCATTGATTCTCCCTAATATGCCTTTTCAATTCAGTTGATAAATGTTTTTCTACTTCCAAAAAAAAAAGATTAATGGGAAATCTGCCACTTGATTAAGACTCAGCATAGAGGACTTGTATCTGATAGTATCTAATTACAAAATGTGAGCACTTTCCCACAAATAATCTTGAAGTTAGAGAAACTGCTGAATGCTCTCAGAGCTGTCAGGTTCAGCAATAGTGGAAAAGTGTTTCTATTTTGGAAAGAACAATCTTTTTTTTTTTCCCCCCTTTCACTGTTAAGAGTCCTCTATAATTTGAGAAATAATGTTATTTTTATAAAGAGCTTAAAACATTTTAATGATAGGCACTGTGCTTTGAGGGTTTTCTTCTAAGGAAGTCAATGCACATCTCATATATTCTTACCCTTAAGCCAACTTTGCAAAGTAGCTTGCCAATATGTCCTCCCCATCTTACCACTTGGACATAATGGTCTAATATAGTACCATAGTGATTCCTTAATTCCAGTGAACAACTGAACCAACTTTGAAGGCCTTTAAAAAATGTTCTTTAATCTCTTTAAAGCCAAGTACATTAAAAAGAAATTTTTTTTTATGTTTATTTTTGAGAGAGAGAGACAAAGTGCAAGTGCGGAGGGGCAGAGAGAGAGAGGGAGACACAGAATCTGAAGCAGGCTCCAGGGTCTGCTCTGAGACATCAGCACAGAGCCCAATGTGGGGCTCGAATTCACGAACCACAAGATCATGACTTGGGCTAAAGTTGGACGCTTAACCGACTGAGCCACCCAGGCGCCCCTAAAGCCAAGTACATTTTTTACAAAATGTGTTCATGCTGGCTTCCCTCTTCAGAAACAGACAACGCAGAGGGAATAAAAGAGGTGGCCAACGCCGCTATCTCAAAATTGTCTAATTTTTATCTGTAAGTACAAAAGTTCTGTGGAATTTATGGAGTCAAAAGTTTTTAGTATAAGCTGGGAAGGAAAGGTTTTCATATAGTATCTGTACCTTATTTTAATAGGCTTCAGATTATACTTGCTGCCTTCATCCCCTTCTCTACACACACACACCCAATGGCTTAAATACAATTTTAACTGTAGTTTTTAAGGATGATCTAAAACCTTTAGAGGCAACAACTTACCCATTTATGAAAGGTCATTTTAAAAATTGGTTTACACCATGCCTGAAGACCAACACATTTTGGAAACTCCCTTGGGAAATCGGTGAGCATTCCAGGGGCTGGGCTGGTGGTAGGGCTGGAATTTGGTCCCCATGAGGAGGTGAGTGCTGACTAACTCAGCTAGGGCAAAGAAAGGCCAATGGAGAAAGTGGGTCTCCAGTAAGCTGGGAGAGGGTTTTCGAGACCACACATCAACTCACAGCTGTCTGAACTAAGCCTGCTGTGGCCCACTGGTTCTCATTTGAACTGGCTGCACATTAGAATCACCTGCAAAGCTGGTTTCTCTACAGAAGGCCACCTCTCGGGCATACGATTTAATTAACTGAAGGTGGTGTCCATGCATTGCTACTTAAATCTGCCCTTTGGTGACCCCTGTGTTTTTAAGTTTGGGAACCAGCTCAAAAAACTATTGGAAGCCCAAATGCTGGATTTTGCACATTGCGTTTTTAAACAAGACACAGTAAGGCACACATGCAGGAAAGGGTTTTCATGCTTTAATGCCAGGATGCCCTTTGACCGGGTCTTCCAGCTCTCTTTGTGGGATGCAGATGCCACCTCTAGACCAGAAAGGTTCTGGAGAACCTTGAGGACCACCTCCTGACTGGAGAGAACTGGCCCATCTGTGCTAGCAGATCAGAAAGGACAAGCAAAAGCTTGCAACCCCACTCTCTATCCCTCTGCAGCCCAAAGAAAATCACAACCTAAACCAATGCACGTTATTTTTTTCTGCGTTACCACCCTAAGTCCATTTGAATGTTTCCAGCAAGTTACTGCATTCCTACAACCCCTAAAAGTCTTTTCCAAAAACATGTTTTAGTTTAAGTTGACTGGTGGCTTGGCAAACAAAAGACTGAAATATGGCACTATGACTCAAATTCAAACCCAATGCCTTCAATTAAGGGCATGCTGTTGGTGGGTCGTGATGTGCAGGAGAAGCCTGGCTCCTTTGCTAGGTTCCTCTGCCGCAGTGACCTTGGATTAATTTAGCACTGCACATACTTGGCGCTTTCCTCTGATGGAGGGTGGCCCCTGCCACCTGGGTCTTAAAACCCGTGGTATCTTTTTCTGTTGGGAGAGAGAAGCTGGGTTGGAGGGAGGAAGGCCAGCCACCCCAATGGCCACAGAGTCAAAAGAACAGAGCTGTGAGCCTATTTGAAAATGACTCACAGAAATGGTTGGAATTGTGAGAATCTACTGTGGGGCATTAACATTTGAGGGCACAGGGTGGGTCCTTCAGTGAATGTTGATTAGGCTGCCAGGGATCTTACAGGAGAAAGTCTGTGCCGCTTAGAATTCCTGGTTTTCAGTCCTAACAAGCATTGAGGCAAGCAGATACTGTAATGTCTGAGTACCCACAGAAGAGGGAACACTCACAAACAGAAGCAGGGGAGCACACACAGAAGTGGGGACCTACCTGAAGAAATAGGGGTGCCTACATAGCCCACAGAAGTAATGGGATACATTCAAAAGTAGAAAGGTACCCATCGAAGGGTGGGGGGGCACCTGAAAAAATGAGGAATGGCCAAGAGAGCAAAACAGTGGTGTTTTTGACCATGGACTCCTAAACAAATAACATAAGCACGTACTCTCAATTTACATATATTCATAAATTCATCTGTGAATCACATCCCTATAAAAGGTGCTAATAATGGTATCTGTCCCATCATGTTGCTCAGGGAATTAAAACTAAATTTAAGTGCTTTCCGACAGGATCTGGTATGTGGTAAGCGCTCGATGAGAATCAGTTGTTGCCATTAATATCCTCATCTTTAGGGTCCTAATTACAGGCATTAGAAAACACACAAATAGATTATAGAAATAGACAATAGAGATTAAAGATGAAATAAAATGGAGAGATTGATGTTTTATGCTTTTTCTGCCAGATTTCCTTTCCTATCCCACTTTGAAGACCTCAAGATCAAATTTGTTTTGAGAACTCAGAATCTAAGCCTATCCCACCATAGGCCAGAAATATACAAAAATATACAAAAATTCTGTCCAGTTTCTACATTATCAGGTGCTTATTATGCAGAGGGATATGCTAAAATGGACAGGTGAGCTGAGTTTTAAATGCCATTTCAGCAGACTTTTCTCCCATGCAAGGAGGTAAGCTCCTGAGAGCATTGGACACTGTACTCCAAGTGCTCTGGTTGAGGGTAAGGTTTGTTTTCAGGAACTGTGAGCTAGGATCCGAAGGCCCCTCCAGTCCACAGACAGAGGAGCTCCAAAGGCAAGGAGGTGACAGCATCCCCCTGCTAGGTCCCCATAGATCAAAGACTGCTTCCGGTGAATGCTTTCAAATTCCTAAATAGGTATTTCTGAATGAAATCCATAACATTTACCTAGTGTTGCCATAACCACTCGAGAATCAACGAAGACCTGGTCCCTGCTTATCAGGATCTTCTGGGCCACTTGGGGGACAAGGTACAACTACTGAAGTGGCAGACGGGGTTTTGGTCTTGTCTAGGAGACTGGAGGAGGGGCGGGCACCAGAGACAGCCTGTTGGAAGAGGTAGAATCGCTGAAGAAGGACTGAAGAACCAGTCCTTCCAGGAGCTGGCTAGGTGCTGAGGCAGGAAGAAGGCTTTGCAGGGACAAATGCTGTGAGCAGAAACCGGGAGATGAGAAAGAATGGGAGGGGAGTGCTGGTCAACCAGAGGCCCAGGCAATGTGACATCCAGCCTCATGAAATCAGAGGGTAGAGGTTAGGAGTGCTAGGGTAGATGAGAAGCCCAATCTAAAAGCAGGATGACTGAAGCAAACAGAGCTGCTCAAATTGATGCAAACAGGGAGCGGGGCACCATTACAAGTTCAAAAATATCTGGGATGGATAGAAGACAGGCAAGTTTCTCTCAGATGAGAATACAATTAATTTGTGTAAACTTGGCCCTCCTTCTTAGGATTTTAACACTCCGTTAGAGAGAGATGTTTCACTTGCAAATAATATTTACCCAATCCTGACACGCCTGAAGATTATTAATGTAGCTGCAATGTTCTCTCTTCCAACCTGTCAGTGTTCAAGCTCAAAGTCAGGACAAAACTTTCCAGGTTTTTAATCTGTGTTATCCACTGAATAAATAAGGGTCTTGAAAGTACATGGCACTCGGTACAAGCAGAGGCACTGACTGATGTAACCAAAGGTTTCTTGCAAAGACATAATGTTCCTATAGGTACCCAGCTTGGGTATTGAACACGTGAGAAATGGCAGGGGCTTCTTGAAGCTTCTTTCCTGCCTTTGATAACCCTGAGGCATGTTTTCAATCGCACCTATAATTCAAACTTCAGAGCCCATAGTCACAGGAGATGGAAGAATTTAGAGATCAGTTATGTTCTTAACAATATCCTATGAAAGACAGAGTATGCTCCAGCAGCAGCCTTATTGTTAACCCCTGTGTGGTTTGGTCTGAAACAAACACACAGACGGGGAAGCTACTGCTTTCTGTTGATGCTTCCGAAGCCCAATTTATTTACCGTTCCTCTAGATGTCAGCTGCTTGCCTTCCTGGAAAGGGTGATCTGTTTGCACTCTAAGTAATTTACTCCTGAAGCATTCGTCTGGGACCAGACCCCATATGAGTTCCAGCCTAACAGTCGAGACGATCTAGCACTGACCGTGATTGTGTCATTTGACCATCATGAGCCTCCTGATCTAAAGAGGAGGAATTTGGGCATACTCTTTCCCAGGTCCCTTGCAGCTACAATGCTCATTGATTCTAAAAGACAAATGTGTTAGAAAATAAATATTGGTTGACTGCCTACAACGTGCCAGGCTGGGGGTAGAGCGATTGGTAAACAAAACAACCCGTGCAGTCTTGAGGTTCATATCCCAATTAGACAGTCAACAAATAAGGAAACAAGATCATTTCAGAGATGTGTAAATGGAACAATGAAACCACAATAAGATAAAAATGGCGACTGGGAGGTTTCCATAGAGGATGGTCACAGAAGGCCTCCCTGAGCAGGTGATATTTGAATGAGACCTGAGGGGTGGGTCAGAGCCAGCATGTGAAGCCGTGACAAGGGCAAAGGCTGGGAGGTGGGACTGAGCTGAGCCTGTTCAGGAAACCAAAGACGGCCCTTGTGGCTAGAACAGAATGAAGTTGGAGGAGGGGCACAGGCCACATCAGGGAGGACCTTGCCAGTCACGGAAAGGAGGTGAGATCCTCTTCTAAGGGAAGCTGTTTGAGAGTTTCAAGCAGAGAAGTGGCATAAGCTGATTTTTTTAAGTATGAATGCTATGACGAACCGAAGGTGAGAGAAGATAAGAAACCTGTCCTTTCTTTGGTTAAGTGAGATAGGAGGGGAATATCTCTTCTGCCCAGTCATGTTCCACACGCCACTTCAAGCTGCGGTTGTAACCGCTCCAAGATTTGCTATACGATATTGCTTGCAACTAGATTTTTCCCCTACTCGACGTCTCCAAAATGAGCACGAGCCAAAGTTGAAGGGCAGGATGTGGTTTCGGCATGCGGTGACCACCATCCCTTCCTCTGGTAGCCCAGACCCATTCCTGTCACTGCACAACCAGTCACTGCAAATCACTCCGGATACCCAGACTGCCCACGCAGCAATGATACCATGGAGTTCAGGAGGGGCCTGAGAGCCGTCTTGCTCCTCCTTTTCCTGCTCCTCCTTACCCTCCTGCCTCTCCTTAAACACAGCACAGGTTACTGGCACCTGGGCTAAAATTTGCCCGGCCGAAAAGAAAGAGCCATTTCCAAACAGAACATTTTCCTTTGCTGTCTTGTGGCTGGGGGCAAAGAATCCAGCCAGCTAAGTCATCTTGGTAAAGAAATCGCTAGATGTAGTCCTGCTCCCCTCGGCACACAGCTCTCTTAACACAGAAGTAAAATTAATCAATTTAAGTCCTCTTTACCACTAGCTCCACACCATACTACCTACTGGTTTGGGGCCTGCAGTGTTATGCTGTTGTGGAAAGTAGACCTAAGTGGTTTACCCAAAGCAATGGCCCCATCCCAGTCATGTCGTTAACACTTTCTGCGGATTATTTCTCCCTTAGTAGTAAAAGCTGATTACCTGTCACAGTGTAATATTGATACGGCATTTCCAGACCCTGTCTCCCAGAATATAGCAATACGTGATATTGCTACTAGTTTTAAAGTTTGGTCGTAGAGGCAAATTTGATCGACCCTGAAAAGCTGAAGTCCTTAACATGTTTTCTGTGAAGACACATCTGGTTAGAGTCCACCACTTAACTACTGCTGGTGTGACTTTAGGTATTTGACTTAACTTCTCTGAGCCAGTGTCCTCTTTTTCAAATGGAGAGCCCAACTCCTCAGGTTACCATTGAAGACTAAGCGAGATCATACATGTGAGGTGCTTAGTGCAGTCACTGATGTGTAGTAAACCCCCATTTATCGTTAGCAAAATAAGACCTCATGGTAGATGCAACTATGTAAGTCGTAAAACGTATCAACGTTAACATTCATCAACAGATAGGGAGCTATTAAAATGTATCACAAACATAAAAATGACAGAAAGTGATATTAAAATTTGAAACCATTTAAGCATTTGGTTGACAATACATAAAATTGAAATACAAGGATTCTAAAGATCTTTAAACCATCTGTACTTTACTAATTCACTATGCCCACCCTGGCATTAATTTTACCTAGTGATATTCTCTGCATTATGATAAAAACTAATAACAATTTGAGTATATTCTTTGTATCAGACACTATTCTGAATGCTTTATGAACACAATCTTCATTGCAACTCCAAAGTTGGTACTATTATTATGCATGGTTTACAGATAGGGAAACTGAGGCACGAAGTAAAGTTGGTAAACTATGGCCCAAGGACCAAATCCGGTCCCCCACCTGTTTTGGTAAATAAAGTTTTATTGGAACACAGCCACATCTATTCATTTACATGTTGCCTAAGGCTGCTTTTGCACTATAACTGCTAAACGGAGTAGTTGTGACAAAGAGCCTATAGCCCACAAAGCCCAAAATATTTACTCTCTGGCCCCTTACAGAAAGTTTGCTAAACCCTGATATCAGCTGTAAACTTCACTAAAAGATTGGGGTCTGGAATAGGAAGAAATAATATTTTATAATAGTAATAATGCTTTGAATTTGGTATTTAGAATGGGTTTTTACACATTTATCTCTTTAACTCTTATAACAACCCTGTAAAGTAGGTAGTCTTTTCATTTCCATTTTAGAAATGAAGAAAATGGGGCTCTGAGAGGTTAAATGACCTATGCCACAGGCTAGACAGTAAACTCCATGCGTCTAGCTATCATGTGACCCTACTGTCATATCCACGTCACCTGCCACAATGCTAGGACAGAGTGGGCACTCAGAAAATATTTGCTAACGAAAGACAGTTGTAGAGGTCACCCAGCTAGAGGAGCTGGGTGTGTTCCTATTGCAGGGTTTTTTCTCCTGACCCCACAACTGCCTGGCAGTGAAAAGAGGGACTTTTTCTTGAGATCAGGTTAAACATAGCGTAGTTGACATGTCATCCTGAGGTCGATGGAGAAATTTTCGCTGCCGTATTACTCTTCTTCCTTAGTCAAACGTCATCTCAATCTGACCAAAGGGCTTTTTGTTTTCCCTCAGATGCATAGTCATAGCCTTGCGAGTTGCCTTCTCCATGTGATTGGTATGTTTTTAGACAAGATTAAAACTGACACCCTCAAGAGATGGTAGTCACGTGGAATCTGGGTTTTGGATGGATTTCAGGCAGAGCTCCGCCCGCCCTCCCCCATTCCACCACACGATGAGTCACAGTGCACAGCCAACTGCCGTTCCGAGAGCCACTCAAGGCTTTTGTTTTCTTTCATCTTGCTTTATGCTGGTCATGTGAGGCACAGTGTATTAATAGACCATCGGGCTGGCCTTCTCAATCTGGTTGTTGTTGGTCAGGGAGATAAATGCAAGGTCTGGCCGGTCCCTTGGTGCCATTTGTCACTCCTCTCTTGACTATCACGTGCTGGTTGGTGACAGAGCTGAACCAGACAAGCAGAGGTCATCGGGTGTGGTCACCGCCCATGGATGTGGCCTCTACGGATGTACTGACTTCTCGCCTCTCTCAGTGGGCACTGGATAAGCTTGGATCAGCAGCACTAATCTTAACAAACCAGCCTCCGCCTTGCCTCACCTCCTTCTCCCTGCATGTGTGAGAGATACAGAAGCCGGGCAGGAAAAGGTTTTGGGGTGGTTTTTTTGTTTTGCTTTGTTTTACTTAAAAATAAAATTATGTTCAGGAAATTAAAAGTCTGTATGTGGTTTGACAGGCTCCAAAAGGGCTCCGGGAGGACAGAAGTTTTAAACAAATGTCTTGGAAGCAGAGGTTCTTTCAATTGCCTAGGGCTTTGATCCAGAAGTTTCGGTTCTCCTCTGCAGCCTACTTCTTAGAATGTCACTTTGCTAGTTCCCTCAGCCTTGATTCCAACGCTTCCAACAGTGTCACACTCAATGTTTATTGACCCAAAGTGAAGTTGGGCTGGGGCCTAGCCAGGAGATGAAACGCTCTTGAAAAGTTTCCTAGGAGCAGAAATTCAAGCTTTAATGTCAAAGAGGGGTCTTGGTTCTAAGTCTAAGGTGAGTGCGTTGGGGGCCTGCTGGGCTCTGGGGAGATTATTTTCATTTTACATCAACTTCTTTTGTTCAATAACTCCGTGAAAGCATCAAGTGTGTTGAGGTCTCTGCTGAGTCCTCTCCTTGCTCTCAGTAAATTGATAGTCTCTTGAGCCTCACTTTGTTCATCTGTTAAGTTGGTTGAACTACATGATCTCTAAGATGCCCTTCCAGTCTTAAGTTTCGTTTTTTAACAATAGAATTTTTAATAGATTTTTTAAAAATATTGCCACATCTGTAAAGAATTTTGCTACCAAAGAAAGACCAGACTAGGGACGCACCAACTTAAATTATTACCTTCATTTCTTTGTGTTTGGCAATAATGGGGGTCGTGGGATTGGGACACAGTCTTTCAATAAACACCAACCTCTATTTTCCACCTAATTTGTGCCAGGCACTGTGCTTTATGGGCATTCCCTCATTCAAAGCTCTCAACAATCTTGACGACTCTGAGTATTATTAGTACAGATGATGAAACCAGGGCACCAAGAAATTTAGTAACTTGCCCATAGCCACAGGGCTAATAGGTGGTCAAATCAAAAATTGAACCCAAGGTTAGGAGCTATAAGGATCCTAGCCTCTAAGCAGAAATTTGTAGATATACGATACAACCCTGAATTCCTCTCTTTTCCTGTGATTGGCCTCTTTCCACAGGAATTTAAGTGCAATGGAAGATTCTAATTAACAGACATTTTTACTGAATGCTGCAGGAGCAGGAGACTTCTGGATAAGAATTTCCCCTTCCTTGGAAAGTGTGCATCTTACTGACCATGAGGTTTAATGTGCCTTGAGAGTAGTTGGTGCCGGTGGGGAAGAAGTTCAAGTAGGGGTAGAAAAATTCTTGCTGGGAGTGATTGTGTACGACTCCAACATTTGCAGGTCATTGGAAGTTTTGTTCCCTTTAGAGTTCCTCAGCTTCACTTGCTGAAGTAGGACAGGCAGAATGAATTCACCCTGGATGAAGCAAGACTCTTTATATTGAAAAGAAAACAAAAGCAATTAAATATTCAGCCTGATTCCTGGGTTTTGAATTACCCCCCATTTGTCTTTCACTTTGAGCATCTGCTTTTTATTGCACTGTGGGCCCGCCTGCCATCTATCTCTCCCTGTCGATCTGTCTCTACGTGTCATGTGACCCGAAAGCAAAGATTAGAGGAGAAAAATGTCTCTGTGTTCTAAGCCTGGCAACTTCTATTTTTATCCACAGCTGTTGGAACTGATAGCAAAGTCACAGCTCACATCCTTGAGTGGCATCGCCCAAAAGAACTTCATGAACATTTTGGAAAAAGTGGTACTGAAAGGTGAGCGTTCTCTCTCTCTCTCTCTCTCTCTCTCTCTCTCTCTCTCTCTCACCCTCACCCCTTTTTATAGAGATGGGGATGGGCAGATGGGTTTTCTGATAGAGTGGACCTGTCATTAGATTTAAGGAAGAGTGAGTGGATGGAAGTGAATGACTCCAGATGCACTTCTGCCAAATTCCAGTTCAGAAAGGAGGGTCACTTGTAAAAAGGGGAGACACCATCACCCTCCCATCCTTTTATTAGGAGTATCCGTTTGCCCTGCTATAAGCCTCTCAAACTTCTCAGTGTGGGCACACATCCCAACCTTGGCTAACCAAGCTCTCTGGATTCTAAATTCCTAGAAAATTGAGCTATATATGAAGCAGAATAGACTCATAGACTATTTGATCTAAAAGAAACTTTAGATCTTTGGCTCATCTGAGTCGTTGTACACAGAGGGAAACTGAGGCCCATAAGAAAGAGTAATTTATCCATAATCACACAAAGACTCAGCCAGACAGGATCGGAACTCACATTCCTGACGAGTGACCACTTGCTGGGCAGGATGTCACTGCTGGGCAAAAGAAACTGCCTTCAAATCAGGTGAGCCATTGGTGCTGGCAAAACTGTGAAGGGAGAAAGAGTCTTTGTCGAAAACTAGGGAGAAGAGAACAAAGAGGGACCTAGATAATGGAAACTCTACCCAGTAACCTCAAGTGTAGAAGCTTGGCCAAGTGTAGAATAAATAACAGTGAGAAAGAAAACCACATCCCCGGAGGCAGTACCCACGTAACATGAGCAGAATCGAGAAGAAAGGCCCACTTATAAAATATACAGTGTTTCCAGTATCACGACTGTTAACACTTTTTTCTACCCGCCCCCCCCCCCCCCGCCCCCACTCCAGTCCTCGAAGACCAGCAAAACATCAGGCTAATAAGGGAACTACTCCAGACCCTCTACACGTCCTTATGTACGCTGGTCCAGAGAGTCGGCAAGTCTGTGCTGGTCGGGAACATCAACATGTGGGTGTACCGGATGGAGACCATTCTCCACTGGCAGCAGCAGCTGAACAATATCCAAATCACCAGGGTAAGCAGCAGCGCCCCGGCTTCCTTCTGGCAGTAAAGACGTTAGTCAAGTCCTCCACGGCGAGGCAGGACTTTAAATCCACGGTGGTGGTGGAAGAGTCAACTATTCTGATCTGATGCTTTCTACTTGGGTGCTGGGAGCGGGCTAGAACTTCCCAGGAGAGGGAAGCAGAAGAACTTGGCAAAACAGGATCAAAGTGTGGGAACTGAAACATGGTAGGAAAACTGGAGACTTCGATCTGGGGTGGGGGGGCGGGAGGAATCTCTCCTCTTTGCCCATTTCCTCCTAAAGAACCTGTCCCTTATAGCTCTAGGAATGCTGCCTTGCATATGATAGAGCTACAATGGCAGTGGCTTGGAAAACTGGTGCCAACTTTTGAAAATTCTAGTTCCAATGAATAATTATGACAAGGAAGCCTTTGGTTAAAGACTGTGAACATACATGTAGGAAAGAGAAGAGTAATTCTCACTCAAAGCAAAAAAAAAAAAAAAAAAAAAAAAAAAAAAGCCCTATATTACAATGAAACTACTATAACTATAAGTAGTGTCTTTTGACTTTTACAACATAATTTGGCCCCCAGCTCTTGTCTTCTTAATAGTGAGCAGCAGGACGAAGGCACACAAAAATGTGAGAAAGACACTGCTGTAATCTCTAAGGCTCGCTAATGGACAGGCATACTTAGACCGCTCACATAGCGCTCGACTCCCATATCTAATCACCCACCGCACTGTTCTAAGTGGTTCCGGGACCCAAGCTGATAAAGTTTGGGTCCGCCCCATCTCTCAAGGCAGTAGTGTGAAAAAAACCTGTTTGACCTCTTTTAAATAATTACTTTACTAACAAAGTTTTCAAAATGTAGCATCCTTGACTTTGCTGTTAACACCCTCTCTAAGACTTAGTTTCTCAAACCCTGAAACAAGGGGAATAATTAGAAGCCTCAGAATTATGTGACTTCCTTAGTCACGTAGGCTACAACTCCCACACTTACACACACACACACACACACACACACACACACACACACACACACATACACACACACACAGCAGAGCTCAAGCCCAGATAATCTTTCAAAAGCTATCTCAATTATTTGACTATTTTAAGAAAGTACATTCTGAACCTTTACCTAGTTTATTCCAATAATTTACCCCAATCCCTTCTCTCAGGTATGGGCATAGTTTGACAACGTGAACTTGTGACCCAGATTCCCAGCTTATCTCTCCCAGAAAATTCACTTACATCTTCTACCTGATTTCTGGTATTCTGTGTAGCCTGGACTTAATACTTTTTTTTTTTTTTTTTTTGTCTAAGCCCAGGAGAGAATTACCCAGCCAGTGATCTAAATGAGCAAGTCCCATTTGTCTCAAGGGCATCTTCTCCCAGGGGAATTTGGGACACTGTTTAGATGATCACACTTGCCTAGAGCTTGCCTCTGTTCCCTCTGTCCACACCACAGGAGCCCCATGGGCTTACTTACCTAGAACCACCCCCTTAATTGACCCATGGACACCAGAAGGATAGCCATTGTAGTTACTCTAACCCTTCATGGAGTGAGAGGGGAGTAGGGACCAGAGAAGCCCAGTGACTTAGGCCAAAACCGGACTCTCTATTCCTCACACGGCAAAGCTTTCTTAACGTCAGAGATTTCCAAACTTCTTTTCAGTCCAGCTTTCTTCCAACTATTTATTCCATGATCCAGCTTTTCGCAACCTTTTAAGTCCAGCGCAATCCTGTGCAGGACAGATCAGACACGGAAGTTCATCTCACTCGCCCCTCTGTTCCTGGCACTACAGCCAGGCCAAGCTATTCCCTGCCCCTTCCAAGCTTGGTCCCGCCTCCCCAGACCATCGGATCCACGGAAACCACTCTCCCCTCACCTTCTTCAGAGTGGTTATTGCTATGTGAAATTATCTCCTGCCTGGTTCCACTTCCCTGCCTCCATCCACTGGCTTCTGAGCACCGCAGGGAAAGACCCCACCATCTTGCTCCCTCTCTGTTCCCTCTTCCTTGCTCAGAGCAGAAGGCAGTCAGTAAATCTGAGACGAATGGATGAACAATTGAAGGGAAGTCCCCCACCACCTGCCTGAAATAACTCGTGCAGTGTTTGGGGGAATATAGATGGAAAATACTGCCCTGGGTTAGGGATGATGATAAACATTTACCAATTGCCGAATTTGGGGTGAGTTAGTCAGCATCTCCGGGCCCCGTTTGGAAAATAAAGGCAGTAATACTGATCTCCTAGCCCTAGTGTAGGATTTAATAACCTATAGAAAGTACTTGGAACAGTGCCTGACATGTAGTAAGTCTTTAAATGGGTCAGCTCTTATTATTACTAACGGCTCACTCTGCGGCTGGCTTTCTTCCAAGTCTTTCATATTGTATTAATTAATAATTGTAAGTAGGGGTCTTTATGATAGCTCATTTTCACTGGGCACTGGGCTAAGTACTTCTGTGCATTATCTCTTCCACCCTGCCCGGCAACACTATAAGATATACGTTTCCTCATTTTATAAATGAGAAAAATTAGACTGCGTAGTTAAGAATAGCTGGCTGGTGCCTTGATACAGATCAGATGTAGCAGTATAGGGACTGAACCTCAGGCCTGGCTACAGAGACCGCGCCTCTACCCATACTCTCTGCTCCCCTCTGCCCTCCTTCCCAGCCCTCCTTGCTCTGAGCCAGTGATTTTGAGAGCAGTGATGGGAACCCATGGAGCCCTAAAGAGCTTGTCACACAAATGCCCAACTCTCTGGAGGAAAGAAAGAGAGAAGGGACTTTGTTACTTCAGTGTGGACTATATTTTAAAGCCAACTTTTTAACAGTTTGGACCAAAGAGAAGTATGTTATCACACAAAAACGTTAAGGTGACATTCACACTAATTGCTTTCTATTTGCCAAAGTCCTAGCACTATCTTCCCGGCATATAATCTCGTTTCCCTTCAAAATTTCATCTCTAATTACATGGAGCCAATGATGTTTGGCAAAAATAATTAATAGGATAAAGGATGAAGGGGAAAAAAAAGAGAACTGGTTGGGAGGGGAGAAAAATCAAATAGAGCCACAGAGTGCTGTGGGCAAGGCAGGGTTTGGGAGCATGTAGGGGATATAGAGAATCCATAAAAGGATTTTTTTTTTCCCAATGTTTGTTTATTTTTCAGAGAGAGAGAGAGAGAGTGTGTGCATGAGCAAGCATGGGTGGGGGAGGGGCAGAGAGAGAGGGAGACAGAATCTGAAGCAGGCTCCAGGCTCTGAGCTGTCAGCACAGAACCCTATGTGGGGCTCAAACCCACCAACCGCGAGATCATGACCTGAGCTGAAGTCAAATGCTTAACCGACTGAACCACCCAGGCACCCCTAAAAGGATTTTTGCCAAATGCTTGACTGGAAGAACAAGAGTGACTTATTTTTCTTATATATTTACATTCAAAAAGAAGAAGGCATATAAGCAGTTAACCATTTATCAGGAGTAAGGGCTCAGCATGGGGTCTGGGCAAATATTTTGGAAAAGTTCAGGTTTGAAAATTTGAGAGTGAACTCTGCCAAGTGGACTTTAATAGGAGTTCATGTAATAATTGGCCTGGGAGTTTTAACCAAAAAAGTAGATGCTTTGAAGTGCTGGAAACAAAAAGAAAATTTCATGGCAGTTTTATTAGCTCACATGATCACCAGCAGATGATAAACGACAAATAGGTCTAGAGCCTTCAGCAGCCCGGCAAAGTCCTGAATTTTGCAAACAATTGAAAGTTCAGCCCAGCAGCCTGAACAATTTAAACTGTCAAGTCACAGACTTTCTGATGAGTTAAGAGGCTGAAGCCGATCCACATCCGAGATTGTCGGAGCTAGAAGGGATCTTCAGAGTCTTCTAAGCTCATTCATTTTGGACATGGGGAAACTGAGACCCAGAGTCCCCAAGGACACCTGGGATCCAGATCTGCTTGTCCATTCGGTGTATCTCTCATGTCACCTGCCATTCTTCTCCACAGTCCAACTTCCCAAGGCCCCCTGCCACTTCCCATATTCCCTCTACACACCTCTCCTGCTTGGCAAGGGACACAGGTGGGAGTCAATAAGACTGCATACCCCCTGGAATCCTGGGCGGCTGGGGGGCTTTGATGTCCCTCGAACAGAGCAGTTCCCTAAAAATTTGAGGAGGGGACTCAATACCCTTTGACAAGATAGTTTTCCCTGAGCTAAGGAAGGGCTTCTTCATCCTCTATTTTTTTCCCTTGAACGTCCCCCCCCCCACCGCCAGATGTGACAGAGCACTGAGCTAAAAATGTCCATAGTCCAAAATCAAGAGCACACCCAGGTCTAGCGTGAGAAGGACAAAGAACCACAATTTTGGATGATTTGTGCTGACTTTATATCCAAATGGCAGCATCCAGATGCTGTTCAAGACATATCAGCAAATACTACTGAGGACCTCCTCCATACAGACTGTTGCCAGAGCACTCTGTGCTTACTTCCTGGTCAGCACTTAACATACTGCTCTATAATTATTTGCTTATGTTTCTGAGTATCTTGCCAGCCTAAGGAACCCATTCCAACTCCAGTACCAGGCCACAGCAGGCCCTCAAAAGAGGTGGTTTGTGCTGGGCTAGGCTGCAAGGGATATGAAATTAGACCCCGCCACCCCCCCCCTTCAAGGTTCAAAGTGTAGATGGGATAACATAAGCCCATCAAAATTTAAACAATAAATGTAAAAGTAAACAGTAAATACAAAATTAAAGTTCAGGCTTATAGTAGAGGTTTCTGATTAACAGCCTGTGTATTATTATCCACAAAGAGTTTTTTAAATGTCCCATGGAGCCCTAGGTTTGAAGAGAGATGCTCTAATGGATGGAATGGATGGTGTCACTTAGGTCAGAAGGTTCTGGACGAGTTAGTCCCAAAGCGCACATGCATGTGCACATACACCCAGGCACAGGGTCTTTTTGTTGCTGTTTTTTTTTTACCTCCTTAATTATTAAGGTTTTGTTCATCCCTCAGGTACTTATTGGGTGCCATTCTATGCTAGGCACAAAGGAGACAGCAATGACAAAAGACAAAAAGTCCGGCCCCCGTGGAGCTTACCTTCAGCAGGAACGTTCCTTTAAGCTTTCTTTGGGAAAATGCCTTACATAACAAAAAGGCGCTGGTTCCAAAAGTACCCGAGAGAGACCATGGGAGTTCCAGGAAGATGCAGTGAAAGAGGGCTGGGGTAGTCACAAACGCAGAAAAGGCCTTTCGGAGGAAACAAGTAGACGCTGGATCTGAGGGAAAGTAATTGGGATGGGCAGAGAGGCCTGGGGAGAGCAGGGGCCCACGGGCAGCATGTTTGGGCACAGGTGAGAAAGCCCGCTTAGAGATGGGTTGTCAGGAGGGGCAGTGACAGAGCCAACTCAGGCGGCAGGGGCGGGTGGCGCCCTGTCCCAGGCACCCCGCCCTTTAAGAAGGTAGCGAATCTCGTCGCAGAGTGAACTGAGTGGAGCACCAGAATCGAACATGTGCTGTGCTGCTCAGAGGATCGTTAAAAGTATAAAGCTTTGTCAGTCTCAGGAAAATCCCTCTGGCACCCTTCAGCTCGAGCTGTTCAGGGCTGTTCCTGTGGGTCTCGGCCACGGGTCCTGCATTTAGGGCATTTCTGCATTTAAAGTGGGGAGAATTGCTGCTTCTAATCTCTGATCAAAAAACCAACTTGAGGGTAGAGGACGAGGGGACAGCTGCATCCCTGGAGGGTGTCACCTGGTGATCCACTGCCCTCCCACCCTGCAGCCCACAACTTAACATCATCCTTCTCCCCACAGCCTGCCTTCAAGGGCCTCACCTTCACCGACCTGCCTTTATGCTTACAACTGAACATCATGCAGAGGCTGAGTGACGGGCGGGACCTGGTCAGCCTGGGCCAGGTGGCTCCTGACCTGCACGTGCTCAGTGAGGACCGTCTGCTGTGGAAAAGGCTCTGCCAATACCACTTCTCTGAGCGGCAGGTCAGGGGGCCCAGCGGGCAGTCCTTCCTTCTCTCCCTTCTCTGTCCCCCACCCTCAGACGTCCTTGGCATTCTTCTCGCACTTTAGGCATGGGTGCCCACCCTCCAGGGCTTCCTGGCCAACTGGAAAGCAACAGTACAGGGAGTTTCTAAATAACATATGTGAGGGTTTCCCTTAAGGTGATTTTGATGGGGGAAAAAAAAAAAACTTACTTTTTTTTTTTTTTTAATGTTTATTTTTGAGATGGAGACGACATGCGAGCAGAGGAGGGGCAGAGAGAGAGAGAGAGAGAGAGAGACAGAATCTGAAGCAGGCTCTAGGCTCTGAGCTGTCAGCACAGAGCCCAATGCAGGGCTCGAACCCACGAACCGCGAGATCATGACCTGAACCGAAGTCGGATGCTGAACCGACTGAGCCACTCAGGCTCCCCCACCAACTTACATTTTTAACCTATATGCACACTTTGCAATTTGCTTTAAAAAGTTCATAAAGGGGGCGCCTGGGTGGCTCAGTCAGTTAAGCATCTGACTCTTGATTTGGGCTCATGTCCTGATGTCACAGTTCGTGGGATAGAGCCCGGCTTCAGGCTCTGCACTGCTTAGGATTCTCTCTCTCCCTCTCTCTCTCTGCCCCTCCCCTGCATTCATTCTCTCTCTCTCTCTGTCTCTGTCTCTGTCTCTCTCTCTCTCTCTCAAAAAGAAACATTTTTTAAAAGTTCCTGAAGTGGCATCAATCCTCCTTTTCTATAACAAAGTAACTTACAAAAGTCACTTATTTTCATGATATTTTACAGCTGATGTACTTTTACAGGTATTATTTCATTTTAGTCTAATGACCCAGGGTGGAGTAGGTATCATTATGCTCACTTTAAACAGATGAGGGGGCTCAGACCACAGGTGGCTAAGTGACTGTCCAAACTAGGGGAATGGCTCTCGAGGTGAAGAAACCGGCCTTGAATCTGAATTTGAACTGGGGCCTTCTGACACCCGAGGAGTCCTGTTTCCCCTCCTCGTGCTGCCTCAGATTTTTTTTTCCCCAACTTCTTTATATAGACGTGTGAGTTCAACAAGTTCTGTTCATGAAGCCACTAATATTTAGATCTAGATTAGAGGCACTATGCCAAGGAGTCACCGCATTTCCCGGGAAATAATCACTCAAGTCTACAGCTAAGAAAAGATTGAAGGTGTTTATGGAGATTACCTAAACTTTAAAGGACCATCCAAATATAATTTAGTAGAGGTCACTAGTAAGATGTCACCATCCACCTGTTTCTTTTAAAGACTGGTAAAAGCTACCGTTTAACTGGGTAGAGCTTAGAAGTTCCCTCTTTATATCTTGGCTATTTTTTCCCTGGAAATTGCAGGACACAGATGAAAAAGGGGGAAGGAGGGTGGGAACAGAACTTTTCAGAACCAGAAAACCACAAGCCATGTTCTTGATGAACAACTATCTGTATTTGTTTGCAATTTAGATCCGCAAGCGATTAATTTTGTCAGACAAAGGACAGCTGGATTGGAAGAAGATGTATTTTAAACTTGTGCGATGTTACCCACGGAAAGAGCAGTATGGAGACACCCTTCAGCTTTGCAGACACTGTCACATTCTCTCCTGGAAGGTATGTGTCTCCAGTGGTTGCCACAGACCCCCAGCCCAGCCCCTAGGAGCCAGCAGCACTGCCAAAGCCGTTCCTACTCCTTTCCTGCTCTTCCCCTCTGCAGCCCCCAGCTGAAGGTGTAGGGAAACTGAGTCAGTGCCTGGGGAAAAAAACTTTCAAAGACATTCATTTCCTCCACCCCCTTACATATATATTTTTTTTATATTTATGTATGTATATTTTATGTGTGTGTATATATATTTTTTTTGCATCCCACCCACCTTCAAATTCTCCCATCTCTTTGGGCATAGGCATACACACACACACAGCTCTCTAGTTTTGCATAACTCACGGCATTCTTGACAGAGGAATGTTGCTGTGAGGTTGGGAAATGACTCACGGTGCTAACAAGCCAGCAGGATGCTTCTGAGAACCTAAACCTACCCATGATGTTCCTTTCCAGGGCACTGACCACCCGTGCACAGCCAATAACCCAGAGAGCTGCTCCGTTTCCCTTTCACCCCAGGACTTTATCAACTTGTTCAAGTTCTGAATCCCAGCACATGACAACACTTCAGACGGGTTCCCCCGGCTGATTGGATTCTTGGGAATACAGAGTTTGGACACTTCATTTGTAAATAGTGTACATTTGAAATGCTGGCTCAAAACTTCTGAGATAAGTCACTGAGAGGATGTTGGAAGGGGAGAGATGCAGTTGCTGGCTGGGAATTTAAGACTATGGACTTCTCATTAGAATCGGTATGGAAAATCAGAAATGCTGTAAATAAATTTTTTCCCTAACTATTTGCCGGCAAGACTATAAGGGCAGGAATTCAGTTTCATCGGTGAAAATGGAATTTCCTTGACGTTCACTGAAACGCCTTTGTAGTTCCCTAGGGATGTGGAAGAAAAGGGCAGAACTCGAATACAAGATAGAACACTCTCTGTTTACAATGTGAAAATTTGCTTAAAGAAAGGAAGAGAAGAAGAAAACTTCATTATATATGAGAAGTCCCCGCGCTTTGGTTTCGATTTTGGGGGGTTTGTTTTAAAAAGGCAAAGGAAGCACCACCCATCTTAACCCGTGTGGGCACAAGGCCTTATCTTGCAAATATATCACACAATAGTCTACCTCGGAAAGTATGCAATGCCCTCTCTGACAAAGCGCATTGTCCAGTAGGCAGTGTCTGTTTTTCTTGGTTTTTCATCACCTGAAAGTGGTTTCAATAGGAAAGGGATACTGGAGGCAATCCTCATCATGCTTGAGACTTCCTTTTTAGGCGAATAAGCACTTCAGAGTTGCCTCTTTTCTAGAACAGCCCCACAGCGCGTATGCCTCTTTCCCTTTCGTGCTGTAGCTCATTCAGGGCAACATAAGGCCAATTAAAAACAGTCCCAGAGGAAGTCCTACCGCAGAAAAGATAGAATTAGTCACCCAATAGCTGTGAAGACTTTCTATTCCTGTTTAACTTCTTGGTTTGTCTGGGCTTCCTGGAATATCTTCACGGATAAGCATATCTGTGGACTGGTCGGAGCCGGAGTGCTGATAAAAGCTTGTAAAACAGGTTTTACATATCAGTTAAACGTGTTTCCAGCTGCTGTTCCTCATGACAGGGGATGAGTTGAGGGGCTTTGTTTTCTTTTTGCCCAACATCAAAATTCAGTCAACCTAAGCTAGCACTTCTTGCAAGGATGACAAGAGAAAGCCTGGAGTTCCAATCACAGGGAACAGAAGTACTATGAGTTCATCCTACACTTGCTACATACCCCTGGGGATCTTGCGAGGCAAATATCAGCAGGTAGCTGTGTAGAGGAAAGGGAATCTCAGGACTTAATGAGTTCATTGTCAAATATTCCTGGGATGGGGTAGGGGATGTTTGGTTTTTTTTACTTTTTATAGAACTTTGCTTTTCTACAACAATGTACATATCTTGGCAGTTGTATTTGCTTCATGCTTTTTTTTTTTCTCTCTCACGCAAATAAAGTTGCCACTCTGCATGGCCTTGGCACATAGGTGAAGCAGAGATAGGAAACTTGCTCACATTCACATTGAAGAACAGGGTATCCTTAGGGGTTGAACCTTGGGGTGACCAGATGAGGGGAGAGATGGTTAAGCACGTACAGAAACGAGGCAAGGGACCGGCCGGTGATGCGAAGTCCCTTCATGCCCATCCGTCAGTGCACAGTCCACGACTCAGCATCCCAAAGAGAAGTCAACCATTAGTCCCCTCACTTTGCAATGCCTGTGTCTACACCCCAGGGTGTCTCCACATTTCTTTTCCTCATCACCCCTGACAGAAGAAAAAATTAAATTGAATTTAAATTCTCCCCACTGTGACAAATATTAAAGAATAAGATTTTGTTGGGTAAGGTTGAGCTTTAGGAACCCCTGTATTACCTGATGGGATTTTTGCTTCCCCTTCCCCCCTGAGTCAGAGTCACATTGAGGATGCAGGGCCTAAGTGGTGAATAAAAAGCTGGCACTTCTATAATTCAGAGACGTGCCCTCAAATGTCTCGGCTTCCTTAAAGATGTGGGGCAGAGCTGGGTTAATTGTTGCTCTAGATGCTGGAACCTTTAGCTCTGACATTTTTAGGTTTAGGCATCCATGGCCTTCCACATCTGCCCATCAACTCATGACCTCTGCCCCTTCGTGCTGATCAGGGAGGTGGAAACTCCTGGGTACCCTCAGGTTTACAGTCCCGGAAATGTTGCCTGCTTTCGACTGTCAGCACAAAACTGCCAAACCAGTCTCATCTGGACTTTGTGCAATGCCCACGATTGCACATCATCTGCCAGGCAGCAAGGCACATCTGTGCAGGATGACTCCTACTGCCAAGCGGTGGGGTTATGGTTTTCTGAGATGTTTACCTTGATGGTGCCTCTGGGCTCTCCCCATCTCTGTTGGCATTTTTGGAGGTGGTGTGAAACAGAGTCAAGGAAAAATTTTAAGGAAGAAAAGAGAAGAAACCAATGCTCTTGGTTCTCTTTCATTGGGAGAGGAGAATAAGAAAGGAAATGGCAGGTGGAGAGGGACGGGGGAAGGAATAGAAATGGCCTATCTTTGATGCTGTGGTTTGTGTGAAGGCATTGGAGAAGAACATAGTGGGTTCAGGGCATCTGTGTTGGCACCACATGGCAGCTGTTAAGCATGGTCAGAGCCTCCCATGTAAGTAAAGTGAGTGAAAAAGAAAATACTTGTTCCCTGGGTACCAATCATCTAGAGAATTTCTATTGGCAAACCCTCTCGGGACAACCTAACCTCAAAACAAAACAAAACAAAACAAAACAAAACAAAACACACAAAGAATCCCTGTCTTCCAAACTACTGGTCTAAAAGCCAGAGGGACAGGACGATGGAAATTGCTGGAAGAAATAGAAAGCTCTCCTCTCTTTGCTGTACCTACCTACTACCCCCGACCCCAACCCTGTGATGTAGAATTTGAAATTGATGTCGACTATGAAGTAATGCGGACTTCCAGAGAAAGAAGGAGTGTGTCCAGGGCAGTGTGAGGAAGTCCACAGGGATGTTCTGTATGATGAGCTGGTCCAACATAAAGGTGTATGAGCAGTGAGCCTAGAGTCTCTTAAGAGTAAGGCACAACGTTTGGGGAAAGAATATGTGAGTGCTCACTTCATAGCAAGATCCGGAAGAAGGTCCAATGACATCTTAAGCCAGGTTGCATTATTAATGCTATTACTCTGAGGAGACAGACCAGTGGCGTGGGAGGGTAAGTGGCATAAAATACGAAGTGAAAAACATCCCCAGGGCATCGGGTATGAGATGACATTTGTTCAGTAATGATCAATTTTATATTGAAGTGGCTGGGAGGAGATACTTGAGATGCGCTGGGTTGACATTGCAGAACACTCAGCAACAGTAGGCCTTCCTTGGGGACATGACTTGGTAAGTTGTGTACTGTGTTACCACCATGATTCTCCGTGGATTCAAAAACTTTGCTCATAAGGAGCCTATGATTAACAGAGGCTCTGTTTTTCTGTTGTTTTCTATGTGGGAGAAGGGAGGGGGCTTAGAGTATCATTTGTCTAAGCAAGTGGAGTGATTCACAAGGTCAATCATTTCAAGACATGTTCAACAATGTATCATTTGTAGCACTCAATACAATGTTTATCATAAAATAGGCACCTGAGTTTATATTTTTCTGCCAGGCTTTAGGGCAATAATGTTTTGCTATGCACTCTATTTTGTGTGAATTTTTTTAAACTGTAATTTTATGTGTGAATTTTTTTTAACTAAACTATATCAAACATATTCTATGTGGACATCTGGGTTTTTTTTTTGTTTTTTGTTTTTATCTGTTTCCAACTCTCTGAGTCTGTGAACCATCGTTCTGACTGGATGCTGGCCTAAAATCCTATTAGTGTTTAAACAGACCTCAGAAACACCCTGAACCTCTAGACAAACGCAAAGCCGTGGCTCTTTGATATATCTTGGGCTCTTGATGTCTTCAGTAAACAAGATCGTAACTCCTTTAAACTCCACGTTTTCTCTAGAGGCTTTCTTCTCTTTTTTTTTAATTTTTTTTTTTTTATTTTTAAGAAGAGTAAACCCTCTGTGGTTTTCCAAAGGAAGGAAACTCCTATCCCAGACTTTAATGCTAGAAGGGAAATGAAAGATGGTGGAGTCTGGCATTCCTTCTGCCTTTCAGCATGAGGTAGTGGGTGCACAATATTCAGGGGACAAGTCTGAGCCCATCTGGTACTCAGTGGTAGACCTGAGTATAAACCTGGGACTTTCTGAGGTCTTTACTTTGTGCCCCCTACCCAGCATCTTTTGCTATGTCTGGAGACACGTGATACCTGACCTGAATCTTCTCAACACCTTCGCCGTGGAAGGCAAGCATGAGAGTCCGGTGTTAGGCATGTGGCCATTATCTTTTCCAAATATTTTAAGCCCCTGGTTCTCTATGGAGAAATTCACATTTCTCCCTGGAGCCACTTAACATTTTTACAAACCTCTGACTCTATTGTGAGGACAGCATTCTAGTGAGTACAACCTGCTCGCCATAAAGTAAGCAGCATGTTCTGACAAATTTACTTTTCCCTGGGTACTTGCATTTTAATTCCAAAAGTGGCCCTTAAGACAGAAAACGGCTGAGCGGCCAGCTTGCTTTCTAGAAACTGAGGTTCTGAAACCAAGCTTGGGAACCAAGCAGATATTTCCTCTCTTAGACTAAGAGGAACATTTAATCCATACCCTCATCTCCCCATCTTCCGGCACCTGGCATGAGATCCAGTGAGCTTCTGTCCCAGTGCAGACCCTCCCACTCTCTGCTAAACCTCATCTTCACTAAGCAAAGAGGGATTATTCCAAGAGGCAGCAAAGAGCGAGGGACCACAGATACTTCTGACTTTGTCTGCTGGACATTTTTCAAAGTGTCTCTGAACTCAGCAAACAAAGCCTCCTGAGAAATCTCTCAAAACTCAGGTCCTGCTCCATTTGTCCAAAAATGGATAGCTGCTCCAAATCTCTGAACTTCTTAAAACTCCATCTGCTACAACATTACTTCTGGAGTCTGAACATGACTTTTTCTGTCTTTGAGTATAGCAATGTTTGTTTAATTAACGATGTACAAGTCTGTTAAACAGAAGGCTCCAAGTACTAGTCTATGCTTGCGAACTCTTGGCACTATCTTTGTTCTACCAAATGCCAATAACCCTGGCTAAAGGGGGTGTATAGTCAAGTCCACATCCTAGTCGAGAAGCTTTACTCCTTTCAATAAAAAAATGCTATAAGGGGTTGAACATTGTAACTAAAAGTATGAGGTTAGACTAATTACATACAAAAAAATGTTTATTTAATATTGTGTGAGCTAAGCCCTCCTGTATAAATTATTTGCACACTTTTCTTGCATGATGAATTGATTTTTTTATAGTTGTTTGTACCAGACGGTGGCATATTTTTGTAAAGATTTTTTTGACACTGAATTGCAATAAATGTTTTTCCAACAACACGCTGGTGCATTTTGGTGCGTGCCAATTCAAGTTGGCTTTCTGAGCACACGGACTACATTTATCTTTTGCCTCGTAAGGCTTATATGCCTTGTCCCAGAAACTTGTTACCGTTGTTGTAAAATTTCTAGGGATATGTAGAAAAATGACCTCCCTGCTGAGTACCAGCCTCAGTCAATAAGACAGAACTGTGCTTAAATGGGATATCTCCACTTACTTGGGTATAACAGAATGATTGGGGACTAGTGAGATGTGAAATCAGTATCAGTTTTTTCATCAACATTTATTGAACAGCTACAATATGCTGGACCCTGTGCGAGGCACTGGGAATAGCATGGTGAACAAGACAGATACAGTCCCTGCCTTCATGGAATTTAGATTCTAGCAGGAAAAACAGACACACACAAAGCAAGTGGGAAAATATTTAATTCATAGTAAGTGCTATAAAGAGAATAAACAAGGGGCACCTGGATGGCTCAGTAGGTTGAGCGTCTGACTTCGGCTCAGATCATGATCTCATGGTCTGTGAGTTCGAGCCCCGCGTCGGGCTCTGTGCTGACAGCTCAGAGCCTGGAGCCTGTTTCAGATTCTGTGTCTCCCTCTCTCTGACCCTCCCCCGTTTATGCTCTGTCTCTCTCTGTCTCAAAAGTAAATAAACGTTAAAAAAAAAAATTAAAAAAAAAAAGAATAAACAAGGGGCTGAGATGCAGAATGTCAAGGGGACCTGCTTTGGACCAGCTGTGCGGGGGGGTGGGGGGTGGGGAGGGGGTCTCTCCAACAAGAGATACTGAAGCTGAGGCCCAGAATGTGAGAAAGAGCCTCCTCCAGAAGAGTGAGGTCATGAGCACTTCAGAAAGAGGGAATGGCTTGTGCAGGGTTCAGATCACGGTCCTGCCACTTACCTGCAGTGTGACCTTGGCCCCCTTGACTCCTCTAGGTCCCAATGTCCTAGACTCCAAAATGGTGAAAATAAATCTATGACTGGGGTTGGGAGGGTTATGTGAACTACCACCAGTAAAATGTGTGGAGCCACACACACATTCAATAAATGCTCATTAAATGTTAACAGTTAACAGTCCCTGAGCGACAAGGGTCTGAGAATTAGGTTGGGAATTGCTCTGCATCTCTCTCTAGTTAGGTGTGATATGCTCGGGTGACCGACATGGTGACTGACTTAATAACACATTTACTCTGGAACACACACTGATCCTGCCACTAACTCTCCATCGGAAAACGACGTAAAAGGTGCATGGGAGTAATCAGAGATTTTTTTTTTTAATGTTTATTTGTTTCTGAAAGAGAGCGAGTAGGGGAGGGGCAGAGACACAGGGAGACAGAGGATCCAAAGCGGGCTCCACGCTGACAGCAGAGAGCCGGATGTGGGGCTCAAACTCATGAACCAACTGGGAGATTGTGACCTGAGCCCAAGTCAGAGGCTCAACAGACTGAGCCACCCAGGCGCCCCGAGAGATTTTTTTTTTTCCTAATTTCCACCAGGATCACAAAAGCTCACCATTCGCAAAATATCCCACACACTCTTTGCTCAGACTACTTACTCCATCCACCTAGAATACTCTTCCCCTGCCTCTGACAGATAAGCATCTATTACCCCTTAGGGCCACCTCCTCCCTAAAGCCTCCCCAACTGAGTAAATCTCACCTCCCATAACCCTTCCCTGCATCTAGACTTTGCTACACTGTAGTCTGACGTGGGGGCTATATCATAGTCCCCAGCACAGTGCAGGGGCTGAATGAATTAACACACACATACATTCACAAAATGCTTTTGGAAGTCTTACTGGCCACATACTTACCCTCCACTCCAGTAAGAATCAGTGTGAGTTGATGGACATAGAACTATTTACAGCTTCTCAGTTACAAATAATGGTAGTTGAAAAAATAACAAATGTAGAGACCTAGTTTTCATTAAGGTTTTTTTTTAAGTTCAACTAAATCTTTACAAGTCTAGTAAATTTTCATACAAAAGAAAAGGGGCTTTTATTACTGTTTGATAAACTCAAGTTGAATAGACCAAAGTCCTTTTACAAAACAAGTCCCAGGGTGCCTGGGTGGCTCAGTTGGCTGAGTGACTGACTTCAGCTCAGGTCATGATTTCGCGGTTCATGAGTTCGAGCCCTGCATCGGGGTCTGTGCTGAGCACTCAGAGCCTGGAGCCTGCTTCAGATTCTGTGTCTCCCTCTCTCTCTGCCCCTCCCCAACTCATGTTCTGTCTCTCTCTGTCTCTCAAAAAATAAACATTAAAAAAGAAATTTTAAAAAAACAAGTTCCTTTCATACACTTAATGAAAATTCCTTTTAACATCTTAAAGCTACAATTACAAATCTAGCACATGTGATATATATATATATATATGCACTTCACATTTTTGCTCAGGTAGGCATCAGCCCTAATAAGTAAAACACTCCCAAGTAAATTAATAAGTTATTACATTTAATAAATTAAGCATAAATATATCTCAAAAACCCTAGCATTGTTAAAACTAGTGAAATCATTATACCTTTCCATTTAAAATCATATCTTATACTAATTACTTATTTTAAATGGAAATCATAGGACTACTAAGGTAGGCAGAATAATGAATCCCCAAAGATGTCCACATCCTAATCCCCAGAACCTGTGAATATGTTACATGGCAAGGGAGAATTTGCAGGTGTGATTAAGGTAAGTGCTTTGAGATGGAGATTCTCCAGGACCACCTGGGTGGGCCCAGTCACAAGGGTCCTTAAAAGTGGAAAAAAGAGAAGAGCACTAGAGGACAGAGTGATGTGATGTACAAAGGGCCCTCCCACCATTGCTGGCTTTGAAGATGGAGAATGGGGGCCATGAGCCAAGGAATGAGAGCACTGTGTATCATCAAGGAAAGGCTAGGAAATTATTCTCCCCCAGAGCTTGCAGAAAGGAACACAGCCCTACCAACACCTTGAACTTAGCCCAGTGAGATCTGTGTCACACTTCTAAAATTCTGATGGATCTGCATTGTTTAAACCACTCAGTTTGTGGTGATTTGTGACAGCACTAACAGGAACTAACATAGTTAATCTGACAGATTTGCCAGCACGTACAGCAGCCCGCCCTACAAAGCTATCAGTTACAGGGCGCCTGGGAGGCTCAGTCGGTTAAGCGCCCAACTTCGGCTCAGGTCACGATTTCATGGTTTGTGGGTTTGAGCCACCCCCCCCCCTCCCACTGTCGGGCTTTGCATTGACAGCGTGGACCTTGCTTCTGATTCTCTGTCTCCCTCTCTCTGCCCATCCTCTGTGCGCGCTCTCTCTCTCTCTCAAAAATAAACATTAAAAAAAATTTTTAACTCTATAAAATAAAAAAAGCTATCAGTTCTGACCCTTCTGTGGCATGTCCCCCACCCCAAGCTGAGTGAAGGTCTTTCTGCAAATGAAAGGCACAGCTGTCTTTATAGCCTAATTCAGCAGCAAGAGTTATGTTGACTGCCCAGGTATATGACCTTCAAAGCCAAACAGGAGAGTTCTGCCTGTCAGTGTAGTAGGCGTAAAGTTGTCTCCTGCCCGTCTTACACAGGCTTAATTGAGGTTAACACCAATCACATTCCTGCCCAAGAAACAACACAGACGATCAGCCTTTCAAAGTCTCTCCAATAAGCAATGTTTATGAAGCAGCAGTGTCCCGGCACTAGAGCAGTCATTCAGAAGTATGAGCCCCACCCTTGCCTTCAAGAACTTTTACAGATCTGGTCGGGGGCCTAGGTGGGGCAAGAGAATGTACATCGACTACAACGCAAGATCCAAAGTTGCAGGTGCCCCGAGCGAGGTACAAAGCACCAGAGGAATTCAGAGGGGAGGAAGGGAGTTCATGCTTCTGAAAAGGAACAATGTGGGAGAAGACAAAAGCCCAGAACATACTCCTCCTGAATCTGGAAGCCAGGGGCTGTGGCTTAAAAGCCAGAGACCAAGACTTACCACCCCAGTCTGTTTGGTGGTGCCAATCGGTTTTTTGAAGAAAACACTGAAGGGGGGGCAGATTTCCCTTTTGAGGGGAACTGAAGAAGCTCTTGGTGTTCCCCGGGGGTCCCAGCGCCTGAGCCTTGTTGTTCTCAGAAATTAACAAAAGCTCAGTGAACTCCAGGTTGCTTCAAAGAACTCAGTGATGATCAATTCTGAGTCCACTTGACTAACCCATGGCACTCACTTGTTAGGTCAAACACCAATGTAGACTTTGCTGTGAAGGGAGTTTCTAGGTACGATTAACATTTAAATCAGCAGACCTCGAATAAAACAGATTAACCTCCTTGATGTAGGTGGGCCTTAGCCAGTTGGTGAAGGTCGTAAGAGAAAAAGGCTCATGTCCCCCATCCCAGAAAGAAGGAATTCTCTCTCCAGACTGCCTTCAGGCACAAGACTGCAACATAGGCTCTTCTCTTCTCTGAAAGTCTGTCGACTTTCCTCGCCAATTACAACCTTGTCCGCTCCACAATTGTGTGAGCCAATTCCTTTAAGTAAAGATAGCTAGCGAGCTAGCTAGCTAAATGATAGATAGATAGATAGATAGATAGAAGATAGATTTTAAAGAATAAAATATATGTATATCTATATAGAGCTAGAGAGACAGAGAGAGAGAGACAGAGAGAGACAGAGATGCATCCTATTGGTTCTGTTTCTCTGGAGAGCCCTGACTAATACAAGCTCCTAGAAAGAGAACAAGGGTGAGGAAAGTCTTACAGGAAGGCTTCAGAGGGCAGGAGGGAAAGGGAGAAAAACCAGAGATCGGAATCTAGTGGCTGAAGAGGCTGTCAGCCAATTACCACATCCTGAGAAATCCTATCTGGCAGATGCCAAAGAGGGCAGCAAAATAGTCCCTCTTACCCTACATAAAAGTGATGGCTCCCCTTTCTTTGTACTTTTTAAACGTTCAATTGTTTCAATTATATTTTTTTTTATGAAAGAAATGGGACCCTTTCCATATCAGCTAGCACCCAGTTGACCTGTCAGCTAACTTTATTTTTTTCAAGCTTTAATTTAAATTCCAGTTGGTTAATATATAGTGTAATATTAATTTCAGATGTACAATATAGTGATTCAACACTTCCATACATCACCCGGTGCTCATCACAAGTGCACTCCTTAATCCCCATCGCCTATTTAATACCCCCACCCACCCCTCTCTGGTAACCATCAGTTTGTTCTCTATCATTAAGAGTGTGTTTCTTGGTTTGCCTCCCCTATTTCTTTTTTTTCCCTTTGCTTGTTTGTTTTTGTTTCTTAAATTCCACATGAGCGAAGTCATATGGTATTTGTCTTTCTCTGACTTTTTTCACTTAGCATAAAATGCTCTCTATGTCGTGGCAAATGGCAAGATGTCATCTTTTTCATGGATGGGTAATATTCCAACCACACACACAAGCGCGTGCACGCACACGCACACACACATCTTCTTTATCTGTTCATCAATTGATGGAGACACTTGGGCTGTTTCCATAATTTGGCTATTGTAGATAATGCTACTATAAACATTGGGGTGCATATATCCCTCTGAATTAGTGTTTTTCTGTTCTTTAGGTAAATACTTAATAGTACACTTGCTAGATCATAGGGTAGTTCTATTTTTAACATTTTGAGAAAGCTTCATACTGTTTTCAACAGTAGCTGCACCAACTACATTCCCAACAACAGTGCATAAGGGTTCCCCTTTCTCCACACCCTCACCAACACCTATTGTTTCTTATGTTGTTGATTTTTGCCATTCCTGTGACAGGTGTGAGGTGATAGGGGTTTTTTTTTTTAATTAATTAATTAATTAATTTTGAGAGAGAGAGAGAAAGAGAGTGCATGAGAGTGCAAGCAGGGGAAAGGCAGAGAGAGAGGGGGAGAGAAGATCCTAAGCAGGCTCCATGCTGTCTGCACAGAGCCCAACACAGGGCTCAATCTCACGAACCATAAGATCATGACTCGAGCGAAAGTGGGACGCTCCGACGTTACTGACTGAGCCACTCAAGCGGCTCCCATCAGTAAGCATTTTTAAAACAAACCCAATATATGTGTACTTATTAAGTACAGGCAGGCATTGTTATCATTAACATTTCAAGCATAATGAAGTCTTAGGGGGACAGTCATCATTAGTAATGATGGATATAAATCCACATTTCAAATAGTTGTGACCACTTCGAACGTTCTAGTCAATTTTTGGTCAGATTTCGTTCGATTATCATTGTTTACACCTGATACTGCAGCCAGTGAAGAGGCCCTCCTAGGAAGGGCCATGTTAATGCTGACATTTTCTTGTTCCTTTATGTATGCAATCACAGTATCTTCACTCTGCTGTTCCTTTGCAAGAACCACCTTAAAGCATGTGTCCATTTTGTGAGGTTTGATTTCAAACTAGATACTATAATCCACGAATCCAGTTAGCCAGGCAGTCAGAAGTTGCAGTATGTCACAATACACCGAAAACAAAGCACTGACTGGCCTCCACTTTGCACTGGGGCCAAGGCACCTTGGGTACGGACATGACACCTGATGTCTGATCGGTGGGCAGAGAGAACCAGTATCAATCTGGATATTAAATATTTGTAAAGCTTTTGTGCTGGTTGCTCTGTGTGTCCCCAGAGATCCATGCCCAGCTCTGTGCCCCGGGGGGCTGAACGAAAAGGGTTGCATCCGCGCACCTGGGTGGCTCAGTCGGTTGAGCGTCTGACTTCGACTCAGGTCATGATCTCGCGGTCTGTGAGTTCGAGCCCCGTGTCAGGCTCTGCAGAGCCTGGAGCCTGTTTCGGATTCTGTGTCTCCCTCTCTCTCTCTCTGCCCCTCCCCCGCTCATTCTCTCTCTCTCTCTCTCTCTCTCTCTCTCTCTCTCTCTCTCTCTCTCTGTCAAAAATAAACATTAAAACATTTTTTTCTAAACAAAAGGGCTGCATCCCCCAGATTCTACTGCCTGGTTGGATTGGTGTGTGTTTGGGTTTGCCCAATGAGAGCTGCTGACGGAGGACAGAGAACAGAGAGAGGGAGAGTTTGGGGTCTTTCTTACCACCTCCCTCCTGGCTGGCCCACTAGTCTCTCACAAGGGCGATATCCTCCCTCCACATAAAGCCTCCCCATGGCTCTGGCTCTCAAGGGCCTCCTCTCCAAGCCTGGGAGAAGTAATTCTTGTTGCTCACCTCTGGGGGCCTCAGCACCTTTGTGCTCCCTTAACCCTGCCCACACCTCTCCAAGCAGTCCCTTTGCTAATGTCCCTTCATTGGAACTACATAAGGAGATCATTTCCCATCCAAAACCACTGATCACTGCTTTATTTCTTCCTCTTTAATAAAGAAATCAACATAACTTTTCATTTTTTCCTTCCAGCACCTCACTTCAGAGACCACCAGTTTAAACAGCTATTCTGAAGATTAAGCCAAATAATTTTCCTGACCAGTGTGAGTATAAACCTTAGATTTCCCATTTCTCCCATTGCTCTTTGGGGAAAAGTTCTTGCTCGAGCCACTGAAGGCCTGCCAAAAAGGGCTGGGCTCACAGACTGACCCCTGGATAGATAGCCACCCTGCAGACCTTGCTGGCTTCTACTCAGGGTGCTGTCCTACCAGGCTGAAACTGCGGGAAGCCATTCCAGCTCTCTGACTCAGTCTCTTCATCTGTAACATGAAGGTATGTTGGATCAGCCACTCTCTAGGTCCTTTTTAGCTCAAATGTCCTTTTGTGATTTTAGGAAGTCATAAAGAAGTTCAGATGAAACTATGTTATTTGGTATTTTTGTTTTCTTTTTTGTTTTTCTTTTTCAACACCACAGCACACATACACCCTCCTTTGGTTAAAGTGTTTCTTGGGTGAAAATCCTTTAAATTTTATAAACCCCTAAGTGACAAGAAATAAGAAAGCCCAGACGTATTATCAATAATAAATTAAATCCAGGGTGCCTGAGTGGCTCAGTCAGTCAAGCATCTCACTTCAGCTCAGGTCACGATCTCACAGTTTGTGAGTTCGAGCCCTACCTCGGGCTCTATGCTGACAGTGCAGAGCCTAGAGCCTGCTTCGGATTCTGTGTCTCCCTCTCACTCTGTCCCTTCCCCATTCACGCACTGTCTGTCTCTCTCAAAAATAAGTAAACATGAAGAAAAAATTTTTAGGTGGCTCGTCGGTTAAGTGTCGGACTTTGGCTCAGGTCATGATCTCACAGTTCATGGATTCGAGCCCTGCATCGGACTCTGTGCTGACAGCTTGGAGCCTGGAACCTGGAGCCTGCTTCGGATTCTGTGTCTCCCTCTCTCTCTGCCCCTCCCCTGCTCACACTCTGTCTCTTACTCTCAAAGATAGATAAAACATTAAAAATTTTTTTTTAATTTTTCTAATAATAATAAACTGAATCCTATGTTTTCAAATACATTATTCTTTTTTAATTGTCATGGCACCCCTGTAAGGTATATGCTAGTATCATCCCACTTCATAAATGTGGAAACTGAGGAGGCTCGGACAAATTAAATGATCTGTCCAAGATCACACGGTGCGGTGTGCTAGAGCTGGCTCATGAGAGCTGAGCTGCATGTGTTCGTCTCTTTCCAACTCCACATTCATTGGCATGTTAGTAACTTAAAATCGGCCTAGTGACACCACAGAAATCAGAAAGAGCTACGAATCAGAGCTGCTGCTGCTGCTTCCTCTCCCCTCCTCCTCCTCGACCTCCCCCTCCTCCTTCTACAGAGCTGATTCTTAAACATTTACCATCATACGATGGTACTGTGTGACCATCGTATGATGGTAAATGCATAAGAAACCACAGACCTACAGTTTAAACTCAAATCTGTCTCATCCTAAACCCAGGGTGCTTTTTACGACACTACAGCTGTCTTCCCTGAGCAGCACCTGATACAGTGACTTGGGAAAAGTCATTAAGAAACACATGCTTCGGGGCGCCTGGGTGGCGCAGTCGGTTAAGCGTCCGACTTCAGCCAGGTGACGATCTCGCGGTCTGGGAGTTCGAGCCCCGCGTCGGGCTCTGGGCTGATGACTCGGAGCCTGGAGCCTGTTTCTGATTCTGTGTCTCCCTCTCTCTCTGCCCCTCCCCCGTTCATGCTCTGTCTCTCTCTGTCCCAAAAATAAATAAACGTTGAAAAAAAAATTTTTTTTTAATTAAAAAAAAAAGAAACACATGTTTCCTGTACCAGATTGCCCAGAGGTCTCCAGAATAAATTTTCATTAGCCTTGCCACTCAAATGGGCTTTCTATTAGATGAAGACTTGCCAACAAATAACTCCGAAAGAATTTTTGGCTTGTGCTAATAGCCCTGACTCCGGTAGATGGGAGTAGATTATACACAGAGCACGGCTTTGTTTCCATTCCCTCATATGTGTGAGCACAATACTCTCTTCTCTCCTAGTTAGGACGGTCCCCCTTTCTAGGTCGGGCTTCACAACCAGGAAATGCATTGACATGACTGAGATTTTAACTTGAGTCAAAACAAAGGACAGAGAGGAGAAACCTTGAATTCAGGCAAGCTAAAGCCATGAACTTCACAGATTTAAAGACATTAACCCTGACAGAGACCTCAAGAGGTGATCTGATCCAGCTTCTATCAATTTTCCTATAAGCACTCCCCATTTCACTGAGACAACTGAGACCTAGGAATGTTCAGTATCTGCCCCCAGAACAACAATTTGTAATTTGATAATTACTATAACAGGATATTGAGTGGGGTTTCCCTTGCCCCAGAATGTTGCTTTTGTTTTTTCCCATTGTGTGTTGATTTTAACTAGTTCCACTAACATAGATCACCTCATTTCCTAGTTCTGGGGACATCTGTGTCTTTGAAATACTTTTAACGTGCCACATTCCTAAGCTCAAAAATTGCCTGCGTATATAATTTGGAAGAACTTCCAATTACTCTTTCATTTCTGAAGACATATAACTCACAAAGTCATAGCTTCAGGCACGAAGAGAAAAGAGAATGACATACATTGACTTTATGGTCTGTTTCATAGAACCACTTACGAAATAAAGTGTTACGTCTCTTAAGTTATCTCTGGAAGATTTTTTAAGTTTGGAAATGCCCCTAGTTTTGTTTTCGGTTTTGTTCCAGCTTTATTGAGATGTGATGGGACATATAACGTGTAAGTTTAAGGTATACAACTTGATGACTGGATATACACATATACTGTAAAATGATTACCACAATGTTAAGGCTACTTAACATTTCTATCAACTCACATAATTACTGTGTATGTGTGTGTGTTGAGAATATTTAGGATCTCTAAGATTCTCTAAGATTCTAAGATACTCTTTAGGATTCTCTTAGCAATTTTCAAATATATAATATACTATTGTTAACTACAGTCAGCATGCTATACATACATACGTCTCATACATACATATTCATCTTATAACTGGACATTTGTACCCTTTGACTAATAGCTCCCCATTTCCCTTGCCCCACGGCTCTGGCAACCAGCATTCTAGCCTCTGTTTATATGAGTTCAGCTTTTTCAGATTCCACATCTAGGTGAAATCATACAGTATTTGCCTTTCTCTGCCTGACGTATTTCATTCGGCATAATGCCCTCAAGTTTCAACCATGTTGTCACCAATGACAGGACCTCCTTTTTCATGTCTGAATAACATTCAATCACATGTATATATACACCACGTTATATATATGTACATACACACACACACACATCTACTGTATCCATCCACCAGTGCATGTTCAGTTTGCTTCCGCATCTTGACTACTGTGAACAATGCTGCAATGACGTCCCAGAACTTTGGATAAAACCCAATGCAGAGGAGAAGTGGCACTGAGTATCCTGACATTCTAATCCAACAGTGGGAGCCAGCTACCTCCCTGCAGGGCTTATGGAAAGGCCAGAATCTACCCTCCATCCCCTGAATCAATATAAAACAAGGAGTAAGAGGGAGGAGTTCAGGCAGGAAGGGAGGACTGTTCATGGAAAGAGCCTGTCTCCTCCTGGGAGTCACAGCAGGGACTCTAAGAGAATTACTCATAAAGCCCAGGAGTTCCAGCCATGTGGAATACTGGCATTTCATTCCCCTATGGATGGCTGCTTGGGCAACAGGCTTGCAAATGTTGCCTGGGGCTAAGGAAAGGGGCCCAGGAGAGGACACTGGTCTGTGAGACAGAGTGGCATCAAGGCAGCTTGCACTATGCCCAGGGGCATGCCAGGGTGTGCAAGTTTTCCTTGGGTCGACTGGACACTAAGAAGGTAACTAGGCTCGAGCCACTTTTCCTGCATCTCATTAAGAGCGTGCCCCTCAGGTAAGTGGCCCCAGTAGCCACCGAAGGGGGTGAGGACCAAAGCAAAGTCGGGGGAAGAGGTTTTGCTGCAGCCAGGTCTCCACGCAGGGAAGTGTGTGGGGAGAGTCCCCAAGGGGGCCTTGGAAAGACTTGCTCCCACAGTCCACAGGAGAGCTGGCTTGAGAACCTGTCCCCGAGGGAACTGACCACAAACTGGTTAGCTAGAAAAGCAGCAACCCATGGGGAGAGGGTGGATACCTCTTCTTGGACTCTGTAAGGAAGAGCCTCTGCCCCCTCCCCATTCCCACCCTCCCACGCCCACCTCCCCCCCACCACACCTAAGCTCCAGAAAGAGGGACAGCCACGAGGAAACCAGCGGCCACGGCAGCCACCACCTCCTTCTGCCCTAGCAGGGTAGACAAGAGAACTCACATCTGGGAGAGACACTATACAGTTAACCAGACTGAGGCTCACACACTGGCATGAGACTGCTAATAACCAGCAGGAGCTGGAAACCTGCAGGACTTGGCTTGAAGGTCACCAAGGGAGACATTCCCATGAAGCCTCAGGAAGAGGTTGGGAGCCAATATTGAAAAAAAAAAAATCTTTTCATGGTGATACCCTCGAATGAGACCTCCGTGAAGCCAGTTCCAATTTACTCAATATTATTTACCTACTGTGTGCCTGGTCCTAGGTCTATCAAGTCAGAAAAGACAGCTGGAGTCATCCTGTTTCAGGAGCCCACATGTTTATGGGGGAGACTGAGATGTATGAACCAATAATTTTAGTATTCTACGATCAGGTATACATGGGGTTCAGCAGACACACAATAATACTTATATCAAATAGACTTTTCTATGTCTCAATGTCCTCATCCATAAAATGGGAATAACAATAGCACCTACCTCATAGGATGGTTGGTTGGATTGTGGATTAAATGAGCTATTGTAGGTAGAACAGCAGCTGGCACAGTAAACCGAACACATGTTAGGGTCCAATGTCGTAGTTATTACTGTTATTTTATGTTGAAAGGCAAGGCACGGTTCCAAGCCCCCTAAATGCTTAATCCCAACAATTCTTATGAAATAGGTACTATTTATTATTCCCATTTTACAGAAGACAGAACTGAGGTACAAGAAGGATAAGCAGGTTGCCCGAGGACACACAGTAGAGCTGGGATTCAAACTTAGGCTGTCCACATCCAGGGCCTGCGCTCACCATGTAGCTCAGGGGTTTAGGGTGGCCAGTTTTGTTGGGTACTTCCGGGAACAGAAAGGCTAAAGTAGTTTTTCCAAAACAGTGACCGATAAAACACAGTCCTAAAATAACTGGCAACAAAGAAGTCTGTGGCTCTGCCTGAACTTAAAACAAAACAAAACAAAACACCATTTGCATGGATTCTTCAATCCTGTTTCAAGTTACAAAAGGCAATAATTCATGCTGGGGTCCCGGGCATGCAGGTACAAGCTCCCCAGCCAGTATGACTGGGCCCACCCTGGCATGTTGATCCTTCGACCCTGCAGAAAGCTACATCCTGCCCCTCTGCCGGGTGCCCTGATTGATGTGGATGCCAGGCCCTCCAAAGGGGAATTTCAAGCCCTCGAAGTATAGCCTGGGCAAGCAATGCCTGCTCTTTGTGTTTATCTAACCATCCCAGCTCCAAAACAAGGGATGCTGATACTCTATAATTACAGGCGGGTAGCCTGTCGCTGGGGAGAGAAAAACAGGGATAATAGCTCCATCTGCCTGTGGAATCTAAATTCTCTCTAGAAGCCCAAGAAAGCTCCTGGAAAAGGACACAGGAGGCCAGATCCCCTAGCACCGCCGTTCAAAACATCCATTTTTATTAAATAAACAGAATCTGGCTGCTTCTAAACTGAGTGTGACTGTGGCCTTGCAAATGACATCATCACATCTGGGTAGTATTTTGTTAAATTGAAAGCTCCTTTAAGCTCCCAATCCCATAAATTCCCCCTAAACATGTTCCTTAATCGAGAACAGCAAGAGTTGAACTTGAGAAGCATAAGACATGCTCATTAATCCATACCATGTATCAAGATTCCAGATATCAAAATCTTGCTTCTCTTTTACACACTAATAAATTGTGAGCTGGTGTTCGGTGTTCCCGTGCGGAGTTGGTGGTCTCAGCTTTTAATTCTACGGCATTTCATCAATTCTAAGATGAACGCCCTTTTCATTCTTAGTATCTTTGAATTCAAGCTACATCATATAACCCATGGCGTCTTAGAGTCAATGAAGCAGACTCATGATTGGACCTCAACGTACCCCATCAATTCTATTCTTCAATCTCTCCCTGATGGCCCCCCTCCTTCTCCACTGCCTCCCCTAACTAGAGCTGTCAGCATCGCTTGCCTGGAAGTCTGCAAGAGGTACTTAACCTGTCTCCCCATCTCCAGCCTGAACCCCTTCAACACATTTATCTTGCTGCTTCTAGAACGCATATCTAATCCTACTTAATTGTTGGATCTGGGTGATAGATAAATGAAGACCCTTTCCACTATTTCTTCTATTTTGGGCAGGTGTCTTGGTCTCAGGCTGCCATAACACGATACCCTAGAGTGAGACCTTAAACAATAGAAATTCGTTTTTCCACAGGTCTGGCGGCTGGAAAGTCCAAGATCAAGGTCTGGCAGTGTCTGGTTTCTGGTGAGAGCTCTCTTCCGGACTTGCAGACAGCGGTCTTCTCACCACGGCCTCACGTGGCAGACACCTGACCTCATTTAATCTGAATTTCCTCCTGTCTCCAAATACAGTTGCACTGGAGGGGTTAAGGCTTCGACATACGAACTGCAGGGGGACACAATTCAGTCCACAGCAGTAGGTTTGAAAATATACATAATAAAACTTGTAACACAACAGTGAGGATGCCCCAGGCTATTAACAAAAGCAAACTCTGTGTTGGGGCCATAGGGAGCCTGATTTGGATGGACATAGAAGAGAGCCATGAAAGGGGACTTTCATCCATTTTGTTTGTCTGGTTTTCGTTTCTTTCATTCATCAGTTAAAATTTTATTTTTGAAAATAAATTCTATTTTTTATTTTTATTTATTTATTTTTATTTTATTTTTTTAAATTTTATTTAAATCCAAATCAGTTAACATATAGTGTAATAATGGTTTCAGGACTAGAATTTAGTGATTCATCCCTTACATGTAACACCCAGTGCTCATCCCAACAAGTGCCCTCCTTAATGCCCATCCCCCATTTAGCCCATCCCCCCCCCCCACCTCCCCTCCAGCAACCCTCAGTTTGTTCTCAGTATTTAAGAGTCTCTTATGGTTTGCTTCTCTCTCTGCTTTGATCTTATTTTTCTTTCCCTTCCCTTATGTTCATCTGTTTTGTTTCTTAAATTCCACATATGAGTGAAATCATAGGATAGTTGTCTTTCTCTGGGGTCTTTCACCCTTCAACTGTAAAATAATCTGGGTTGTTTGTAAGTTTGGCAAGAGTTACTTTTGTCATTTTTATAACAATTTTTCAAATCACTTCAAGGCATCTCTTTTTTTTTTTAAGTTTATTTATTTTGAGAGAGAGAGAGAGAGAGAGAGAGAGAGAGAGAGAGAATGAGCAGGGAAGGGGCAGAGACAGACGGAGATAAAGAGAATCCCAAGGAGGCTCCACGCTGTCAGTGCAGAGCCTGATGAGGGGCTCAAACTCATGAATTGTGAGATCATGACGTGAGCCAAAACGAAGAGTCGGATGCTTAACTGATGGAGCCACGCAGGTGCCCCAAGGCATCTCTTTAATACTGGCCTAACACTCAAGCTCACTGTCATGGCCAGCACAAAGCCTCCCCAAAGCCTCATCAAAAGCCTTAGGCAAACATCCTTTGCTCCAGTTCCTCCAAACCCCATGCGGTTCCTGGAACTAGCCAGCCACCAGCCTCATGCCTCTGTTGCATGCACTGTTCCTGCTCTCTAGAATGCCATTGCCTGCCTTGTAAACTCCTACTCTCCCTACAAAGCCCAGCTCAAATGCTACCTCTTCTGTAAAGATTTCTTTGAGCATCACCACCCCCCCATACACACGATTCCTGAGACACTATGCTCATGATTCCATCGTAACACTGATCTTGCTGTATTATAATTATTTGTCCGCAGAACTATCCCTCCAAACAGATTAAAGCCTTGAAAATCCATATTATAATTCATTTGTTTTTGTATCCATAGTGTCTAATTCAGTGGCTGCCACATCTTGGTGCTTCATTTTATATACACACAGTGTGACTAATATTAATGAAACAGACTTCCTGTTCATAAAACTGCTTGGTGAATTTAATTCCAGTCACAATCCAGGTGACTGGAAGTAGAACTGAGCAAGCTTTGAAGAAGGTAATTTGAAACTAAAAAAAGTTTAGAAGAGACTCATAAATATGGAGAACAAACTGAGGGTCACGGGAAGGATCGTGGGAGGGGGGATGGGCTAAATGGGTAAGGGGCACTAAGGAATCTACTCCTGAATTCATTGTTGCACTATATGCTAACTAATTTGGATGTAAATTTTTAAAAATTAAAAATGAAACAAGTTAAACTAAAAAAAGTTTGCTTTTACACAATTTATAACTAAGTCTGTAGTCTTCTTGCCCTAAAAAATAATCTAACGCGAAGGTACCTTGTGCTCCTGATAATCTCTGGGAGCACATTTTAAAAAGAAAACAGATGGGGCACCTGGGTGGCTCAGCTAGTTAAGCGGCCAACTTCGGATCAGGTCATGATCTTGTGGTTTGTGAGTTCAACCCCATGTCAGGCTCTGTGCTGACAGCTCAGAGCCTGGAGTCTGCTTCAGATTCTGTGTCTCCCCCTCTCTCTGTCACTCCCATGCTCATGCTCTGTCTCTGTCTCTCAATAATAAATAAACGTTAAAAAAAATTTTCTAAAGAAAACAGATCAGTGTTCTCACCCAGGCATACTAAATGAGAATTTCCAAGGATAGAATCCCCAAATCCGTAAAATCTTAAAACATCCCTGGGAATGCTGATGTAATCAGTCCCAGGAAAGAAGTTGGGGACCTCTATTTTAGGGAAAAATACAAAAAAGTTTAGGTCAATTCATTCATGATACTGTGATATCAGTACTGTGTTTTGGTCTTGTATTTACAGTAAATGATGGACTAACTTTAATGTATAATTTACTTTGAGAACTTGCTGCATCACACTGAGGGGTGAATTAGATTATTAGAAACAGGTGCACTGACATCATTTATCTGCACTATAAAAATATGAGGAAAACCCATAGAAGTTAGAAGGCTATGTTAGAGAGAACTCGTGAAAGCGGAGGCCCAGGTAAGTGAGGGAACCACTCCAAACTTCCCACTTTGTTATAAGCTCCAGATAAGGGGCAAACCACTCAAACCACACCAGTCTGGGTATTTTCCATTTGCTGCTCCAGATCTACCCTTCTCCATCCTCTTTGTCACCTGAGAGGCTGACCCATGTGAACTGCATCTGTGGGTCCCCTGCCTGCAGCTCTGGTTAGATAAGCCCAGTGAAAGAAAGACAGAAAGATCTGGGGGGTGGGGCAGGGTGAAAGCAGAGTACTTATTCTCTCTGGCCCCTCCCCACCAGGCCACGGGCTAGCTGCCTACCCCTCCTGAAGGCCACAGGGCTGTCAGGTGACCCTCTCCAGTAGCTTTCTCCCTGCATCTGGTCACGCCTCCTCCCCCTCCCCCCTCTTATTCCTTTAGGCTTAGGAATAAAGTTTTCCTATTGCTGCTTTAACTAACTACCACCAACCTAGTGGCTTAAAGCAACAAATTTATTACAGTATAGTTTTGCAGGTCAGGAGTTAAAAATGGGTTGGCAGGGGTACATTCCTTCTGGAGGCCTTAGGTGGGAATCCATTTCTTTGCCTTTTCCAGTGTCTAGAGGTTGCCTGTGTTCCTTGGCTCTTGACCCCACACTGCTCTGACTTCTGCTTCCATCACCCTATCTCCTTTTCTGTCTCTGACCATCCGCCCTCCCTCTTAATAGGGCTGCTTGGTCTCAGCCGCCACGGACTTTGGTCCAGCCGACCCCAGCAGAATTTTGATCCTGTCTAGTCCACAGCAGCAAATCCGATCACATCACTCATCTATTTAGGACCTGTTGGTGGGTTTCCATTATACTTCAAATAAAACCCAATTTCTTACTGAGAATGGATGAGGCCATCAGAGTCTGCTCCTGCCCATCCTTCTGGTCCCATCTCACCCCACTATACCCCATCCTCTTTGAGCCCCTTTACCTTTTCAAGCTCTTTCCTACCTCAAAGCCTTCGTCTGGATTGTTCCCCCTTCCTAGGCTCTTCGTATCATTGGGTCTTAAATGCCACCCACTCAAGGAAGCCTTTCTTTCCTACCCCATGCAAAGTCAGATCTGACCTCCCCTACCTTGCCCCAATTCCATTCTCCTCTGTCTCAATCCTTTGATTATTTTCTTGGTGGCACTTATTATTACAATTTGTAATGATTTCATTTGTTTCTTTGGGTTTTAATATATTCCCTACTAGATTACAAATTCCCTGAGCACAAGGATTATGTCTTGTCAAATATCGTATCCCTAGAGCTGTTGAGTCTCACAAAGCAGGCTCTTAATATCATATCTGTTGTATGTGGTACACGGTCATTTTTTAGACTCTCTAAGAGGCAATGGCTAATCAGGCCAAGATTGCAGACTTTGCTGCAGAGTTCCCTTTACTTGATTACAAACCCTCTCACTACAACACCACTCGCATTATATACATTGAGTAGAAATCCTTGCCACCACTATTCATTTCAATTCAGTAGCTACCTAGAACACTAGGCATGGTGGGTCTTACATAGCAGAGATAAGTATATCACCTGCCTAATACAGCATCATGTTACTTATACATGTAAATAGTACCATGAATTCATTATGATGCTTATTTGGGGCCAGGAATTGTGATAAGTCTGTTACACACATCATCTCATTAATCCTCACACCAGCCCCACAATGGTATAGCATACCAACAAAGAACATAGGTTCTAGAATCACATTGATGTGGGTTCCAATGACAGTTCTGCTACCTTGCAAATTTCCTTAACATCTCTGCTTCCATTTCTTCATGGGTGAAATGGAGATAGTAGCAGTCACCACATCTTAGGGTTGTTGAGAGGATTAAATGAGATACAGTGTGTGTGATGTGCTTAGCTCAGTGCCTGGCACATTGAAAGCGTTCCATAAATGCCAGATGCTTCTTCTTAACTTGCTCTTCTGCAGGACATGTTATGGCTGGCAGCACCTAACTATGCAGCATGCACAGTGGGAGAATGAGTGATCCAGGCTGAGCTCCTGCCCTTCGGGAGCACACAGTCGGAGACAGCTGTGAGCACATACTTAGAATTCAAAAGCAGACAGTAAGCGTGTTCCTCTAAATGGCTGTATTCGTTTTACGGTGTGAGCACAGTAAACCCATGTTCTCATTTCCTTTTCCACCAAAATAGCTACCTCTGCTCCCTGAAGAGGCCCTGGATGATTATAGTCCCTTGAATGGCCTGAAATTCTCAGGAGAGAAGGAATGTTTTTTTAAAGCAGGGACAGCTTGGAGCTAGAAGACAAAAGGTTAAATTCTCTTAAGCTACGACAATGTAACTCATTTCCTGTTTTTCTCAACTGTCTAGACACAGATCTCATAAGCATTAGCCATGAATCCCACCATCATGTTAAAAATAGAAGGTTTAAATATGAAATCCTGTGGTGGAGGAAAGATTGTAGGTTTTACCTTCATCCACAAAATGACTACTTTGGAACAGGACTCTGTCTTTGTTGTTAGCTTTTCCCTAAATTCTGTAAAGCTGCATTTCAATGGCAGGAGTAGAGAACACCTTTTTTTCCCTAAAGAATATACTTGCCCCTCAATAAAGTGAATGCAATTTTTCCCTGTAGGTTTTAAAAGCCATTTGAAGGCTAACTTATGGCAGTTTCTCTTAATGAGGAATGTGGTCACACTTACTTAAAAGTTTTCAGGTTAGGGGCGCTGGGTGGCTCAGTTAAGTATCTGACTTCAGCTCAGGTCATGATTTCACAGTTTGTGAGTTTGAGCCCCACATCGGGCTCTATGCTGACAGCTCGGACCCTGGAGCCTGCTTCAGATTCTGTGTCTCCCTCTCTCTCTGACCCTCCCCCGTTCGTGATCTGTCTCTCTCTGTCTCAAAAATAAATAAACATTAAAAAAAATTTTTTTAATAATAAATAAACATTAAAGAAAAATTGTTTTAAAAACCAATACTCTGATAAAAGTAACATACTTTTTGGAAAAAGTTTGATACCAGGGTTGGGACAAGGAAAATACAAGGTGAGCCTATAAAAAACAAAAAGGAAGTGCCAAAAAGTAATAAGGTACTAACAAATGAGCATGTTGAAAGGATACAGGCCCAAACTAATTAAGCTCCTAATGGCAAAGCTGGGACAACTTGAGCAACAAAATAAATAATAATAGTATGACACTGTAACCTATAAAATAAAATAAATATGCATAAGCCTATCCTAATATAAAATATAAATGAGTGAGGAGGAACAACTCTTCCTTACAGAGAAATTATAATAAATGCAGAAGGCATTATGGATAGAGAAAATCCCCAATAAGCAAACCTCACAGTAATGCCTTCCCATCCCCCACGCTCAGCAGCTAACAATCCCAATCATTTTTTCCACTAAAATACCAGGGGTGCCTGGGTGGCTCAGTCAGTTGAGCATCCGACTCTTGATTTCGGGTCAGGTCACGATCTCACAGTTCGTGAGATCGAGCCCCACATCAGGCTCTGCGCGGAGTGTGGAGCCTGCTTAGGATTCTCTCTCTCCTTCTCTCCCCTCTCTCTCTGCCCCTCCCCAGCCACTTGCACACGAGTTGCACTCTCTCTCTCTCTCAAAAATAAAGACATAAACTTAAAAAAAAAAAGATAAACCAATACCCAAAGTATCCCTGAATGAGCAAATAAGTAATGAAAACACAAATAAGTAATGAAAGTAATGATGACAGCAAGGGGGCAGGCAGATGGGAAGAAAGACATTTGGCTAATTAAGAATTAAGAATATGCACGACCCTCAGCTCTGCACATTTCTAACTGAGCTGGACGGCTTATTTTCTCTGACTTGTTCTCCTCAACTGAAAAAAATGAGTTTAAATAAGTGTGTTGGAAATGAATAGTGTACCCCCAAAGTCATGTCCACCCACAACTTCAGAATGTAACCTTTTTTGGAAATAGGGTTTTTGCAGATGTAAATAAATTATGATAAGGTCAGACTGGATTATGCTGGGCCCTAACTCCTATGACTGGTGTCCTTATAAGAAGAGAGGACAGGGGCGCCTGGGTGACACGGTCGGTTAAGGCTCCAATTCTTCATCTCAGGTCATGATCTCACAGTTGCTGAGTTCAAGCCCCACACTGGGCTCTCTGCTGATGGTGCAGATCCTGCTTGGGATTCTGTCTCTCCTTTTCTCTGACCCTCTCTGAGCTTGTGCTCCCTCTCTCAAAATAAATAAATAAACTTAAAAAAAGAAAAAGGAGGGGGAGGAGGGGGGGGAAGGGGAGAGGGAGAGAGGGGAAGGAGAGGACAGACAGACAGACAGCACCACCAGAAGTCACCAAAAGCTAGGAAGAGGCAAAGAAGGATTTTTCCCTAGAGCCTTCAGAGGAAGTATGGCCGTGCTGACACCTTGATTTCAGACTTGTAGCTTCCCGAACTGTGAGAGAATAACTTTCTGTTGTTTCAAGCCACCGAGTTTGTGATCATTTATTTTGGCAGCTCTAGGAAACTCACAGAGTAAACAATACAGGAGACAATGTATGTAAAGGGACTAGCAGAGGGCAATTAATCATCTTTCGGCCACATCATGGCTCTGCTTTAGTCAGAGGAAGGAGAAGGAAGGTCAGGCTTGATTACACTGTTTCTTAGCTTTGGATATTTTAGCCCTAGTTGGCACACTCCCTGCCTTGTCCCTACCCACAAGTGCTCTGAGTCACTGCCCAACTACCAGGAACTCTAAAATTCTGGAAAACAGCCTCTGTTATCCATTTCAGGAGTGAGAGTGGGAAAAGACCCCTATCAAATAATAACACTACTGAGTAGTAAATACAGATTTGAATTGACCCTTCTATCGTCAGCTAAAAAATGTTCTCTGGGCATGAGTCCCTTACAGATAGGCTGAAGTCCTAATAGGTTGAAGGTACTTCAGAATGTGACCTTATTTGGAAATGGGTCACTGCAGATATGGTTAATTTAAGACGGGATCATGCTGGAGTAGGGTGGGCCCTTAACCCAATGGCAGGTGTCCTCATACGAAGAAGAGGCAGAACACAAGGCGATGACAATGACATGACCGTGGAGACAGAGACTGGAGTGATATATCTAGAAGCCAAGGAATGTAACCACCAGAAGCTAGAAAAGACACAAAAAGATTCTCTCCCACCAGTACCAGAGGGAGCATGGCCCTGATGAGACCTTGATTTCAGACTTACAGCTTCCATAACCATGAGAATACATTTTGTTGTTTTGACCCAGTTTGTGGTACTTTGTTGTGCAGCCCAAGGAAATATATATAATTGCTTTAGTAAGGCTAAGTTTTAAGAGGTGGTGTCCCTGTCCTCCAAAAGTTTGCATTACGATATAAGTGGATACAGCCAGCGTAAGTAGACCTGTAAGTGTCCCCCCACGGCTGTTCTCTATTTACACATACCCTCCTCCATTTTCTACCTTCTCTGTGGCCTGCAGGGCTGATTCCCAAGGACTGCAGTATCCAGGCTCCCTTGTCCTTAGCTTCTGGTTGGGTTTGGCCAGTGAGAGACAACAACTGGGAATTTGAGTATAGAAGGCATAAAGTTGGAGATTTCTTGCTCTCTCCCTGTCTCGATGTTCTGGCAATGTCTCCATCTCTCTACGACTACAGCTCCCATTGGGCACCCCTGCCCACCGTCACCTCATATCTTTAGCTCTCTCTGAGCTCCATGACACAACTTCTTCCCCTTGTTCCTTCATTCCTTGGAGTAAAAGAATTTCCCTCTGCTGCCAGTCCCTGAGAGCCTCAACATCCCTTTTGGTTCCCTCTATCCCTGCGTACTATGGAATACATGTTTTTATCGCCCCAAAATTCATATTTTGAAGCTCTAACTCACAATGTGACGGTATTTGGAGGTGGAGCACTTGGGAGGTAAACAGGTGTAGATAAGGTCATGAGGGTGAGGTCCTCATGATGGAATGAGTGTTCATTTAAGAAAAAGAGAGACTAGGAGCACCTGGGTGACTCAGTCGTTTGATCATCCAACTTCAACTCACATCATGATCTCGTGGTCCATGAGTTCAAGCCCTGCATCGGGCTGTGCTGACAGCTTGGAGCCTAGAGCCTGCTTCTGATTCTGTGTCTCCCCTCTCTCTTTGTTCCTCTCCCACTTGTGCTCGCTCTCTCTCTCTCTCTCTCTCTCTCTCAAAAATAAATAAACATTTTTTTAATCATTAAAAAAAGAAGAAGAGAGACTAGAGTTATCTCTCTCCATTTGAGGACAAAGAGAGAAGACAGCCATCTGCAAGCCAGGAAGAAAGCCCTCATCAAGAACCAGTTGGCCAACACCTTGATCTTGGACTTACCAGCCTCCAGAACTGTGAGAAATAAATGTCTACTGTTTACGCCACTGAATCTGTGGTATTTTTTCATTTAAAATTTTTTTAAATCTTTTTTTAAGTTTATTTATTTTGAGAAAGAGAGAGAGCATAAGCAGGGGAGGAATAGAGACAGAGAGGGAGAGGGGGGGAAAGAGAGAGAGAGAGAGAGAGAGAGAGAGAGAGAGAGAGAATGAGCAAGCAGGCTCCATACTGTCAGCACAGAGCTCAATGCAGGGCTCGAACCCACAACCCTGGGATCATGATCTGAGCTGAAATCAAGTGTCGGCCGCTTAACCAACTGAGCCACCCAGACCACCATCTGTGGTATTTTTTTAGAGTAGCTCAATCTAAAACACTGTCCCACCTGGATAGATAGGCCCTTCATTAAAATCCTCTTCAGGGCACCTAGTTAATGGCAATGTACCAATGTTGGTTTCTTGGTTTTGACAAAAGTCCTGTGATGATATAAGATGTTAACAGCAAGGGAAATTGAAAGTGGGTAAGAGATATATGGGAACTCTACAACTATTCTGCAAATCCAAAATATCACAAAAGGAAAAAGTGTATTTTAAAAAATGATTAGAGAGAACTATACGAAGTGACAACTATATGCAGGTCAAGGAACAGTTGAGTAAGCATAAATAATTTGTTTACAACAATAAATATTACAAGCTGGGATTCTTATATAAACTCGGTAAGCCTCGCCAATGATAATTAAAAAGCCTTCAAACAGAGCTGGGAAAGTACTGAGAGAAGAGTCAATGCAAAAGATACTCCAGTCACACATGTGTGCCCAGTCCATCAGGCAGAAGTAAAACACCCAGGCAAGTCACAGCAAAACAAAGCATTACCTGCACTCCTACACAATTGCCATTGTTCAGCCCAAATGAAGGTGCTATTGAATATCTCGGTGGCTTGCAAAAACAGTATCTCTTTATACCCTATTTTCTGTGCTTCTTGAATGGAGCACTCAGGTTACTGAAAGGACAAAACCTTTGGTTTCAACCAAAGTGGAATGCCCTTGGGGAGGCACTGAGGGACCGTCCTACAGAGAGCAGCTTCAGAGGGAACACTGACTCCTTCAGGCACTAGACATAAGCCTCAGTCTTTAAGGCCTCATCCCTTTCATTCTCTAAGCTATGAAGTGTCCATCTCATCAGGTATTAGCCCTTAGCAAAGAACAGAGAACACAAAGGGTCTCTGGGGCCATGGTAAGAAATAGTACACATGGGTCCTTGAGGACATGGAAAGCGTCTCACAGTCCCTTATGCCTCTCCAAACTCCTAGCAGAGGAAGGGCAGAAATACATATTTTTGTTGATGCTGCTAACAGAAAATAGGATTCTACACAGAAACACACATAGCAGGAACCTGTCTCTCTCTTTTTTTTTTTTAAGTTTACTTCTTTATGTTGAGAGAGACAGAGACAGCATGACTGGGGGAGGGGCAGAAAGAGAGGGAGAGAGAATCCCAATCAAGCTCTGTGCTGTCAGTGCAGGGCCTGATGCGGGGCTTGAATCCATGATGCCATGAGATCATGACCTAAGCCAAAACCAAGAGTTGGATGCTCAACCAACTGAGTCACCCAAGTACCCCAGCAGGGACGTGTCTCTTATACACCTGTATTCTTTTGGCCTGGTTAGTGCCTTCTATAGTTGACACTCAATAATCACTTATGTGGTGAACTAATTAGTCAATCAACGCCTACCCCTTGGCATTGATGACATCTTAAGAAAAAGTGTTACTAAGTCCCCATCCAATAGTTTCATGGTTTTATTCACATTTTTGTATTTTTATTTTGGCCTTTCTACCTCACTCAAAAACTCATTATATACCCACAAATCTGCCTTACAAAGAATAAGTCTGTGACTTTATCATGTTTCCATCAATAAAAAATTATATTTGATGATCTTTGACAAGGTTGTCAATACCACTTAATGGGAAAAGAACCATCTCTTTAAAAATGGTGTTAGTTTGGGGCACCTGGGTGGCTCAGTCGGTTGAGCGCCCGACTTAGGCTCGGGTCATGATCTCGTGGTTCGTGAGTTCGAGCCCTGCATCGGGCACTGTGCTGACAGCTCAGAGCCTGCAGCCTGCTTCGGATTCTGTCTCTCTCTCTCTCTCTCTCTCTCTCTCTCTCTCTCTCTCTCTCTACCCCTCCCTCACTCATGCTTTGTCTGTCTCTCTCTCTCTCAAAAATAAATAAACATTAAAATTTTTTTTTTAAAAATGGTATTAGTTTGGGGCACCTGGGTGGCTCAGTCGTTGAGCGTCTGACTTAGGCTCGGGTCATGATCTCATGTTTCGTGAGTTCGAGCCCCATGTTGGGCTCTGTGCTGGCAGCTTGGAGCCTGGAGCCTGCTTTAGATTCTGTGGCCCCCTCTCTCTCTGCCCTACTCCTGCTTGTGCTCTGTCTCTGTCTTTCAAAAATGAATAAACATTAAAAAAAATTTTTTTTTAAATGGTGTTAGTGTTGATGCCAAATATCTATAAGGAAAAGAATGAAATTGGGCCCTTATCCTACACCATGTACAAAAAATAACTTGAAGTAGAATAAAGACCTAAACCTAAGACCTAATAATGTTAAAACTCCTAGAAGGAAACACAGGAGAAAAACTTTATGGCATTGGACTTAGCAACGATTTCTCAGATACGAGAATAAAAGCACAGGCCACAAAAGCAAAAACAGACAAATGGGACTACATCAAACTTAAAAATTCGTGTGCATCAAAAGACACAATCGACAGAGTAAAATTCAACCTGTGGAACAGAAGAAAATATATATCTGATAAGGAGTTAATATCCAGAATATATAAAGAACTCTAACAACTCAACAACAAAAAAATCAAATAAACTGATTTTAAAATGGACAAGGACTTAAATAGATATTTCTTCAAAGGTAATATACAAATAGCAATGAGCATATGAAAAGGTGCTCAGCATCATGAATCATCAGGGAAATGCAAGTGAAAACCACAATTAGATATCACCTCACATCCATTAGGATGGCTAATATTCAAAAACAAAACAAAAAAACAGAAAATAACAATAAAAATTAGAGCTCTTGTGCACTGTTGGTGGGACTGTAAAATGGCTTAACCACTGTGAAAAACGGTATGAAGTTTCCTGAAAAATTTAAAATAGAAATACCTTGTAACCAGAAATCCCACTTCTGGATATATACACAAAAGAATTAAAATTAGGGTCTCAAAGAGTTATTTGCACACCCATATTCATAGCAGCACTATTCACAATAGCCAAGAAATGGAAGAAACCCAAATATCCATCAATAGATGAATGGATCATCAAAATGTGGTATATACACACAATGGAATGTTATTCGGCCTTAAAAACAGAAAGAAATTATGGCAAGTGCTACACCACCTGGATGAACTCAAAGACATTATGCGACATGAAATAAACCAGTTACCAAAAGACAAACACTACACACTTCCACTTATGTCAGGTTATCTAAAGTAGTTCAGACTCAGAAACAATTAGTAAAATGGTGTCCACGAGAGGCCAGGGGAGGGAGGTAAGTGGTATTGTTCTTCAACAGGTAAAGAATTTCCCATGGCAAGATAAAATGGTTCTGCATATCTGTTTCAAATCAATGTGAATATACTTAACACCATGGAACTGTACACATAAAACTCGTTAAGATAATAAATTTTGTGTTATATAAAACGTACGCATACATGAATTTTTAATCCATTGATACTTGGCGGGGGAAAGGCATATTCCCTACCCTACTACCTTACTTGGAGGCAATTCCACAATCTTTGTCTCCCAAGCTCCTTTCTCAACTCACTTCCTGACCTCATGGCCACCTCCTTGTTCTTGGTCCCTTGATTTCATTTGTTACCTCTCGCTTACAGCTCTTAAACCTGTCTCTTGTTTTCATTCACTGATCCTCTGGCCTTCACCTCTCCCTTTCTTCCTTGCTCACAAATCCTACAGAATTTGCTGTTTTTCTAAGTGCTCCAGGAAAGCCCCTCGACAAAGCTGCATATGAATATCCAGTGATTAATTTATAAAATCAGACCTTTAGCAATATTCTATACTCAAGATATTAATGCCAAGTTTAAAGAGATTGATAAGGGGCGCCTGGGTGGCTCAGTCGGTTAAGCGGCCGACTTCAGCTCAGGTCACGATCTCGCGGTCTGTGAGTTCGAGCCCCGCGTTGGGCTCTGGGCTGATGGCTCAGAGCCTGCAGCCTGCTTCCGATTCTGTGTCTCCCTCTCTCTCTGCCCCTCCCCCGTTCATGCTCAGTCTCTCTCTGTCTCAAAAATAAATAAAACGTTAAAAAAAATTTTTTTAAGAGATTGATAAAACATCTAATGCAAAAAATTTTCATATTACAAAAAGCATTTTAAAAATTATTCCAAACATCAAATAGCATTTAAAAACATTTTTAATATTTATTGATGAGAGAGAGAGAGCACACACAAGGAGGGGAGGGGCAGAGAGAGAGAGGAAGACACAGAATCTGAAGCAGGCTCCAGGCTCTGAGCTGTCAGCACAGAGTCCAATGCGGGGCTTGAACTCATGAACTGCGAGATCATGATCTGAGCCAAAGTCAGACCCAGGTGCCCCTGGATAGCATTTTTATTTAAGTTTATTTACTTTGAGAGAGCAAATGTGCAGGGGAGGGGCAGAGAGAGGGAGAGAGAGAACCCCAAGTAGGCTCCACCCAATGGAGCCTGACAGCCCCAGTGTGGGGCTCAATCCCACCAACTGTGAGATCATGACCTGAGCCAAAATCAAGAGTCTAATGCTTAACCGACTGAGCCACCCAGGTGCCCCAAACATCAAATAGTGTTTAAAACTCATTACATTAACAATCTTATGATACTATCCTGTACCACTGAATATGTGATGAAACTTTCATACAGTATCTGGTGGGAATATAAATTGGTAGAAATCTTTAGAAAAGCAATTTAGCAATTTGTTTTGAAAACCATAAAAATATCCATGCCCTTGGACCTATTAACCCCATTCCCAGGAATTTGCTCTAAGGAAATTACAATATGAAAGAAAAAAAAAGGCTTATGTATAGACATTTATTTCCAAGTTATTTCTGTACTGCTGCGTGGACATTCTCAAAGCACACTTTGTCATTTTTCTCCCACCATCCCATTAAAATGTATTCAGTTTTGGGGGGATACTAGGAAGAAGAAAGGAGGTTGTCCTTGATTCTAGATGCCAATTGTCACAGGACTCTGCCTGCTCTGGTCACTTTCAAGTAATGACAGTCTGATGGTCACATCAAGTCACAGACTTGGTCTTCATAGAGTAGTAATTCAATGCATTGTGACATTCATTATATTAGCCAACAATTCAGGTTTCATTCCAAAGATTTCTCCCACTTCTGAGCTACAGCCAGCAGTTCAGCGAGAGCCACAAGGGAAAGGGGTGGGGGCTCATATGCAGTCAACTTCTCTCTCCCACCCCCCTTCACATTCCCTCTGTCACTCACTGGCTGCTGTCTTGAAGACCACGTCAAAATGGATGGAAGGCAAAGAGGTAAGTGGTTACGTCTGGAAATACTCTCACTGGCTTGTGATGGGTAGTGTTGCAAGCTGACTTCATGCTCACTGGGCTTTCCAGCTCTAGAACATTACCTCTCGTTTGGGGCATTCCACATGGGATCTTTGGAGATCACCATCTCTGGGGACCTCTCTAGTTTGAGTTCTCAGGACAAGCGAAAAGCAGTCTATCCCAGCTGCCACTGCTCCTGTGCCCTGGTCCCTAGTACTCCTCTCCACTCAGACTTCATCCCTGATCCGACTTCATCCCTGACGTTCCTCTCACCTTCCCAGAGGGTCCTCTTGGCCCTCTTGGGAATGAATAAACAGTGTGTGGGTATACAATTGCATGCTACTAAGTTATACAACTTGATACATGCAACAACATTGATGGAACTCAAGGATGTTATGCCAAGTGGAAAAAGCCAATCTCAAAAAGTTACATATTGCTTGATGTCATTACATAGCACTCTTGAGATGATAAGATTACAGTGATGAATAGACCACTAGGTTATATTGACCACTAGGTTAACAGATACTAAGTTACAGGGGTTGCAGGGGTAGGTGTAGTATTCGGGAGTTTCTTCATAGTAACGGAGCAATTACATACCCTGATTGTGGTGGTGATTACATAAATCCACAAATCTGTACATGTGATAAAACTGCATAGTAACACACACACAAGTACACGTAAACACTGATGAAACCCAAGTAAAGTCTATAACTTAGTTCATAGTATGATGCCAATGTCAATGTCAATTCCCTAGTTTAGAAAATGTACTATGGTTAAGTAAGATGCTATCACTGGAGAAAGCTATCACTGGCAAAGGGCACATGGGAACTCCCTATTTTTGCAACTTGTTTTGAGTCTTAGACAATTTTTTTAAGTTTTTTAAAATGGCTCTGGCACAGGGGGCCCACCTTTGAGCCCCAGGAAACATTCTCTCATCCTTTGCCCCAACAGAGCCTGGGAGGGCAGGACCAAACCCCACCCTGCTGCCACAGGCCACTTCAGCCAGTTCTCTTTGCCCCCAGCTGTAGAAAATATATTTCAAACACATATGTGGCTCTAAGGAAACCCCCATCATACACTTTCCAAGAAGGCCTTTCCCCTGGGCAGGGGGAAGGGAAGAGTCACAGCATGCGATGCACTGACTGCTTGTGTATTCAGTCTGGCTGCAGAGGTCAAGGACTTAGCCAACAGGCTCGTGAGCATTCCCCTGGTGTAGTGGATGCTCTGGTGTCTGGCCAGACCTCCCCTCAGGACTACAGCCTTCACTCCCACTTGAATCTCTCTGAAAACTGCTCTCAGTTGAAGAAAGTTCCAAGGACACATCCCCTTCCCACGGGCAATCTGCACCCAATGACTGGTCCACATAGAGGCATAAAGACCTGGCCTCCTTGCCTCAATAGGGGACCCTCTGCAAGACCATCTCAGCTTCAGAGCTGGTGGAGGGGCTGAGACTTTTGCAGTGACTGCATCAAAGTATGACTATTCCCTCTGACCAGCCTCTGCCTTTATTCCCCCACAGGTGTTGATCCCCAAGCACTTCCCAGTGAACCTGTACACAGATCTCCATCACAGAGCCTCCTGGGGAACCTGACCTTTGACTCTTGGTGAAATCCTACTTTGTCCACTTACTAGCTGTGTGACCTCTTTGAGCATCAGCTTCAGAAGAAGGGATGACCACAGCACTTATTATCAAAGGGTAACTTGGTGAATTCAGCCTCACCCTCACTTTGGAATCTGATATCTATTGAATTGGTGCCTGAGTCAAACGTGAAGGAGGAAAAGCCCCACTTAACATCATGTTACACTTGTAATAGGAATAGCCAAAGAGAAATTTATTAATAAATCATGGCAAATCCACTCCATGGAATATTAAATAGCCAGTAAAAGTTATAAACATTTTGCAGCAAAATATCTTGGGAAAATGACCATGATATGAGGAGAATAAATGTTGATTCTGGACTGGGGGGTGGGGGGAAAGCACTAAAGGGCATCTTGGGAATATTTGGAGAAATTTGAACATTGAGTGTGTATTAAATAATATCACTGCATCAATGTTAAATTTCCTGCACATGAAAATAATATCTTTATTGTGTAGCAAAGTGACTTTGTTCTTAGGAAATCCTGCTGTAGTATTTATAGCTGAAGACTCCTGATGTCTACAACTTGCTTTCAAGTGGTTCATCAAACAATTGTGATCAACAGAGAGGGAGAACTCTTCCCCTGCAAAGAGCAAGAATACTCACTCCCTGCAGTGATCTTATTCCCATTTCTGTGCTAAATGCTCCCCCTTGTGTACAACAAGAGAGCAGAAGGCATTCATCAAAATGCACTTAAACCTCCTCTGCCCAGTGGGAAAGCAAGACTCCAAGACTTTTACAGAAGGCAATCAAAGGGTGGCACATTTTGATGTGCTTTCTCCCAATATGCAACCAATAGTGTAGTTCCCGTCCCCCAGTTCGCTCTCCATGGTGTCAAAATCGGACTTTCAGGTCTGGTGGTGGGAAGGCATTGTCTGGACATAGGTGGGGAGGAGGGTAACTGTAGTCTTGGGCATGGGCTCTAGAGTCAAATAGCCCTGAGAATGAATCCCACTTTGTCCACTTACTAGCTGTGTGACCTCTTTGAGCATCAGCTTCAGAAGAAGGGATAATAACAGCACTTATTATCAAAGAGTAACTGGGAGAATTAAATGAGATAATGCAGAGCAAGAATAGCCTAGGGCATGGCCCACCCCTTAAGAATTAAAGTCCAGTAAGTATTAATCAATTACTATGACCTATTAACCTCTTCTTGAGGAGGCTTCTAAGAGAGAGTTTCTTGGAAGTCCTACTGCCTTGTAGAGCATAGTTTGAAAAACACTGCCCTGACCTGTAGACTTTAATCTTTGGTAAGAAACCATCTGAAATTTTTATTACAAAACTATGCTTACTAACTGGAAAGTTGAAAGCAAAAAATAAATAAGAAAAAAAAAACTCCTTGGCACAAAAACAGACACTCAGGTCAATGGAACAGAATACAGAACCCAGAAAGGGGCCCACAAACGTATGGCCAACTAATCGTTGACAAAGCAGGAAAGAATATCCAGTGAAATAAAGACAGTCTCTTTAGCAAATGGTGCTGAGAAAACTGGACAGCAACATGCAGAAAAATGAACCTGAACCACTTCTTACACCATACTCAAAAATACACTCAAAATGGGGGCGCCTGGGTGGCGCAGTCGGTTAAGCGTCCGACTTCAGCCAGGTCACGATCTCGCGGTCCGTGAGTTCGAGCCCCGCGTCAGGCTCTGGGCTGATGGCTCAGAGCCTGGAGCCTGTTTCAGATTCTGTGTCTCCCTCTCTCTCTGCCCCTCCCCCGTTCATGTTCTGTCTCTCGCTGTCCCAAAAATAAATAAACGTTGAAAAAAAAAATACACTCAAAATGGATGAAAGACCTAAATGTACAGGAAGCCATCAAAATCCTAGAGAAGAGAGCAGGCAAAAACCTCTTTGACCTCGGCCACAGCAACTTTGTACTTAACACATCTCTGGAGGCAAGGGAAATAATACCAAAAATGAACTATTGGGACCTCATCAAAATAAAAAGCTTCTGCACAGCGAAGGAAACAATTAGCAAAACTAAAAAGCAACCGACGGAATGGGAGAAGATATTTGCAACGACATATCAGATAAAGGGTTAGTATCCAAAATCTATAGAGAAACTTCTCAAACTCAACACCCAAAAAACAAAGATTCCAGTGAAGAAATGGGCAAAAGACATGAATAGACACTTCTCCAAAGAAGACATCCAGATGACCAACCGACACATGGAAAACATGTTCAACATCTCTCATCATCAGGGAAATACAAATCAAAACCACAATAAGATACCACCTCACACCTGTCAGAATGCCTAACATTAACAACTCAGGCAACAACAGATGTTGGCGAGGATGTGGAGAAAGAGGATCTCTTTTGCACTGCTGGTGGGAATGCAAACTGGTGCAGCCACTCTGGAAAACAGTATGGAGGTTCCTCAAAAATTAAAAATAGAACTACTCTACGACCCAGCAACTGCACTAGTAGGTATTTATCCAAGGGATACAGGTACGCTGTTTCAAAGGGACACATGCACCCCAATGTTTATATCAGCACTATCAACAATAGCCGAAGTATGGAAAGAGCCCAAACGGCCATCGATGGATGAATGGATAAAGAAGGTGTGGTACAGATATATACAATGGAGTATTACTTGGCAATCAAAAAGAATGAAATCTTGCCATTTGCAACTACATGGATGGAACTAGAGGGTGTTATGCTAAGTGAAATTAGTCAGTCCGAAAAAGACAAATATGACTTCACTCATATGAGGACTTTAAGATACAAAACAGATGAACATAAGAGAAGGGAAGCAAAAATAATATAAAAACAGGGAGGGGGACAAAACATAAGAGATTCTTAAATATGAAGAACAAACTGAGGGTTGCTGGAGGGGTTGTGGGAGGGGGGATGGGCAAAATGGGTAAGGGGCTTCAGGAATCTACTCCCGAAATCATTGTTGCACCATGTGTTAACTAACTTGGATGTAAATTATGAAAAATAAAGTATTAGATTTTTAAAAATAATTTAAAAAGTTTTAAAAACTTAAAAAAACTCCTTTTCAGGGATACACGCACTGAAAAGAACTATTTCACCAGTTTACATTTCCTCATAAGTGATATTTAAGAAAACAGACATGTTGAGTTCTCCACCAATTTTTCTGTTCACCATTATGCCTCCTCTCCGTCTTCTGCTTCTGACAATCCAATCAGGGTCTCCCTCCAAGGTAAGTTACTCTCACGTCCCATGTCAAGATGCCAGGAGAATCTCTTTTTTGTTCCCCAAGGTCATGCACTCAACTGCCTACTCTTCTTTCTTCTGCCCTCTACCTCTTGCTCTATCTCTTCAACAAATCCTCATGGAGCATCTAGTCTCTGAAAGACACAGTTCTGGCTGGTCTTGGGTACAAAATTACCAAGACCATATCTCCTGCCTTTTATGAGTGTATACTAGAGTCTACTAGGCCAGACTCTAGTAGCAAAGCCAGCTATGTCAAAAAACAGAACAAAGCAAAAACAGGGAGGCATTATAGCAAATACTAAACATGGTCTAGCAGACAATAAGATCAGGAACCCGCTGGGCTCAGGAGACCTGGATTAAAACCCTAGATTTGCTACAGATTTGATGTGTGAACTTGAACAAGTGAAATCACTTCTCTGGGCCTAGATAGTATCATCTGTAAACTGCCTTAGGTTGGGTTCCCCCAAAGTAGACCTTGAGACAGGGATTAGGGTGTAAGTGGTTTATCTGAGAGGGGATCCTGGGAAGCACCAGCAAGGAGTGGGGAGGTGGGTCAGGAGAGGCAAGGAAGCAGGTTTCTGAGCAGGTGCCAAGCAGGCATGCCATGTGGGCAGCTGGAGACCAACTCTGCTCGGGACCCCAGAAGACCCACAACACCTCACGCAAGAATGGTAGCCTCTGAGGAACGAGAAAGTCGAAGCATTCCTCCACCAACTCCCGCACATCAGCTGCTACAGCCTACTCCGGGGCATATTAACTCTTCCACACTTCCGGCCAAGCCTGTTAGCACCAGGGAAAGCCTCTTGTGGAGGCTTATGTGCCTCCCTTAGTAAAGAAGACTAAGGGGAAGCTGGGTACTATAGGCGAGGTGGGGATTGGCAACATCTGCCGTGCCTTCCAGAAGAACTGTTCAGGCAGACAAGTGATAGACCACGAAAGCCCTGAGCAGAGTTCCTGGCAGAAGCATTGAATGAACCAGAATGTAAAAATAGGGATAAAGGACCTCCTCGATGACCCATCCCTGCATGAGAACATGCTAACCGTGTTATTCTCTCCTTGCTTCCTTTTCAACCTTCCACTAGTACAAACCCTACCAAATCCTCAGAAAGAAACTGCCCAGATCCATCCTCCCACGTCCACAGCACCGTCCCTAGTCCTGACGCCATTAGTTTGTCTGCAGAAGTCTCTCCCCCCCGGGCTCCCCTCTCCCTCCTCTGCCAACCCCAACCTGCCAACTACAGTCAAAGGACACTTGCGCAAAACGCTGGTTTTCCCACAGCCTTTTCCTGCTCAAGAGCTTGCCACCACAGCCTCTTTTCTTCAACAGGATTAAACCCTAAAGCTCATCTTGTGGTTCGAGGCTCTCTAGTAGTCAAGGCACCCCACGTGCCCAAGATAGGCCACCCCATTACTTCCTCAGGTTCCCAATTCTAGAATTCACCCCACTTCTCCAAGAACAGTGCCCTAATTTTGCCTTTGGGTTTCTTCTAATGTACCTGCATTCATTTTATGAGGTATAATCCTGGAGTCAGACCCTGAGTCCGATCACATTCCTCCACGTATTAACTGTGCTACTTTGGGCAAGTTTCCCATGTCTGTGGCCTCATCTGAAAAATGGGGATAATAACAATTCCTACTTCATACGCGTGTTGTAAAGATAATAACTTTATGCACTATAGGTAGCTTTGAGCAATGCCGGGTACAAAATGAGTGCCCACTAAATGTCAGCTATCATTATGGCTTTCTTCTAGGTGTCCAGATTCTTAAAACGAGAAAACTACTGAGATTTTTTTCTCTTTGCGTGAGCTCATGGGCCTCCTGAGCCTTTCTGTACCCAAAGTGCAGCTCAAAGCCACATATGGCCCAGAAACACATGCCTTACCAGCATGCAAACGGCTCCTTAGCTGCTTAGCGACCTCACCTGCACTTGAGGTGGCAAAATCAAAGGTTAGAGCTGTAGACCAGGAGGCTAAGAGCTGTATAATGGAAGAACACTCGGGGCTTGTTTCCTCATTCCTCAGGCTCTCCTCGTGCAAACACTACCTTCGAGCTCTGTAAGTATGCACCACACATCCTGATTTTTCCAGCTATTGGTTAAACCAACTTTCACTGCAGAGAGTACCTGAAGCTGCTACCTGTTAAAAGTTATGTTTGTTTAACAAGACAAAACAAAAGTTACGTGGGTAAATGTGTGAGGGGAAAGTTGTGTGGGATTTTTAATGTTTATTTATTTTTGAGAGACAGAAACAGAGCATGAGCGGGAAGAGGGGTAGAGAGAGAGGGAGACACAGAATCCGAAGCAGGCTGCAGGCTCTGAGCTGTCAGCACAGAGCCCGTCGCAGGGCTTGAACCCATAAACCGTGAGATCATGACCAGAGCCAAAGTCGACGCTTAACCAACTGAGCCACCCAGGCACCACATTTTTTTTTTTAATTTTAAATCTATTTCTAACAAGCAATATATTCAGAGAGATAACAACTCTTAAAAACAGAAAAGGATACACGATGAAGTTTCCCTCACTGCCTGACCCAGCCACCTGGTTGTCCTCTCCACAGGCAACCAATATTATCAGTTTCTTTTGGACACTGGATATTCTTGTAGATAATCTGTACAAATACTAGCAAATACGTATGTATTTTTCTCTCTTAATACACATCGTTTCCTTTGCTTTTTAAACTTGACTTTACTAAATAACTACCGCAAAGAATATAAGTTCATATAAAATAACATGGGGTACCCGAGTGGCTTAGTTGGTTGAGCGTGCAACTTCGGCACAGGGGTATGATCTCACAGTTCGTGGGTTCAAGCCCCATATCGGGCTATGCACTGACAGTACAGAGCCTACCTGGGATTCTCGCTCTCTCCCTCTCTCTCTGTTCCTCCCCCACTTGTGCTCTCTCTCTCTCTCAAAATAAATAAACAAAAAATAAATAAATAAAAACATCACCACTCAGCTTAAAGAACAAGTTCCTCATTGATTCTCCCAGCTTCATAATATTTTCCTCTGCAGCGGCATTATAATTCATTCCATCAGTCCCCAGCAAATGAACAAGCCTACAGGTGGTTTCCAATCTTGCATTGTTATCCACATGCCACAATGAATAACTTTGTTTATCCGTCTCTTACATAAGTGCAGTATACCTGGAAGATAAATTCCCACCTGAGAATTTCCTAAGTCAAAGAGTATATTCATGAGTCATTTTTAAAGATATATATCCAGGGGCACCTAGGTGGCTCAGTTGGTTGAGCATCCTGCGCTTGATATCAGCTCAGGTCATGATGTCACATTTTGTGAGATCGAGTCCCGCATCAGGCTCTGCGCTGACAGTATGGAGCCTGCTGGGATTCTCTGTCTCCCTCTCTCTGTGCCCCTCCCTCCCCCACACACTCTTTCTCCCTCAAACTAAATAAACATTAAAAAAAAAAAAATATATATATATATATATATATATATATATATATATATCCAAAGATGGCAGAACAGCATGGAAGGTTTTTTTGCAACTCGCATCCAGGAAATACAGCCAGATCAACACTAAACCACCCTGCACACCTAGAAAACTGATTTTAGGATTAACACAACAATCTGCACAACCTGAACCACAGAACTCAGCAGGTACTCAGCGCAGAGAGGTGAACTGGAGAGAGAGAAGCCGCGGAGGGCAGGGAGCTATTTTTGCCTGCGGAGAGAGGATGAAGATGGGGGGGTAGGATATGGGAAAAGCACCCCCCCCAAAAGCAGCTGGAGAGAAAGTGGAAAAGTGGAAACAACCACAGGGACTGAACTAAAAAGGGAGAAAAGAGAAAGGAGAAAGGAGAGGGTGTAAATTCCATTAAGACACTATAAACAGGGAGAAGGCAGAATTTGAAACTCTGCAGCTCGATACCTGGTGGTGGTCTGGTGGGAAGGGTGAATCCCCAGGAGCAGAGTGGGGTCCAGGAGGTCCTTGGGCCACATGGGGACAAGCAGTTCCACTGCTGGAAAGACATTTAGTAGAGGCTGTGCAGCCACCCGGTACCAGCAGACCCGAGAACCACATTCGCTGGTGCTGGAACAAAGTCATTAAGGGTGAAGCCCGGTGCCGGATACGTGTTGTGATTTTCCATAATCCCTGAAATGCTGCCACTACACGATCACGGGAACTTTTTCTGGGGCGGGCTGGCACCCGGCCGCAGTCTCTGGGCATCGGCAGTGGCACAGTCCCGCGAACATTCCTGGGTGTGGCCAGCATCCGGCCAGTGCTGGTGAGACCCTCTCCCAGAGGATCTGAGCGGGTCAAAGCCGCGGTCCCTCAGAAGTGAGGGGTCGGGAAACACAGCCGCGTCTGAAATAAAACTCAGGAGGGAGGTGCTGCCTGGCAACCTGACGGCTTGGTCACAGACGGTGTAAAAGCGGGGAATGGATGGAAGCCAGAGAAGAAGGATGGGTGTGCGATTGCTGGTCAGGGAGAGTTCCAATACTAGAGACTGACGCCATTTTCACCCCTCCCACGCATGTGCATACACACCTACAAGCGCCAGAACAATCTACCCCAGTAAGCTAAGCAGAGCCATCTAGTGGAGAACAGAGGCGTTACACTAAGCCCTGCCCAACTGGGCCAATCTCGCTTTTCAGGAACACCACAAATCTCCCCTGCTTAGTTTATGGACTATAACGCGCTTCACAGACTTCAGGGGAAAATGATGTAATTTCTTTTTTTTTTTAATTTTTTTTCAACGTTTATTTATTTTTGGGACAGAGAGAGACAGAGCATGAACGGGGGAGGGGCAGAGAGAGAGGGAGACACAGAATCGGAAACAGGCTCCAGGCTCTGAGCCATCAGCCCAGAGCCCGACGCGGGGCTCGAACTCACGGACCGCGAGATCGTGACCTGGCTGAAGTCGGACGCTTAACCGACTGCGCCACCCAGGCGCCCCAAAATGATGTAATTTCTATCATATTTCAGTCTGTTCGCTGGTCCATCTATTCAATATTCCTTCATTATTCCTTTTTCATTTCTTTTTCTTGAATACAGAAATAGAAAAAATTTATTTTTATTTTCAATTTTTATTAAAAATATTTTTATTTTTTTCTACTATATTTTTAATTTTTTTGTAAATTTTTCAAATTTTATTTCACTTCCATCATTTCATTCTATTTCATTGTATTCATTTTCAACGTATTCATTCAAATTTTCAAACATTTTCCTTTTTTTTCTTTTTCTAGTTTTTCTTTATTTTTCCTCCCCTCCCCCCCTTTCTTCTCTCATCTATCAAGCTCCTTTCAATAACCAGACCAAAACACACATAGGATCTAGGATCGTGTAACTGATTTCTGTGTGTGTGTGTTGTTTTTAATTTTCTAATTTTAATTTTTTTATCTGTATTTTTATCTTATTAATTCCTTTTCTTCCTTCTAATTGATGAAATGAAGGAATTCAGCCCAAAAGAAAGAGCAGGAAGAAACAACAGCCAGGGACTTAATCCACACAGATACAAGCAAGGTGTCTGAACTAGAATTTAGAACCACGATAATAAGAACACTAGCTTGGGTCAAAAATAGATTAGAATCCTTTATGTGGAGATAAAAGATGTAAAACCTAGTGGGGATGAAATAAAAAATGCTGTAACTAAGCTGTAATCTTGAATGGATGCCATGGTGGCAAGGATGGATAAGGCAGAACAGTAAATCAGCAATATAGAGGAGAAATTTAAGGAGACTAATGAAGCACAAAAAAATGAGGCAGACTAAGGCAAAAGAGCACAATTTAAGAATTAGAGAAATGAGTGACTCATTAAAAAGGAACATCAGAATCATAGCGGTCCTAGAAGATGAAGAGAGAGAAAAAGGGGTAGAAGGGTTATATGAGCAAATCACAGCTGAAAACTTTCCTAACCTGGGGAAAGACACAGATATCAAAATCCAGGAAGCACAGAGGACTCCAATAAGATTCAACAAAAACCGACCATCAACAAGGCATTATCATAGTCAAATTCACAAAATACTCAAGCAAGGAAAGAATCATGAAAGCAGCAAGGGAAAAAAAGTCCTTAACCTACAAGGGAAGACAGATCAGGTTTGCAGCAGACCTATCCCCAGACACTTGGCAAGCCAGAAAGGAGTGGCAGGATATATTCAATGTGCCAAATGAGAAAAATATGCAGCCAAGAATTCTTTATCCAGCAAGGCCATCATTCAAAATAGAAGGAGAGATCAAAAGTTTCCCAGACAAACAAATTAAAGGAGTTCGTGACCACAAAACCAGCCCTGCAAGAAATTTTAAGGGGGACTCTCTGATGAGAGAAAAGACAAACAAACAAACAAACAAACAAACAAAACCCAAAAGCAACAAAGACTAGAAAGGACCAGAGAACACCACCAGAAACTCCAACTCTCCAAGAAACATAATGGCAATAAACTCATATTTTTCAGTACTCATGCTACACATCAATGGACTAAATGCTCCAATCAAAAGACACAGGGTAACAGAATGGATTAAAAAAAACAAGATCCATCTAAATGTTGTTTACAAGAGACCCGCTTTAGACCTAAAGACACCTTCAGATTGAAAGTAAGGGGATGGAGAACCATCTATCATGCTAATGGTCAACAAAGAAAGCCAGAGTAGCCATACTTATACCAGACAATCTAGACTTTAAAATAAAGACTGTAACAAGAGATGAAGAAGGGAATTATATCATAATTAAGGGGTCTATCCACCAAGACCTAACAATTGTAAACATTTATGCTCCAAATGTGTGAGCACCCAAATATATAAATCAATTAAGCACAAACATAAAGAAATTCATTAATAATAATACCATAATAGTACGGGACTTCAACACCCCACTTACAACAATGGACAGATCATTGAAACAGAAAACCAACAAGGAAACAATGGCTTTGAATGACACACTGGACCAGGTGGACTTAACAGATACACTCAGAACATTTCATCCTAAAGGAGCGGAATACACATTCTTCTCCAGTACACATGGAACATTCTCCAGAATAGATCACACACTGGGACACAAATCAGCCCTCAACAAGTACAAAAAGATTGAGATCATACCATTCATGTTTTCAGACCACAACGCTATGAAACTTGAAATCAACCACAAGAAAAAATTTGGAAAGATAACAAATACTTGGAGACTAAAGAACATCCTATTAAAGAATGAATAGGCCAACCAAGAAGTTAAAGAGGAAATTAAAAAGTACATGGAAGCCAATGAAAATGATAACAGCACAGCCCAAAACCTCTGGGACGCAGCAAAGGTGGTCATAAGAGGGAAGTATATAGCAATCCAGGCCTTCCTAAAGAAGGAATAAAGGTCTCAGATCCAAAACCTAACCTTACACCTTAAAAGGCTGGAAAAAGAACAACAAATAAAACCCAAAACCATCAGAAGACAGGAAATAATAAAGAACAGAGCAGAAATCAATGCTATCAAAACCAGAAAAACAAAAACAAAAACAAAAAACAATAGAACAGATCAATAAAACCAGAATCTGGTTCTTTGAAAGCATTAACAAATTCATAAACCACTAGTCAGTTTGATCAAAAAGAAAAAGGAAAGGACCCAAATAAATAAAGTCAAGAATGAAAGAGGAGAGATCGCAACCAACAGAGCAGAAATAAAAACAATAATAAGAGAATATTATGAGCAATTATACACCAATAAAATGGGCAATCTGGAAGAAATGAACAAATTCCTAGAAACATATAAACTACCAAAACTGAAACAGGAAGAAATAGAAAATTTGAACAGACCCATAACTGGTCAAGAAATCAAATTAGTAATCAAAAATCTCCCAAAACACAAGAGTCCAGGGACAGAATTCCAGGGGAATTCTACCAAACATTTAAGGAAGAGTTAATATGTATTCTCTTGAAGCTGTCCCAAAAATAGAAATGGAAGGAAAACTTCCAAACTCTTTCTATGAAGACAGCATTACCTTGATTCCAAAACCAGACAGAGACCCCACTAAAAAGGAGAACTATAGACCAATTTCCCTGATGAACATGGAGGCAAAAATCCTCAACAAAATATTAGCCTACCAGATCCAACAATATGTTAAAAAAAAATTATTCACCACAACCAAGTGGGATTTATACCTGGGATGCAAGGGTGGTTCAATATCCACAAAATAATCATTCTGATACATCAAATCAATAAAAGAAACGATAAGAACCACAAGATCTTCTCAATAGATGCAGAGATAGCATTTGACAAAATACAGCATCCTTTCTTGATAAAAACCCTTAAGAAAGTAGGGATAGAAGGATCATACCTCAAGATCATAAAATCCATATATGAAAGACCCAATGCTAATATCATCCTCAACGGGGAAAAACTCACACCTTTCCTCCTAAGGTCAGGAACAAGACAGGGATGTCCACTCACGCCACTGTTATTCAACACAGTATTGGAAGTCTTAGCCTCTGCACTCAGAAAACACAGAGAAATAAAAGGCATCCAAATCGGCCAGGAGGAGGTCATACTTTCACTCTTCGCAGATGACATGATACTCTATATGGAAAACCCAAAAGATTCCACAAAAGAACTGCTAGAATTGATTCACGAATTCAGCAAAGTTGCAGGATATAAAATCAATGCACAGAAATTGATTGCATTCCTATACACCAATAATGAAGCAACAGAAAGGGAAATCAAGGAATCGATCCCATTTACAATTGCACCAAAACCCATAAAATACCTAGAAATAAATCTAACCAAAGAGGTGAAAAATCTATACACTGAAAAATATAGAAAGCTTATGAAAGAAACTGAAGAAGACAAAAAAATGGAAAAATATTCCATGCTCCTGGATAGGAAGAACAAATATCATTAAAATGTCCATACTACCCAAAACAATCCACATATTCAATGCAATCCCTATCAAAATAACACCAGCATTCTTCACAGAGCAGGAACAAACAATCCTAAAATTTGTATGGACTCAGAAAAGACCCCGAATAGCCAAAGCAATCTTGAAAACGAAAACCAAACAGGAGGCATCACAATCCCAGACTTCAAGCTGTATTACAAAGCTGTAATCATCAAGACAGTATGGTACTGGCACAAGAACAGACACTCAGATAAAAGGAACAAAACAGAGAACCCAGTAAGGGACCCACAAACATATGGACAACTAACCTTTAACAAAGCAGGAAAGAATATTCAATGGAATAAAGACAGTCTCTTCAGCAAGTGGTGCTGAGAAACTGGACAGCAACATGCAGAAAAATGAACCTGAACCATTTTCTTACACCATACACAAAAATACTCTCAAAACAGATGAAACACCTAAATGTACAGGAAGCCATCAAAATCCTAGAGGTGAAAGTAGGCAAAAACCTCTCTGACCTTGGCCACAGCAACTTCTTACTCAACACATCTCTGGAGGCAAGGGAAACAATAGCAAAAATGAACTATTGGGACCTCATCAAAATAAAAAGCTTCTGCACAGCGAAGGAAACAATCAGCAAAACTAAAAGGCAACCAACGGAATGGGAGAAGATATTTGCAACGACATATCAGATAAAGGGTTAGTATCCAAAATCTATAGAGAACTTCTCAAACTCAACACCCAAAAAACAAAGATTCCAGTGAAGAAATGGGCAAAAGACATGAATAGACACTTCTCCAAAGACATCCAGATGACCAACGGACACATGAAAAAATCCTCAACATCTCTCATCATCAGGGAAATACAAATCAAAACCACAATGAGATATCACCTCACACCTGTCAGGATGGCCAAAATGAACAACTCGGGCAACAACAGATGTTGGAGAGGATGCACTTTTGCATGGCTGGTGGGAATGCAAACGTGTGCAGCCACTCTGGGAAACAGTGTGGAGGTTCCTCAAAAAATTAAAAATAGAACTACCCTACGACCCAGCAATTGCACTACTAGGTATTTATCCAAGGGATAGAGGTGTGCTGTTTCGAAGGGACACATGCACCCCAATGTTTATAGCAGCACTATCAACAGTAGCCAAAGTATGGAAAGAGCCCAAACGGCCATCGATGGATGAATGGATAAAGAAGATGTGGTATAGATATATACAATGGAGTATTACTTGGCAATCAAAAAGAATGAAATCTTGCCATTTACAACTACATGGATGGAACTAGAGGTTATTATGCTAAGTGAAATTAGTCAATCAGAGAAAAGACAAATATCATATGACTTCACTCATATGAGGACTTTAAGATACAAAACAGATGAACATAAGGGAAGGGAAGCAAAAATAATATAAAAACAGGGAGGGGGACAAAACATGAGACTCTTAAATATGGAGAACAAACAGAGGGTTACTGGAGGGGTTGTGGGAGGGGGGATGGGCTAAATGGGGAAGGGGCACTAAGGAATCTATTCCTGAAATCTTTGTTGCACTATATGCTAACTTGGATGTAAATTTAAAAAATAAATTAAATAAATAAATATATATCCATCCAGATTACCCTCCATAGAGGTCGAACCAAATTGATTTAAGCTTCCATGACGCACAGAAGTCCAATAGATGGCAAAGTCATTTAAGTGACAGAGCTAAGAGAATGGGAAAGTAAAAGAATCACTTTAAAATGACATTAAGAAAAAATATATACTGCACATACTAGCCATGCAACGTGTTAGTTAACAATTTAAAACACTTTACCTTTCAGAGTATGAAACATTCTTTGTATCTCTGTCTCTGTCACACACACACATAATCTCGGAAAGTAACCTTCTTAAGCGTATCATCCAAGTCCCAGAGATGTTAAGTGGCTTCCCCAAGGTAACACAGCAAGTGAGGAACAAAAAGCACAGCTGTACTGGGGACTACGAACTGAAACCTGATTTTTCTTATATTCTGAGTGCAAGAACTACGCATCCTCTACACCTGGCCTTAAAGAGACCACACACAGCTGTGCACCCTGTGGGCCTTGAGTGGGAAGTGACTTCTCTATCGCCCATGGTTCTAGAAACAGTGTGTGCCAGAACAGTGTGAGTGTACTAACATTTTGTCCCTCAATTTTTTTCCAATGTTCTTCCCAGAAACTGCTCTAAAACAGCAGGTCCCCATGGAAACCTCAGGAAAGACTGCCTGTTGACTCTAAGTGAAATGCAGCTACAACTGCTCCCTTGATAACAAATGGATGTTATTAAAAGCCTGGTCCCAACAGACGCCTGCCATAGCTCACAGCCAAAGTCCCATTCTTCTTGGCTGAGAGGGTGAATGAGATGGTCCATTCTGGTGTCAGGCTGTGTGGTCAGCTCGGAAGAAAGGGGAACAACATCACCTGAACCCCACTGTCACGGTCAGACACAAGACAAGGTGTTTTCCACGTACATTTGTAATAGAAGGCTGGAGTGACAAGCCCACTGAGAATGTGGCTGATGCTAATAAATCACCTCACGACAGTCCTGGCCACCTGCAGAACTCATTGGTGATGCACCGTCCAGACCAAGAAATGAAAGAGGAAGGCCAGGGCTGAGAGTCTGGGAAAGAAAGCCACGTGGAAAAGGACAGCGTCATCTAAAAAGGGAACAGAACGGAGTCAGAGCGAGGAATCCAAACAGCCAGAATTTAGCAGCATTTTTCTGGCATTACCTAGAGACCCGGTGGTTGGGGGGCTTGACGTTCCTGACTCCATTGATAACAGGAATTGCTCCTTCTTGAAACAGTTGAAGAATACTTGCTGAGTACCTACAGGGTCAGACGTGGGAGCGTGAATAAGGCAGAACTAGAGCTCACAGTCTGGTGGAAGGAGATAGGAAACTGGCTTTTAAATAAATATATACACACGGTCATTTGCATTAGTGACAACTGCTACGAAGGAAAGAAGTAATGAAGCAACGTGACCTTGATGGGTCAAGCAACTTGAATTAGCAGACTTGGAGCTAGGACCTAGATGACAGGGAGCAGTCAGCCCAGAGAAGGTACTGGAAAGAAGGGGCAAGTCTGGGCAAACAGAACGTAAGGACCTTCTGGAAGGAATGAGCTCAGCACGCTCTGCAACAGAAACCTCTTGGGGGCAGCAGGATGGGGAATGGACCAGGGAGTCATGGAGCTGGAATCACAGAGGCAGCCACAGTCCAGACCACACATGGCCTTGAGGGCCTCAGAAAGGGCAGTGGATTTTATCTTAAGTTCATGTTGAAGCCATTGGAGAGTAGTGGTGGTGGTTGCTTGTTGTTTTAAAGCCTGGGAGTGAGATGCTGTCGTTTATATTCTTTTTTTTTTTTTTAATATTTATTTATTTCTTCAGAGACAGAGCGTGAGTCGAAGAGGGGCAGAGAGAGACCGAGTCACAGATTCCAAAGAAGGTTCCAGGCTCAGAGCCCGATGTGGGGCTTGAATGCACAAACTGTGAGATCATGACCTGAGCCGAAGTTGGATGCTTAACCGACTGAGCCACCCAGGCGCCCCCTCTGGTTTACATTCTTAAAACACCACTCTGGCTGCTTTGTGGAGAATGTATTACAAGGTGGGAGGGAGACAAGATAAAAAAGCAGGGGGTCTTATTAGGGCTAGTGCCCAAGGCTTCTCCCTGGCCTGGATGAAATACCCCCACAGGCCCTCCAGCATTCTTTCCTCCATGCCAATGCTCAAGAAAGATTATATGAGCCAAGGGACAGATCTAGTCAAAGGGAATAACCCCCAGATCGAAAGCTGAGTCGTGTTAGCCCTGCAGGAGAGGAAACAGACCTGAAGCACAGGTCTCTGACGTCAGCAGAGCTCTCTTTGGAGGGGTAGAAATGTTTCCTCTGTTCATAAAAGAAGAATTGCACAAGGGCCAGGGACACAGCAGTCTCTCCCTTGACCCCCATCCCAGCTCAGCACTGCCCCATTTCTCTGCTCCCTTTCCCACAGTACTCTGCCTCCTTCCTCCTGTTCCCTCCTGATTCCATTCAATTCCTTCCATCCCCATCATGCCACTGAAATTGCTCTGAAGACCTCCATGTTGCCAAAGTCAACGGTCCCCTCAGTCCTCAGCTTACTCGACTGATTGGTAACATCCAACGTCACTGATTCTTCTCTTCCTTTGGAATCACATCTCCTCTGGATTTTCCTTGCTTTCTCCTCCTCCCCCAACCCATCCTTTCTGTCCCCTTTCTGGTGCCTCCTTGTCTCCTGATGTCTAAATGTAAAAGCCCCCAGGGCTAAGTCCCCAGACCTCTTCCCCATCTATACTCAGTGACTCCATGATCTCATAGAGCCCTGTGCCTTTAAATGCCATCTGATGTCTCCCAATTGTATATTCTCAGCCTGAACCTCTCCCCTGAACCCCAGACTCCTTTACCCAACTATTTGACCTCTCCTTAGACATCCAACTGGCATCTCAAATTTAACATGTCCACAATGAAACCCCTGATCTCCCTCCCCCAAACTGCTCCCAAACTCAATAAATAGCATCCATCCTTCCACACATAGTATATGTTCTCTGTCTGACTTCTCCACCAGAATGTCAGCTCTGTGAGCACAGGAGCTTTGTGTTCTTCACTGCTGAATCACAGGGGCAGGAACAGTGCCTGGCAGATAGTAGGAGCTATCTGTTGAACGGATGAAGCATTTCCTCCAGGAAGGCTCCCCACCCCCTTTTAACCGGCTATTTCTCCCATTATATGTCCACACGGAACTAATGCCTCTCCTTGACATCACGTTGCAAGTTGTAACTGGTCATTTACATAATTCTTTGATTGACGTCAGTCTCCACCATCAGCCAGTAGCCTACAGGAAGGTAGGTGCTATTCTGGTTTTGGTTACCAGCATCTAACCTGGAACCTGGCAGAGAGTGACCTCTCAGTAAGTAAAAATACTAATGAATATTTTTAAATGAATAAATAGGCAATAGAAGCTACTGGTCCTCTCTCCAGAAAAAAATGTGCTCATATAACCACACACAACATGTGCTGGGACTCCAGGTTAGGAATTCTTGGTCTTAATCATTTCAGGCTTAATCGTTTCAGGAACAAAATACTACAGACTGAGCAGCTTAAAAATAACAAGGACTTACTGCTCACAGTTCTAGATACTAGAAGTCCAATCAGGGTGCCTAGATGGCCAGGTAGAGGTTATAGGTTGCACACTTATCGTGTCCTCATATGAGAAGGGGCCAGGGACACTTATGGGATCTCTTTCATAGAAGTGCTAATAACCGAGATCATGAGAGCTCCACCCTCATGAACCAATCATCTCCCAAAGGCCCCCACCTCCTAATACCATCACCTTTGTGGGTTAGGATTTTAACATATAGGCAGAAGACATGAACAGACACTTTTCCACAGAAGACATCCAGATGGCTAACAGACACATGAAAAGATACTCAATATCACTCACCATCAGTGGTGATCAAATCAAATCCACAATACAAATCAAATCAAAACCACAATGAGATACCACCTTTACACATGTCAGAATAGCTAAAATTAACAACTCAGGAAACAGCAGATGTTGGTGAGGATTCAGAGAAAGGAGAACCCTTTGCCCTGATGCTGGGAATCCAAACTGGTGCAGCCAGTTTCAATACTCTGGAAAATAGTATGGAGGTTCCTCAAAAATTAAAAATAGAACTACCCTAGGACCCAGCAATTGCACAAGTAGGTATTTACCGAAGGATAGAAAAATGCTGATTCGAAGGGGCACATGCACCCCAAATGTTTATAGCAGCACTATCAACAATAAGTAGCCAAAGTATGGAAAGAGCCCAAATGTCCATCGACTGATGAATGGATGAAGATGTGGTGTGTGTGTGTGTGTGTGTGTGTGTGTGTGTGTGTGTGTATGTGTGTGTGTGTATATATATATATATGTATTTTTATACATATTTTTATATATATTTATATACACACACACACACAATGGAGTATTGGAGAGCAAAAAGAATGAAATCTTGCCATTTGTAACAACATGGATGGAACTATAGTGTGTTATGCTAAGTGAAATAAGTCAGTCAGAGAAAGACAAATGTATGATTTCACTCCTATGTGGAATTTAAGAAACAAAACAGATGAACATAGGGGAATAGAAGGAAAAATAAAATGAAAACAGAGAGGGAGACAAACCATACGAGACCCTTAAATACAGAAAACTGAGGGTTGCTGGGTGCAGGGGTGGGATGGGCTAAATGGATGATGGGCATTAAGGAGGACACTTGTTGGGATGAGCACTAGGTGTTACATGTTAAGTGATAAATCACTAAATTCTATTACTGAAGTAAAAAAATAAATATAAATAAATAAAATTCATGAACATGGGGTGGGGGGATATGGATTTGGGGGGAGGGAGAGGGACACAGACATTCAGACTACAGCACCCTTGCTATATTACAACAGGCTAAATTTACCCTGTGGTTTCAACCAGTATGAAATACAGGAATATCATCCCTTCTCTCTAAGTTCTTCGGCAGTGGCACACAGGGAAAGAGATCTCTTGACGGAATATTCTAATTAGTTGGGAATACTTCTGAATGCTCTCAGAAATGGCATAGACAATGTGTAAACAAGACTGGTGGGGGAGCACAGAGGGACAAAGGGCAAAAGAATACCCACAGGGCATTCTTGTCATTTCTTCATCAAGAGAAAATGACTCAGGTGATAAAGTTGTGTGTCCCACACCAAATTCAATCTAATCAACTGGCTACAATGTTTTGGGTACACAACTACATACCATTTCATTGACTTTATAATGAACACTGCTAACAGAAATACATGTAGAGAGCCTCAGAAACATACATTTGTTCCTTCAGGAAATGTTTATCGAGCATCCACCACGTGCCTCACACTGCAAGAGAATTTCATACGGGGGACTACTTAGCCCGCCTTGTCCCCTGTGAGCATGGGACACTGGACTGTAATAGCTCCAGTACTCAACCAGGATACTCACTGCAGTTACAACTGGAGGGCTTCTTAAAAAAAAATTTTTTTTCAACATTTATTTATTTTTGGGACAGAGAGAGACAGAGCATGAACGGGGGAGGGGCAGAGAGAGAGGGACACACAGAATCGGAAACAGGCTCCAGGCTCTGAGCCATCAGCCCAGAGCCTGACGCGGGGCTCGAGCTCACGGACCGCGAGATCGTGACCTGGCTGAAGTCGGACGCTTAACCGACTGCGCCACCCAGGCGCCCCCTGAGAACTTCTTTATCTCAAGTGTTCTATGGTGACAGGACTTGCTTGCAAAGACCGTCGTTAACTTCCAGAATGAGTACTATATACTCAACATGTACACCTACATCCAACCACACGGAAGAAGCAGCAGGTGCTAATATGAGTCTTCAGCAAGTCCTCGCTAGAGAACTGACGATAACCCCTAACCAGGGGTTACTAAGTGAATAATTGTGGTCCAGGCTCAACGTTTCTTTCTGATCCTAGGGTCTTTATATATTTCCAAATTTTCTGGTTCTATACCACCTGTACTACAATAGACACTTCCTTCCTTAAGGACCTTTTAAGTAATTACAGGACAGTTCTTCAGTTTGGCTTACATATTTGTTCAAGTGCAATCTTCTAAGTGCCAAGTCTTTACCAAAAGATTTCTGTGGAACAGGCTCCACAAAGGCTGGCTCTCCACTTACTTGCTAATGAGAGGGGTGTGGCAGCCCTCTGTCCCTTAACATGAGCACTCTGCATCTGTCTTCTTTTAGACAGTTCTGTCTCGTTTGTCACGGCCCAAGTTTGCAAGTGGTAGGCATGCAATAGACCTGGAGTAAATGGATGGACGGACGGACGGATGGATGGACGGAGGGAGGGAAGATGGAGAGAAGGAGGCAGGGACAGAGGAAGGGAAACTACCTCCTTGTAACTTCGAACTCTGTTCTCCAAAACTTATTGAAGGCAAATGAGTATGACTTCTTCCCTTAACGGGATGTGTCTGGTACGTCCCAGGCTTCCAACCACAAGTACAAACCCATTACATTTATAGTAATCCCAAACCTTGACGAATTCAACACATCTTCACTAAGTCCAGCTTTTTAGAAAACATTCTCCACTAGGAATTTCTGCGACCCATCAGGGGTACTCACCATTACAAGTGGCGTGTACTCAAGCCCCCACTAGCTTGTGAGTCCCATGTAAGGTCATTTTCTACTTCAAAGTCATGGTGAAACAGGGGTTCAGAGAAGCAGAGCCACAGCCTCAGGCTACATCACACTGCTGCTCCGATGCTCTGAGCCAATCATTCAACCACCAAAACTCCAACGTTTGTCAGACTGCTGATCTCCTTCTGCCCAAGGCCAGCTCCCTCCAAGGTTCCCACGGAGCCATGCTGGGCCCCGATGGACAGTTCCTTCCTTTCATTCCCAAAAGACAGGGCTTTCAAGAGGATGGCGGAGGGAGGGCCAGAGTGCACGGCGAAGGGGGAGCAATGGGGAGGCATGCCTCACATTTTCAACTGCCACCTGAGATCCCTCCAACCTCCAGGCCTCATCATCCAGTCGGAGCCACTTGGCCACGTCTCCCCCCACTCAGGTGTTATTCTCAGGAACCTGTTTGTCTCTCATCTAGCAAGGATTGCTTTCAGAGCTCCTAGGCTATCAGACGGTCCCGAACATGTCTGAACCATATATGAGAACAGGGCCCATTTGGCTTCTTTCCCACAAGGCTCCGAACCACACGCAAAACAAGAGGTACTAACGGACAAATGTTTTCAGTGTTCCCGAACAGTCTGTGAAGGGCAATAATTCCACACATCTTGTAGGACACTTAGAGGGTGGCTTGCACAAGCACACAGAAGATCTGACTCCACGCAGAATATCACAACCTCTGACCCAGTCAAAAAATACCCTGTCACAAATGCCTAAATGGGCACTGTATTATTTAGGGAGAGCTAAACTGCTAAGTCAAGACTCGCCAATAATTCTGTGACTTAAAGAAACACCCAAGTTTGTCTCTGTGGATCAGTTCCACAATATACTTTTCAAGTAGGCATGAGGCTCAGCTTCATAGGGCATTCAGGAATCCAGTCTGATGGTGCTCTGCTATCCTCAATGGACAGCTTCTGAGATCATTCTAGTCCTCAACCATTCATCAGTAGGGGGGAAAGGTGTGACGGACTGGGTAGGCAGTGTTTCACAAGTCAGCCCCTTACGATCCAATGGTGAGAACCTGATCACGTGGCCACAGCTAGCTGCAAAGGAGACTGGGAACTGCAGTCCCTGGCAAAGCAGCCACACACCAGCTACAACGCTTACTCTAGAACAAGGGACGGCAAATTATAGCCCAACGGTCAAATCCTTGAGTCCCCTGGCTTTATAAACAGAGTTTTACTGAAGCACAGCCAAACATATCCATTCATTTACATACTGTCTATGGCTGCTTTCCAGTTACAAAGGCAGAGTTGAGCAGTTATGGCAAAGACCTTATGGCATGCAAAGTCTAAAGTATTTACTATTTGGCCCTTTATAGATAGTGTTTGCTATTCCCTTCTTTAGAAAAAAAAAAAAAAAAGGAGCATGCATACTATGGGACAACTAGCAGTCTACACTTTCAAAATTTATCTCGACAACTGTTAGAAAGACACATAGACAAAAAAATATTCTGTCAAGCAGTTTTGTCATACCAAAAGACTAAAAACAACTTTAAAAGGACTGGGAAATTATGGGCCGTGCATACCACACAATACAATGCAACCTTTAAAAAGAATGAGGAAGTTCAACATGTACTGATTAGAAAATATCCAAGTGTATTAACTTTAAAAAGTAAAATGCAGAAAAGTGTTTAGACTGGTGCCACTTGTGGGGAGGAAAAAAACCAGAACTTAATATATAATACCTACATGCATACATGGGCATAAAAATTCCTAAAAAAATACAAAAGAAACTGAAAATGAGCTGTTTCTGGATAGAGAAATCAGAAGATTGAAGCACAGAGGACTTTTTACTATACACTTTTATATATTTTGAATTTGCACAATGTGCATGTACCACCTATTTTTTTTAATAAAAATTAAACTGAGAAAACCACATACACAAAACAGGTTTTTACTTCCATTGCAAACCAACCCCTCTTCTGAAAGATAGAGTCTTGCTTAAAAGTCTATCTCCAATCAGATAGTCAGTTCTACTGACCTAGGAGCCATTTTCTATGGTGCTTCCCTGCTCCATCCCATGTCAGATTCTCAGAGATGCCTTATTTCTCTTATTTTCATAGTCAACTTACAAATTCTACAAATTCTTACAAATTCCCCTGTTCTTGAAAGTTCCTCTTTCCAAACAGACAGGATTTATCAGTATTTTATTTAGTTCTCTCTCACATGTTGAGTGTAAAGAAAAGCTAATCTGACCTCAGAGAAACATTAAGCATAGAAAGACAAAAATACAGTTCCTGACAGTTTTCAAGAAAAGTCTTGAAAGGGAACTCACCTTTCAGTTAAAACTAATGGCCATCCAACTCACACAAGCTGAAGAGAAAAAGGGATCCACTAGTTTATGTAACTGGGAAGTTCAAAAGTTGTGGCCGACTTGAAGCACAGAAAGATCCAGGCGCTCCGAAATGCCCTCAGGGCTCCTGCTCTGCTCTCAGCTCTGCTGGGCCGCATTCTGCAGTTGGGCCCTTCGGAGGCAGTCAGGATGCCCTAAGCTCCCAGGCCCCTAGTTTAGCACTCCTCAGGGAGAGATTTTTTTCTCTCTCTGGACATCAATACAGCAAATCCAGAGAACACTGTGACAGGTCATTAGACTTGTCCAGAGTGGGCTCCAAGCCTGGCCCAGCTTAAGCTATATATACCTGCATTTACAGGCCACAAGGACTACATGAAATGTACAAAGATGAATTCCCCAAAGGGAGCTGTAGAATGAGGAGTGGTAAGTAGAAAAGACAACAAACGTTCTCTATTCCTTCTAACAACTCAAAATTATGACCACTGGACATTTTAACAGGCTTAAAACTGTAAGCCTTGCTCCCAACACTGGCTAGAAGGGGTTTTCAATTTCAAGACAAAGGTGGCTGGGAAGTTTAAACTTACACACACACATTGTCTGATTGGTCTGTACTAGACACAGCTATGAATACCATATTGGAAACCTGCTCATAAATTGGCAAACAAAACTAAACAAAACAAAACAAAACCCTCCAAAAATGCAATTTGTAAATCTGATTACAATCTTTGGTCCCTCTGAAACTCTCTGCTCAAGACAAAGTAGTTCCATCATAGAGCTACCAAAATTTATCATCTTCATTTTAGCCATATGCTTTTTAAGTGACCATCGAAAAGTCAAAGATATGTACGTGCGAGGTCTATAATTGGTTCTAAATTATAAAATAACTTGAGGTTGTGTTTGCATTCCTCTTACCAAAAGTTCATTCACTTTCTCCCAGAATCCTCCTGGTCAGCTGTACCAAACGGATACATGACATTTCCTCTGACTGATTCGTGACAACTGAGCTGTCCCTCCACAGCACAAGGCAGAAGATCTACATTAAATGAAAGTTTCTCAATAAGCAGCAAACTCGTCTAAGACCAAAAACCTAGACATCCTTGCTTTAAGAAATCGCTCACTGTTATAGTAGAATCATAAAGACCCGCATGCAAGTTGGTGCTATATGCCATGCCAGTTTAATGCCAAACATCTTTTATGTGGAATTATACGATGAAAGCCAAATTTCCAAAACATCTTCAAGAAGGGAGATTGATGCATGTATTTTAAAGCAGCGGTCCCCATCTACAAGTGAGACACTCTTGGTTATCTCAGATCATCAACACAAAATCTTCAGAACAAAATTACTTTTAAATCAATTTTATTTAAAAACATGTATAAATAGGCCAAGTAACACTCAAGCCTGAGAGGGCTGCAGTCTTTTCTGAAGAACATCGTAGTCCAAAAAGACTAATACTTATTGCTGATTCAGCTCACAGTATCAGCCCTCTTCAAGCAGCAGCACAATCACCAGCAAACATTTTATGGGCACCTGCTAGGGGCATGAGAGGTTCATAGAGCAATGAGCCACCGCCCTGCCCTCAAGGAGCTGACAGGGCAATGGGAGAGAAACGAAACATCCAAAACAGACACGAAATACACGCATCTATACCATAACAGAAGGAATGACTGGCATGAGTCGTCACATGTTTTAACAAATGAGCATTGGAATTTCTTAGCAAATAGACACTGCATCAAGTTTCAATCTGACATATCAAAAAAATTATTATTTTTAAAAGTTTTTTTAATGTTTATTTATTTTTGAGAGAGAGAGAGAGAGAGAGAGAGAGAAAGCATGAGTCGGGGAGGGGAGGCAGAGAGAGAGAGAGGGAGACACAGAATCCAAAGCAGGCTCCAGGGTCTGAGCTGTCAGCACAGACCCTGACGCGGGGCTCAAACTCACGAACCATGAGATCACGACCTAAGCCAAAGTCGGAAGCTTAACCAACTGAGCCACCCAGGCGCCCCTCAAAAAAATTATTTTTATTAATTTTTTTGTTCATTCATGTTTCAACTCAACTGAATTAAAAGAAGAAAATATAATTCCAAGCCAAATGTACCATAGTGTTTGCTGTCCCAAATGAAGAGATGGACTGTTCATGTCCTAGAATTTCTCCATAGTTTACATCCAGATGTCCCTTTCAGTAGTTCTGACTGCCAAACCGATGTACAAATTCAGACAGGGAGTAGACAGCTCCCCATCCTACCTCAGGATCCATGCTGATAAAATCATTCAGGTTCATTTTGGAATCTAAAAAATACATGAAAGAAATGTTCACTGAAAACACAATTGGTTTATTGGCTTAACAGCAATACAACAACTCAGAAGACCAAAAAAAGGGAAAATTATCCAGATGGAGAAGGGTTCAACATCACTTCTGTGGTATTCTTGTGTCAAATGCATAACCTCAATCTAATTATGACAAAACATCACAGAAACCCAAAGTGAGGGACAGTCTACAAATAACTGACTCTTCAAAAGTGTAAAAGTTGTAAAAGGAAACAAAACAAAACAAAACAAAACAAAACAAAACAAAACAAAACAAAGAAATTGCCAGGGATTGAAGGGGACTGAGGAGACGGAACAACTAAATGTAATATCCTGGGTTATGTTCAAAAGGCTGGAGAAAAACAGGAGCATAATGAAGAGAGAGAGAAATGAAAGGTATTAAATCAGTCCAAAATGGAATGTCTAGACATAAAAAAAATAAAATATGTAAAATGAAAAGAATGTGCTGGATGAAGTTAACAACAAAGTAGTTAATGCAGAAGGTAAGAGCAGGATGCCTGGATGGCTCAGTCGGTTAAGCATCTGACTCTCGGTTTTGGCTTGGGTCACGATCTCATGGTTTCGTGAGTTCAAGCCCTGTATCAGGCTCTGTGTTGATGGTGCGGAGCCTGTTTGGGATTCTCTCTCCCTCTCCCTCTCTCCCACCCATGCTGTCTCTCTCTAAATAAACAAACTTAAAAATTAAAAAAAAAAAAGAACAATGAATTTGCAACAAAATAAAAGAATTATTCAAAATGAAGCACATACATAAAATGTATGAAAAAAACAACCAGACCTACTGACCTCTGAGAATAATACCAAGCCATCTAACCAATGTGTAGCTGAAGGACACGAACTTAAAAGGGGGTCAGAAAAAATGTGAGGAAATAATGGCCAAATGTTCTCAAATTTGATGAAAACTGTAAATCCATCAATCTAAAGATCTTAAAAAAAAAAAAAAACAAACTCAAGTGGAATAAGCCTAAAGGAGACTACACTAGTCCATCATAATCAAATTGCTAAAAACCAGTGATAAAGAGAAAAACCTTAAAAAATATTCAGAGAAAAAAAAGACACACTATATTCAGAGTAATGAATAAGAGATCAGAGCCTGTGCATGCAGAAAACAAGAGAGACGTCTTTAAAGAACTGAAAGAAGAAAAACATGTAAATCTAGTATACGTTACCCAACACTGTATTTTTAAAAATGAAAGCAAGCACTTAGGATATAGAAAACTAGAAACAGATTCGCTAACACCCTTATAATAAAAAAGCTAAATAAACAACTTTTGTTGAAGTCCTCAGACAGCTAGGAACGCAACTGGAAATAAAGGTAAGACAGCATCTGTCAGGTGAGATGGGGCAGAAGTTCTTGCTGACCTGGGTAGGTGTCAAACTCCATTAGAGCCCAGTAAGTCTGCGAACTTTTTTAACAAACTACTTTTAAAAAAATCTGTATTTGTTTTCTAAGAGTTTTTCTCCTCCCTCCCTTTTTTTGTTTTGTTTTCTAAGACTTTTTAATGTCATCAGAGAAAAAATGACTACTATCTGCAACCATTCATTATGTACAAGATCAATGTATAAAAACAAAATAAAAAAAAAAATTTTTTTTTAATTTTTTTAACGTTTATTTATTTTTGAGACAGAGAGAGACAGAGCTTGAACAGGGGAGGGTCAGAGAGAGGGAGACACAGAATCTGAAACAGGCTCCAGGCTCTGAGCTGTCAGCACAGAGCCCGACGTGGGGCTCGAACTCACGGACCTGAGCCGAAGTCGGCCGCTTAACCGACTGAGCCACCCAGGCGCCCCCAAAATAAAAATTTTTTAAAGATCAAGGCAAAACAAATAAACATCTGCCTCTAATCTCCCCACGAGGCACTACAACATTTCTGTTTGTTTACTTAACACCGGTCCTCCAGCTTGGCTCAAAGTGGCCAGTGTTACCATACATTTGGAAGTGGGAGGATGAGAAGTGTATGTGGACCAGAGGCAGGAAAGGACTTAGAAAGAGAGGGGGAAATTTGGTGTACTCTATAGTTCAGCCTAAGAAAATGTCTTTTAAAACTGAGACATCAGTGGCTAGTGCTGGAACTGACTCTTCAGGGCAAGGCAATATGACCGTGAATTTCAGTTTCCTTCTCATCAGAAAAAAAAAAGAGATCTTTTCTTTAAAATACATTAAACGCGGAGTTGAAAATAGCAGTCTTGGGGTGTGTGGGTGGCTCAGTCAGTTAACCACTCAACTCTTGATTTCAGGTCATCTCACAGTTCCTGGGTTCAAGCCCTGCACTCTGCACTGACAGTGCAAAGCCTACTTGGGATTTTCTCTCTCCTCCTTTCTCTGCCCCTCCCCCCATGTACTCTGTCTCAAAATAAATAAACTTAAAAAAAAAAAAAGATGGGGTATCTGGTGGTTCAGTTGGTTAAGCATCCAACTTCGGCTCAGGTCATGATCCCATGGCTGGTGAGTTCGAGCCCCACATTGGGCTGGGTTCTGTGCTGACAGTTCAGAGCCTGGGGCCTGCTTTGGATTCTGTGTCTTCCTCTCTCTCTGCCCCCTCCCCTGCTCACGCTCTCTCTCTCTCTCTCTCTCTCTCTCAAAAATAAACAAACATTAAAAAAAAATTTTTTTTAAAGAAAACAGCGATCTTGCAGACACAAGGCCACCAAAATTATTAAACATATTATCCCAATATTCTACATATCAAATGTACTAAACTTTAAGTCATAAGAGTTAATTCCACAACTAAACTCAGGGTTCTGAGTGAAGCTGATCTATATTAAAGTACCTAAAACATGCATTAAAATTTGGCACTTTCTTTAAAAAAAAATTTTTTTAACGTTAATTTTTTTCTGAGAGAGAGAGAGAGAGAGAGAGAGAGAGAGACAGCACACACATGAGAGAGGGAGACACAGAATCTGAAGTGGGCTCCAGGCTCCGAGCTGTCACCAGAGCCCGATGTGGGGCTCGAACCCACAAACCGAGAGATCGTGACCTGAGCCGCAGTCAGATGCTTAACTGAGCCACATAAACACTCCAAAGTTGGATATTTTCTTGAAACATTTTTTATCCTGATTTTTTATAAAACACTACCAATTAGCTACACGTAAATCTCACTTATCCTAACTTCAAATACATTCCTTTGATAAACACAGGATTTGAAGTAATTAATTTACCACCTGACAGAACATCACGGTGTGGTTAAATTATGACATGAAGAACCCGTCAGTTTACCCCACACTTCAGAGCAGATTCTTTTGTTTCCACCTCAAGTTCAGGAGGTCCCTGATGAACTAACTACACACAAGGCAGAAAGAGACACCACCATCCCCCTCCTCATCCTCCCCAGCTGTGCATCAGAGGCAAAGGGCTCACTTAACCTTAATGCACTTAAATGCATGCATCTATCAAGTGAGGAAATTAAAGTTGGCCTGCGTTGTGGTAAAAACTAAGCTAATACGTAAAGCGGTCAGCACAAAATAGCATCTACTGGGCAGCAGTCATCGAAACCGAAAGGAATGACCGGAAGAGGCTCGGGCTGGCGGGCTGGTGTTTACGGAGTGCCTGCCATGGGCTGGCTCTGAATCGGTGCTCACGTCTAGAAGAGAAACGGGGGGTGGCTGAAGGCACACTGTCCCAGACCACAGCCTATATGACAGGCTGTCCGAGACTAGAAGGAAGACCTGTGATGCCCTCTCCCAACCCAGGAGCGATCCCATTTCTGACGCCCAGACTAGGAAGCAGGCTGGCGGACCGAAAAGCAGCTCTGAGATAAATTTTTAAAATCCTAACAGCCTTTCACAGAGGGCCTCAAACATCAGTCGAATCCTCTTTTGGTGCTCAGATACACCAACTATATTTACTTTCTTCCTTGCTGAGCTCCGAATGCTACTGCCCTATTTTTCTGGCACGCTGCACAGCTGACAGAGCATTTCACACAGAAGGCTCATCCACGGGATGGGATGGCCTCTGCAAGAAATGGCGACAGTGTGAATTACTTACAATGTTTCAAGCTCGTGCCAACGCCAAACAACAGGAACAGGGTGAAGAACTCTTTATCTCCTTAAATCTCAGAAAATTATTAACTGGACTGATGCCTAAAAGCACATAAAGGAGATGAGTGGTACAAGAAAATCTGCTGGCTCTCCCTTCCTTCTACTGCAGGTCTTATCAGAGAGCCAGGGAAATGACATCTCACATACCGCAAGGATGCCCTAGGGGCTGCTGTCACCTTAACAGAAAACCCCACCAAGGCAAGGTGCTACTAGCTCCAGTGTTGAAGGACAAGCCCACAGACCTCCTGAAGCCCAGCGTCCTGGCAGCAGACCAACCAGCACCCTGGCGGTGTGCAAGTATCATGGTTCTGCTCTGCACACCTCCCCTCTGCCGTGAGGTCTTGTGCCTTCCAGTCCCGTTCTCTGGGCTTCCATTCCTGAATCTAACAGATACGCACATCTATGCTCCCTCTCATCTTCTTACGACTCAGGGAGTTTCATACAAATACCAACACACAATTTTTGTCCTTGGTTAAGGGGCGATGCTGATGTGCATGGTGACCGGAAACCTCTCTGAGGAGGCACCTTTGGCTCACCTCCAGTTTCGATGCAGGGATATGATGGAGGAGGTTCTCTCCAGTTCCCACTGGAATCTTTCATGTGAGATCGGTCAGAAGCAAAGTTCTTCAAATACGAATCTGCACGGATCACTCGAAATTTCCTGCAAATAAAGCAACATTCATTTACATTAGCAAGGTTTCCCAGTGAAATTCTAACAATTTTTTTTTATTTTTTTATTTTTTTTTATTTTCAACGTTTATTTATTTTGAGACAGAGAGAGACAGAGCACGAACGGGGGAGGGGCAGAGAGAGAGGGAGACACAGAATCGGAAACAGGCTCCAGGCTCCGAGCCGTCAGCCCAGAGCCCGACGCGGGGCTCGAACTCACGGACCGCGAGATCGTGACCTGGCTGAAGTCGGACGCCTAACCGACTGCGCCACCCAGGCGCCCCAGACTCATTTTCAATGACATACACGAAAGTACCCAGGCATTTTTGTACTACCAGTAATACACAAATATAGATGCAGCTTTACAACCTGTTAAAGAAGCCACAAGAAAGGATCAGCTGAAATAAAAAAAACTACACAGGCACAGAAATACATCCAGTTGTCTTTATTTACTCGATTGTATGCCAGGGACAAAGGGCATAACCTTTAGGCACCACCATCACAGACCTCTCAATTGTGTCATCATTAAGGCCACACCCCACACACCCACACATACCCACAAACACACACACACACGAGAGAAATCCCCAAACTGGCTTTCAGAAGACACCTGGGATCTCGTCACACACATTTTCAAAAGATGTCAACCTTTATATGTTGGACAACCTTTAAAACTTCAAAACACTTTGAATCTTCTGAGTAGCACATCATTTTCAAGTATCAACTCAATAGTGATGCCAAAACAAGTGATCTTTGCAAAACAAATGCCAAAAAAAACCCCACAAAATCTCACACACACACTCCATACAACTGTCAAGGTTTAACTTCAGAAAGTAGGTAAATCCATCCTAAATCTCCTCACCTTCTAAACTGTGGATGGATGTCCTCATCAGACTTAAATGCATCTTCCACGTAAGTGTCAAAAGGACAGGGAAATGGCAGGACAGTGTCAAGATCATAAATGAAGCTCTGTCCACCACTTGAGACATGAAGCAGGACAACATGGTAATCCTAGAAATAAAAGTTGCTGAAGTTAACCAAGTTACTTCACCATCGTGAATACAGTGTTATAGGTTACAGTAATGATGGATTTTATGTTTTATATGTAATATATTTATATATATTTTATATATACACCATTTAATGGTTTCATATGTATACATATATTTTTATATATATACATATATATAAAACCATTAAAATGGTACATATAAAATATATATATAAGATATATTATATACAAATACATATAAAACATAAAATGCATTATATATATATGTATATATATATAAAACCATTAAAAATGAATACAAAACTAACACAGTTCTTCTTATAATAGCAAAATAAAGCAAATGCTAATCCCTAAAAAAAGACTAAACATCCGGTGATAGGCAACACTTAAATAAGCACTGAAAATGTTCATATATATTAAATGTATACCCTTTGACCTAGCAAGTTTACCTCTAGGAATCCATCCAACAGATAAAATGGCCATATGCATGTAAAGGTATATATGCAAAGAAAATCTCTGCAGCACTGTTTATAATAGTGAAAATTCAGAAACAGTCAAAAGTCCACTAGAGAGAAATAAACCACAACGCAGCTACTAAAAAGATTTAGGTAAATTTATGTAGAAAATGGAAAAAAAGTGGGGGGCGCCTGGGTGGCTCAGTCAGTTGAGTGTCCGACTTCAGCTTGGGTCATGATCTCACAGTTTGTGAGTTCAAGCCCCATGTCAGGCTCTGTGCTGACAGCTCAGAGCCTGGAGCCTGCTTTGGATTCTGTGTCTCCTTCTCTCTTTGCCCCTCCCCGACTCATGCTCTCTTGTCTCTCAAAAATAAAATAAAAATAATTTTGAAAAAGGCGGGGGGCGCCTGGGTGGCTCAGTCAGTTGAGCGTCCAGCTTTGGCTCAGGTCATGATCTAGCAATCCGTGAGTTCGAGCCCCACGTCAGGCTCTGTGCTGACAGCTCAGAGCCTGGAGCCTGTTTCAGATTCTGTGTATCCTTCTCTCTCTGACCCTCCCCCATTCATGCTCTGTCTCTCTCTATCTCAAAAATAAATAAACGTTAAATAAAATTTAAAAAAAAAAAGGGGCGCCTGGGTGGCGCAGTCGGTCAAACGTCCGACTTCAGCCAGGTCACGATCTCGCAGTCCGTGGGTTCGAGCCCCGCGTCGGGCTCTGGGCTGATGGCTCAGAGCTTGGAGGCTGTTTCTGATTCTGTGTCTCCCTCTCTCTCTGCCCCTCCCCCACTCATGCTCTGTCTCTCTCTGTCCCAAAAATAAATTAAAAACGTTGAAAAAAATTTAAAAAAAAAAAATTAAAAAAAAAAAATAAAATGGAAAAAAGGGTATGTTACATAGTTGGATAGGAAAAATAAACTGCAAATATGTACTACATGTTATTTTTTAAAAGCTATGTGTATCCAAAAAAAAATTCAAAATGGATGAAAGACCTAAATATAAGACAGGAAACCATCAAAATCCTAGAGGAGAAAAAAACAGGCAACAACCACTTTGACCTCAGATGAGCAAGGTTCTTCTTCTTACTAGACATGTCTCTGGGGGCAAGGCAGACAAAAGCAAAAATGAACTATTGGGACCTCATCAAAATAAAAAGCTTCTGCACAGTGAAGGAAACAATCAATAAAACCAAAAGGCAACCAGTGGAATGGGAGAAGATATTTGTAAATGACATATCGGATGAAGCGTTAGTATCCAAAATCTATAAAGAACTTATCCAGCTCAACACCCAAAAAACAAATAATCCACTGAAGAAATGGGCAAAAGACATGAATAGACACTTTTCCAAAGAACACATCCAGATGGCTAACAGATACATGAAAGAATGCAGATGCTCAACATCACTCACCATCAGGGAAACAGAAATCAAAACCATAATGAGATACTACCTCACACCTGTCAGAATGGCTAAAATTAACAACTCAGGAAACAGCGGATGTTGGCAAGGATGCAGAGAAAGGGGAACCCTTTTGCACTGCTGGTGGCAATCCAAACGGGTACAGCCACTCTGGAAAACAGTATGGATGTTCCTCAAAAATATTAAAAATAGGGTTACTCTATGACCCAGCAATTGTACTACTAGGAATTTACCCGAAGGATATAGAAAATGCTGATTTGAAGAGGCACATGTACTCCCATGTTTATAGCAGCACTATCAACGACAGCCAAAGTATGGAAAGAACCCAAATGTCCATCGACTGAGGAATGCATAAAGAAGATATGGTATACATATGCAATGGAGTATTACTTGGTGATCAAAAAGAACGAAATCTTGCCATCTGCAACAATGTAGACAGAACTAGAGGGTATTATGCTAAGGGAAATAAGTTAGAGAAAGATAAATACATGATCTCATTCTTATGTATAACTTAAGAAACAAAACAGATGAACATAGGGGAAGGGAAAGAAAAATAAGATAAAAACAGAGAGGGAGGCAAACCATAAGAGACTCTTAAGTACAGAGAACAGAGTTTCTGGAAGGGAGGTTGGTGGGGGGATGGGCATTAAGGAGGACACTTGGGATGAGCAGCAGGTGTTACACGTAAGAGATGAATCACTAAATTCTACTCCTGAAATCATTATTATACTATATGTTAACTTGGATTTTAATGAAATAAAAAGTTCTGTGTATATATACACATGTACATTCTGAAGTACACGTGCATGTATACACATTGAGGAAAAAGTATGCAAGGATATCCTCCAAACTTAACAAAGGGGATGGCTTGGGCTATCCTAGAATGGGAAAGAAGGACTATACGATGTTGTTAAATCAGCCAAGCCCTAATCTGTAGCCATTTAGGGGAAAGATGAAGACAGCTTCTCCTTTGTGGCTCAGCCATGGTGTATCCCTCACTCCCAGACGGTGGGCACTGTCCAACACCAGTTAATGGCTAGAAGGGATGTCAGGGAAGTTATCGAGGGGCAGGAGGGCAGTCTGATGCTCTGAGTCCCTTGAAAGAAAAGTGCTCTCACAGAGAACAGCACTGGGAGATAAAAAGCTCAATCACATTAGTACCACATAAGTAACACCACCTTATATTTCTAGTACTTCGGAGCTTAAAGAGCACTTTCTCAAACGTTGTTTTATCGACCCTATGGAGGGGAGGCGGGGATTAATTAAGACTGGAGATGCTGTGCCATCAAAGCCTAAGAGCTTCCTTTGGCTCCAATGCTATCTTCATAAAGCAGAAATAGCATCAGAAATGGACGCTTCTGCCCTGCACTCCCCTTAATGCATCCTGCCCTCCAGAGAAATAAAGTAGGAGCAACCCACCTTCCAGCCCACACCTGGCTGTGTATGTGTTATTCCCATCCTTCTGCAGCAACCTTTTCACCTCTCTCCCCATACCCATCCCTCGAGCGCCCGCTCACATGCTCACTTCCCACGAGTCTCCTACTTCCTGCCAGAAGCAGTCTCTGGCCTTGTCCCAAATCTGTTTCTCTCTTGACATCTTCTACCTCGTAGTACAGGGGTTTTGAAGTGCACACTCCCTTTTACTTGTAGTTAACAGTGCTACTAAAATATCAAAGATGCAAAGATGAGAAAGGTAAGTCCTGACCCTGAGGAGTCCCCGCAGCAGAGTGTGAAACAGCCAAGTGCTACCGGAGGGACAGTGTGATGATGGCAGACAGCAGGGAGCCTTGCAGGCGAAGACATTCTGGTCAAACTTTGGCCCCTCCCCTTCCTCTTTTATAAAATGGAGCTAAGTGCAATGTCTACCTCAGTGTTGCTGAGACAATTAAGGAGATTATGTAAGTAAAAACTTTTTAAAAGCTAACCAAGAGGGGGGCATCTGGGTGGCTCAGTCGGTTGAGCATCTGACTCTTGGTTTTGGCTCAGGTCATGATCCCACGGTCAAGGGACTGAGCCCCATGTCAGGCTCTATGCTGAGCATGGAGCCTGCTTAAGATTCTCTCTCTCTCTCTCTCTCTCTCTCTCTCTCTCTCTCTCTCCCTCTGCCCCCCTCCCCAGCTCTCTCTCTCTCTCAAATTAAAAAAAAAAAAAAAAATTTATAAAAGCCAACCAAGAAACAGAGGGGAGGGGGGCCCAACAGCCAAGGAAGAGTTTCACTGAGGAAAGGCTGCCACTGTTGAGTCCTGCCTGAGGGGACAGTGTTCCAGCAACAAAGTACAGCTTGTGGAAACGTATAAGCAATGAATACCCACAATCTCTCACTTAGTTTGGGTCCACATTCCTACATCCCAGATGGCTGATGAACTTGAGATGGAAAGTAGGCCTCAACTCCAAGTCGCCTTTATAAGCACAGACGTGGAGTCAAGGAACACAGATCAAGCGGGAGCAGCCTCACTCTCTGAGTTGGGTTCAGCGCTTGCCCAGATGCCCGGAAAAGACCAAGCTGGGCTCGGGGAGGGAAATCCACATAGAAGGTGATCCGCTTCTTGGGACTGGGTGTCTCCACCCACTCAGGGCCGCCTACCCACTTCCTACAACAAGACAGCCTTGCGGCAAAGATACATCTGCCAGAGGATGGGGGCGGGGGGGGACTTCTTGCAAGAGGAGTCCCCACCCTGGGCTGCCGTGAGATGCTGGGTTAGGGGGACATGACCAGAGGCCCTTTCTCTTCAAGTTTGTCTAAAAGAAGACCGTGACTCAAAATCAGCTGAGTGGTTCAGCGATGGAGACGACCTCTAGGGCCGATGGACAGTGCACAACAGGGGTCCTGTAGCCATCGTTGCTAACGAGGGAAGCTAACACTTCTCGAGCACCAGAACCAGACACCATACCCCGTGCCAGCATAATGTTTCACACGCATTATCTCATTTAAAAGACTCACTACCCCACTAACCAGAGGAGGACGATGCACAAGGAAGACAAGTAACATGTCCAGCTCACACAGCCACCAGTGGCAGTACCGGGAGTCAACCCCAGTTGGGCCTTAACTGGATTAACTGGGCCAAAACTGGATTTTGGCTTTAATGTTAGAGCAGCAAACTACCCGCTGGTGAAGGAGGCAAGAATGTGAGCTCTGTGAGGCCAGGGATTTTGGCCTATCTTGTGCCTGGCATATAACAGGCACTCAGTAAATACAAGTTAAATAAAGGAAAATGATGCCAGTTCGAACGATATCTTATTTTAAATAAGTATCAGAAACAAGCTTTTCTTTTATTTTA